>NC_044244.1:54784004-55436504 GCF_003957555.1 Calypte anna | reverse complement strand
TAATATACATAGATGTTTAAGGCTGGAAGGAATCATTATAATCAATGACCTGGACTTAGCTGATGTTTTTCTGTCAGTTGTTTGTTTAATGTGTTCTCCTCTAAGTGGAGGTAAATGTGAACATAGTGGCATTAATTCAGCTTTTAGCCTACCTTTTTGGGTAAGAGACTGCATCAATCTGACCAGTCATCTCTCTGCTCATGATATATCACAGTGTAGTTAGGGGACTAGTCTGCACCACTATGTTGTATCAGTTTACAGCTTGTCTGAACAATTCCACTTGCAATAGCTAACAGACCTTCCACTGCCATAGATCCAGTTAAAAGAGCCTGTTACAGCTTCCCCAAGGCAGTAAAAATCTATCTACTATAAAACTTTCATTTCAAAAGGGTTTTTGGTAAAAGCTGATGGGAATTGATAGCAGATAAAGTCAGTAGGGGAATTAGATATTTTTTTTCCTTTGTCATTCTATTATGACACCCAAATATGTTGGAATGGGACAGGCAAATTTTGTTTTTTATTCCTCTTCCCTTTTTTATACCTGAGGTCTGTGTTGGCTCCCGATATTCTCCACTGCTGATCTGCCTGATGAGATTTTTGTGATCAAAGCCATCAAAGGGCATCGTTCCATAAACCAGAGTGTAAAGCAACACACCAAGTGCCCAGCTGTCAACCTGAAATACAGAGACAATGTGTGTGAAGCCCAGGAAAACTCATCTCCACCCTTCTGCCTGCTATTAGCACCATAAGAGCAACATGACCTCCAGCTGTGCCTACTGATGGACAAACCACTAACCAACATCTGACTAACCACAGACAAAGCAAACGAAAGCAAATGAAGGCAGCTTGAGAACTTTCAGCATGCAAACCCACATGTGCAATACCACTAGCATTAGGACTAACCCTCAAGCATATTATCACCAAAGACATCCCCATACCACCACGGAAAAGCTGAACCTTCTTACCTCTGGGCCTCTGTAAGGTCGTCCATTAACTATTTCAGGGGAAGCATACAGTGGGCTTCCACAAAAGGTCTGCAGAAACTTGTCTTTGTGATAAAGGTTGGAGAGTCCAAAATCAGCAATCTGCAAATAGAATTGCACAAGCCATCTGTAATATTAGCAGTATTTTAATGCAAAAGAAAATCCATTATGAGGAAGGACTTAGCCCTACTTGACCCTGCTGTAGAGCAGGGATCTCAACGTGAATAATCTCTCAAGTTCCCTTCACAAATAATTTTTCTACCATTTTTTGACTCTTTTCACTAAAGATCCTCCAGAGAAGGAGAAGGGTCCCCAGGTAAAACCCTCCAGAGTAGGAACAAGGATGCTTTCACAAATTTACTGCACAGCTATCAGTCGTAATTTTACCCTGAATGACCTGCATATGCTTTCAAAGACAATCTCATACTGGGAGGCACTTGGCCTGGTATCCACTGATTGCTCATTATCCTGTATAATCATTAATATCAAAGGAAAGCAAGCAGAAAGTACTACTGTTCTTATCATGCATGAGCAAAGCTCAAAGTCAAGACCTTTAAATCCAAAAGGAGGAGTGAGGCAGAACTGTCACAGAAAACTCAGCATACAATTACTGAAGAAAGTGTTTTTTGAAACAACCTGGAATTTAGCTATGCTTGAAGAAGGAGGAAAGCAAAGCACTTGCTAACTCTTCCAGATTCAGGGACTCCAGCTGAGGAACCTGAGTTGTAAAGGACATGAGATGTCTATCATGAGATAATAAACACAAGTCTGATTCCTAACTGGAAACAATGGGCCCAAATCCGGCTTTCCCAACAAAAACAAAACTTCCCTTGAGACTGTTGGGAATTTTGCCCATGTAGGAATTGCGGGATCGGGTCCAAATATTTTGTTTACTTCAATTCACTGTTCTTGTTCTTACAAAACAAAGGCTGAGGATAACAACACTAAATACACCCACAACCTTTGCATTTCCTTTATTTCTCTAGCACAAGGCAACACATCTCATTTTTTATCTTGTTTAAAACCCAAATGCTTGTGTTTTCCAGAGATACTTCTATTACTACCCACTATCAATATAATGCATACATAAAAGATGTAAAGCACAGGCATAAATGAGGTATTTCAGCTCTAAGAGACAGGAGCTTTCTCTGGGTTTCTTCACCTTACTCAGGTCTTTCCTACCAGAAACAAAATTTAATTGCAGAAGTTTGCTACAGAAGATTCAAGAAAACACAGTGAAATAAATGGATTCACTAGCAGCATCAGTCACTCCTGTCTTTCTAAACTGTGTTTCACCAGTGCTGCTAATACCTGTTTAATTGCAATGTCTATTGAACTCTTGGGAGACATAAAGTCTTTGTCTGTACTATCCAAACTCCTGCAGCTACACCAAAAGATGTCCCATTTGAGACCAAAATTAACAAAGTTGGTGAAGTATGAACAAAAATTCCCAATTTTCTTTCTTTACCTCAGTACAAAAATAGACGTCCACATTCATCTATAAAAAGATATACAGAGGTAGACATAGATACTTTCATGTAAAAAATACAAACTTGTATTTTCAAGGTATCATTTTCAAAAAAATTTTAGTCACAGAGCAAATGTGAGATTTCACACTCCCTCCTCTCCTGTTTTGATGTTTTGCTTGTGCAGATGTTCCACTGACATTTTGGACTCATCCTGCTCAAAGAGGAGCTGATTTCTGTTCATTAATGTTAATGCATTTCACTATGTCCATTCATAGCTTGAATTCACTCAGTCCCCCAAACAGCCTATTATCAACCCACAGCAGAATATTCAACCCTTAAATAAATGTGGTTTATAAAATCTTCATTGTATGGCTGGAATGTCATTGAAAACAGCTGGTGTAAAGCTGTAGTCTGCACACATATTCTCATGGCTCAGATTGCACTTAATTGCCCTAAATTCCACTTTCTTATCAAGTCACCCTGCCTGGCTTGCAGGAAGTTGGTTTTAAGCCTTATGAAGTGTGCCCTGTCAATCAAGGGAAGAGCAGGATCATTTCAGCATTAAAACTTTGTGCTGGTGATGGAGTTTTATTTTAGTTCAGGATGCAGCTAAGACAAGGACAAACACTGCACAGTGTGATTCCTTAAGAAAATACATTCCCTTAACACCATGGAATGTATAAAATGCATGTGGATGTGCATAAATTTATATATAGGGATACACATACCATTGTTCACACTAAGAAAGTCTCAGAATTGGGCATTCATGTTTTCATTTTGACCATTCAGGAAAAGAGTATTTATGTTACAGTCCACTCCCATACTCACAGACTGATGTTTATCAGCTTTTCCCATTAAAACTGTCATGCCCCCCAAAACAAGATTAATAGGAGCCAACATTACTTCATGTTCTTGGCACTTAAATGGAACTAAGGCATAAAGTAAAAAAAACTTCCTAAATTGGGAGGAGCAGGGAAGTGGACTTTTATTCCCCTCGCTTCAGGATGTGTATGTTTCATATTTACTGTTAGCTATGATAAACCAGAGGTAATTTATTGCTTAAATGTGGCTTATAAATTACATGAAGTTCACACTCATGGAAATTGTCAGGATTATCCTGTTTAAAAATCTGTTTCTTTGTACTGTAGACAGAGAAATAATTAGATCTCTTAAAGCAGATGAAATGTATGTGCAGTGGGCGAGACTTCCAGCAAGGTAAATCCCAATTACGTATACTTACTCCATATATATGAAACCCCCATGGGTTTTCAGTGGTTAGTCTGATTGGTGTCCCCTTACCAGCCCAAGAAAAAGTGCAGTTAGTAGGATTATGTTACTATTATACTTGCATATTTCTCTCCTTCTATCACTTTGGGGTTGATCATACAGTTTACGTCAGCCTCTGCTAGGGCATCTCTTTTAGGTGCAGCTCCCAACCCAGGAGCCTCCCCAGCCCCTCCATCACTCCAAGCTGCATGACATGAGGTGTCCCTTGAGGGTAGGATGTTGCATGGGACAGGGACACAGTATGAGGACAGCTCAGGAAGAGGCACTAATCCCCTGGCTGGTGCACTGGGCAGCAGTTTCTCACCACCCCCCAGCCATGCAGTTTTGAGGATTTAGGCACTGGAGATAGCTGCAGTACTTGAGGACATGTGGTTCTCATCAGGCCAAATTATAGGAGCTATGGGCAAATGGAATCAGCCACACCCTCACGGCACTGCTACTTCTAGTAAATTCATACCTATGATGAACCAAAAACTAGCAAGCCCAGTCCTTTTAAAACCAATGAAGAAGAGATGACATCACCCTCAAAGGCAATGCCTAAAGCTAGTGAGAACCTCTTCCCCCAAAGAGCTTTCTAACTCACCAGCTCTAGGCAGCTCTTTTGGTTCTTTGGGGCTGCCTTAGCCCTGCTGCCTGTCTGACCCTGCCCACCTCCACCTGTGTCAAGATGATGAATAATTATATCATCCTGATGGCATGAAAATGCTAGCAAAAAGTTGCTTTGCTGTTGCATAGTGGGGGAACAACTGTATCCAGCCCTGGGAAGCCAGGGCAAGCAGAGGGGGCAGCTCAGAGTTCCCCAGAGCTGGAGGGTGTAAGGGAGCAATTGTGGGCAGCTGAAAGGAAAATGGAGTAACTTTCAGGGTGATCTCTGCTGTTTGTAGTTGAGGCAGGAAGGTGAGTAATGAGAGGCTTGTACATGCTGCAGAAACCCTAATTTCATCACTGGATTATTTCTTTAAAGAATATGGCAGCAGAAGCAAGGTAAGAAAATAAGATTTTTCTACCCTGGGAGGCTGCAGTAACTTGGTGAGGTTTAGCTCTAGGACTGTACCCACTGCTGAGCTCTGAAGGCAGGCCAGCTCCTAGGAGAAACATCCACCCTCAGGGTTTCTGCTAGATGCTTGGGTGTGTATTTGGGGACCAAGGCAAGGTACTGTCTGATCAATTGGCTGGAGGAACATCTTGTACCCCATAGATCTCTGTGGATGTTCTCTCTCATAAATGTCTAAAACTCATTTTGCTCACTTCTCTTTGCTGCGTTTAGAGGTTTTAGGTAATTGCTTGCAGGAAATATTAATGCATACACCAAGTTCCTGAAAAACATAATTAGATACCACAGATCCCTTTCTTCCCCTCATCACTTTCCAGTGGTCTGTAGAGCCACAGAACTTTTCAAAACATGCAGGGTTTTTTCAGCTTTAAGACAATGATGTTTCCTAGTTGCTATATTACAACACATGACTCTTGTTCCCAGAGACTTTTTCTCACCATCGTAACTCTTAAAAAAAAAAGAAGCTGATTACGTCTCCATACACTGCTCCATGACCTTCATTTAATTAGCTAAAATTTAGAATGGTTTCCAAGTTAGTGTAGTATCATGTAAAATGGCTTGGGGCCCTTTTGGGTTGGATAGTAATTTCTAGTGGGTTACTTGTCCTCTTTATTTCCTGTTCCAAGAGGATTGCTTAAGTTGCTATACATGGATCTATTTTTACATCTCATGTTTTCTTCATGTGACTTACTGTCACAGTTGTGTATATTGCACTGTACAGATCACTGGCTTCTTCAGAAACATGTAGGAGATACATATTGCATGCAAGAACAAAGGGATTCCTTTCATTTTCTCATTTTTAAAATCAAACTGCCAATTTTGTTAGTGCTTTGTAATCCACTGAATGAAATAAATACTGGGAATGTACAGATAAGACTATCACTCATTTCCAGAAAATGCTTCCGCTGAGTATTTGAAGTCATCTGTCAATACCAAACCCCAAACTGCATATTTCTTTTTTTTTTTCTTTCTGCCTGAATAAACCATATATAAATATTCTCAGAATGAGGACTTCATACATTCACTCCTAATAAATAATTTACAGTTCCATATGTGTTTCCCTGCCAACGGTTACTGTTTAGTGAAACAAAGAAAAGGTGGGAAGTAAAATTCTGTGCAAGCAACATGGAAACCACAGTAACATTCAAAGCTTCAGGATCAGGGAAATAGTAGCAGTGTGCTCAACATCAAGTATTCAAAGCTGATCTCACTCATGAGGTGGAAAAAAAAAGAGAGCAGCAAGCAAAAGGAAGACAATATGAAAAATAAGCTCTTCAAGCAACCTAAATTCAAACACCACTGATAGGAGGGTGTATGAAATACCAGCTGCTTTCCAAGTTCAGCCTACTTTTTAGCTTTGTGAGCACGAAGGTGTGGAAATGGTCACCAAGGGACAGCAAGGGAGCTTTGCAGTCACCTACCCACACTTAGGCAGCCTTGCCCACTCAGAGAGGTGCATGCCTTATGCCATGCAGAGAAATAACTGAGGAAAGGCTGGAAAAACACAAAATACCTACACGGTAGCTTAAACACAATGCAGATGAGGAACGGGAAGCCCCTCAAGAAAAAGATGTCCAAATGAGTGGAAGGGATGTGGGCAGTTGTGGCTATCCAAATTTTCTCCCACAGCCATGCCCACGGCATAGGATGGCTAAAATTGCATCTGGGGTTCTGAAGCCCCTGGGTCATCTGCATGGTTTGGACTCAACACAAAGGTCCCCGTCCCCACCTCATCCTCCCACTCTCCCTGCAGGATGATTAGGCTCCCATAAAGAGAGAGGAGGGAGTGGAGCCTTCTGACAAAGCACAACTCCCCAGAGGCCTGGGGAAGTGATTGGTTTTGCATATGAGGACCACACTGTGGAGATTCAGGCCACTGCAGCTAGCAAATTCCCTAAATTCCTCTTTTCTCTCAAGAATTCTCTGATTAGCTGGGAAGATAGCTTGGCGTGTAATGCGGAAAGAAAGGTCATCCTGCCTGCGGAAGCCCACTTTGTATACAATGTCCTAGAAAGGCTACTTTTTGTTTCCAGCTCTGCTGAGAACAGCTCGGGCTGCTGCAGCCACTGTCCCTGTAGGAACAGGAGTGGAGAGGCTCTCACTAACACTGGATGTTAAAAGCAAAACGTCCAAGAACTGCATTGGATGGGCCTTCCGTAAAGAACTATTTTTAGGAACCACATATTTATGTGCCTTTAATCCACTAGTTGATCCAAGTTAGCTTCTGTCATCAGTGTTACACAGATGGCAGCTACCATATGTTACTTTC
This sequence comes from Calypte anna, assembly GCF_003957555.1. Lineage (NCBI taxonomy): Eukaryota > Metazoa > Chordata > Aves > Apodiformes > Trochilidae > Calypte > Calypte anna. The sequence goes on along the minus strand of NC_044244.1, from coordinate 55,429,442 downwards.
CATTTCCATTGCAACATCAGCTTAAAATGAAGACAATCTCTCCACTGTGAAGTGCAGAAGGCAGTGAGCATGGCCCCATGGCTTTCAATGGAGACAAAATGAAGATCCAGGCTATTTAGATATTTGGCTATATAAGGAGCTCCTCGATAACTTTGTTAATTAAGCAAGGATGCCCAAGTATCAGCAGAAACTCTTCAGTGTCCAGTCTCCATTTGTCTGCCTGTAGATGACACCCTCACATCCAGCTACCCAGGGAGGAACAAAGTTAAAAGTGAAACAGGTTCAACCACCTGGAAACTACATTCATCTCTGCATTATTTATCTTTGTACTATAGCTATTAGAAAGAAGAAAAACAAAACAAAACAAAAAAATGTGAAGAAGGGAAAAAAGGTCATTCCCATGCTTTCACTGGGGAGAAATGACATAGAGATGACATCACTGACATCACTATCCAAAGTATACGTTTGTGTCTGGAGTTTCAAGGCCATTTCCTAATGAAGCACATGTGCTTTACTAGGTTTATTTTGAATCTCTATTTGCTTATTTTCCAGCCATGATCAAAAGAACATTCAGAGTGTTCTGTTGAAGGCACTTGAACCCTGTAGACCAGGAGAATTTTTTCCTAGCTACAGCGGCAGCCAGCAATAATATCACTCATAAAATAAACCTGACTGCACAAAATGCTCTCCTGTTTCCTACCAGCAAACAGATATTGCTTTGGGAATCATTGCCCTTGGGTGGCAGGACAGTCTTTTGCCCCAAACTACACAAAGCTTCTCGTTAAGCATGTATGACTTGTCTCCAGTGGTGCTCTTTCTCCAGGCTCCAAACTCCCAAACCTCCTGGCAGATGCTGTTGCTTAGTAGCTGTTGCCATAACAGTGGTTCTTCTAATACTTTGGATAAAAAATTTACAAAACATGCAAATCCATTCTGAGAAGCTGAGAAAAGGAATCCTACCTTAATATTAAAATTGTCATCAAGAAGGATGTTTTCCAATTTTAGGTCCCTGTGGACAACACCATTCTGAAACAAGATAGGAAAAAACAGAGAGAGCAACATGAGAAAATATTGGGAAAATTAAAGGTGAGCTGGCAGGGTGGTCTTTGCATCTACATTTCAGGGATGATTTCACTGTCATAACACTCATGGCCCAGTGACTAGTGACAGGCGATGTATTAGTCACTTGCTGTGTGGTTAAGGGAAGAATGACTGGAATCTGTCCTCCCACAAAGCCTCTATAACAGCAGGAGGGGTAGGGGGGTGGAGGGGTGTCTTTTCGGGACTTAATTCCAGCCTGGATCCTGCCCCCACTACATGAAAGCAATATATTCTTCCCAGGCACCAGAAAACAGTATTTGTCAATGACGTTAGTCCTTACAAAAGCTTTCATTCCTCCAATGTGCAGCCACATGGATCAGCGCAGTTATAATCCTATAGGACTGTAAATGTTAGGGATGGAAGTGAACAAGCTGGGTTTCAGTCAGAGCCTTCTTTAAAAAAATTGGGGGAAAATTAGCTGCACAGGGGAGGGCACCGCAGCTTTTCAGCACTGCACAGTTAAGATTTTGAAAAATGCCCTTGTTTATCAGAATTCAAGTGAAGATTAAGAATTTAAAAATTCCATTAGAATTAAGAATTCAAATTAAAGTTATGCTGTCTGCTCACTGCCTTTAGCCTCGTGCAAGTTTTGGCTTTATGCAATTGGTTCACAAGCAGGGATAAAAGATTCATGTTGCCAGCTAGTCAGCTACCTTGGGTTTGTGCTTAAATTGTCATTCTAGTCGGTGCCATTATGGATTAAGTCATTAGCAAAAAGTAGCTTTCTAGTGCTCCTCCTCCATCTTGAAAAGTTACTTTTGCCTATCCCGAATGAATACATGCTAAATCTCATACATGAACAGTCATGCCTTTGTCTTGCCTTTTTTTTTTTTTTTTCATATACTTTATCTCCTATTCCAAAATTGTTCACTTGCACATTCCAATTGCAAACTATCATTCACTGGAATGTATTAACATTGATGTTGTAGAAGTTCTATGGGATGACTTCTCCGGTTTATGCTGCTAATTATTTTTTTTTAATGCAAAAATGAAATGTAGGGCTAATGTAAGGGAGTGGCTGGTATCTGCCATAACACAGGAAAACATCCTTAGTCTTCAAAATCAGGCAGTAAACTACTGTAGTACTTTTAAGGAAGATCTCCTGTTGTACTGATATAATCACATGCTATCATACTTAATAATGAATGCTGTTGCTTCAGACAGGCTTTGAAATAGAGAAGTCACTACTCAGCCTTCAAACAGCATCTTTTAGTATCAAATCCTTTGCTCACCTTGTGGCAGTAGTGTACAGCAGAGACAATTTGTCGAAAGAAGTGTCTTGTCTCTCTTTCACTCAAACGCCGCCTCTCACTGATGTAATCATACAACTCTCCTTTACTTGCATACTCCATGATGATCACAATCTTATCTTTATTTTCAAACACTGTACAGGATAAAAGAAAAACAGCACATCACAGTTGATTCAATACATTTGCAAAATGACGCTTTAAAGTGTGGTGTGAAGAAGACTCAGGATGACTGAACACATCCTCTGTCATCACTGATGCCTGGAGAGATGTAATACCAACCCCACTGCAAAAAGCAAGTTCTGAAGGTAAATTTTTCCAGAGAAAGATTACATTTCAGGTCAAGAGAAGGACATTGAGCCTACCTTCACTCTCATATGGCTGTATGAAAGAAGCTCTTTGCCCCTAAAATACTGGGTCACAGAGTGACAAAGTCAACTTGTTCCTAATGAGGTGAAGTGGACAGTTATGCCAGGGACCCCTGAATACACCCAGCTCCAACAGGGCGGAGGACCAGTAGTGGAGGACTCCAACAGGGTGGAGGACTCTTACCAGTAGTCCTCTTGAGGCCAGAGGTCTCAGAAGGAAACACAAGCTAGCATATAATTTGGAAGGGATCATAATAAACTCCGTCTTCAGCAACTGGTTGATACAGGATTGCCATATTTCTTATGACTGCTGGGTGGCTTTCACCTCTCATCAAAATCTAACAAGTGAATTGATGCATGTCCATTTCCAGCCCAACTCTGTGCAACACTGTGATGGACACCAACACCTGAGCGAGAAGTAGCAGCACAGCTATACAGCTCTTGTGAAACACAGCTCTGCACCCCATTTCATGCAGCCAACTCATACTCAAGCTCACTTTAGCCTCCACCACATGTCCTATTGCATACTGTAGATATGTCATTTGCCACTTGTGCAGAGCCAGGAGCAATGCACGAGCCCCACGTAGGCAGTGCAAGGAACATTCATCTAATACACATCACAGCTTGACTGTTCTTTGGAGCCTGGTGTACTCTGTGCCACATGATGTCAAGCTTGGACTTTTTTGGGAGTTGCAGATAACTAAACACTTAATCCTGTAAAGGAGGCTGTGAGTAGTATTGAATTGCTACAGTGCTCTGGCTGCTAAATAGTTTTTCCTTTCTGATACTGAAAATCCACTGCAGCCCACTGGAAACTCCCTGTACCTGCCATAAATAACCACTGCTCGTATTAAAACATAGTGATCCTCCTTCTCTTTTTTATCTGTGGCAGCAGCCTGTTGAGTCCAGGTCACACTGGCAGTAAAGTATCTGTAAATTAATGAGGTTACAGGGGTTATTACAAACGGATGCTAGATTTGACCAGCCCTACTGGAATGATGCCTTTCTATCTATTTCTTTAGCAAAGCTTATCCAGTAGACCTTGGTGGGGTTTTTGGTTTTTTTAAATAACTCTTCAGCTTTTGCAGTGAAACGCAAAGCTGCCTCTCTCAACATGCAGATATTTTCTGCTCTTAGGCTTTGCCTCATGTCCTCTCACACCTTGTCACTCAACTCTAGAAGCCAAAGCCTCTGCAGTTCCCTCTAACACCCCTGAACTCCAGCCAAACAGCTCTGATAAAAGGGAGAGCAAACAGCCAGATAAAATTGGCCGCTTACTTGTCTGCTGGCCTCACTGTACCCTGAAGCAGAGGCTCCTGCCAGTGATTACATCCTGTGTGCATCCTCATTAGCAATAAACTTCGGAAACTGGAAGAGCTGTCTCTGGATGGATTATACTTAGGGTATCCTCTCCAAGAATGACAGACTGATATTGTCTGGGAAAACTTGAACATGCCCTGTGTCATATAGGGAAGTGCTGTGATGTGTTCCCAATAAAGCAGTAATGCACACATTCGTTTCTCTAAGCTTGGAAATTCTTATTAGCTACCGGGTTGTTTAGGAAGGCAAAAAGAAAAAGTTTTAGTAAGCTGAGACAAACCACTAAAAATGTTATTATTTAAGAGATTTCATTTAAAAAAACAAGCGGAAAAAAAAAAAACAAACTCCCCAAAAAACCAACAAAACAAACAAACAAATAATATCAATCCCCAAGCCCTCAAAACCAACTGTGGCAATGAGCTAGGGGTTGGTACATCACGCACTTACGGGTGAAGTCACCACATGGCCCCACTGATCTTAGTGGGCTCTCATGGGACTGCACACCCCAAGCAGTACCAGCTGAGGAGCACTCTGAGCTCAGGGGGATGTTTGCCTCACCAGAGGGGAATAGATGGGGTAGAAGGGGCCCTCAGCTCTTCCCACCCTGCTTCCCTGACCACCAATGCCCTACCAGGTATTCAGTGATAGTGATGACAGTAACAGTGATAACAGCCCTGCTATGATGGAGCATTCTTCCATCCTGTGTTTTTTATTAATGTTTTGCCTTCATACTCAGTCATGAGACCTTTCTTCAACCGCCCTTGATGTTCTAAAGTTTTAAATTCCAATTATCTAATATTTCTGGACTAAAATTTGCCATATTAATACAAGTCCCGATCCAGACATCTTTTCAAGCAGAAATGAAGTGGAAAACTCTTGGTTAGGAGGAATCTGCATCTAAAGGTTCTTTCCATTTCAGATTTTCTCTTATGTCCTCTAGGAAACAGAGATAACACCTTTAAAACTGACCTTAGGAAAGCATAAATTTCTGGTTTGAATTGAGTTTTTGTAACAAAATTGAACTAGAATCAATGAGAACAGAAACATTCCAGTAACTCACATCTGAGTTTCAGTTTACCAGCACCCTCAGAACAAATTGGCAGATTCTTCACAAGGGAGAACTGTGAAGGACACTACCCTTGGACTTAAATGACATTTCAGAGGCCTCATCAGCAGCATCACAGCTGAACAACTACAAACAGCAATTCATCTCTTCATCAAGGAGAGGAGATGAATAGAGAAATTTTATTTTTTTTTCCCCAGGAAGGGAGGTATTTTTTCACAACTTCATCATTTCAGTTCAGAGCATCTCCATAGCATCAGCTGCATTTCTTGAGAGGGCAAGCAGCTTGGAGGAAACTGAACAATGGATAAAAACATGTTAAATGAAAGCTGCCACTGCAGAAGGAAGGAGTGGAAAGGCAGTAGGATTTATGTCTGCACACACACAAAATCTTAAAGAGGAATTCAGTGGTCAAAACTATCAGGCATATGACAAGGTGATATTCTGGCAAGTCTCAGACCATCAGCCATGTACACCACAAATTTTCACAGTAGCAGACAGAATGCCAGGCAGGCTTCATACAGACACTTCTGAATTTCCCTCTGAGCACAGTATGTAGTTTCATAAACATACGCTCCAAGAAAGCATTGTGGCCAATGGCAGGGGGAAGAGAGGGCATTAATTAAAGGCTGGATTGACTTACTGCAAATAATAATGAGGTAATAAATATACTGCCCTGTTAACACCTGGGCTGTAACCTGCAGGCTGGTGACGGATGAATTGCCTCCATATAGCTTCTGGGACTGTTTGGTTCAGTCTTTGTTTTTATTGCAGATGATTTATTACCTGCCATCCTACTGCATATTCATTCTGAAACTCACCCCCGCCTAGAAGTGTGCCTGAACCCTGCCTGGCTGCAGCTACTGCTGACAGAAGCACAGCTTCAGCAGGATGCTCTGCCCCAGGAACATCCCACAGCTTGCTACTGATGGGATGGCTGTGTCTTACAAGCTTGCTTCTCAACTCTGACCAAGGTCAAGGAAAGGAGAGAATTTATGTATAAGACAGGTGGGGCTGCTCTTACTTCTTTCATACCGTCAATACTCTGCAAACAGCTGGCCAAATAAGATAAGTGGAGAGCTGTCAGTATCAACACCCAGATGTGGCAACAGGATAAATGGTGTGTCAATCACAAATCAAGAGATAGGGGTTGCTTAGATACAAGGCATGAGCACCATGTATTAGAGGAGACAGCATCAGGAGAAATACTTGCTGGAAGCTGTGTCTCATTTATTTCTAGACACTGTGTTTATTTCCACCACTCTGCAAGCTGAATCATGCTAAGAGAGCTGCAGCAAGACCCTGACGTGGTGGTAGGGCTGCTGCACTACCTCAGCCATGATGGTTAAGTGGTGCAGGGTAGTCACTGCAAAATGATAGCACTCCTTTGCTGACAGAGCCTGCAGGATGGAGGACTTACCCCTGAGATGGCTACACTTCCACAGGGCCACAGGGAAGGAGGGAGGGACAGAACTGTGAGGGGACAGCTGGAACGAGGGAGCAGGAACCGGACATACCACAAGGTGCTAGGAATAATGTGCTTGTATCCCAAGGAGATGAGTACAGAGTACTGTGTTAATGTGCTAAGACATGGCTTGTGGCAATGTGGAGAAACAGCATTGTCCAGTGGGCTACAAGCTTGCTTGGATTTGGCCTGTTCACCCCAAGAGCTTTAGCAGAGTCTAAGGGCAGCAGTCTAGCCAAGCAGCCAAGGATGTTTAAGACACAGTGGTCAAGGAAAGACATCTTACAGCTTTTCTTTAAACTCCCCCCTTAACTCTAACGTGTTTGTTTATTTTTTTTTATATGGCGGAAAAAATATCCCATACTTCTAGGTTAGTAACTGAAAATCTGCTGGCTTCAGAGTTCATTGAAGAATATACATGTGAAACTGGGAAAGAACTTCACTTCTTACTATCAAAGACATATCTGAGATGAAGTACATTTTGTAACATCAACAATCTGTCCCTTTCACAGGCTGTTCTACTATAGTAATAGTTCTTGGATATAATCTCTCCACTTATTTATATTTAGAGGCTGTGAAATGATGAACTCATCTTCTATCTAGAGCTTTCCATTTTCCAACTGATTGCACAGGGACCTCATGCTGACCAGCACCCTTTTCTTTTCAACCCTATTGTTAAATTCTTCCCTTTAAGCTATGCCAAAGTCACCTCTGCCAAAACTCCATGGGACAAGTGAATGAATATACTCACTAACCCTCTTAAATGATAAGATAGACCTCATCCTAAAATTGTCAAAAACCCACACAGGCACGGTTTTAAGACCATCATTCAGCAAGATTATTTAATGGTACATTGTACACCCCTCTATTAGGGCAGTTCACTTTGAACTTGCTACTGAAGCAAAACAAAGCTGAGGATTTTGCCCTTCCTCCGGGATTACGTGATGCTAAACTCAGAGTGAATGCTGGGGAGGGGGGGAACGAGGGCAGGATTTTGCTTTTTTTTTTTTCCCTTAATGGACTAACTCCTTGTGGGCTGATTCCATTTGGTTTACATGTAACCCTGAGGTAAGGATTTTAGTTTGTTAGTTTAAGGGGGGCGGCCAATCTCTTCGCACTGGAACCATTTGAATTCTCCTCATGCCTTTGCTCTCTATCAGAGCAATCTTCTAAATTAGTTCCAGTATGTTGACATTCCTTCCATCTGGTGTCTTTCCATTCAGTGGTATTTTTATTACTCTCCTAACAGCCACAGACAGAAGTACCTTTCCACTGCTACAAAATGATCTTTTACTAAACATCAGCCAAATCAAAAGAACAAGCGAGTTTGTTTTTAATTTTGGAGATGCAGACTAGAATAACCTTTTCATTCAGAAAAGACATCTATGTCCCAATTACCTCACTTCTGTAATAAAGCTTGAATTATTCTTGAAAAAGACATGATTACTGAAAAGTGGGTTTTGCCTTAGAAATTGAGCCTGGTGCATCTTCTGTGTTCTCCACTGCTTTGAAAGCTTTACAGCCCCTTAGGCATATTTATTCTTATCATTATTATTATTATTATTATTATTATTGTTGCTGTTGTTAGCAGTAGTAGTTTATGACCGGTTTTTAATAGATCACACAGCAGACATGAAAATACCCCAAGTCCAATATAAAAAGCAACCTCTGTGCATATGCTTAATTACAACTGAAGATAGCGAGATATAAAGTATGGGTTTTAAAGCTAAGCTTGCATTAAATTGTCTTCCTGAATTATGGCCTTATTCAACCAAATTGCACCTCTTCTTAAATTAAGGGAATGTAGTTAAGATCATGCAATAACAATTTTAAATCAGACAGCATGCTAGAATTTACTCTGCAGTGAGGAGATTAAATCAAAATGAGAACCATTATTCTTGCTGAGTTCTTTTCTCAGAGAATGAGACTGAAGATATGCAAGTTTTGATGGTCTATTCTTTAAAACTGAAGGAAAAATGAGAGTTGCTAATTCATCCACAGTAACACGTTACACTATTTGTCTTTTGTTTCAGCAAAGAAGATTTAACTCCTCTTTTTAAAAAAATGATGACTACAAACTGCTGAGGAACTTCAGACAAGCAACATTTGCATTTCAGTGGGAAGAATGAGTCAATGGAAAGATAGAAATAAATGTCATGGTAGTTTGCAGGCATTTTGACATCTGAACTGGACCTGCCAGTGAGATCACACATCTGAGTTCATGTCATGTCTGGCAAAGTGTTGTTTAGGCGATCACCCTGAATGACAGGAAATTCATATAGGTGGGGTCTGGTAACTAAAGAGTTAAGTTTGTTTATAATTGTTTCATTCCTATGCCAAGACTCTTGAAGTATTACTTTATGTTCTTGGACATTATCAACTGAAAACAATGGGAATAAAGCACCCGAAGGTCAAAAGCCTACATAATTAGAGGAAACCAATTAGAAATGTGGTTAAATAGTGTCACTGCTTAAGAACTTTCTCTTGGCCAAATAAAAAAAAAAATCAGTCCAGCTTTCCAACTCTCAACATTCTTGTTTAAAGTCCAATCACTCACGTGATGTTTTAAGGGACTTTTGACTTTTTCAGGTGTTTTGCACACAGAAAGGATGAAGTCATTAGGCACAAAAATTTGTTTTGATTACGCCCGAAAAACAGGAGAGATATCAGAGGCTGGGACAGAGGCTGGGATTGCCTGCCCAGCACTGTCAGACCAAGACACATTAACTCTGTTCTGTCCATCCACAAACTCACTGATGCTGTGAGCTATCTATTAAATTATTTCTACAAGCATGTTAGGTAATAATCTGATCCATTTTAAGTGCATTTTGCAAACTTTTCTGCATGACTGACCAAGGACAGCTCTTTCAGCACAGAAATGACCACGTAGGCACTGAATTTCACACTACAAAGACTCAAGAGCTCATTCCTGAATGTACCAAGCACAACTTCACTGTCATGATTGGTCCAACACATGTTTAAATGTTTGCAGAATCAGGCCTGATGCTCTTTCCCTGGTTTAACTTTTATAAAGTATTGCCAGATGAAAGATTTTGCACTCAGGCTCCCACTGGAAAAATAGGTTAGCTCTCAAAGGCTTTATTATCAAATCCTGGACTTTCAAGGCAAAAAAGAAATAGGGCAGGGAAAGGGCAAGAGGGTAGGGGGAGACATACAGATGAATGGACAGAGGCATTATTCTATAAATTAAAATTTATGTGCTGAAATCAGAACACTGCTAGCAAAGCCAGCTTCATTTATCCAGTCCCTTTCAAGGAGTTTAAAGTCACTTGAAAGAGCACTTCCCTTGCAGTCGTGCTCAACAGATTGCCAATTACAGCCCTGCTGAGAGGATGGAATTTCTCTGGAGTCACAACTGTATATCTGCCCTTGCATTAACAGGCAAGGTATGTGCCTTTTGAGGAGGCTGCAAACAACCATCTCTCAACTGGAAAGCTTTGCTTCCACATATCTGAACTTGCTCTGTGCTAAAAAAAAAAAAAAAAAAAAAAAAAAAAAAAAAAAAAAGAAGAAGAAGCCTGTGTTTTCATCCAGTTGACAAATTCAGAGGTTAATTGCCTTTAAGTAGGCAGGTCAAAAGGATACCTAAACAAGGATCCTACTTCAGGAAAACACATGTTTGTAAATGCCATACGAAGAGCTTTCAGAAGTACTATGAGGAGATAGAGCATTTTCAGTGCTAGGTAGATCTAGCACTGAACCTAGCACCCACAGAAAGGACTGTCAGATGTGCAGTGGCAGTCTGCAAACCTAGAGTAAAAATTAGAGAGAAAAGTATCTGTGGGGTGGCTTTGGTTTAAAAGTTAAGCATCTAAGTTAGTCTGCTAGGCTCCATCTGCTAGACTCCAAGAGGATCCTCCCGTGTGTCACTTATCCTACCTATCTGAAAAAAATACCTCCCAGGAGTGAGAAAATCACCCTGTGTAGATGCTGATCTCTCATGACTAGAGAGGGAAACTAGATTCCTAGTGTACACCAACTGTCTAAATGTTGAATGGCTTAAATTTGGTGAGACTAAGCCTATCCCTGAGGATTGAATAACTTCAACATTTCATGTCAGAGGATAGCAATATTATCACTCTTTATGCACCACTTGATACAGCCACGTGTTTAAAATCTAACTTCAAGAAGATACAAATACTTCAGCTGTAGTGCCTTAACTTCACTACAAGTACTCTGCAGCTTACAATGAAGCGCTAGCTTAAGGATCCCCGACCTCACATCCTTACCTCTGGGCAGTACACAACTGCTCCTCTGGATGCAGCTGCACAACCATATGTCTTCCCACTGCTGCAAAATCAAAGTTACAACATTGGCTGCTAAAGTCAAATACAGAATCTGACTGCTTGGAAAGGCTGGAGGAGCTGTGTAGCTGCCATAGCTCTGCTCTGTCTAACTCCTTCCAACTGACTGCAGTTCAACCAAGAAGATGACTTCCCCTGCCCATCCCTTCGGGCCAGGAATTACACATAAGAAGCCATGAAAGCCTGCTCTGATTTCTAGAAAACTAAAAGGAAACAAACCAATAACAGAATGGAAGACTTCCCAGAAAAGAGGGAAAGCAACTGCCTCGAGTTTCGTCACCACCAAGAGCTGCTATGGACAAGAGGACCATAGTATCACCTGCCAGAGGTGCTGGCCCTCCTGCAGACAGGGTGAACCCTCCATCCAGAAGCTTGCCTGGCTCTGCTGCAGAGGCACTGCTCCTCCCTCTCCCTCTGTGAGGCCAGAGGGGAAAGTTTTAATCCCATGGGACTTTACTGTCTGTTTCTTAAAAACATTGTTATCTTTTTACCTTTTACAAATATTATAACTCAGTAAAAGCTATTTAAAGTAAGGACAAGAAGGGCAATTGGTCAAAGGCCCACAGCGTGCTTAAACTTTTTTCTTTCTGAGTTCCTGTGCACATTTGAAATAACTTTTGTTCCATTTGCAACCCATATGCTGACACAGCATCCCTCCCCTTTTCTGTTCCCAGATCCTGTTATGAGTTTATTCAATAAAAAGACAGATATTCATCTCTTTTCAAGTACAAGAACATGCTTTTGAATAACTCAATATGTGATACTGTAACAGTACTCCCAGCCAGCTCGTTTTAATCAGTGCTATCAACTCTGAGAGTGGAGCTGCCATATACATATCATCACCTTGTGCATTTACCTCACGGGTATGTAAAATACCAAGGGCCAAATTCAGGCTGCCTGTTCTGCACACAGGTAAAGAGGTGATGTCCAGGGATGAGGCTGTCCAACCCAAATCACTCTGGAACCCACCCCCTGGGTCTGCTACCCAGCCACTCTTCTGGTGTCAGCAGACCTCTTGGCCAGTGTCTTTTAGCACGTACCAAGCCCAAACATCCCAGCTAGAGCTGCAGTGTTACTTGAGGAAGGAAGGAGGTGAGATTTTATTACTGTGACATTCTATTAATATATAAACAAACGAACAAGTAAATCAGGAAGGAATGCCCCTGGCTTCCTGCTTCTTGTTGTAGGACCCGGGGAGCAGCTCTGGAGGCAGGGATTAGCAGCCGTCCCAGCTGTGTCCCAGGAAGAAAGGAGGTAGAGTGGGAAGACAGGATGAGGAAACAGGAACTGTAAGCCAGTGACCAGCTGACAGGAAACTGTGCAGAGGTGAATTCAGGGGAAAAAAGCAGCAATGACATAGCCAGCCAGACAAACCAGCAGGTAATGGAGGACCAAAGGCCTAGAGTAGATGAGACTGGTCTTGTGCAATCCAGGGAAAATGAAAGATACAAGGGCTGGTTTAGAGCCTGGGGACATAGGCAGACATCAGGCTGGTGTGTGAGTGAGGATGAGGTTAAACCAAACTGTCCAACAGGAGCAAGGAGAGGAGGTGACACATGCAAAGATTTCCCACCTGCCACAGACACAGCACACAGGTCACACAGGAAGAAGCTCCTCCAGGCAAAGGGTTCTTATGCATCTGTGGAAGACTGGTGGTTCAGAGGGAAGCCAGTGCTCCAAACAGTGAGGGTGAGAGATGGGTTACACTAGGAGGAGGGGTTTGTTTGGTGCATGATCTCAAGAAACGTGAGTACCAGGTATGCAAGAACGTAACAGAGCAGTCAGGGAGGAGAATCACATTCACTAACCTTCATATATGGTGATGATATGAGGGTGGCTGAGGGATGACATGATCTCAATCTCCCGTCTGATGTGAACCATATCTTGTTCATCCTTAATTTTGTCCTTACGAATGGATTTTATTGCAACCTATAAATTCAGGAAATCAAGCATTATTCTTGGAACTGAACAGATGCACATAATCCATTAAGGAGAGTTCAAAAAATAAATACAGATGTTAGATGTTGGCAGAACATGGAATGACAAAACACTAAGCTTTAAAGTACATACCTCCATACCCCCCCAGCTCCTTCATTTTATAGCATTAAATACACGCTCATTACAGTAATGGGTGACATGAAGTTTTAAGGTCTTCAGGTCTTAAGACTTCACTGAGGAGGAACACAGAATCTTCTGGAAGACTCTGGTTTAGTCTAAGGATTCTCCATCTGAGGGAAATGGCAGAACTCCTAAATGATTTTGATGGGAAGTACATTTGCTTAGACATGATTGCATCTTACAGTTTCAAACAGAAGCTTTGGAGAATTTTTCTCTGAAATAAGGTTGAGATTTCTGATCGAGTGGAGGCAGGGAATCCAGGGTGCCAACTATGAATTTTGACTTGTCCATGTTAATACATGAAGGATCACACTAACACAGGTTGTTGCACAGTTCTCTAAAGCGGAAAAACTCTTTGGGAGCTATGAGTTATTAAAAAATTAGAATAAATATATCTTTGAAACTCACATCTGAACTCGTCCTCACATAAACCCAAGGCTTTTAGGTCCTACATAGCACTTATGCAGTCACTGCAAAACCATATCCTTCCTGTATCCTTCCTCAATCAGCAACCTTTTTTTCAAGCACATCGTGTGACTGGGTATCTTTCCAAAAGGCAGGGTGGGAACAGAGGAAGTGATAGCTGAACTTGCAAATTCTAACAGCCCTTGTGAGTATGTATGTTTGTGTGTGTGTGTTGCCTGTGAAAAAAAAGGCTTCTCTGAACAATGCCATAAATAATTGTGGAGGTCAGCTCATGCCCTACAAGAAATGCAGAAGCCAACAATGGAGAAAAGCTGGTTGGGAGAGGGAAGGTGAGGGCATTGTACATACTGAATGGCAGCACAGCCTTTTATTATACTCAATATTTACCTCACTTTATTTTTGTAAGCCAGAGTTCAAGGAATAAATTACCAGCTACTTTAAAATCAACAGCAAGTCTTTGAAAAACATCACTGACCCGCTGAGATGACCACCCTTTTATGGGTAAACAACACTTTTGTCATTCTATGCAGCCAACTACCACAGACCTCTCCTGGGAAAACATTTATAAATCTGTGATTTATGTGATTTCCCTAGTCCCTTTGGAAAAAAATAATTTCACTGCCTGCTTCAGTAACTGCAAGTGGCACAATCTGTATTGTTTTCATTATTTGATGTAGCATCGAGGGTATGGAAGAAAGAAGGGGAAAACTTACAATATTATACAGTTGAAATGTACATAAACAGGAGCTAGTTTAAAAGATCAGGTTTCCTACAAAGTCTTCAGCTCTGAAAAGCAACATTGTTCAAAAAAAAAAGCACTAAGCCTATGTCCCATTCCTTCAAATTCTGAAAGATTTCAGCACATGCTTAAAATTAAGCTCATGCTCAAATGCTATTCCACTTTGGGACAGCAAAAATAAAAACAGAACTGAAAGGACAAACCAATTTGCATGTCAAAACCCAAGCAATGATTTTCTTGTGCTTGACCCCAATATTTGGTGTAGATATTTTAAAAGTAAAAATATAACTATGTTCTTATCTACATGTCGCATATTTCTAGAAAAGGTAACAAACCAGATTTTAATTGAATAAGTGATCAAGACAATCTCCAATAAATTCGAGACATGGAGAAGGCAACTATCACTAAAGATGAGCTTAGATTTTTCCACCTTTCCACCCAAATTTGCACTGGGACAGGCTGCAAATGCAAATACACCCTGTATACCAGAAGGATGTGGGTGGCTCTTGGAGCAGCATGTGCATTCCTGCAAGAAATAAATATAGACATGGGTAAAAACACATTTTTTATTAAAAGACAGCCTTGTACTTGGCTCTGAGGAAGAATTTGAGAAGGGTTTCATTGTCAAATATACAACGGAGAGCAAATTCTTCACCATTCATGGCTGGTAAAGTAATAATGGCACCCCAGAGGGCATACCACTCTCCTACTAACTTGACTCTGTGCTTCACAGACAGGACTTTTGTAAGTCTACACATAATTACTGCAAGAGGACTCCATGGCATAACTGTACAATTGAAAACATATATTTTTATATACAAAAATGCAAATGTGATTGAAAAGTGCAGTGGCACTCTGAAAATACATGTTTGTATTAATTTTCAAATGCAAACAGATGTGTTGCCTGGGAACATGTTTTTTTCAACAGGATAAGTAAGTTTATAGTCTCACAACTGAAAAGTGGTTGAAGAACTTAGGAGCCTTCTTTTATAAAGACAATTCCAAAAAGTTTAACTGAATTTTGAATATGGTATTTAAACATGAAAAAAAAAAAAAAAAAAAAAGAAAAAGAAAAAAAGAAAAAAAGGGGGTAGAATTCAGCATCCCAGCCAAAGTATTTGGGATTTTGTCAGTGGCATCCAGGCTGCAAGACCTCATCCTGACAAAAGGAGAGAACACACACCAAACACAGCTCTTGTATTAGAAGGGAATGGTTAGAAGTACCTCAAGAGAGGTTCTCCTCCCCCTCTACTCTGCCCTGGTGAGGCTGCATATGGAATATTGTGTCCAGCTCTGTGCCCCTCAGTTCAAGAAGGACAGGGACAGTCCAGCACGGAGCCACAAAGATGATTAAGAGAGTGGAACATCTCCCATGAGAGGAAAGGCTGAGGGAGTTGGGTCCTTTTAGATTGGAGAACAGGAACCTAAGGGACGACCTCATTAATGTTTACAAATATGTAAGGGTGAGTGTCAGGAGGATGGAGACAGGATCACTGGACATCTCAGGGATGCCCAGAGATAGGACAAGGGGTAAGAGATGGAAGTTGGAGCATAGGAGCATTGTTTGCATAGGAGGTTCCATGTAAACGTAAGAAAAGGCTTTTTCACTGTGAGGGTGACAGAGCCCTGTCACAGGCTGCACAGTGAGGTTGTGAACTCTCCTTCCCTGGAGACATCCAAAACCTGTCTGGACACTTTCCTGTGTGACCTACACGAGGTGATCCTGCTCTGGTAGGGGGGTTGGAATCTCAAAGTCCCTTCCACCATTCTGTGATACTGTAACCCCCTCAGCTACATCAGATTACAGTGCCCAGCATTTAGAAACAGGGAAAGACACTCAGCTGCTGCAAACTACCCTAACTCCAGTGGTGTTGGATCCTGCTAAGCATCCACCTGCCCACACTCAGATGATACCCTGTGATACTAAAAGCACAGTGTAGCCATTTATCAGCCAAACCTTAGGAGGCAAGCAGAGACACAGAACTTTTCTTCTCCTTTTAGGAGATGAGGAAATTGAAATGGAAAGCAAATGTGGCTCCTAAAGGAAGCAAGGACAGTAGCATGGAAGAAATTTTTACTCGCTCTTTCTCCCAAACTGCAACACACCACAGGAGCACCTTGCTCAACAAACCATCCCATTACCAAAGGCTAACCTCTAATACCTTTCCCTATGTTCAAGTGCTATTTTTCCCCTCAAAAAGAGCCCCAGGGATGTGCAAGGTTTGAACAGCATCTCCATAAATACTTTCTGCCCTGTGCCACTTGCCTGGTGGCCTGCATGATCTCCAAGTGGACAGAATCCACACTTCAGAAGCTTTTGAGAGTGCACAGCCTTGCCAGTGACCTGGTCCAAAAGGCTGATCAGCGAGTGATCCCTGTCAGAAGCAGCACCCCAAAGCAGGGTGAGCAGGGCAGCAGGACAGGGTTCACTCCCACTCTTGCCTTCTAAGGGATTTTTGCCAGCCAAGCATCTTTCACCTGCATCAGTCTGCTCAGACCATGTCAACATGGGCACAAGGGATTAAGTCTATTGCTGTGAAAAAACAATATGAACAAGAAAGCAGTACAGTTTGTTTTTTTTTTTTTTTTAGAATTTAAAAGAAATGTTGTGAGTCATGATCTCATTTTAGGTATTTGTTATGTATTTCAATTTTTTTATCTCTTTGGGAAAAATAAGATGCCTAGCTCTATGTTATGGTATCAGGCTGTAAACCAAGTTTCTCTTCCTGGTATTTTAAAATATTAATAATGCCATTTCTTTCATTATATGTATTTTCCTGAGAAATACATTCCAGAAAATGTATTTTCAAAGTGCACTTATGCTTTTAACACTAGACAGAGCTGGCTCTGTTTTTCAAAACCCTGCTTACAGGACTGCTGCCAGATACAGTACATGACAAACCTGAACAATTAAGCCTAATAAAAAATTAACTCACTTGAGAAATACTTTAAGAAAGACTTTGAGTGCTCCTTCTTTATGTCCTGCTCTTTCTTGCTTGCCTGCTTACTTTCCTTGCTTTCTCTGAAAGCAAGAGCTCCACTGTTGCTCCAAAATCAAAATTTATTACGGGTCACAGCCTATGAATCAAGAGTAAGGCAAATGCAACATGCTTTTTTACATCAGCTATACTAACTACTTCAAATAATCCATCTCAAGATCTGCAAAGAAAGTGATGTTAGTCCCTTTTGGACAGAAAACACTGTACTTATACCTCTACCACATTGTCTCAATATATTTTACTGGTTTTAAGAGTTAGATAATTTCATTATAGTATTTTTAGTAACTTTACTAGTGGTGGAATTTCTATTTTTCCTAGCTTCTTGTCTTAATGAGAATTTCAGATAACTCTAAGACCTTGCACTCAGAGCAAGTAACGTATCAGATTCGTAATGAAATCTAAAGTGTCCCACCCCAACTAAACAGGTTCAAGTTCACCCAAAGCCCCTACAGACAGTCTCCAATCTGGCAAAACACTTTAGCACATGTCTAACTTCACATATTTGAGCAGTCCACTGGCTTTGCTGGGTTAGCTCAGACACGTAAAGTTAAATATAAGCACCAAGGTCACAGACTCAAAACCAGGGCATGTGACAGCCCCCCTGGGGATTGATCCGGTTGTGCACACCAAAAACATCCTTGCTATCTCTTCTGCAGCTCTGATGGCAACATGGTCCCAACCTGGGACTAGAGGGGGAGAAAGAAGCATCAGAGATGGACTGAAATAATGTCTAACTTCACTGGCAGTTCTGATACCAGTCTCTGCTCAGAAGCAGGTAGAGAGAATACCCTCTCCAAAACAGAGGAGAGAAAGCAGGGAGGGGTTGAACTTCTGATATTGCCAGATATTTCCAAAGGGCACCGCAGAAGCACAGACCACTGCTCTGCCTTCCAGAAGCAGATAGGAAAGACGGAATATAGCTTTTGGCTTCCCACCCCTTCTTGAGTCAGCTGCAGAATTCAGGGCAGGAAGCGTGGAGAAATAAGCTGCTATAAATTACCTGTCTTCATTTGCTGGAAAGAGGATTTATACTCACTCTCTGAATCGGTGCAGAAAGATTACGAAGTATTTTCCAACACATTTCATGCTTCTTCGCTTTTGTTTGGTACAAATAACTTGAATTGCACTATAAATACTTCAAAAAGATTATGGTTGCAAAAGTTTCTGTACATTCAGTCCTATCTGTAAGAGAAATGCCTCATCTCCTTTATGAGCTTCTTGGCTGCTGGGCAGAGCAAAATGCGTGGAATTTTCATTTTACAGAGGCAGATTAAGACCATTGCGTACAGAAAAATATCTCAAAGTCTAAACATCTGGCAAAGGGCAGGTCAGGCACTAGGTGCCCATTTCCATATCAAATCTCTCTGTCTGCTGAGTCACTGCTGGCATCGTCATTTATGGGATGAGCAACAAAGCTATATTTTCATCAAAGCTTAAAGCTGTTTCTCTTTATTTCAGGAAGTTAGCTCATGTTTGCTGTAATCTAATGAACTTACATTTGCCTCATTTCCAGCCAAGATGTGTGAATATAAACAAAGTTAGAATTAGCCACAGTGCCAAAATCACAGGTTTTTAAGTAAGCTAGTGCTGTAAGCAAGGCTGAGCACCTGAAGGCCACAAAGCACTGAACCTTCCCCAGCCATTTCTGCATGCAGTACATTCAGTCCCATTGAAAACAAACTTCCAGTCTTTATTATCTATCAAGACTATTTTTAGGACTGTGGCGAGATATGAACAAACTGCTTTTTTTCCACTGTGGGGGCTGTGACTTTTAAGCTGGTTCCAGTGCTTGTGCATACCACCCGTGCTCGAGCAAATTCCAATGGGCTCTTGCAACAGCATCGTGGAGAGTCAGAAAAATGACATCAGGACAGAGAGTGCAGGCCCCCAAGAAAGGGAAACCAGCTTGCTGTCACTGAGAAATACGTCAGACATGTAGCTTAAAGAAAATCATTAAAACCTCTTTTCCTTAGGTGAAGAGGGAAGGGAGGGTTAAATACACCCAAACCACATAAACCTCTCCTTTCCGAAAGCTGTGAACTGAGGCCATCCCCACCCAGCAATGGGAAGTGGGTGAGACCAGAGGGTTTCACAGCTCTGCTTCCTTTCTGTAAGACTTGGAGGTGGGAAGTGCCATGCACCAAGTGCCAAACGGGGTGGGGAGGTAAATAATAGGTGGATCAACTAGGGGGGGAAAGAACCGGAGAGCAGAGGATGTTTGGGGGTGGGGAGAGAAAATGCACATTGTTCTTTTTCCAACTCCACGGAGCTGAGCAAGAAAGAATAAAGTCTGGCACTGTATTGTGTTTTTTCCAGGGGAGTCTCTGCCTATGGCTCCTGGCCCAGACATCACCAACCCAAGAGGAAGAGAAACAAAGCTATGAAATTGGGTGGTCTGAGACTGCTGCAACCAAATGATAAGGAGGGAGATCCCGATAATGCAGTTGCATTGAAATGGCACTTCCAGAGGCAGCACAAAGGAAAGAAAGGAAAATGAGGGGATGGGCTGAATAACTGTCTTATCTGGCCTCTGGACCTTCCAGGTGGCAAGAAGGAGCCATGTATGCATATCCCTACAGAGAAGCAAAGCACCCAGAGAGCTCTGCAAAGGTATCCTCATGCAGACTTCCTCTTGTAAGCCTCTTTCCATATTATTATTTCTTTGCTGCAAAAAAGCTATCTTGAGAGTCCAGTTCTAACTCAAATGCAGTAATTGCATCATGCAGGGTGTGCAACTCTAAGAACAAGTTTCTGCAGCCATAGAAAACTCTTCATGCACTCACTGAAAAGTTGGACAAAAGGCTACTGTGAGTTGAAGCAAAATTGGTGCCTGGTGCTGTGCACTTATGATAGCAGTCTCTGAGAGCTCACTCTTTCAGAGAAAGAGTAACATTGACACAATGCTATTGTTTTAGAGATTGTTACTTTTCAGATCCTAAAAGCCAGATCATCTCCATGGTGATACTGCTTGGGAGACAAGCACAAAACAAAATCCTCCTTAATTATTTATCACCAACCCAACTCCATTGTTTGATATGTTGGCAAACAATGCAGTGATCAGAGGAGCTGCTCACAGCCAAAACTGGTGCCATCTGCACCCAGTGAGGCACTGCTGATTTAACTCTCAGGTTTTCTGCCCATTACTGCCTATTTTTGTCATGGATGTTAAAAAAGACAAAACACTGGTTTTGTTGTTGCAAGCCAGCAGCTGCACACATAAAGGGCGAGGATGCACATGCCACAATGCACCTTTCAAGTTCATTTGCTTCTAAGAGGCAAGGGCATTTTTTACAGCTGCTCATACTGTATGTTAAAAGCACATAGCAAGCATCTGCTCCTCTCTGTTTCATTCCTCTCTTCCCAATGTACCACATTAAAAAGATTGTATTTCTAAAAAACAAAGCTGATTTACTGTTGTTCTATTATGCACTCCCTGCAGAGAAACTCAGTCTTGGACCAAGGCACTAGAAGACCCAAGTCAGTGTGATAAACATTAAATCAAAATTCGATTTGCATAGGCTAAGGCACAATGTGTCAGTGCCTCTTGGACAATCAGGGTATGATTACTTCAGGTTTAATTTTCCTTTTCTGCTTCTGCTGGACATATTTGCTGTTAAAATATCGTAAATGATGATTCATCAAGTGGAGACAAATTAACTAATCGCAAGTACTAGATAACCTGAGTTGTATCTTCTTTCTAGTTCCCCCTTTACTCACAGACAAAACCATGTGTGGAACCAAGTTTTACTGAGCAGTAGAAGGCTCAAGATGAACACATTTATGCTGAACATATACAAAGTGGGTGACTGGACGAACATATATAACACCCTTCTCCCACTTCTTCTCTCACCCCCACATATGGTCCCTATTAACAGGACATGGTGAGCACATTTCCTGAGTAACTACTGCCTGACTGGAAAACCCACATCCCTTCATTGTTTGGTACCTTCTATCCTAAGCTCTGGATATGAAGCCTGGCATATTCACACCATGCATGCTCTGACAAATTTACCTGGCAGATCTTTCTCCATTTATCACTGAGAATCTCGGCCTCTAATCATCCTTACTACCAGATGGATCTTATTTTATATTTTAATCATTATAGGACTGACTTACCACTAGAAATACAAAAAAACATTCATATAGTTTAGCATAGATCTGATGTCCACTACACTTTAAAAACACAAGCTAAAACCTGGTTATTGATTCTTTGTTATGAGGCAGTGAATCTTGAAAACAGGGAAAGAAATGCATGTCCACTCATGTATGTCAGAAATACACCAAAAAACTTCTCCCTCCCCAAATTAAAAATTTTATATGCAGTATTGCTTAAGTTCCAAGTTGCAGGACTTCTCAGTTTTAGAAGATTAGTCTTACAAGTAACCACCATCCCTGGCAATAACCAAGTGTTTCCCATAATGCTGCCTCAGGTTGCCCTTTCTCACCCCTCCCCAGTGTTCCAACAGCAAGCTACTGCAAATCTGAACCCACTTCAATCCTCCCTGACAGTGAAAAGAACAGCACCAGAGTTTGGAAAGGATTTGCTGAAAAGTAGAGGTCTGCTTTTCACCCAATTCACTTTCAGCTTAGGTGGAAAGGAACCTGAAACTGTTGGCCATATCCTGCATATTCAGTATCTAATGCTATAAATGCTCATAACCCACCCTGCAAAAAAGGAAAAAATAACCCAACCAAGAAAAAAAATTAAACAAAAAAACAAAAAACCAAAATAAATTTTTTTAGGGCCCCCACCCAAAAAAACCCAAAACCAAAAAAACCCCAATCCCAGGCTTTTGATCTAATTCTGAAGGACTAAAGGACTAAAGAAAAGAGAAAAAAAAAAGTTTTGGGGCTGTCATGCACAGATCAATAGAAGACCATCTCTTTTCCAAAGTGTAATAACTCACAAATATCCCATCCAACTACCTTCAAGCTTTCACGGGAAGTTCATGGTTTGGCACAAAAGAAATTGTATCTGGAAAGAAACTGGGGTAGGGGATTTCCCCCTGGGCAATGGAGGTTCATAACAGTAATTAAAAGAAAAAAATGCTTTACAACCTCAACTATGGATCGTTCCTCCTTAATAGTTATGTTAACCAGCACTTGAATGCTACATTCACTGAAAAGATGAAAACTGCATTTACAGTTAACTTCTGCTCAAGTTGCCAAGCAGATGTTTATTTTTGGCTTCCACATTTACGAAAGCCAAATGCTACACTGAACTGGGATTTCACAAAGTCTAACTGCTTTTCTTCCAGATTACAATTTCATTGGAAGGAAAAAAGAAAAGCAAGGGGAGGGAGGTGTGGGGGGAGCAGAAAAACACCCCTAACTTCACTTTTAAGTAGGAAAACCCCTGGTAGCATCTGTTTCTATCATGTCTGTTTATATCGCAGTTTAAATAAGGTTAGAATTGGGCAATCATTGATCAACTTCCAAACACAGCACAGCTCCATCCAGCATTTGTGCAAAAGAGGAAAAGTCACTGGAAGCAAATCCTGTGTCAGTCTTTTAACTGGTGCAAGTCTGTGTGCAGACTGTTTAGCACTAATGAAATTACTGGCAAGTCAGGTTAGAGAGGAGTGAAAGAATTCTCAAGCCCCAAGATTTCTGTTCTCAGTGTTACATGGGTATTACAGATTCCTCATCCGAAAACTGGAAGATAGATTTCACATTAATTTTGAGGCTTGATCTCACAGCTACCACAGCTGCTGATGTAATGCAAAGCGCTAACCTGGGGCTACAGGGAGGGACTTGAACTCAAGATTGTTTTTCATGGTGAATATGCAGTGAACCACGCTGAGGTAACCATCCAAAGTAGGAGTGCACACTGTTCAAGGCACTGACTTTGGGATGAACCACAAAACAAGATGTTACTACTTCTTCAGAAAAAGCCTTTTTATGATTTGCTTAAGAAGAGAGGTATAAAGTCCTGGTGCCTGGATCTAATTGTAATTAGAAAATTACACAATGTCCTATAATTCCTCCCAACACTTCAAAATTGGAGATGGGGTTATTCACACCCTCTAAGCAGCTGCTGTGAACTATTGTAATGTGCTGGTAAACAACTGCTAAAAAATAGTAAGCCCAGTTACCAATCATTAAAGTGATTTTGCAACTGTTCAGGTGAAAGGTGCTGTACCAGTCCAAGACTGAAATTCACATTAAATCAGGAAGGGTGCTGGATGTTGTTTAAATTCTTTCTTAGAACTATTGTTATTCCAAGAAGCCACCTGACAGAGTATTTTCATTCACTGGTATGTTCTGCTTCAGGAAGTTGTGGGTAAATAAATGCAACTTGTTTATTTCTCACTCTTTCACTAAAGTATCTGTGAATTCAGAAAGCCTCAGAACCTCTAAGAGCTTTGCACATCTTACTAGGCCCCTTCTTCCACAAAAGCAAAGTCACCTGGTGTTGTGCAGAGCTTTTGATGTCACTCTCCTGGTTCTGCAGTCCCTCAAAATGAAAAGGAAGTGCTGTTTCACTAAGAGAATTGCAATAGTACAAGAAAAATTTGGGAAGAGTTTTTCTTCTTTTGAAGACGTCCATACTCTCAGGCATTGTAACACTCTCTGAAACCCAACACCATATTGCTTGACTGCCTCCAATTCTTATCCAGTGGAATTTTGAAGCATGAAGAGATTTTTAAATTTAATTTATTGAGTTCAGGCTTTTGAATTAGCATTGATGAGCAAGGATAGCAGAGATTGCATCCCTGAAGGTACACAGATGTGTGTAAACAGCACGGGTGAAAGGGTTAATGACACAGAACTATGAGAAGCACCTAGACCTAGTATATTTTTCTAAACTGATCTAAGGTGGACCAAAATACAAATGCCACTTCCTGGTGGGAATTCAGTCAACCATAAACCCACATCCTATCTGGAAAAATACTATTTGAAAACAAATATTGGCAACCGTGTGCATCAAAGCCTCACCCAGGTTATTTTGCTCCAAGGCCTGCAGATTGCTTTGCAATATTAGATTTGTTTTTGTAAAAGCACTACCTCAGTATTAGATTGTTCTGCCTGGATGTTAGCTATTTAATGGTCCCTTTTTGGAAGGGACTATCCTAGAATTTATGACAGAATGTGTCGGTATTGCTACAGAGGGAGGAAAGGAGTTTGTTAACATTTCTTCCTCATCCGTCTCTGATTTCTAAGAAATATTCATATCCTTGAAGGTAGGGGAACCTCCTGTTGTTCCCCTCTATTTATTGAAAGTAAATTACCAAGGCCACCCAATGGCTCAGCAGAGAGAGGAACACAGGAACAGTGAAAGCTCTTGGTCCCCACAGCCAGATGGGATTGGGATAGACAGGAGAGACTGAGGAATGAATTACACTTCCCTACAACTGCTGGCTACCAAGCACTTTTGCAGCCTTACATGCACAGTTCTAACTTTTCTTGCTAGAAGAAGAGCTCACAGCTGCTGACAGTTGTTACAACCAGTTATGGGGAAGGTTAATTTCGGACGGGAGAAACAGCAAAGCAATCTTTTTTCTAGATGGAAAGCTTTTGGTGAAGAACTCCTCCACACCCTGTGATCTCCAGGTCTGTTGATCTCCCCTGTTTTAATAAACACAAACACCTTTTTTGGCACGTGTTGGCTGGGGTCAGTTGAACAAGGGAGAGTTATCACTCAGATTTCTGGGATCCCTTTGCCAAAAGCTAAGCTGTTAGGTAGTGCAACAGCAGCAGCACAGGCTTCCCACTTCACCCTGCCAGTGACCTTCACACAGACTTGGACATACCACCTTCCTCAGAGTGAGGAGCAATTCCCTCTCACACTGCTCGGTCCAGAAATTCATCCTAGAAAATACCACAAATCATATCAGAACAAGCAGAACTATTAAAGCAGTGCTGCACAATGTGAATTGCTGTCCACAAGGGACTGGAGCAAGAGACTGCCTAGCCCACTTTGTTTAACTTTTTGCTTAAACAATCCTGAAAGGGGAAGTTGCATTGCTACTCTGGAAATTACAACTTTAATCTCATTTGAACCATGCATTCCTCAGTTACACTGCAAAAATAATTTAAGAACCAACTCCCACACAATACACTTTCCAATATTTTCTACACTTCCTGGAAAAATATTGCCTCTGATGCTGCAAAGTATAAGCAGGCTTACTAATTTAACCAAGTTAAGGTTCTTCCAGTAGCCCAAATAAACTCTATTGTTGGACTAATTACATGCATTGCACCGTTTTTGCATTTTCACGTTCCTCAAAGCAGCAACACCCAACATCACTGTAACATTGATCATTTCCAACACAACCCCACAGATCATTTGCACATTCTGCATTCCTCGCTCACTTGCACTGTGTTGCCCGTGGCAGGAACAAACAGGGCTTCGTTGCAAACACAGCAAGCTTCCTTTCCCCTTAGCAGGAACAGCTTCCCCAAGTCTGCTTCAATGCGCATGCCGCAGCTCAGAAGTGCCAACATTTACTGAGTTGTTTAAACATCATTTAGAGTTTTGCTGGGCAGATAAGAAGAATAACTTGGGTGTAGAGTAAAACAATGATACAGCTGTTTGTGCCAAACATTCAGTTCATGGCAATACTTCATAGGAATTATTCCCCATAACAACTGAACTGTCATATCCTACAACTACATCCCAGCTGAGCTCACTACGGCTGCCGTCTGATGTGCTCTACATACAAACACCCAGAACTACCCAGATGTTCTCTATGTAAAACATTTGGTTTGAAACACGCAGAGCTTCTTTCCAAAAAGCCATTACATTTGTTTAATGGACTCACACAGTTCAACTAAAATATCCTGGAGCAGACATTTGACTGCAACTCTACTCTACAAGCCCCATCTGCAAAAAGAAAAAAGAAAGAAAAAGTAAATGAGAATGCT
Source organism: Calypte anna (assembly GCF_003957555.1). NCBI lineage: Eukaryota > Metazoa > Chordata > Aves > Apodiformes > Trochilidae > Calypte > Calypte anna. The sequence goes on along the minus strand of NC_044244.1, from coordinate 55,403,403 downwards.
TTACATGATTTATGCTGTCTTTATGATCAGCCAGTTCATAAAATACAAGCTCTGCTCTACAGACAATAACACAAATTGCTTTCAAGTGTATTATTTAGTCCTTGCCTGTGTTAAACAAATATTTCAACTGAAACAAAGCACCAAACTCTACTCTCTGTTTTACAAGTGTTAATGTAACTGAGAGCAGGATTTTACCCAAGGACATCACAGGGGATGCAATTTTTTGTTTTACACTTGGAGTGAGTGCGTAATGACATCCAGTAATGATAACCAGTCACATCCGCAGCTGCAGAGTTTTCCTTTCATCTGAAAAAGTCTGGAAGAAGGTTAAAGTACAGCATGAAATCCTTCTCCCCAGTGAATTCCTCGTGAGCAACGCACAACCCACAACAAGGCACTTCACAGATCCCATTACACCCATGTTTTCATCATGACACACCAGACAGTATGAACTGGGAGAATACATTTGTTCCCTCAAAACAGAGAGGGTATAAAACTCCTCAACTGTACACAGAAAAAAACCCCTATTGTTGAAAAAGATGTCCCTGGCAAATGCACTGCCCAGTCTAGCTGAAGGCTCTCATTCCTCACAGGCTGTAAGGATACCACAGCGACCAGGTGGTACCAAATGGTGATCAACAGTAGTACACAGCAATGACCAGGGTCCAAAACACGGCAGCTGGCAGGCTTTGGGAAAATTGGCACCTTCCCTTCACAGTGTGACTACAGCCATGAACCAGGACCACTGCATTATGAGCAAGGCTTCCCGGGATGGTTACACCCAGACAAAGAATGGCTCAGCCCAGTGCAGCGCTGGAGCTGTGGTTGACCTCAGCTCTCCCCACGTCTCCGCCACAGACTTTCCAAATGAACCTCAGGGAAACAATCTACCCCCTGGGTGCCCAAAGCACAGCTGTGACAACAGGCTCCTACAGGAGATGGAGCTTAAAACCCACAGATGACTCTTTCGTTATTTCACCTCATTTCAGCACCCCCGAAGAGAACAGACGTGACAAGAAAAGAGGCATGAGAGATGCCATGTCTCATGTACGGGCCTGGTTAAAATTGTGTCTTCCTGAGAAGACAATGTGGATGCCTCTCAGTTGCGCTCCTATGCAGGTCAGTCAAGCTTCTACTGCCTCCAGTAGCTATTTTTTTCCAGCGTTTTCACCTTGGGCTGGAGCATGGCTATCTCATGCAGAGCAGCCAAGAAGGTTGCACTCTCCCCTCTTCTCTTCCCCAAGGCTTTTTTTCTCTCCTCCATGCCAAAAACATAACCCACAGTACAGCCCAGCACCAGATGCCACCAGGTGTCCCAGGCATCCCCAACCACCTCAGGGCCTTTGTTTGTCCTTCTTAATCCAAACTCTACGAAGGAAGTGAAAAGCTTTGATTTGCACAAAGTGCAATGGCAAATAAATGACAACTCCAAACACATGTCTTAGGAGCTGTTTTTTTTAACAAATGCTTTGCAATTTTCCCCTGTCAAAAGGTTTACCCTTTTTCCATCAATGACAGAAGAAAACCAATTAACAAAAAGGGAGGTTTGTTTAGTTACCACACAGGTCAAACAGGTATTTTTATCCAGTCCTCACTGCTACCTTTTGTGATCAAAAAATATTCACAATCAGTTTTAAAATACCACTTGTATCTCAGATAAGCGAGATGTCATTCACCATCAGAGGTTTCATGGAGATTAGAAATTGTAGCAGAGATGAAATGCCTTTTTTTATATGGGAAACATGACATAGAAGCTCTGAGATCTCCATTGACAGCAGGCCCTGAATCTTTCTAATCTACCCTAGAACAGCTAAATTTATTCTCCAGATTTGGTTTGGTATCTTTCCACAGGAGCAGTTAATTTTTTTTTTTTAAGCCTAATATCCCTTAACTAGTGACTTTATTCTAAGGCATTAGTACTCAAGCCCAAATATGCTGACTCAGCTCCACAACACAGCAAGACATTAGGGTAATTTCAAGTCCCTCAAGCCATTAGACCTCAGAACAAAGACACTTGGCTCCTCTAGCCTCTCTGCTTAAATTGTCCCACATGACAGAGTCAAGCCAGAGTAGCAGAGGGGCTCTGGGATCACCGCAGCCCAACATCCACTGAAAAGGCACAGGAAGAGGGACACAGAGGCCTGCCAGCACCAGTGCTTCATCACAGAGGCAACCAGACTCAGGCAAGATGCTGGAGACCCTCCACTAGGCTGCTGTTCCAGGGGACCCAACAGCAAAGGGCATCAGATGTCATGCTGGAGGAGGCAGTGCCAAGATGAGGTGGGAAACACCAACAGGGATAGGGGAAGGCCAAGGAGGCAACCATAAATTAACAATAACAGTGGTTGCTTGTTAACCTAAGCGACCTCAGCTGCCTTCCTAACACAGAGACCACAACATCTACATTTCCTTTGTGATTTTGAGTACACCTACAACTGGCTGGGTTGGTTTCAAACATGCCAGCCCTGCCCACCCTTTCTCCCACAGCTGCTGTGTGGCTGGATCTTTCTAAAATAAAAGGAACCAACCACCCATTACAGTATTTTATGATTTTTCTCTGTCAGTAGGAACAGAGCATGAAGTTAACACTTCAAGACCAAGGACTTGCATCCAGTCACGGGCCAATGGTAGCTTTAAGGTCTTTTGTCTCATAAACCACCAGAGCTGGAAGCAGATTCCATCTGTCTTTGGAGAGTTAGGGAAGACCAAGCATTTCTACCATGCAACAGTTTAACAGACTGAATTCAGGGCTGTCCCATGGTCTTTAGCTCAAAACACAAAAAGTACAGAGCTCAAAGGAGAATACTAAAATGGTGCAAGAGCAAGAGATGACTACAACGTTGCCCCCTCCCCCCTTAGCAACATGAAGCAGAGGTTACGGGAGGGCCTCAACATCAACTGAACATCTGGCATTTTTGGTGGGGGTCCAGGATGTTTGATGGGTATGGCCAGACACCACACACTCATGGAGTACCTCACCCAGCCCACTAGTGTTCAAAGGTCTAGGATCCCCTAATTTATACAATGTACCATGTTGATAAATATATTCTGTTTAAAAGCAGATACTTCTCAAATCATAACTTGCAGATGCTCAAATTCTTTCATGTGGGTAAGACAAATGAGAGCCATAGAGAATTATTTTGTAGCCAGGGAGTACAGGAAGCAACAGCAGGAGAACACTATGGAAAGCCTGGATACACTTATGGCTTTAATGAATTGGTCATCAAATATAACAACACACATATGCAGTTTTTACCTTGCTTTGTAGTTCACTCTCTGCCCCCCTCAGCTATTCCCCATATATCTAGAAAAGTGGAAATCATTTTGAGTTTAGTTTACTAAATGGACACACATGGTACTCACATCTGCTAGAAGATATTTGAGGGAAATGTTGACAAATATTATTTGCATACTAAGTCAGAGACCTTTCCATCTGAGACATTTCCTCTGACATGCCAACTATCCCAAGTACATCAAAACATAAGGGCTAATGACAAGATTTTTTTTCTAGAAGGTGTCTGAGGCATGTCAGGGCTCAGTATTGGGGCCAATTTTCTTTAATATCTTTATTAGTGATCTGGATGAGGGGATTGAGTGCTCCTTCAGTAAGTTTGCAGATTACACCAAACTGGGTACAAGAGTTGATCTGCCTGAGGGGTAGAAAGGCTCTACAGAGGAACCTGGACAGGCTGAGTTGATGGGCTGAGGTCAATTGTATGAGAATCACCAAAGCCAAATGCTGGGTCCTGCACTTGGGTCACAACAGCTTCAGGTAACACTAGAGACTTGGAGAAGAGTGGCTGGAAAGCTGCCTGGTGGAAAAGGACCTAGGGGTGCTGGTCAACAGCCAGCTGAACATGAGCCAGCAGTGTGCCAAGGTGGCCAAGAAGACCAAAAGCATCCTGGCTTGTATCAGAAATAGTGTGGACTAGGGAAGTGATTTCCCCCCGGTACCAAGCACTGATGTGGCTGTATCTCAAATCTTATGTTCAGTTTTGGGCTCCTCACTGCAAGAAGAACATAGAAGTGCTGGGGTCTGCCCAACCAAGATCAATGAAGCTGGTAAAGAGCACAAGTCTTGCAAGGAGCAGCTCAGAGAAGGGGGGTTGTTTGGTCTGGAGAAAAGGATGCTGAGGGGAGAAGTGATCAAGCTCTACAACTATCCAAAAGCAACTTGGGGGTTGGTCTCTTCTCCCAAGTAACAACAAATAGAACAAGAGCAAATGGCCTCAAGGTGTGCCAGGGGAGGCTCAGATTGGATATTAGGAAAAATTTTGCTATTGTAAGGGTAGTTAGGCACTGGAAGAGGCTTGCCCAGGGAAGTGGTCCAGTCACCATCCCTAGAGGTATTTAAAAGCCATGTAGATGTGGTGCTTAGGGACATGGTTTAGGGACAGGTTTGACAGTTAACGATTGGACTTAATGATTTTACAGGTTTTGTCCAACCAAAATTATTCTATGAAATTTCTGTGTATGCCAGAGCTGGGCACTGGCAGCAGCCTCCACCCCTGTCCAGGTAAGATGCTAAGGCTCTGGTCATGCTGAACAGAAAAGGAGTTGTCAGCTTTCATCATCACTTCTTGCCATCCATGCTAATGCACCCTATCCCATCCCAAGAGCAAAAGCAAACAAACCTGTTGGTTTTCTGGTTCTTCAGCACTGTCCAGAGAGAAAACATGGTTTGGTCCCACTTCATGCAGGAAGAGCACACAAGCCTAAACAAGCGTGTCCTGTTCAAAGCAACAGGGCTGTACAGTAAGAGCAGAAGCTTTGGCATCAGCATCCTGTTTCACATACATATGTAAGTGTGGTACAGAAGGTGAAAACCGAAGCCAGGGAGATGCCCACATCAAAGCAAAGGTCAGCAGCCAGTTTCTGAATACCTGGTGTGTGTACTTTGGCAGCATGTCCCATATGCTCTGAATTTGGATTACTGTGGTTGTAGTCACACTGACGTGCCAGTGTTCAAGGCTGATATGATATACCTGGAAGGGGTTTTCAACTAACATTTGGCATTCTTCCTTGGCAATGTCATGGCCACCACGAGCCTTCTCCCAGTTCCTCACTCCAGCAAAACCAACTGCTCTAGTCATTTATTTACCAGACAAAACACAGACTAACTACGATTACAGTTCTGTAAAGAATAAACAATTGCTCACAAGAACTGCACATTCCACAGGGTTTTATTCAACATGTATGACCCCAGACTACAATATATACAATAATTATCTCCACATGGCAAATCCACATTGTGGTTCTTTAAAAATAATAATAATTTTTAGAACACATGACACCAAAAAACACAGTATATTTTAGCCATATCTAATGAAAGGCTTTACACATGCAATTTTCATTCTGTTGTGTTCTCCAGCATATGGTGCTGTGAAACCATTTGTAATAATGCTAAGGCACTTTATAGTGGTTTTAGCTGAAGGATACATTATAAACATTGGCTCAAATTCTGTTGTGAATTTCACCACACTAGGTATGTATAAGGCCAAAATGTGCCCTGTTAACTAGTCTAACACCTATATTAAGTAGTATCACCTCAGAATGGGATACACTGAGACACAGGGAAGTAAATTTGCCCTCCCAGAATAGTTTGTTCCAGTGGGGGTAAAAGAAAGCAACAGTCTCAAAATCTGTAACTTTCTTCACCTGTAAGGAAGTCCAACACCATTGCAGGAATATCCCTTGATGTCCACTCAAAGTTCAGAAAGAACATGCTGTTCTTTAATTTGGTAAAAGTTTGACAAGCCAACATATTCAGATGGCCCCTTACTGGCTTGTCATTAATTCAGAATTTCATACCACTGAACCACACTTCCCTGAAAAATCTGCGACTCCAACAAGAATTCTCTGTGCAGACAACAAGTATTTTGTATCAGTGCTATAATCAGTTATTTCTGTCTGCAGAATGCTCAGGTATTCTTTGGCATTTCAGTTATACAAGTGTTTACGTGAAGACTGTAATAATTTTATACAACCAGGTAATAACTTGTTTTTAATAAGCCCACAATATCAATGGCAAATTACAAGAGATTAAATCAAGCGTCTTTTGCTTTTTTAAACCAGAATCTCAGAACACATCTAATTATTGAATGTGGAACAAACAACAAATTAACAGCAAAACTATTTTCAAGCCTATAAACTACTACCAACTCCTATTCATTCCAAATCTAGAATTTCCATGCATACTTTGGTGCAATTTTTATAGAGAATGACCTGAGTTTCACTAACATGCCTCCAGCACCATGAAACATGACTAAATTTGGATAATGTTTGTGAGTCCCTAAAAGAACTCAGCTCACACACCTTAACTAAAGAGAGAGAGAGAAAGAGAGAGGTATGAGAGAGACAGACAGACAGACAGACGGGTTTTTGGCGACAGATTGTGCAAGAATCCCTCTTCCACTGAGGAGCCTCTGGCCCCACAGAAGTGTTTTATGGCAGGAGAGGTGTATGCAGCACCCACCCCAAGCTGCACAGAGTCTGCAGGCAGCTGCCAGCTTGGGAGCAGAGAGCAAAGCAGCGCAGCCTGCGCGGGTCAGAGCGCTGGCACGCAGAACAAAGCGAGAGGCAGCAGCACAAGTGGAGTACAAAAGGCCAGGAATGGAGACTGAAGCTGAAGGTCACACAGGGACAAAAAGCTCAGGGTAAAGAGACAGCACAGGAGGCAGGAGAGACCAAGATCTGAAGAAGGTAGCTGTCATCTGTAGGACCCTGATGTTACATACTCTATACATCTGGAAAAAACAGGTATTAGGTTGTGCACTCAAAACCAGCTGATACTTCTGATGATTTTGGCTTTAATCAGCGAGTTTTTCTTTCTAATGTGTAAAACAGGGTAGTGACACAAGCCCTTTTTACTATTATTCAAGTGTATTATCATAGCTGTGGAAGCCACATTCATGAATCAGGGTCCTGCTGTGAAAAGCACTGTACAATCACTTCACATCACAGCAGTGTTGCACAGATACTTCCACCAGTGTCTGCAATAATGGAAGATATCTTAATAAGAACAACAAAGAATTGCACAAAAGAACAAACAGTTCTGTGTCAGATTTGGACATTATCCAGCAGAAGATGTACACTGGGCAATCAAGATAAAAATTAATATTAAGCAGTGACCCAGGTGCTAACCGAAGTCCTCAGGAAAATAATGGAAATATAACACGTCCTTAAAGATAAGAGAATTCATATGCATAAAAGGGAAGAGACGGATACCAACATTTTCTGTGATATCAGCAAAGCAGAGAAGAGAACTGGGATAAATGTCCTACCTGGCTTTCACTGTCCTCAGTGACCCACAAGCATACTTTTATCTTGTTATTTAGAACCCTTAAAAACCACACTGCAAACAAAAAAATAGTTGCACGGCCTTGTTAGGCCTTAATTACTGACATGACAGAGCTGTCATTGTTGGTATTCATGTTTTGGTTTTGTCATGATATGGAGAAATACAATCAGCAAAGCAAAGGTCCTCCTTTCATGTAATCTGTTGCTGGTTCAGGCCTTCAAAAACCCCACGCCAACTCTCAAAAAACATCATGAAGATGCAGAGCTGTCTCAAAACAAGTATTTTGCTCTGGAATTGCAATTAAATATAATTGTGTTGCTCTAAAGTTTGGGGTCTTTTTACAAGATTTTAATTCAGAAACCCATTTAATTTGGCAACATCCTTCTACGTGCATTCCTATGCAAAATAAAGAAATAACACACACCAGCACACATAACACTCCTGCACAAACCTTATGCCCGTTTTTCATACTAGGCTGCAGCTTGTCATCAATTCCCAAAATAATTAACTTTCTGGAGGAACAGCTGGAGGAGAATAGTGCTTCCTCCACCTGCTGGTGAGGAGGAAGAAAAGTAGTCAGGACTCTCAGGCAGAGAGAGGGAGGTGAAGGCAGAGAGGAAGCCCCTGTAGCTCAGCTGCTCCCCATCGCCTCCCATGTGCAGCCTAAGGAGAGAAAGGGAGAAAAGCTCCTGGCTTCTGAAAACGGCAAAATCTCTCCTAAGGACACACAGTAACCAAGAGGAAGTACAAATTATACAGGGTGCTTCATGACAGTTTTTAACAAGTACCCAACAATGTTGGCAAGTCCAGGAGCAGCAGTGGCAGGGGTAGCAAATGACTCCCACCAGAGCACCTCACAGGAGGGCACCCACAGGGAGCTGTAAACCAGCCAGGATACGAACCCCTGGGTTAAACTCTGCTGCAAGTGCTCCAGTCAGCTTAAGCAGGGTTTACCCGGTATCTTCCATGGTTTAGAGAGCTACGTGCTCTTTTACTAACACTAATTTAATGCATATTGCTGCATTTTTTTAATCCAGGAATTGCTTTCTGCATCATCTCAAGAAAAGACAGCAACAAAACTGAAAAATTGCCTCATAAGGAGTATCTATCTACTCCTGTGGATTTCTCTCAAAGAAGAACCCAGCAGCATCTACCATCCATGCACAGGATCAGCCGGAGGTGGTCAGACACAGCTTATCTAAGGCTGACATAAGTGTAACTGTGGATTTCTTGGCTAACAAGCATTGAATACATAACATGAGCAAAAGCTCAGTTCTTTGCTTTAACATGTGCAAGATGACAAGTGGAGAAAACACCCACAGAAATGTCAACATGAGTGTTACTTCACAGGCTCGAGATATCATCTCTTCATCCTTACACTTACTAACAGGTGCCCTAATTTAAAATATCGTAAGTTACACAGTGTATACTGAGCCAGTACTAATGAAGGAAATCTTTCTGGCAAAATTAGGCACCCCATACATCATGTAGTGAGCAGTATTTTACTGCTTCATGCAGCATGCAGTACTGTCTGTAGTCACTGTGGTAACTAATACACAAACTCACATAAGTTGTTTCCAATAACAAACTGGAGGTATCATACAATCTACCCCGGAGCTTTATGGCAGGAAGCTTTATGATCACGTTCCACTGGGTTAAGAGGAAAGACAAAGAACCATAGTAATATGAATAAATCTGCAACCTCTTAATAAGTGCCAAATACTACTTTTGTTCAAGTCAACAGAAATCCTGCTATTGATTTCCAATGGCACAGGACTAGAGCACATCTGTACCTTGGACTGAACTGTCTTCTCACCTCGGTTTTACTTCATTAACTCACATCTGCCAATTTCTGTTTCACTGCTCAGCTCTCTTATTTATACAGATGATGACAAACCCAAGGTTTGTGTTTCATATTAAAAGCCTGGCTAATCATGCAAATATCCTTATTAAATGCAGTACAGCTAGAGATTGTTAACAGACAAGAGAAGGGGAAAAGCCCAATAGGAGAATCGCTTCGACGAAGCTGATGACTGGGAACACAACGCTGTTGCCAAGGTCCAGCTTCACAATCTGTTACCACACAGCGTCACATACCTGCTTACCACTGAGTAAAGAAAAAGATTATTAGCCAAACCAGTAGCAGAACTGGAAGCAAACAGACTGGACTAGAGCAACCTTGGGACTCTCACTACCTAGCTGCCGGTTGAGAGGTGATTTCTACTGGAAGCGGTGCAAGAGACAGCACTGGCCACACAGCTCGCTCTGTGCATCCCTTGCAGGAGACACTCCAGCCCAACTTGCTGATGGAAAATGCAGATTCTGGCTCAACTCAGGAGAGAAAAGGGAAAAAAAAGAGGGGGGGGGGGGGAAATTTCAAGGAAAACTGCCCCTCTCCAATCAGTCATCCTGTTGGTGCCCTCATCTCACCCACAGAAAGAAACCGGCAAAGGGAAGTGCCAGAAAGCAAGAAGCGTTCTCCATTCACTTTGGTCTGGTTGGATTGCTGACAACTAGCTTTTATTCTGTAAACAGACAAAATGTGGATATTTTACATACACTCACAGATGTTAAAGTTCAAACAGACACATTACACCAGAACTCGCCTGCAGACTAGTTAATAATTAGAAGTACCACACGCCAAGTCTTGTATTGTGTAAAACTCACAACCCAGTAGATTTTGTTTAGGTTCTACACGCCAGCTGATAGACTAACACTTTTATTGCATTTAAGATTGCATGGGTATTCAGATTTTCACCCTCTCCACTACAAAATGGCACTAGCCATATAAATTCAGTTCAGACCATATCATCTAAGTAGCCTTAATTATCTTGATGAAGCACTTGACAGCAAAATACGGAAAGAATTCATGTGTTGTTAACTTAGATAAAGATAAGATCTATGCCTCATCCTTTCATCAGAAAGAGTCCTTCCCAAAACCAAATCTCATTAAAAAGTATTTTTTTATTTATTTATTGATCAGGTCATTTAAAAAAATTAAAAAAGTGTTTTCACTGTATTATTATTTAGTACATGTTGGAATGAAACTCCAAAATAATCCACTTACAAAATAAGAGTTAGTATATACCATAGCTCTGGAGCTTTTGTTACCCTGAAATTGTAAAACAGCCAAGACAGCAAACTTTAAAAATCATGGACTGGGAATGAGCATGTGCAGAGATGTCCATCTCTGTTTTCTCTTTAGCCTGCCTCCAAATGAGCTAATAAACTGAAAGCATACATGATATGACTCTACAACTTGGCTGAAACTCTGGTTTTTACTGTCGACACAAAGATATTTAGTTGCAAAGTAAGCGTCCCTTATTAAAGCCATGGCATCTGCAATTTCATTTTCTGTTTTACAGCTGCTTCTGCCTCTGAGCACACGTCGAGCTTCCAGGCAACCGAAAGGGAAAGATAAATGAGACAAAACCTGTAACGTCACCAGGGAAATGTCTTGCTTTTAAATGATGTCTAGTGAAAACTCAATTAGACTACTCCATATGAAAAGCTGCGTTAAGACCTCTTTAGGAAAGCATCTATTTCTCCGAGCAGTCTTTAACGCAACGCCTGCTTCCCATTCACTCGCCCTCTGTGAATAATTACATATTTCAGGGAAGGAAAAATGACAATAAGCCTGACTAATGTGTACATTTCTTCTCTCGCGTTTCTGCGCCCTGCTGGAGCGCTGTACCAATGAGGAAAGGCAGAAGCTGAGTTATTGCCGGACAACCTCCGGGCTGCTTGAAGTCTTGAGCCAGCCGGCACCGCTGAGCGGTGAAACGGATCGTAAAAACCAATGGGGCTGGGATGCAGCCCCTGCGATTTTTTTTAGGTGTCAGCAAAGTTCAGGTCACAAAAGTATGACTGAACCACGGGATTTTTAAGCGGAGAACCAGCGTTTGCCATGCTGACAGGACTTAGTGAGCGGCTCTGGTTAGCCAGAGGATGTGACAGGTTTCGCTAAAGCTTCAGTTTTCCACTGGGGAAAGAAAAACTGCTCATTGTGCACCCGCACGTAAAACCAAACCAAAACAAAAGCAATGAACCACCCGATTTTTTCCAATAACATCACATCTTTTATAAAAGGTATCGATGTGTTACTACAATAGCATCACCACCCACCCTACCCCTCCCGAAAAAAAGAAAAAAAAAGGGGGAAAAAAAAAAAAGTTTCTCTGTAGGATTTGCACTCCAGACAAAGCCCTGGCCCCGAGCGAGCGCAGGTTCGGCAGGGATGCTGACCCGCTCCTGGCTGCGGACGCGGACCCAGATCCGGTCCCGGTCCTTGCGGGCTGCGGGTGGCGTCAGGCCCCCGCCTCACCCCGGCACGCCAGCCCCTGACACCGATGGGTCTCCCGAGCGGTTCCTGAGGGGATGCACCCAGTGGCTCTGCTCCGAAGTAAGTGGTGGGGGAAAAAAAAAAAAAAAAATTCTATACAAAATAAAAAGCACGGAGCAGCCCCTCCGCCTGCCTTACCACTCTGCCAGAAAACCTCTCGATGGCCCGCTTGACTTTGCCATAGGTGCCTTTGCCCAAGGTCTCCTGCAGCTCGTAGCGATGCTTCAGGTTGTGCTTGTGGTGATGCCGCTTCACCCCCTGCTGCTTCTTCGCCGCCGTTACCTCCAGGGACGGAGCCTCCCCAAGTGGCTCCTCCATGGCCGCTGCTGCCGCTGCCTCGCCGCCGCCGCCGGCCGGCCCGGAGCCGCAGGAGGAGCAGCGGGGCTGCACGGGTCTGGGGCTGTTGCTGCCGGGGGATGCCGCTTCGGCGCCCTCCATGCCCGGCGGCGGGCGCCGAGTGTGAATGCCCCGCCGGCCTCGCAGTCTCTGCCTCGGCCCGGCGCCCGCGCCGGCACCATGGGGCGCGGCGGGGCGGGGCGCGGCGCGGCGGGGCGGGGGGCGGTGGCGCCCCGCGTTCTCCTCCCCTTCACCGCCGCCCGCCCCGGCGGGCCGCACAGGCCTGGGGCGGCCCCTTCGCCCCGCCCCGGCCCACTCGGGCCGCCCCCAGAGCCGCGAGATGGGCGGGGGCGGTTTAGCTAGAGACGGAGCTGACGGCGGCAAGAGTTACCCCGGGCCGGGACCTTTGAGCGCGGAGGAGATGGGGCTCCACGGCAGCTCTGCCGGCCTGCTGGAAGGCCCCTCCTTGGAGCTGACACCCAGCGCGGCAGGGAGAGCGGCCTGGCTCCAGGGCTGAGACCGCGGTGCCCGGCGGAGAGCAGGCGGAGGAGCAGCTCCGCACCTCGGGTGTGTTCACCTGCGGAGCCCGGGCCGAAGCGCTGGCGTGTGGGCGGCAGGCAGGGGCCTGAGTGAGCCTGTGCCAGATTTAGATCTGGAAAGTTTTTTTCCAGAGAATGCTTAATTTTCCCCGTTTGCCAAGCAGGCGAGGGTTTCCTGTGGGGTTTCCACGTCACTGGAACTGGCGGAAAAACGTGGGCACACCCAGCACCTGCCAGGCCTTGGCACAGGCAGGTGCTGTTTGCCCACTCCAGGTTTTTGCCTGTAAGAAACCCTTCTGGGCCCAAGTCGTGCTGTGGTTGACCTGCAAATCCATGCCAAGGTCTAGAGTTGACAGAGTCCTCACTTCTGCTTTCAGGAACTTCGAAATACAAATAAATGCATTGTGTTTATCTTTGCTTTAAAGTGTTGTAGTGTCTTTAACAAAGATGTCTTGAAAACTTGAGCTAATGCAGACATGTAAATTGTTGCCAGGGTTAAGAGAAATCAGATGTTTTCTATAGAAAATAAGCCATCCCCAAGCCCACGGCCAGAGAAGCAGATGGTCTCTTCAGGAGAAATGGGAAACTTGTGTGGGGTGATATCATTTTGGCATGATCCAATACAGCCAATTTGCTGGATGCTAATGCAAAGGCCTCCATGTGATAGTTCTGTCTGGGTGTCTCCTCCCCACTGACTGTCCTGAAGGTGCAGGTTACAACTGAGATGGTCAGCTCTGCAAGGGTAACAGACCTTTGGAAATCCTGGGCTGAGCTTTGCGGTCATAGGGATGTCAAGACACAGAATTTTGTGAGCCAGTAATTCCATCCCTCCACCTCCCTGGCAGAGTGTGAACGCAGAAGATGATCCATGTGCTCAGCCAAGTTGCCTGGCTGGATCTTGCTGAGGCTTGGGTTTGTCAGGAGTGTCAAGGTGGTGGTGTGACACCCAGGCAATAGCTTTGGTGAAGACTCTTTTGGTTCTTTCTAGCTCAGTGAACCAGAGTGTAAGGCTGGGCTTCCTCAAGGTTTCTTCCTGGAAGAAATAATGAACATGCTGCCTTGAGCTTGGAGCCTTAGCTGCTCTGACTAGATGACTCTGAAAACACAAGTTTCTCTGTAATTAACATCTCTGCACTTTCATTTTAGGATCAGCAGAGGTGCCCAGCTGGCTTATGGTGAGTCTGCCTTGTGCAGTACCCTGTTCCTGACAGGAGTTAGCACCACATCACATGGGTTGGAGGAGTCAGAAAGTATCCTGCACTGGTCACCTCCCACACTGGGTTCTTGATTTTTGGGAGCTCGTTACTGGCTTAAGCCCTGGAGCATAAAATTTAACATCTGTTTCACAGAGTACACCACAAACTGGCTATCCAAAGCAGAAAGAGCATGGAAAGCCTCCTTATATTGCTATACAAAAAAAAAAAAAAAAAAAAAAAAAAGACCACTATATTCCCCTGTAGCCCCTTCCTTTGTTTTTTAATTGTGGAAAGGAAAAAAAATTCTGTGGCCATCTTTATGTAAGAAATACGACTACATTAGCAACTTTAATCTTTTTATTGTTTGATTTTAATCCTCTGAAGCGCTACTGAGTTCCCACCAGCTGGCACAGAGTAAAGCATCCCTCCCCATAGGAGAGGGGGATCTGCTGCTGCATCTGCTGCCCTCAGTGCCCCAGTTTAGTACCCACTTCTGTAGCTCTTCTCAAACTTGGGGGATACCCCGAAACATCTACCTGAAGGAAAAGAGGCCTGCTGCAAGCAGGGATTGGCACAGGGATGGGGATGCAGTAGAACCAAGAGGCAGGAGGGAGCTAGGAATGAGGCTGGCAACACAGAGAACAGGAGAGGTGCCCTTGGCTGCTGGGAGAAATGAAAAATTGTCCTGGCATGTGTTCACTTCAGTACAACTCCACTTAAATAGATTAAATTGAAGTCTCCATCTTGCTAAGTGCCAAGGCTATGGCAGTCTCTCAAGATGACACTTCAGATCTGCCTGGTGGTTGGCATGTCCAGTGAAAGCCCCAGTCCCACCAGAGATGAGCACAGCCTGGGGTCCTACTCTGATCTGTGCCAGCTGACTGAGTGCTGGAGTGACTGCATCAGCAGCTCAGAAATGCCTCCATTCCCCCAGAGGCAGCAGGGAAGAGTGTCCAGCTATGGTTGTCTGTCTGGAAGCTCCCTGGAAGCTGGAACTCGGTATAATCTTTATTCAGGTCCTTTATACCTTTTGACTAGCCAAAAAGCATGAATGCCAGTGATGAAAACTGGTTTAATGATGTTATATGTGTTGTTAATATTCCCAAGAGTATTCTCTGCTAGCTGCTTGGAAGCCAACATCACCAGTTCCATAAGGAAATATATCATGAATCATTGCTATATATTGTGATTGGAGAGATACAAAGTATAATAAAATACCAGAGGCTCCAAAATGAATAATGCCAATTTGGTAATGGAGTAAGCACAGGTACTATGTAGCATTAGAAATACCACCTTTCCTTTCAAATTTTCACACTCTTAAATGTGAAGCCAGAGGGCATTAAGCAAATTAAACACATAAATTAAAACTGAATGCAAGAAATTTTCTGTGTTTTCATGTAATAGCCATGGGAACTGGAAATAGCAATACATATAGAAGTGCACATATGAGTAGGTGTATAACTGGCATACAGAGATCTTTCCTTTTAAATTTTTAACATATTGCCAGCTTTGTAGTCAGCATTATTCTTGTCACTACATGAATAAAAATCTCTAAAGCAAATAGTAAACCAGTGTCCTTCACAACAGGTATAAGAATGCCAAAAAAGAATCCCAGCAGGAAGGTGAGACAGTGTTAGAATGGACATAGAAAATTTTCTTAAATTACTTTTCTAGGCAATTTGCATCATTCTAGAGGTTCTTGCCAGTGTAAAGTGTGCAGTGGTTCATTGTTCCTGAAATAAGTGGTTGGTGAGAATTTCAGTTCTCTGAGTTTATAGATACCACTAGGGAATTCTTAATTTCTGATAGTGTATGTAATTATGTAAATGCTTTTCCTTATTGACAAAAAATGAATTATCCTCCCATTGAAACCGGTAGACTTCTGCTAATCAGCTTCAAGGGATTTATGATTAGGCTCTAATTTGCAAAACAATAACCGGGTATTTTGCACCAAATCTAAACTATACAGACAATCACAGTAGCAACAATAAAGCTACTGGTTTCAATAGACTTACCTTCTTGAAGTCAGTCTGAGCTGGAAAAAAAAGTTAAAAGCTTGCAACGTGTTAGCAATATAAACTTATCATAAATCTCAGTACACTTTTAGGATTAGTTTTTGCCATAAGCTTTCAAAACAGCACAACTTATTTGTTATCTGGCACATAGGCACTCAGAATAAAAATCTAAAGCTTAATAGCTCTCAGTGAAATGTTTAGGTCTCCTCAGAAATTCTACAACACCTGTAAGGAAATATAAAATTCATTGAGCTGATGTCAATTCACTCCATGTTTTCAGCTAAATTTTAAAAATAAGCATTGGATTTCAATGGTACCTGCTACAAATAGTTATTTTACAAACTGGGGCCCGTACATTCTGTGCAACAATTATGTTTGTTGTGGCCAAAGCTGGTAAGATGGTATGGTTTGTACACACAGACTTTTGGCTTGTAAGCACTCTTCTGTGCTTGGAAAGTGTCCAGCACAGTTGTTACCACCCTTATAAAGGTCGAATTCCAGAAGGCTGTTGGAAAACTGGGATACCTTCTTTGTCTGTTCCCTACCTTTTAATAACAGAAGAAAGAGGGAAAATGCATATTTAAAGGGATTTCAGGATTCAACAGACCTGTATTCTCTAAAAAATACATGCTGCTCTCTTAGGTTTCAGTCCTGTCTGTTGAGCTCTGGTCTTTATGCACATAACCCTAGTTTTAAAGTCAGTTGAGCTGCTTTGATTGCTGACGTTTGGTGATGAAGCTAAGTGCAGGTTTATGCATTTGCTGGACCAAGCTGAAGTGCTCAGCACTGCCCAATCTGCAAATCTAAAGATTATGTAACTGCAAATATTTGGAAGATACCAGCAGGCGAAACCAGGGAACGTTCTCCCAGCTGAACTTTCTCCTCTGTCTAAGCACATACTGAGAGAGAGCTTTTTGGCTGGCTGAAGTGAAAGCATGTTAATGTATTCCACTCAACGACAGGGATTATCCTTTAGAAAGAGGCGGCTGGCACCCATCTGTTTCCTGCAGCAGGTATCTGCATATTATCTGCCCTGGCAGATCACATCCAATCCTTGAAATAGCATGCTTTATGAAAATCAGAGGAGTCACACAAGTTCAGGATTAAGAGTGTTACACTGGTCTTCTCTGTTGTAGAGCTGGAGGAAAAACTTTGCCTTGATAAGCAGTGGTCTGTTGAGGTGAGTCTTGTTTGCATCCTGCAGATGTCAGTTCACTGTTTAAATGGCACTTCAATCAAGTAATGAACAGCCTGGCCCAAACCCACATCCTGGATCAAGATCCAAGGCCCAGATTCAGAGGGTTTAAATCCATGTGTCTCCTCTTGTTATTTGATTGCCCCTAGGCCTCTTGAGATGTCCATGCAATAGGAAATACAGAGACCTAGGTGGAGTTAATGCCTCTGAATCTGAATACTGGACCCATTACAGAGCTTGATAGGCAATGAAAAAAATGGGGAGTAATTGTAGTTTCTATTAGGAGAGGACTCTGAAATTTAGGCTGGAGTTCCTTGTAAGAGTATAGAACTTTCAATAGGAGAGGAGCCATATGTCCATAAAACATTTTTTAAAATTCCATTTCCAAGCCTCAAGCCTTTGCTTCAGTGGCTTCACTGAGGATTTAGACAATGAACACATTACCATTTTTTTCCTGTAATACTGGTTATTTATTCTACTGCTTGGTGTGCTTTGCTGGAATATCCATAGCACAGAGGATACCAATCACCTACTGAATTTACATCTCCAGATCTGCAGATTCATTTACATATTTACATATGTATGCATGTGCCTGGCTGCTTATGTCATGATTTTATCCATGTAAAATCTTTTTCTACCCTCAACAATTCTGTATGATACATGAATTCTTCACTGCTATTGCTAAACTGGGACACTCAGCACCACTGAGAAGTGAGGAGGAACAACCCAAACTGCACAGGACTGAAAACTGAAATACAGGGGCTAAGGCACAGAATCTCTTCTGTTGCAAGGTTTCAGAAGGATTAAGCACACATAATCCCTTCTTCTTCTGTTGCTTTCCTATTTGTCATTCAGCTTAGATATTCCTTCAGTAAAACTTTGATAGTGTGATTATTTCATCATTTATATATTATTTTTATGAAATAAAGAAGCTATGCAATCCAATCTACCTGCCCTCTCCACTCCCCCTGTACATTAATCCTTTTGGGATTAAAGTCCACATACATCAGCAGGATGTATTAAGGAAAACCAACACCGCAGCTTTCATCATCGTGCACAGGAAGCTGCAGTGGGCCACTGTCACTGGATTGCACATCTCAGCAATGCAAATTGCAAGAAGGAAGTGAAAGAAGTAATTAAGTCACTCAGCAATGTGCTCCCCTCCTCTCATCACTTCCCTTCTTTGCCTTTTGTTGCCCCCCTTCCTCTGCCTCTGTTATTTTCACCCTTATTTTGAGGGGCTGACTGGCTGCATCACTTTCAACCATTGGCATGTTAAGCTGTGTGTAGGCAGCTGCATCTCCCTCCAGCCCATTTTGCCCACCACCAGCTCCCGCACGTGGAACAGCTGCTCTCAGTGTATCTTATAACATGGGACTTCTCCAAAGCATCACCAAGAGCAGTCATCCCCCAGCCATCATTTCACAACGCCTCTGGCCCTGACTTCCCCAGCACAACAGTGCATGCAAGTGAGGTGTCTTTGGGTTTTGGTGCTGCAGCCCCAAGCCCCTCGCTGGTAAACACAGGCAAACCTTGGTGGTATCTGTGGGTTGTGGTGGAAAAGGGTGGAGCTGTGGGGCCAGGAGGCAGCCTGAGCAGAGAAGGGGGAAGCAAAACACACTTAAAGTGCTATTGGGCTCGGGGGCTGAGTGCTGCAGGGGCTTTTGCCCAGAGATGTTTGTGTGGGAACATAATGGGGAAGCATGAACTTTTGCCACTGTGACCCCTTCATCCTGGATGACTCATGGATGAGATGGGGCAGTCCCTCCAGGACTCTGGGATTTCCTGCCTGGTCTGATCACATGGAGACACCATGGTCACTGGGTAGATCCTACAAGCAGCTATGTTTTAGCTTTGGTCGTGGCTTTTGTGTGGCGTTCATTGTGGTGATCTCTGTGATGAAAATGACAAGTATGTTTTGCGCCAGATGTTTGTTTTGATGTTGAGGTCTGTGGATCTGTGTCTAGAGTGATCTTTTCACTCAGCTGTTGGATGCACAACCAGTTTACTTGAAAATACAAGAGTAAGGCTACTCCAATAATATAGGAAGTAAAAAGACATATAAAGAATTATTTTCTGAATGTATATCTTTAGAGTGAAGGAGGTTAAGCACAAGTTGTTATGCTAAAACTCATGCTGCACGCGGCATCCACTGGCTACTGGATGTTCATAGCTTTGGTTGCACTAATCTAAACTAATGTTTCCCTAAGACTATCACTGACCACAGGTAACTGAGATAATGACAGCAGATCTTACCTGGTTACTGAAAATGGACCCCACAACACTTAGAACACATCTGCTGTGGTATGATGTACAATGTACCTCCTCAGAAAGAACACCACTCATTATAGTCAACTGATAACATGCACCACTTCCCTGGGTGTGATCCTGGTTTTGGCAGTATGGGTATGTGGTTGAAGTGTAGAGGAGAAAAGGGCAGCATGTATCATCTTACTGCTGTGAGGAGAGAAATCTGAGGGGAATAGATGGCAAAGCAGCTCTTTATTCCCTCTATCCCACATGTGGTGCAGTCTGGCCAGTAACCTCCTTCCCTGGGTAGACAAAAGGGAGCAATGGCTGCATTGTTCCTTCCTGAAATGCATCCCTTTCCCTTCCTGGGAATGTATTGAGTAATGATTGAGAACTCCACCCCTTGCCATGGGCTTCATGCTAGGGATGCAAACTGGCCCTGAGAAATCATCTACATCTCCCTACCTCCCTCTAAATTCACACTGAAATACCAGAATTTTGTGCATCACAGCTTCATAGCAGTAAGAGTATTTTTCCTTCACTGATCATTAGTTTCCCAAAGTCAAAATAATACTAAATTAGAAATCAGATTTAGTGCTGAGGCTGCCAGCTGCCTTGAGCTTTATTTTGTTTACTTTCCCTTTGTCTGCAGCCACTTCCTGGCTTTAGAAAATAGTGTTGTCTGTGACTTGTAAATAAAATTAGGTCAAATAATAAAAACTGTTAATGACAATGTGATCATTTTATGGCTAGTGATTAGTAAGGTGTAAACAGAATATTATGACTTTAGGATGCATACCAATGACACAGCATGACTTCCACAGGAAAAGGACATACCCAGAAATCTGGGGCAGCAAACTACAATGAGCAGTTAAATGGAAAATGAATCTGTTCACTATGGATGCCCGAGAACCAAACTTAATTTTCCATTAGATATTTTCAAAATCCCATCCTTTATGCCTGTTTGCTAGCAGAGAGAGCTCTATAAATCAATAGCAAATTGGCTAAGTGACAAGCTTGATCCAAGCCTCATTATGCATAAAAATTTCATTTCACTGGCTAGGGAATTGAGAGGGGGAAAGTTACATGATTCTCTTGTGTTTCCTTTGTGATCTTTGTGCAGTATAAAGGGAATTGCAGATTTCTAAAACTCCCATAGTGGGCGTAGGAGAGTTGAGGACTCCACCCCCTTGTGTATTTGTGTCCTGGAGGAAAGTGAGAACCCCTCTGACTCCAGCATCGTCCTCATTGCCAGACCCACAGTAGGGTCACCATCAAGGCTGGGGTGGGGAAGAGATGTTCTCACCATGCTCAGATGACAGGTCGTTTCCTTCAGAGTGGATGCTAGCTGGCCCACATGACAGCCACCCCGTGGCTTCTCCAGCCTGCACTAAAGCCACAGTTACAGTTCAGCAATCCCAAAAAGACAGGAAAGATCTTAGAGAAGATGCAGCCATAATCCTACAGGGAAAAGCAAGGCATCTCACTGATGCTGCCAGCTTCTCCCCACCAATACAAAGCACACAACACAGTTGGATTGCTAACTGGAGGAAGAGCTACCTTCCCCAGCAAGTCCACAGAGGCTTGAAGAGATGCCTCCCTCTCCTCCATGAGCTATTGTCAAATCAGAAAATCTGGCCCAGGACCTAAAACCACTTTTAAACTTGTGCCTCCTTATCTCTCCTCCAGAACTAGAATACTCTTTCCTGCCTCCCAAGAATTATACATAAATAAATCTTCTCGGATCTGCAGACTGCTTTGCTGACACTAATTGTGTTATAAGGAAGAAACAGATTTATTTTTAATGGAACAGGACACTCATTTCCAAAGAACATGTTTTAAGGTCTGTTACCAAGATGAAAAAAGGATTAAAATTTAATAAGAGGAGCAACGTGACCTCTGCATAGTTCCCGTTGCTTTAGCAAGGCCAAATCCTTACTTTACCTCAGCTTCTGCTGGTCTCTGCAAGGGCACTGTGCACAGGAGGATTTGTCAGCACCAAAGTCTACGAAAATGTCACTGGTTAGGCTGCTTACAATCAACTAGATGTTGCTTCCACAGGGGTGGAAATTATTATCTTCCCCCCCTCCCTCCAACACCCCCCTTCAGATGATGATACTGCCTGAAGTCTTCTACCTTATCGCTCCCCACTTCCCTTCCCCCAGTCCCCAGCACACTCTCACTTGTTGGGGCAGATGCAGCAGGTTTGCAGCTAGATTTCTAAGATTTCAATCGGACCATTGGAAAGGCATTACTCATATGACAAAAGAGAAATGAAGAAAGATCCTTCTTGACACTGCTTTATCTGATGGGATCTCGGGATACTGTTCATGAAAGGGAAGGAACCTGCTTTGCTCTATAAAGCGGAGCAGGCCCTACCTGTAGCACCACCAAGTGGTTAAACATATGTAGAAAAAAATCTGTCAGCAAAAGAGGCATGCAGCAGTGCTACACAGCAACGTTTTTTCAACCATTTTGCGATATTTTAAGCAGCAAAT
This sequence comes from Calypte anna, assembly GCF_003957555.1. Classification (NCBI taxonomy): domain Eukaryota; kingdom Metazoa; phylum Chordata; class Aves; order Apodiformes; family Trochilidae; genus Calypte; species Calypte anna. Next base: position 55,381,732 of record NC_044244.1, on the reverse strand, counting down.
ATGATTTTTTGGCATGCAGACTGGAGGATGAACTCGGATTAATGTCACCAGAGACGAGCAAAGTGTAGGTGAAGGCAGAATTAGATGTGTCGCATTCAAAGCTGTCAAAAGAAGACCGACAAAATCTTAATGCTTCTCTGTTGTTGTGGGTGAGCACATCTTGAGCTGTGAAATGGGACTTGGCTGCATTAGGAGTGATGCAGACACGGTAATAGCTCTTTTTTCGTTGGGAAGTTGTATCAGGAATCAGTGGTAGGCAAGATCTTTTAATGCTTTTAGAGAAGAATTTACTTTTCCTATCCTGAAAAAAAAAGAAATTCTGTGTGAATTTTTTAATCAGATTCTAACAGCCGTGAAAAGGGGTGTGATCAGAAGTTAAGACAGAATCTAGTTCCTTGTTCTCTGAAAGGCTCCTGGTGTAAAATTGCCCTTTGCCAGTGAGAAATTACCAGTGAAACTTTTTCATATGACATGGTATAAGCTGTTGCTGTCCTGCCTTCAGGTTTGCTCCTGAAGGAAGATTCCTTTGCCTTCAGTCTTCTTATGGTGGAGAGGTGCCTGTAACAACTTGGCTGCCCAAGCTCACCCTCACCACAAAGAGACTGTCAGGCAAAAAGGACCCCAGGCCTGGGATGAGCCTTGGTCCCAACATGGTCCTCAGAAGTACACAAACATCTAGCATAAGAGGGCATCCACACTATAAGGCCACCAGTATTGTCCTGGTCATAGCTTATTTGAACCAGCAAATGTGACTCATGGGAAGACTAAAAGTACTGCTCCTGGGACCCAGCTATCAGACTACATCTGTGTAAAACTGATTTAAGTGGGTTCCAATGCAAGAGCAAAGCCTTTGCATCTGAAATAATTAGCCCTTAGAAAGACTCACTGTGAAATATACCTCACAGCTATCATGTCCCCCTTTAATTGCTGCATTCATCAAGTGTAGGTATCACTGGGTCTCAGCCAATGACCCCTTCTTGCTTTCTGGCCAAAAAGAAGAACACTGAGGCTTGTATTCATCACTGACCTTTTTCAGTGCCACAGCAACATCAGCTCCATTCTGCCTCCAGGAACAGAGGGGACAAAAGATGTCTCTGCCCTTCACAGTGGCTGCTCAAGTGAAAAGACCCCCAGGAGGAATAAAAGGCTGCTGTCTGCTGTACCAGCTAACACCCCTGTAATTAATAAAGCAGGTGCTTGGTGGCCATTCTGTTTGTTTTGCCTGCCTGCAAAGCTGCAATACAGCCAGGGATGCCTGAGGTTCCACTGTTGGGAAGAGCAGCAGAACACCCAGAATTCTTAATGATACACTTTCCTAAGAGGTACACTTTCAAAAGTACACCTTACAGCATGACAGGCAAAGCTGAAAGGGGCCTGAGGTGAAGTCTGATGTGAAGCTTTGCAGAGCCCCATTTCAGCAACAGCAGCGTCCAGCGGTATGGCTCTCAGATTCATCCTCCAGCAAGATAGTCCAGACATATAATGGGAGTATTTTTATTTGAAAATAAGAGAAGCACCAAGACCCCTAATAAGCAAGCTTGTGAGACCCAAATGGGATTTTCAGATGAGGTGATTATTCATGGCTGCCACAGCATTTGATGGAAGCAGTGACTATTTAGCATTCCTAAATAGAAGACTAGATTGACCCTGAGGGAAAGGAGATAAGTTGAGTCAAAACACATGGCAGTGTCTGATTTCCAAGGGATTATTATAAACAATAACAACTGCCCATGATATCAAGAAAAGCACATATATATAAATGAATACATACAAACAATAATATCTACACCTATGTTTACATGTACACATGCAAGCTCATATTGCTTGAATAGCTATAGTAGGGACCCTGTCAATGTAAGCCATGCTGTTAAACATCCTTTTATGTTTATCTTGATGCTTGAGGATCTGAAAACCAAAGATGACAAGGAACTGAAATATTGCTCACTGATAGCTCTAAAAATATAGTCACAGTGGAACACGTCACTACTTTCAGGCCAAAGTCAAGCTGCTTGTTTTAATACAAAGCTGGGCACCCTATTGTATCTCTGGCCATCTGCGTGCATGCTATATTTAAAATGGAAAAAGGCCTCCAGGGTAAATGAACAAAATTTACCATGGGTACAAACAGGCACAGATCCTTTGAGGTCTGGGGAATATATTTGCTTAGACTAGTAATGGATTGAACTAGAGGCCGTTGTTCTTTATGAGACCTCCTTTTTCTTTGTGTTTATGCCAGTGTAATTACACTTTTTTGGTAGGAATAATACTAACTTATATTGGTGTAAGTGATGAAAATTTTTATTTTTGTTTTTCAGTGCAGATGCTAGGTAACAACTTTCATTGCCTGTTTCCTTTCCTATTTTTCTGTAGTTGTTCCCCAGATGCCATTCCTTTGATTTTTCTACACTTACTTCAGATTTCCTTAGTCTCAATGAAAAGGCAGACAGACCTTCAGTGCCCTGATCCAGTACCTGCTCCTTGGACTGGATGTTTTTTCCTACTGTGTATCCGATTTCTGATGCTGAGGATTTCCCTTGTGCCTTCAGCAGCACTTCCCTTCTGCCACCACCACAGCCACCACCATTCCAGCCAGGAAGCTCTGTGCTCTCCAGTAGCTCATTAATGTTACTTGTTAATTATCCAAAGATTGGAGACAGAGGGGTCATGCTCCATGTGCATGAGGCATCCCTTCTCTTCCTCGTGGGTTGGACAACCTAATTTCCCCCAGAGAAATATCTTGCAGTTAATAATACAGGTCATGTCAATAGGACTAAGTAGAAAATAATCACGTTCAAGTAACAGGCAGAGTTGTGGAGGATAAGAGATGAACAAAAGAGCTTAATATTTTGTGGTTGGAAGAGTATACCAGAACATAATCTTAACTCTCCCTATGATGCAGTTAGCAAAAAGAAGCAGACATATATCTCTGCCTCTTTTACTGTCAGATTTTGATTCACTGGACTTAACTTTCTGCTGATTGCCACCAAAGCAATTCCTTATTCCCTTAAGTTTTGAGTTCCTGAAAGTCAGTGGCAGAATAGACAAATGGATTTGAGCTATTGATGTTATACAGGCTACTAAAGAGACCAAGGCAGAGAAATCTACCTAAACATCACGGGGAGGGTGTGATAGGAGAGTTTAAAGTACAAGCTGCCTTTCTTAAATGCACGTCCTCTCACTGACAGATGCCATTTCCCCACCAAGCATTAGCCCTCTCCTCAGTTGAAAAATGAGTCCCCGAGGAGCCTAAATTAAAGACACCAGTAGAAAAGTGCAGGGCCTGACCTCTTGCAGCTGCACCAGGGCTAATACTGATTCATTGTGCTGCTCCCTCCAAGGGCAGAAGAAGGGGGCAGGGGAGGGATACAGAGGCATTTCAGCCTCCTCCTTAGCTCATTCATAGACACCTGGTGTCCCGCCTCCTCCTCACGCTTCGGTGCATCCCACCCCTATTGTATAGAAAATCCACTTCTTTAGAGATCTGAGCTGCTTGGGCTGGACAAAGACCAAAATTAAATCTGCAGCTGCCCAAGAAGAGGCTTTTCTCTGTTGGGGGTTATTATCAAGGATCTCTGATAAGTGAGCGGCGCAGGGAATTCCCTTCGCCTCTGTCACTTCCAGTTACAGGTTCGGGCGGGTGCATCTGCACATATTTGTGTTCCTTCCCATAAATAACTGGGGCTGATCTTTAGCTGATGTGGACTGTCATGCCTCTGCTGACCTAGTTCAGTTCCAGAGCTTCCTGAGAGCTCTGTGACCCACTGCAGTCACCATATTTTGCTGAACAACCCAAACCCAACTCTTTGCAGCCTGCAAGAAACAGTGGTGAGGCCAAAATACTCTCGTGGCATTTGTTCACCCTCAGGTTGCTTTAAGGGTAAATTTTAATTGACAAGGGCCAGCTCCTATTCTCAGTTGCCCCAGAGAGAGCCTGGAATTGCATCATTAGCATCCAAGGAGTTATTTTGGATCTACATGAGCACAAACACCAGCAGAACCTGAGTTTAAAGGAGCAAAACAAAGAGAGGTTTACATCTAAAAGGAGCAGCAGCAGGTGGCACGTATAGGCTATATAATCCCAGGTTTTGAAAGGAAAAGAAACATAAAGTTAATAGGAAACCTTTGTGGCCATTAATTATGTTTTATTATTGAATCTCCTGTGGAACCAGTCAGTCCCTTGGCTTATAAAAATAGATGCAACAGGTGTTAGTTCCAAGTCTTTTGTGCCTCATGTTAAGGGCTCTAATGAGAAGTTTATGGTTAGTGAAACCTGGAGGATTAGGATGGAAAAAATTCTGCCCCGCTACACCAGAGAACATCTGGAGCCATGCCATTGACCAGGGGAATTTAAATCTGCATCTCAAAAGCTTTGCATATCTGATCATCATCCCTACTATTACAGTCTAAATAGCCTCATGCTGGTAACCTGACCTATTTAGTTGGTGGCTGCTCCTTCTGTTCTCTACATCTACATAATTTTTTTCAAGGTGTTGCTGAGGATGTGTTGCTGTTATCTGATTTTCTCTTCATTTCCTTTTTTACCTAGATGTGTTTCCTGTGTTTTCTTTGGGTGTGTCAACTAAATTGCAGCTCTTTAAGACAAGTTGCCTCTTAGGGACTAACGTTAGCCAAGCTACAGCATGGGGGTGTGAACATTATGCAAATAGCAAGATATGGAGCTGAGGGTAGGATTTTCAAAGCCACCATGGAGAAATGGATGACTGAATCCCATTAGGGTTGCCGTAAGGTTTGGCAACCTCATGCTTCCTGGCTGCCTTTGAAGAAGTCTCAGCACAAAGCTGAAGTCTGAATCTTGCATGAAGCAAGATTTGCTCTTACTCCCACAGGACTGAGTACTGTTCATTGTTATTGCAGTAGCTGACATGGAGGCTGGGGAAAAATCCCTAGGCACAACTCCCACTATCCTATGTAAGGATATAAGGAAACATAAAGAGAATTTCAGGCACTGTCAGGAGATACTATCAGAGTGTTGGGGATCTGTCCTAATCTGTACAGGCAAATCAGCTATAAAGAGAACTGCAATGTGTCTTTGTGTTTGAGAATACTTGAACATGTTTATAATGATAAAATATTTACCAAAAAGTTATCCATATTCCTCTTCAGAGATCCATATGCAAATAGTGTGTATTTTACTCATGTGATCTCATCAGCCACTACAGAAATCCTGGTCTGCAGCAGCCAGCCTCCCTGCACATCACTGGGGCAGCAAATGGGAAATTTTTGCCTCAGTTTGAGAATACTTTGGAATTTGGCACAGCAACAGGCAATTAATCAGCATGTTTAGCCCAAAGATGTGCATGATGTGCACTACAAGATCTGTTCTACACAACATCTTAAGTAATGTGAGTTCTTGACTGATTATGGAGTTTTTAAACTTTAAAGTACATTTACAGTGCCAGAACGATAAGAGACCCTCATGTCTCAACCAAACCATGTCTCAAACCAAGCTACAGAGTCAGGGGCTTCAGCATCACCTTCCATCCTAAGGACACTGCAGTCCTCTTTTGCCCTCTGCTGATAGAGCAGTGCATGAAGGTGACCAAGCAGTGAGGAAACTCTGCACCCTGGTGAGCCCAGGTGCTCCAAGGAAGGTCTCCCACACAACACAGTTTAGTCACATTTAAACACTTAACATCATTAGTGCATCATAACCATGTGCTGGTTTCTTCTGGTTTCTAAGGGTGAGAGAGTGCCTTTGATAAGTAACAAACCTATTTTAAAATGGTTTCATTTTGACTTTGAAAGGAGTTCATGGAGTTGAAAGGCATCAAAATAGGCACTGTCTCTAACAAATACTCCTAATGAAAGGAGCAGGAGAAGGCAAGGAAAGACAGAACCATGGTTTCCTGGTAAGGGTTAACACAAGGCAGAGCAATATTAGGGCTGAAGCACAGGAAGCTGTAAGATACAAGCTGTAAGATCACAAGATCAGGACTCATATTAAAGAAAACAGTTGTTCTGAATAAACTTACTAGTGGAACCTGTATTAAAGATCTGCCAAAACATCCAGTCTTTTTCCTTGCAAAGGAAACTGCAGAGAAGACTCAAAAATACAGCCAGCCAGATGTTTCATTGTCAGAAATGTGCATATAATGCCTAAGATCAAAATGTACAAGAACTTCAGCCACACCTTCAATGTTGATGTTATTTTTGAAAGAAGTCTGAATGGTGGTCTTGAGTCTTTCATTGCACTTAAGATATTTCCTCAAAGGGAATTTTCCTTAACTGCAAGAAAAGCAATGTGGGAAAAGGATTGCTCCTGCCATAAAAGCATTTCAGTGGGTGCATTGATGGGGAATATCTGGGACCTAAATACAGGGAAACCCATAGCTGGCAGCCTGGAACAGAGGTAGCTGTAACAAGGTAACAAGACAACTTTTTTGGAGAAAAAAAAAAAAAAAAAGAGGTTTGACTGTTCCAGGGGAAGGGATCACTGGTAGCCTGAGCCCCCAATCTCCCTTTGCCTCTATAAACCCATAGTAAATTGCTTCTTCTCCTTCTTTGATGCAGACTGGAAGGGAGGGAAAGAAAGGAGATCCTGAGGGCTTCTCTGCCCAAATACGTACTAAACCCCACTCCTCAGCACTGGCTTTTGTCCAAACAATTTAGGCATGGAGGAAGTTTGGGCTCTCACTCAAGATACAGTATAGCTGGACCCTTCTAAAACTCCTTTTGCTTTTGCAGCAGTGTTAAGGCTGGCTGGAGTCACTGAAACACGTGGCAATGTACATCTGCTTGTTGCATTCTCAACCCTTTTTGCATAAATGAAGTGCAGATCACTAACCACAGCCATCATCCTAAATCACAGCTCCAAATTTCATCCAGGAAACCTGGAAACTGGGGCTATGTTAACCACCTGGCTGCTTCTGAGAGTTCAGACAAAAATGGAAACACTGAACTTCATGTGCATCTGCTCTCAAGTTTTCTTCTCTTTTTCCAGTGCACACCTAGTCTTGAATTGGATTGTGCAGTGAAGACTGGAAGTACTCAGATTTATTTAATTGCTTTTCAGGAGGAGAACTTTAGTTATGGTGATGTGAGAGAAGTTGAAAAGAACAATAAACAGCACTCCAAAACGTCTTTTTAATAATGTACTACATTTTATAGTTCAAATACTTTCACAAACAGGAATTTAGCTCTGTGCAACCATTTGAAACAGCAGCTCTGTTACTGAATTAATTTTACAGGCAAAGCAGTAAATTCTACCAGTTCTAATGAATACGAAATAGCAGACCTAGGGAAACTGAAGAGCTTTGTGAAGGCAAGTGAAAGCAAATCAGGATCTGAACAAAGGACAATGGTAGTGGAACTCTTGGATAGATTAAGCCTTTTCTTCAGCTGTTTGAGGTTCAGGGACAGACCTTCACATACACAAGAACTGTGATTTCTGTCTTGCATTATGGAGTGCCAGCATTTCTGGGCCACCTAGTTGCAGTGCTTAAGGTCCTTGATCTTCTGTGACCTGAACCAAAAACCAAGGGCTGTATTTAACAAATAATACCATTATCCATTACCAACCACATTATAAGTATTTTCTGTCCATACTGAAAGAATGGGCAGAAGAAATAGGAGATTCTATAAAATGTTACAGATTAAAACTCCCCAAACCCTGGAAAATACATAATGGGACTGGAGGATAGAAAGCAAGATCTATCTATTCTATTTGGCTTTTGCAAATTTTACTTTGTAACTGAATCTTCACCTTTCTCTATCCCCATTCCACACATAGCTCATACAATTAATATGGAAATTGTTGCAGAAGGATCTATCCATGTCCATTGGCCTCATATAGCCTTAAAGATATGATCCCACAGAAGGCAGGAAGAGGTGCAAGCCTACCTAAACGTTAACATTATAAAAATGTTAATAACAGGCACAGTGGTTGCCACCAGCCACCTGGACTGGTTGATCTCTCTACTGTGTGCCATATCACTTTAGCACACCTCATCTTTCATAGAATCATAGAATCATAGAATTGGCTGGGTTGGAAGGGACCTCAGAGATCATCGAGTCCAACCCTTGAACCACCGCTGCGGTTGCCAGACCATGGCACTGAGTGCCACATCCAGTCTCTTTTTAAATATCTCCAGGGACGGAGAATCCACTACTTCCCTGGGCAGCCCATTCCAATGTCTGATCACCCTCTCCGTAAAGAAATTCTTTCTCATATTAACCTAAACTTCCCCTGGCACAACTTGAGACCATGCCCTCTTGTCTTGTTGAAAGTCATCTGGGAAAAGAGACCAACCCCCCCCTGGCTACACCCTCCTTTCAGGGAGTTGTAGAGAGTGATGAGGTCTCCCCTGAGCCGCCTCTTCTTTAGGCTGAACAGCCCCAGCTCCCTCAGCCTCTCCTCATAGGATCTGTGCTCGAGTCCCTTCACCAGCCTGGTTGCCCTCCTTTGGACCTGCTCCAGGATCTCAATCTCCTTCCTGAACTGAGGGGCCCAGAACTGGACACAGTACTCGAGGTGTGGCCTCACCAGCGCTGTGTACAGGGGCATTTGTCCCTCTGGTACTTTGTCTCTCTGCTTTTTTTGGCTGATTAGCTTCTTTGGCCAGGTAGCTTCTTACATGACCATACAGTGGTGGGAGGGAACAGTGACACAAAGGACAAATGTATCCCACAATCTCTCTTCCTACAGCTCCACAGATAATTTTTTTTCCTCATGTTGTTACTGTGTAACCCAAAAGTGGATGTGTGGTAATACACTCTGGAGGCTCTATGGTGTCCTGGCCTGACTTAATCAAAGGAGTTTCCTCTGAACCCAAAGGAGGCCATGAGGACTCACCCTGCTGTCTCTACAGCTGCTGCAGCATTAAAATCCCAGTGACTTAGAGAGGAGGTACAGGGCTTTTTCCAGTCATGCCACCAACCTGCAGTCACTGGAAGGCTGTGACATTCTTCTGAGATGCTGTAATGCAGTTTGATCACTGAACCCATTCAAGCACAGAGGTATTTTTCATGGGTATAAGAGGTTATTATCGCCTCAGTTAATTATCTGTAAGAATTCAGAATCCAGCAAACGTTAATTATCCTTCCATTAATCTCATATTCACAAAAGCTCAGTAGGGCTATTTTTAGCAGTACAAATATATCCTTCCTGAAAGGAAAATCTGCTCTTTTACTTGCATATCTTATTTCTAAATGTTAAACACATTAGGCAGAACTAAGGGGTTTTTCCTGTCTTAGAAACCATCCTAAGAATGTGTAACACTTAATGAAAGTGCTAAGAACAATACCATCTTCAGACCCGAATGTATGGTGCTAGAAATCTGATATGGGAACAAGGAAAAAAAAATATCAGAACGGAGTTCTTGAAGTCCACATTTAATCCTACAAAGTACACCAGTGGTGTCCAGGGCATTTTGGTGCCCAGAGCATTCCAGTGGATAGATGTCTAAGTAAGTCTTCTCATCCAGTGCCTGTTAGGACGAGGTTTAAACCTCTGGGTAAATATCCACATACTCTGACAATATACACATGACATAGGAATAACATCAGCTTCACCTACTCAGGGCACTGCATTCAGATCAGTCAATGTCCCTTTTGTTTCTTGCTCTAAAGGTTATGATGGAATCTCTGAAGACATCAACAGAACATGTACCAGCGTACCAGTGTAGCTGTTTTGTCTGAAACGCCAGGCATCTGGAAAGAATAGCATTAAGGAGGCTGCCCCTCAGTTTGGTGTTTGCTCTGGAGCTTAATGGTGAGCATTTTGCCCTCTATATTGTTAAAGTTTGCAATCTTTTGAATAGCTAGTAAATATGCCCTGAGCCCCTAAAATTGTTTAAACCATAAACTGTACAAGCCAGTATGATCTCCTTGATAATGTTCTTATGCTGCTGTGTGCAGACCCTGAGAAGAGGACTTCAGAAAGGAAAGGCTTGTTCAGCATGGGAAGATGTGTTAACTATTAGGTATTCTAGTGAACAACTCTGATGCACTCAAAGGAGGGGATTTTTGACACTTTAGGTACCATAATTAATTGCTGAATATATTATACATTTTTTGCGTGGCATTGGGCAAAGTGCTTTGGCCTTGATTTTGTACCAGGAAAGGAAATGGAAGTCTAGCTACCGACTGCAGTGCTATCTGGGTCAGGACTTCTGTCATTCGATTATTCCTAAACTTCCCATCCGGTTGGAAATTTTCCTTTAAGACTTCAGTTCCTTCTAGAATCAGCCCAGCAGTGGATGAAGCTGCAGTGAGATTTTTTTTTTTTTTTTTTTTTTTTTTTTTTTTTTTTTTTTTTTACTTTTTTTTTTAGGGGAATGGTACCACGTAAGGAGAGCATTAAATGGGGCATATGAGCAGGAAGGGAGATCATGGAATCATAGAATCTTTTGGGCTGGAAAAGACCTTTAAAATCATCAAGACCAACTGTTAAGCCAGCACTGCCAAGTCTACCACTAAACCATGTTCCTGAACACCACATCTACATGGGTTTTAAATCCCTCCAGGGATGGTGTCTCCAGCATATCCCCAACCAGCTGGTATCAGTGCCTGACAACCCTTCCCGTGAAGAAATTTCCCCTAATATCCAATCTAACCCCTACCCCGGGGCACAACTTGAGTCCATTTCCTCAGGTTCTGTCACTTGTAACTCAGCAGACGAGGGCAGCAGCCATGCAGCCTTTGCAAGCAGCAGGCTCCAGGCTGGGATCTTCCACGGACCCTGCCCTGGGAAGTCATCCCTGGTAGGCCAGTCAGACACGTGGATGGGCAGACAGGTGGACAGGAAGACAGGAGGACAGGAGGAGAGTAGGAGAGGAGGAGAGGGGGAGAGTAGGAGAGGAGGAGAGGGGGACAGGAGGACAGGATGAGTGGACAGGAGGACAGGAGGACAGGATGAGTGGACAGGAGGACATGAAGACAGGAGGAGATGTGGACAGGACAGGAGGACAGGAAGACAGGCAGAGAGGAGGATAGGAGGAGAGGTGGACAGGCGGACAGGAAGACAGGAGGACATGCAGATAGGAGGACATGCAGATAGGAGGACAGGAAGACAGGCAGACAGGACAGGCGGACAGGCGGACAGGAGGACAGGAAGACAGACGGACAGACAGGAGGATGGGCAGCCAGGCAGCCAGACAACCGGACAGCCGGACAGCCTCCTCATGAGCTGCCGCGCCGCTGCCACCGGGGGGCGCCCGCCGCCGCCCCTCCCGTGCTGCGGCCGCTGCTCCCGGGCGGACCCGGGACTCGACCCCGGAGGGCAGCGGCCGAGACCCTCATCGCCTCCCAGGCTGTGTCCGGCGGCTTTGTCCTGCCCTCTCCGCTCTGCCGCAGAGGCAGCAGCCTCGAACCCTCTCGGTGCCAGCAGCGCTTCTGTCTGTCTTACCGGCGCAGCCTCCCTCCCCGCTGCCATCCCTTTCTTCCCCCGCGGCGTTTCCTCCCGCATCGCCCTCACGTCAAGCGAATGGGTTCGTCCTTTTTACAGAGCAGCCTTTCAGGTTGTTGAATCACAGAATCATAGAATGGTTTGGGTTGGAAGGGACCTCGAAGATCACGTCGTTCCAGCCCCTCTGCATGTCAGGGACACCTCCCACCAGACCAGGCTGCTCCAAGCCTGTCCGTGGACACTTCCAGGGAGGGGGCAGCCACAGCTTCCCCGGACAACCTGTGCCAGTGTCTCACCACCCTCACACTGAAAAGTTTCTTGCTAAAAGCCTTAACTAACCCTTGTCCTATCTCTACATGCCCTTATGAAAAGTCCCTCCCTGAAGGTTATTTCTTCCACTCCTCCCTTCAGCCATCCCTCCAGTTCCTTCAAGTCTCAGCAGGCCCAGTTGTTTAATCTTGTTTTTTGCAGAACATTTTACTTCTGATCATCATAAACTTCCTCTTGGAGAGTCTCTCCATCCCAGACACACCTTTCTTAAAGTGCCCCAAACTGCAGACTGCCCTTGGCGCTACTAAGTAGAATGGAGGGCCCACTTGCAGTGGTTTTAGGCCATTCTGGTGTTTGTACATCTCAGAAAGCCGCCTTTCCTGCGGACATTCAGCTTTGCAGCTGTTTACACTACCAGCTGAGTTATGTCAAATTAAATGGCAAAAAGATTAAATAACTAATCCATGTTTTAATAAAATCTCTAACAGACACATTAAGGCCAACAACAACTGTGCTTACTATTACAAGTTATTTCACTTGTGGCAGCAGTCAGAACTCTCCTGGGAGAAGTTTCTGTAGCAGCAGCAGATTTGCCTCCATCACCATTGCCAGTGTAGCTATTTGGGCCAACCCTTGCAAGTGAGATCAAGTCTCAGCATAATGGCCTCTCCATTTTTAAGATGAGAACTGAAAATGAAGACAAATGTTAATGAACTGGCTGGGTCAATACCTCATCCATCAGCTGGACAGTTTCAGTTGAAATTTGTTACTGCAACAGCACGTTACTGAACTACTAATTATGTAAAAGAGCATTGCCAACATAGACTGTCTTGCTTGAGACTTTCTCCACTACTTTATTGCAAAGTGAGAGAACAGCCCTAGGACTGTAAAAAGCAGCACTAAGACTGGATGTGCTCTGTGAGCATTTATGAGGGAATTGGGAAGTGTTTGTGCTCAATGAAACTATTAAGCTAAATATAAAGGCTGAACCTCCAGCCTGTCCAGGGATCTTTACACTGTCTGCCTCCAGCCACACTATTTACAAAGAATTATTATTTAGTGAAATAAATAATTTTAGCAGCTTGCCATAAAAATTAAGTTACTGAACAATGTAGTCATTGTTCAAGCTTTGAGATCAAGTATAGCCCAGTTGCACTGCTGGCTTTACAGCCTCTTTTAAGTTCCTGCATCACATGGCTACCACCCTGTGTGCTGATGTCCCAGCTGCTGTCAACAGCTTATATAGCAAATCTTTTAGATGGAAGGTCTTGTGTGCTCACCTGCTTTGTTGAACATAGGTAGTCTAATTACAAGGATTACCTACTGCTATGAATTTGTAATCAGGAATTGCCAGGATCTTACCATGTTCATTCTCTTGAAATCACCCTTTCACAAACTTTTGAAAGTCTGGCATCCACCATGAAGATGGTATCAGCTTATGAGCTTTACAGTCCAGCATTCAAAGCTATGCAAAAGAAGCAGCCACTTTGAAAAGATTATATAGATCCTTTCTGTACCTTATTTCTGTTGAACATATTTTAGGCATGGAAAATATCGATGCATGGCCGGCACTGTCTGACATTGTATTCATTGCATAAATCATCTATTTCACACCTCACACTTTCACCTTGGGCTTCTGAGCCTAGTGGTCAACACTACTGCATTGATCTGACCTCATCCTGGAGCTCATCTGTAACCACAGGCAGGGTTGCCTCCATGTTCACCTACAAAAGCTGGGGACAAGCACAGGGTGGGCATCCCTTCTGCTGCATCCCCCAAGCCCTTTCCTGTACCCTACTGGAAGCATCCTGGGAAACATATTAAGTAAGCAGCAATTAAAAAAAAATTTAAAAGAGGTGCAAAGAATATTCCAAATGTTTATTATGTATTAAAAATACTGCAAATAAGCCATACAGTTCATTTCACAGTAACCTAAACAATGTTGTTCAAGAACTTGAGAAGTCAAGAAAGAACAGTGCGGTTCCAACAGTGACAACAGTTACCTTAATGCTGTGGGTCACTCCTTCTTTGCCATCAATTCTTTCCTGTTTACAGTGGAAGTAACACTAGATATGGTTCAGTATCTCATTTACTGAGGAGAACTCCTTTTCACCTGTGCTGTTCCACAAGCAGACCACTTCTGCAAGGTGCTGTTTCTAGGAATTCCTCCAACATAGCCACAGATCTGGTTCCTGCAGGTTGAGGGGGACATGTGACAACCTATTTCCAAGGTACCCATGTGCAGACCCCTTCACCAAAGCTTTGGATAAAGTCCAAAAGTAAACTTGAAAAGGAGAGATATCAGAAATCCTTTCCAAAAAGACAAAGAGAACCAAGAAAGCTTCATGAGAAAGTGTTTTTTAAATAAACATCCAGAGAACTGTGACACTTTTTCCTCACTCTTAACCAGTTCCTAGAAGGATCCTTCACTACCAGTGCCCCAAGCAGACACCCAGTGACAATAATGGTGACAAGTATCAGGCACAAAGTCCTGAATACATAAAATGAGTTCAGGTCACTGTTGACTGTGTGAAAACTTGGAAATGTATACACCTTAGAAGCAATTCTGCTGATTTCATTGTGATAATCTCTCTTGTGTGTTTTGGAGTGTATTATTATCGTTAGCGTGCTCTCGGTACATGGAATATCACAGGTGCAATTTTAGTCCTTTGCTTTCCTTGTTCAAATTTGTGATCATTTTTACAGAAAATCTTGTATCACAGGCAAATTAGACCTTTCCAAGAAAGACACAGCCTCATCTTGTAAACAGCCCAAAAAATATGACAAAAGCATTACTGTATCCTTTTGTAACTATTCCCACCTTTCAGATGTCCCTTCTAAGAATTGGACTTCCACACCAGCAGCTGAAGATGCTGGGAAAGAAGCCTGTGATCACAAAAAATGAATCTTTCCATCCACGTGGTAGAACACCAATCTTATCTTATCTGCAAGCAATGCCCATTTACCTCAAACCTTTCCCCCAGGGAGTTCAGGTAGCCCCTTGTTAGCTCCGTGGTACAGATTAGAGACTCAGAGAAATACATTACAGCTCTGCTCACACCTGGTAAACTGACCACATGGTTGAGTCCCAAACTGTAGAAATGGATGAGATGCTTCAAACCCAGTCCACATTATTTTACTGGTCTAAACAGTTCAATATAGGGGTGTAGTTTTGTTCATTTGTTTCTTAAACCAGAACATACCCAGTAGCATTTTCAGTGTGTACAGCAGTATGGGTCTTTTTTTGTATCAAAGCAGCTGTAGCCCTTCTGTGTGGGACATCTAGTGTCATAGTGTGAAACACCTTCATGCCATTATGTGCCCATGCTAACAAGGCTGTAGTGCCCTAGTTACACCACTACAGTTACAGTGGTACAACTTTATAGAGAAGATGAGCTCTTAGAAACTCAAACCTCCAACTACACTCATGATTTCTTAAAACAAACAAACAAACAAACAAAACAAACAAAAAAAACTACACAAAAGAGAAATAAAAGAAATAAGCAGAACTGTTTCTACTACTAAGTATTCTTATTCTCTTTGGAGGTATCAAATTGCTTTTAAAAAGAGTAAAAAACTGGGCATACAAAAGCTATTCTCCTTAATCCATTATTTGCAGAAGAAGCAAATTGCTGCCTAAATTTTTTCATGTATTTTTTCAACTTTGACAAACAACCTTTCCAGGTCATTCCTCAGGTCATCTATTGAGCTCTTCAAAGACTCCAAGTTGTTCTCATTATTTTCAATTTTCACTGAGTAGGAGACTAAACTATCCACTGCAGTTCTTATCATTTTCAAATCAGAATCAACCTGGCTGACAGATGATCTCAGCTCATCTACAGAGCCTTCCACAGAAGAAAATTTTTCGAGATAGCCTTGGGAATGTGTTTGACCCATCTGAAGATTTTCTTGATCCAACAAAGTACGAAGTTGCTTCTGGACATCCTGAAGAGCACTGGGGGATGGCAGGTCATTGATCATTCTCCTCAAGTTCTCCACATCATTGTACAGTGATGTCTGTGATTCACCAAGATTTTTCAAAATGTCTGTGACTGACGTTATGTCCGTGTCTGACATTCCCTGAAGAGCAGTAATGCTTTGTTCTAGGGTACTGAGCTTATTCTTATATTCTGACTCCTTAGAGAGGAAAGATTGCAATTTTTCACTGCTTTGAGCAGCAACATCAGTTAGAGACTCCAGGCTGTCTTCTATGTGCCTCAATCGCGACTCCAATCCTTCAGTGTTCTTCCCAAAATTTTCAAATGCTTTTTTGAAGAGTTCATTTTCTTCCCATTTGTTAAGGTCAGCTTTAACTTGTAGTAAATCTTCATCAAGTCTTTTAATGTCACCAGGGAGATGCATAATAGAATCCTCAGCTCTCAAAACTTTCTCTTGCAAAGCTTTTAATGAAAGGTGTTCGGTGTCTGCAGCCTCTTTGAATTTCTCATGTTCTTGTTTGAGGTTGACTAGCTCTTTAACCTCAGTATATACATCAGACTCCATGGAGTCTATTGTACTCTTCAAGGCCTCTATGTCCTTTTCTTTGCTTTTCATGGACATCTGCATCTCATCAAAAGCATCTTTTAGCACCTTAATTTCATGTTTATACATATTTGCTTCTCCTAGTGAATCAACCTTTGCTTTCATATTGTTGATTTCATCTTGGCTCCTTTGCTGGACTTCAGTGAATACAGCAATGTTCTCATTTATAGACTTGGTTAGCTCTGTTAGTCTCTCCTCCACTGTGTTTTCCAGAGATGTGAAGTCTCGTTCCCTTGCGTCCTTTACCATGTGGATGCCATCAGATAAGTCTTTCAAAATTTCATTTTGCAGCTTCTGAAGCACTTCACTGATCCTGTTTATTTCATTTTCCGCTTGTTTAACAGCCTTCTCAGTAACTTCCTGCTTTTGTTGAGCAATCTTCATCATGGATTCAAATTCTCCACATGTGGTTTGAAGTGAACGCACCTAAAACAGAAATCCACGAGGTTAATACTTACAATTTTACCCTGAACTATGTCCTTACCCTTTCTATATACCCCTTTCGATTTACCCCTGAACTATATCCTTACCTTACAATCCTTTTGGCCCTTGTTATGATATGGAATTATCACCCTGCAATCTTTCAGGCTCCCTGCCTGAAGTGACCATTCAGCATACAGACACACAGGAGGCACCAAAAAATCCAGCATCCTATACCTCCTTACAGCTCTATAGATACATACACCTTCTTCTGAGGATCCTTGGCCTCACTGACCTATTTTTCTTGATGTTCAAGGAAATCTGTGGCAGTGAAAATCAAACTCAAGATTCCAGAGTTTGCATCCAGACCAATTCCAAAACACTGAAGAAGTTTCAAAGTAGACAAAAAAGTAACGGTAAAAATACAGGGAGAGCTGGGAATGACTGGGAATGGGAACAGGAATTACGACATTTTGCTGCTCCTAGACAACACTGGAGACACAGGTTTTTCTTGTTATCCATTTTTTAAATGAAAATAAAACAAAACATAGAAAAGCTTTGTTGTTCTAAATATTTAGTATCTCTTTTTTCACACACATGCCTACACCCACATGCTCTTAGTCAACATAGGCACATTTTATGAACAGAGGCAGAGAACAAAGCCATGGCAGCTGCCAAGGGGACTGACTCACATCTCTATCAGGTTAATACAGAAAGTTGTTACCACTGGATCAGATATGCTATTAAGCTTCCCAATTACAAAAACTATCTTTACAGCTGGTTTTAGTGGCAGCAAGATGGAAAAGGTCAAGAGTTGAGTGGCCACATTAATTTACTCTCGTATTTAAAGGTGAGGTCCAGGCACACCAAAGAGAAGCATCCATTACTTAGTTTTGGGGCCAAGCAAGAGGACTTGAGGACTGGAGAAATCTTTTTATGAGTTGTATTTTTTTAAACTCTGTAAAGAAATGTAAGAACTCTCACTGACTGCAATAGGAATCCATCATGTAGAAAATACCTCAAGGCTTTGGCAGGATGGCAAGTGCTGAGTAATGAATGTTGCCTTGCTTCATGCTACTCCCTGTGTCTGAGGGGTATAATAATCAGTCATGCCACATGGACTGCCATGTTTACTGATTAGATACACAGCTGGAGGGGTGGTTTTATTTTATAAATAGAAGGAAGTACATGTTATGTACTTTTAGAAATAAATATACAGAGCTTCTATTTTTTCTTTTTCTTTTTAACTGAAGAAGGCTCCAGCAGCACTCACTCTGCCTCTGAACCTACGAATTATTTTCAAAAGACACAACAGACTTACTAACTAGAAATTAAGTAATTCATATGTATTTTTGCAAGACTAAGTCCCTGGCCAAATCCTCCTTGCTTTTCATGTAAGTCCAAACAGTGTAAGGATTGTAGAGTTTGGCTATCAGACTTGCCCTTGCTCCAACAGATTTTCCCCAGTTCGAAGAATACCCACACAAAGATAACTTATTTTTATCCCTTCCTCTGTAAAATGGTTTCTAATGACTTTACATTCCCTATACTTGTATTCTCTAATGCTCACACAGAAATGAGTTGAAGATGAGGGGGATGGCAGTGGCAGGGGAAGCAGGCAATATTGCCATATCTATTGCAGCATGGCACTAGCCATAACACTGACTTACTGACCTCATTTGCATTACATCTTAGCTGTCACTCATTCTGATTTTTTCCATTTTTTTCTGTATCACTGTAAATGGACTTCAGAAATCCAAAAGGAGGGCACTAAGAAGTTCACCTCCCCCCTCTTGCGATGGAATTTATTTTCTTTGATACATTCCAACCAAATCACCAAATCTGTATTTGCAACTAACTTTCTTCAGTTGTTAGTCCAAGAAAGGGCAGTAAAAATGGCTAAAAGAACTCTCCAGAAGTTCAGAAGGTCCTCACTGCTATATGTTATATGACAGAGACAGATCCCACCCCTCTGCAGTGGAAGTACTTTATACCAGCTCCTCCACTGCTTTTGGCCAGTGCTCGTGGTGTATCCTGAAGCTGTCATCCTGTACTCCCAGCTGGGCCAGACACCTGAAATTCAGCGAGCTCTGACACAATCAAATGGACTGAGATCTCCAAATCAGACAACGTCCTGATCTGGTCTGTCCTAATTAAAAGCCATCAGGGTCCAAAGCAAGCACCTTGCACAAAAGGGGTGAAAAGTCTCACCTAGCTGCAAAGTAGCAGTTCATTTTCACTACAGGGTTGATTTGTTTGTGCACTTATGTGTGAGTTTGCCTGTTCGTTCTTCATGGCTGGTAAGCTTTGAAAACATAGCCTTCAAAGGTTTAGCATCATAAATAGCACATAAAAATATGTCTGTAGCTGACAACTGTGTCTTCTCTAATTGGACATACTATCTTATGTTTAAACATCAACCGACCATGGACACTTTGAGAACTGTGCTATATTAAAGACTAAACTTCCACATCATTTCCTTTCTCCTTCTACTGCCAATGGGTAAAGCAGATGAGTTTATATAATGCTTACTCCTGGCAGGAGCTCTCTGCAGTACAAGAGTGAAGGGCAAATCCAGTTCCACACAGCAGTCTGTGACGATGGCACTTTTAAAGTACAACACAGGACCCCTACACTTTTGTAAAGCAAGGAAATACAGCCTGGTCTCCTCTCCCTCAAGTACCTTTGTTTTGTAAAGACAACATAGCAACATAGCACAGCAAAGCTTTCAAGGGTTACATCGAAATTTTGTGTAATCTCTTACCCCCACCTTTAATTCTTCCACTACTATATATATGTCTAACTCAACCAAATAGAAGTTTCGGTTCTCTCTGAAACCAGCTATTAATAAACTTTCGTACATAATTGTGTCCTAGAATATGTAACATATGCCTACAATCTTCTGCAATAACAAGGTGATGGGAGGCAGCAAACTGTACCTGCCCTGTGCTTAGAAGGGCTTATATATTGCCCATACATCTGGGTTCTATACTCGCATAATCTTACAACTTGTGTGTCCTGCCACTGCAATGTCTTCCTCCATACAGAGTCTACAAAAATGCCTTAGTAACTAGAAAAAATAACCCTTGCTAGTTCAAACAATCAGTGAGTAGCCTATCATCAGTGAGTAAAAACCCTAGGATTTAAAATTAGCTTCAGAAATGACACTATACCCCTCCATTTTACAGCCCTTTCCCCCATCATTATTTAGAATCAAAGAATCAGATGGGTTGGAAAGGACCTCTGTGATCATCAAGTCCAACCCTTGATCCACTACCGCCGTGGTTAACAGACCATGGCACTGAGTGCCACATCCAGTCTCTTCTTAAAAACCTACAGGGATGGAGAATCCACCTGGGCAGCCTGTTCCAATACCTGATTACTCTCTCTGTAAAGAATTTCTTCCTAATATCCAACCTAAACCTCCCCTGGCAGAGCTAAAGACCATGCCCTCTTGTCCCACTGATAGCTTTGTTTTCCTTTTCCTACTTGTTGGAGAAGAAACACCAGGACTGACCCTACAAACTCCACATGTGTAGGCTACCACTATCAAGAGCACCACAGCTGCAAGATCTCTGCCAGCATCTATCCCACCACCTTGTCCCATGCTCACAGGAAACATGGAAATCTGCACTGCCAAAAGTCAAGCTGAGACAAGGATTTCCTTTTCTTTGAACTGACTCAGTTGTAACTTTACATACTGCTTTCCAATTTACCTACTGCCTAGACTGGAGCTTGACTGCTGATATGCCTCCATGGATGACATTTTTTAAGGGTTTTAGGCAGCCTAAGACATATCCAGATGGACAGTGATATTTGTCAAACTCTAGCTTGGGGGCTAATTAGCCCTGAACAAAAAAAAAACGAGGAGGCAAACGAGTATTTCTTTAACCACTTGAGCCACACCCTTTGCCAACTACTTCACAGCTCTTCCATTGCCGTGGGCTGTCATGGACACGGTGTCTCGCTCCCTTGACCAGAGGCAGCGTCAGGAACGTGGAAGGAACAGTATGGCTGGACTGGCGTTTTTGTCCCCGTCTCTGCAGCTCGGTGAAGCTGGCACACGTTTTGTTCCCTAGAGCGTTCAGAGATATCGAGGCAGGATGCCCCCACGTCCAGCCCGGCTGCCCGCACCATCTCCCTCGTCTGGCGCACACCTGCCTGGCTCGGTGTGACCGCAGCGAGCAGCTCACCCGCCACTCTCGATTTGAGGTGATTTCGCGAGAACCGAAGATCTAAAATTACCGCCAGCAGTCTCTCGAAGCTGCAGGTCTGCACTGCTGCCAACACGTAAGCGTGATGACTGCATTACATAAAATGGCTTCACGCCCAAGCCCTGCAGGAGGGAGCTGGGCAAGGAGCCGGTTACAGACGACGCCGTGGGCCCTCCTGGGGGCCGCCCGCCCGCTGCGGGGTCCGGTCCCACCCCGGCCCCGCTCCGTGCTGCCTGCCAGAGATGTCTCGCTTTACCGAGGCCACGTTTCATAGCAGCCGCTATGAAAACCACGGCCCAGACTCTTATTTGTCCCTCCAATGCCATGAAAGCATCTTCACGCAAGGGAGCACGGCGAGGGTGAATGGGACACGTTTGCTTTCTCGCAAGCCGGGTAACCCCAGAGCTTCCGAGCTGCTTATTTAAGGGGTGAAAGTCCCCACCCTCTTCCTGCGGATGCGACCGCTGCCCCCCGCCGCGCAATGCCGGGGGGCCCGACGGTCCCCGCGCCCTTGCCCGCCCTCTGGCCCCCTGCGTCCCGCCGGGCACCCCACCCGCCCCCCAAGACGGTTCCCAGCGCCGCGCTACCTTCTGCCCCACGGCGTCCAGCGTGGCGGCCTGCTCCTGCCGCTGCCGCCCGGAGGCCTCCCTCTCCCGGGCGCTCCGCCCGACCTCTTCCCGCAGCTGCCGCACGTACCAGCCGGCGGGCAGCGCGGCGCCCAGGACCACCGCGGCGCCCAACAGCAGCGCCCAGCTGCGGCGGGGGCCAGAACCCGAGCGGCCCCCTCCGCCGCCCCCGGCGGACCTTCCGCCCCGGCCGTGAGAAGCCGCCGCCGGCTTCTTGGCCGCCGCCTCCTCGGCGCCTCCCGGCTGCGCGCCCCGCTCGTTGGCTGCGGCGGCGGTAGGCGGGCTGCCCCCCTTAGGGCTCCGGTGCTTGGCGGCTGACATGGCCGGACGCCGGCGCCGTCGTGCGCGGAGCGGGAGCAGCGGGAGCGAGGGCGGGATGGAGAGAAGGAGGGCGGGAGCACCGGGCCGGGCAGCGCCACGCTCCCCGCCCCGCCCCGCTCTGGCGAGCCGCCACGCACAGGGGACGGCCCTTGTCCCACCCGGGGGAGCCGCCACGCATACGGGGACGAGCCCTGTCCCATCCGGGGGGAGCCGCCACGCATACGGGCTTGGGCCCGTCCCGAGGGAGACCGCGGCACGGGAGGACAGCGGGCAGGGCGGAGTGGCAGCCCCCGCACATCCCCAGGGTGAAAGACCACACCGCTGCCGCCTCGGCCACGGTTGCCCGCGGGATGCGACGCGGGGGTTTCAGCAAGAGGTAGTTTGGTCCCACTGGCAGCCCCAGCACCCAAGATGTCCCCAAGCCCATCCCGGTGCCGCTGTCGGCTCTTAGTCTTGCACGTAGTGTTGGAGGCAGAGCTTGGCGGGCTCCTGCTTCATGCAGCCTCTGTTTCTCTTGAGCGTGACTGAGGCTGACAGGGTTGCAGCAAGCTCCGAGAGCAAAGCGCGGAGAAAAAGTTGTTTTCTCCAAAGGCAACCCATCCTCCCGTTTCTAGTGCCTCTGCAGCAGAGATCTGGCATCGAGCTGGTCTCCCAGGCACACAACAGCTGCCCTGACTGGCAGGAGTGCTTCTGGCCCGACAGAAATTCCAAGGGTTTTTCACAGGCTGCTTTGTCTGTGCACATCTGGTAGACGCTGAGACCTCAGCACCGAAATTCCCCGCGGAGCCTTCCCGCTCCGAGCATGCTCTTTCGCCTCACCACGTTCATCTTCCCCACAGCCTGTCCTGGCATAGGAAAGAGTGAGCAGGCTTTCCCCTGCACTGCTGGCTCCGGCGAGGGCCTGGAAGGATGTGGAGAACAGCCCCGCCATTTATCTCCGTCATGCTCGCAGTTTTGTTCCTTCTTGTAAGGAAACATAAGAGGGAGGTGGGAGCTGACTGATTTGGAAGTGCTGGCAAGGAGAGGGAGGAAGAGTGAAGGGATAAGGTGTTGGTGGAAAAACTAGTCCTGATGTGCATGGAATTAATTAGCGGTCCTGTTCGAGAGGAGGAAATTGCATCTGATTGTGGAACAGAGGATCCTTAGGCAAGGGATGGGTTTGACACTACAGTTTTAGGGCATTGGTAGTCGAGGGCTGGGAGTTGGGTGCTTTCCCATCTGGGGCAAAGGAGATGAGAAGGTGCTCTACACCTGTGTTTAGAAGGATTTTATCATATGGGAATAACTTTAGAATATTATTTTGAAAATACCTCCAATTTTTCAACATCTCAAAGACCTGCTTAAACCCTTTTCAGCCAATTATGTTTTATCTTGAATCATTACCATGTCTTGGCCTAAATGTGGGAACTTGAAAAAATACACAGGAAGTCCCCTTCTACTGCTTGGTCCAGACTAGACAACAAATGATAGTGCAGAAGAACTTACTGATTCAAAACCACAACTTGAATTCATCAATATTTTACTTCTTCTTCTGTCCTTGACCCCTAACTGAACAGGTTAATACAGTGACTTTTCTGTCACTGTCTTTTCTGTCACTAACTTTTCTGTTACACGTCTGGTAGACATATAACTGCTCTGCCAGATGACTAGAGAATTTCATGATGTTTTGAGCCTAGACCCTTATTCATTGTTGGCTTCCAGAGAAGGGTTTTTGTAATCTTTTATGTAAAGTTGTTCGCACATGCACTGTGCAAGGCAAAGATGTGTCACTGCTTCTGATTTTTAACTATGGGTTACAATTCTGGAAGTCAGTTCTAATTTGTACAAGAAAGGACTGGAGCATATTTTCTTTTAACCTCCATAGGTACATTGCAGACAATAACCATACAGATATTTTCACAAACTAGTGGATGGAGTATATCACACTTATATTTGCTTGGCCTTCTTCAGTTCTTCAGTCCGCTGTGCTGATGTCCTGTTCGCTCCTCCCTTTGAAATTGGAAGCAAGACTGACTTACCCTCCTGTCCAGAAACTTTTGATTCATGTGTTGCCTGAAGATTCAAAGCAGGATGCATTCTGGAATTGGCCATTTCAGAGTTAGTAGAAGAGAGTTTGGAACCCGTCTGTCTTTGCTGGCAGCTTCCATGAGGCATTTGGACCCAGGGTTCTGGACCTTGGACCATGTTGTATCAAAGTGTCCAGCGTGATTTTTTTTGTACTGGAGAATCCTATTAAGAAAAGGCACGCTAAAAAATCTTCTCCACTGCTTCGTCCCCACACTTTCAGAAATAGAATAGAAGAGAGCAGTTCCAGTTGGAAGGGACCTACAGCAATCATCTGGTCCAGTTGCCTGACCAATGAAGGCTACCCACTTTCCAACACCTCCTTTCTCCTCTCTAATAGACATGCCAAGTAGCTGGGGTATCAGGATGGGCTCTCAAGTGTTTTTGAAACTGCTTTTCATTACTTCACAAGACAACTGATGAACAAACTAAGCTGATCCTGTATTGCCCTTTTCTTTCACAATTATTAAGGCTTACATGGTAGACTTCTCTTACTGTGTCTGTCTGACATTTTCTAGGGGGTTCATGACTAGGATCATGCAAAGCAATAAAGGATTTAGACCTGGGCTGAAAGCAAACAACTGGTAGACAACAAGTAATAACGGTGGTAGCTTCAAAAGGATTTCTTGTGTTGTTGTTTGGGGTTTTTTAAGAAAAATGCAATGAAAAGTTCTTGGTGGTTGCTTTCTCCCTCAGACATGTTACTCTTCTTCTGTATTTTAATGTCTATCTTTCTATCTAAAGCTAAGTTTTAAAAAGTCTGTATTCATGTTTGCATCTGTTAATATTTGCCTGTATTAAAAGATCTGTGTGAGATGAAAGAAAATGCTGTTCAAAACAGTCAGTGAATGAAAATAATGCTCTGTTGGGGTTCCTGGGCAGAGATCTCACACGTGCAGTTTCAGTGTCTCTAAGGCATGAAAAAAAGGTAATGGTAACAAGCTATTCCCAATTCTACACCTGGGCTGTTGAACTGCTAGTGGAATTGCAACTCATCTCCTCCTCCTGCTTTTGTGTTATACTGAAATGCATTTGCTTGCCAAGAGTGATTCCATGGGTGGAAGCTCATTACTTTAGTGTGCAAGCTGTAACTCCTTGCAAGATAAAAAGCTTGAGGTGCTAATTATTTATTTGTTTCTCTACCTGATTACAGAAAGAAATCCAATCAAATTTTGTCTTGGAAGACATTTTCTTTTCTTGGTCTTTTCTTTGATTCTCAGTACATTTTGTTTTGTTTTGTTTTAATAAATTTTAAGTTGAATATTCTTCAGCGACAGAGTCTTAAATCAAGGCAGGATCACAGCCCCTGATTTCAGCCTGGCAAATCCATCTACATTCAGTATTTCTGCCAAGGTTTAGGATTAACTGGAGTGTGTGGTCTGTATGTGGTCTTCCAGTCAGTAACTACTAGCATGGGTGATAGGAGGAGAATTTATGATTGTCTCAGGTATTTCTTCAGTAAAATTCTGACAAATATACAGGTCTGAGGCTAGCCGAGTCACCAGCTGGAGAGAATGCTGGAGTGGTTGCAGGTTATGGACACCACAACACAATTTGGTCAGCTGATTGCATTGACCCCAACAAGTAGTGGAGAACTTGCACAGCATCAGGATGTTGCCTGAAGTAACTTCCCAGAGGTAGCTAATACAGGGGCAGAGCTTCCACTGAAACAGATGAACCCTCGGAATACTCCGTCATCCTCAAAATTATAAAAGCAGAAATCTTCAGCAGTGAACAAAAGCACCTTGAGAAAGCTAAAAGAACAAAGTTTCTGCAGTGGCTGAATATCAAGCCTTATCTGTCTAAGCCTTATCTGTCTAAGAATTTATAAAGGGGAATCTCAGATTTCTATTTAGGGAGGGCCTAGACAGGCCAGGATATGTAGCAATACCCCAAGGCCCAGAATTTTAGCTCTGAAGCTCTTTTATTTCAGAGCATTTGCCATGAGAATGGAGCCACATGGATGTTACCAGAGGCAACAATCAAGAGGACCATCAGTGTTAAGCACTAAGGGATGTAAATCTGCTTCAGGTAGTAAGGCAGCATAGGAAATTGTCAGACCATTTCTCCTCCAGCTTGGCAGTGACAAGGAAAATGTTAGCAATGTAACAGCTAAGGCTTTTTCTCACCAAGGAACCAATGTAAACTATTCTGACCAAGAATACCATTCTACAAACAGCTTCTCATTGTGTTTGACACAGTGGATCAAGCTATTTTTTCCCTCTGTACACAAAGTCTGACTCCTAGTGCTGAGGGAAGTGTGGATTAGGAATTTGCTGAGGTAGTAAAGTATCTAGATGCTGCAGACTGGTGCACTAGGGGAATTTAATGATGTACCATTTTCTTTCAGATGTTTCAATATTCTGTTTTGCCTCTGGATGAGTTTGAAGCTAAATACTTTGGTGGGGGGAAGTAGCAATCTTGTTTGCCTCTCTCAGAACATATTCCTCCCTGTAAGACAGAAACTCCACAGAAGAGCAAGCTGAGAAAACATCCTTCCACCTGCCTTGTAGACTTTTTGTTTTACCCTTGAGCCTATTATGATATATGTCTGATGGTCTCAGTCAACCCAGAGTCTTAATATCCATCTGTTATCACTAAATCCAGCCTGCCTGGCTCAGTTATTAGGGTTAGGACAAAACATCTTATGACTTCAAGTTATGTTCTCAACTTAGTTGTCATGGGCCCTCGTGTAAATAATAACATGCCTTGCCCTTTCCCTCAACTCCCACTCTGACCATCAGTTAGCCACACAAGAGGACATTTTTTACTTGTGGGGGCTAAATGCAGCTGCACAACTAACCAACCAACTCAGTAGCAGTGTTGCAGTTTGCTGGGTAAAGCTGTGCATTAATTGTAGGCTTTATTGTCTTTGCCACATTCGCTGGTAATAGGAAGGAAAGATTATAAACTAATTTGCTGCAAAAGGCTGAGCACAAACTGGGCCTTCATCTCAATTAACACGGCTTCTGTAGTGAAAGGTGAAGAATGGAGGCCAATTTAAGACAGTGGGCAAATTGCCAGATTTGTATTTTGTCAGGACTTAATCCCAGCTGGCAACCAAGCACCACACAGTCATTCACTCATTCCCTGCAGGAGGATGGGGGGGAGAGAATGATGAGGGTAAAAGTGAAAGTTGTGGGTTGAGATAGAAAGTTTAAAAATGGAAAAAAAGAAATAACAAAAATTATATATAATTAAAAGGATAATAACAAAGAGAAAGAAAAGCCAAGAAAGACAAGTGATGCAATTAAAACAATTGCTCACCACCAACTGACTGAGGGGCAGTCACTGAGCCACTTCTCCACACCAATCTCCCAGCTGTCCCCACTGTGCCTCCTCACAACTTACTGTGCACCCCCAGCCTACTTGTTGGTGGGGTGGTGTGAGAAGCAGAAAAGGCCTTGACTCTGTGTAAGCACTGCTCATCAGTAAAAAAACATTACCAACACTGTTTTTAGCACGAATCCAAAACATGGCTCCACACAAACTATTATGAAGGAAATTAACTCTCAGCCAAAACTAGTGCACACCTGCATGTTCTACATAAGACACAAGGACATTGATCTTCCTAATTGAGCACAGCAAATTTAAAGGCTGCACAATTATTTTCCTGGCTGACATTGCACAAGACACAGACAACAAGAAATGTGTGACATTTCTCTCTGGGGAAAATCTTCACGGAAAGTAATCCACTGTTAAGATCCATAATGACCTATAGTTTTAGTGCCTCTGGATCAGGAAGGAATTGAAATAAAAACAAAAAGAAGGTAAAGGACTGAGTACTGCAGTGTCTAACTTATTCTTGGCCTTTGGACTGGAATCTTGATGTGTGTCTTCAGTGCCTCAGCTATATACAGCTGCACGTATCTAGAAGACAGATAGGTAGGTAGGTAGGTAGGTAGGTAGGTAGATAGATAAATAGATAGAGCAAGCTAGGTACTTAAGATGGGGCTCAAACCTGCTGATGTACTGTGGGAGAAGGGCATTGTTAAGATGAAAAAAAAATATTGTTTTAAAGCCATCCATTTCTGAATTTCATCTCTTACTCCATGATATAGGGTTATACCTCTGAGGTACCTTTTCCTTTATGGGTAATGATCTGTATTGCCTATATGATTTTTTATATAAATATTCAGAAGCTAATTTACTTCCCTGTGCAACCTAAGCCACCGAGCACCACAGGTTTCCACAACTGCTGTCCCATGCAGACAGCACACAAGATGGACCATGAGCCACTGGCCCTGGTGTTTACTTGAAGTACTCTTTGTGTGGGTTTTGATGATATAGCTGGTTAATTAATAAACAGTGTCAGCAACCATCACAGGAAAGACCAGAAGACAGGTATCCCACATCTTTCATATGGCATTTAAGCAAAAATTGATGTAAAAATTAATACTAAATAATTTCCTTGGAAGTGAAAACAATCCTGTACAAGGCAGTCCCATCTGCACACCACCACAGACAGTTTTCTCCAAAGCTCCCCTGAGCTTCTCTCAGATTATTGTTGCCACGTGACATGCACAAACTGGGGCAAAGTAGCGCAATCACAGTTATTTAAAACATCGTCTTCTTTATGGAAGCTATCGGATTAGGCTGTTGGACTTAATCCCATTTACTGTCTCTGAAGGCTGGGCTCAGAGCAGCAGTGCTGCCAGGTGCTCTGCATCACTGAGAGCCAGCAGGTCACTTGGTCCTTGAGAAGCCAACCTCTGTCCCCTGATTCGAGCCCTCGCTTTGATGGCAGAGGTTATCAGGACCTACACTCAGCTTTGGCCTGTGCAAATGGATCCCAATCGTCAGGCATGCTGAAGATGAGATGGTTATTTGCAGGCAGGGTTATTTGCTTTATCTTCCTGACAAGCAAAGCTTGGTGCAGTTAGCTCTTGCCTCAGAGATGACTGACTGCCAGTGTTTTGCCACCCGTGCTTCCTGGCAGGTGAGGCAATGGGGGAATAATGCAGCTCCTGTGACAGGAAGAGGTGATGAACCCCGACAGGTACTGCTGGCCCAGCGGGTGCATGAAGCTCTCCGCCGATGAGGGCGATACAGCAAGAAGCAAAGAATTTATAATAATATAATAAACGCTCCGTGCAGCGTTCCTCGGTGGGTACTCAGCGGGGCCTCCTAACCCCACAGCCACGCACAGGGCAGGTGACTCAACCCGGGACAGGCTCCTCTGAGGCTCAGAGGTGGGGGGGACAGAACTGGGGGTACAAGATGGCGGGTGCGAAGGAAAAAACGCTATAAACGAAGGAAAACAGGGCAGGAAAGCAGCACAACACCCACTCCCCAACGCGCCCTGAGGCGCTTTGTCCCCTCTTCCCCCTCCGATCGGGAGCGGGGCTAAAGCGGAGGCCCCGCCCCGAGCTGTGGAAAGGGCGGGGTCACCCTGGACGGACGCGGCTCTTCCGTAAACACCACCCAAGCCCTTCCCCCGCCCTTCCCCCTAGGAAGGGCCCATTCAGCGCAGGGGGGGTCGTTGAAGGGTCTTCTCCTATCAGCGCATATTCGTCCCCGATTATTGCGCGGACCCAGGCAGAATGAATAGAGAAAAAGTATTTCTACGGGGATAGGCACGGGCTGGCCGGAGTGCTTCGGGATTTTTCGCCGCTGGCAGGCAGGAAAAGGTTACGCGTCCCCCCCCTGCCACCGGCAGAGATGGAGGCGCCCACGGAAGCCACTAATAGTCCGGGCTGGCTCTATAAATGCGGGGGGGGGCTGTTTAAAGCCCCGGCGAGCGCCGCGCAGGAGGGCGAGCAGCCGCCGGGCCGCGGTGAGTGACCAGGGCAAGCAGGGGACGGTGTCTGCGGCCGAGCCGCGCCTTTCGACGGCGGCACACGCCTGTCTGTCCGGGCACGTAAAGTCGATGAGCTGCGGGGTGAGTCCGGGTCAGAGCTAACCCGGCGGCTGCTGTCCCCCCTCTGTGCGGCTGGGGTGGCTGGGAGGTGTCGGGTTCGCTCCCCTCCTCTGCTCTCGTGGGGCTCCCCCTGTACCAGGTGGGTTCCGCAGCCCCCGCTGTGGGTTTTAGGGCGCCCCTCGCCCCGTGTCCTGGGCTGGCTCCGTCCTTTAATGCCCGCTCTCCTCTGGCACCATCCGTCCCGACGGGCGCAGCCGCGGGGGTTCTCCCCTAAAGCCCCGCTCCAGCAAGGGCATCCCGGCTCCCTCTCCGGGGCATGCTGGGTCGGGACACTTGGAGGCGGTCAGCCAGGTTTGCTTTCCCCAGGGCTGGCAGAGAGAGGGTTCTCTCTTTTCCTCCTCCTTTCCTTCCCTTCCCCCCCCCCCCCCACCTCCTCTCCGAGCCTGTCCTTGGTAACGTTGTTTGTTTTGGTCGGCGAGTGCCAAACTCCAGCCTCTGGTAACTGTTAAAAACATGGAGCCGGGGGAGGAGACAGGCAGCTAAACAGATGGAGGAAGAGGAGGAGCTGCCGGCTCTGCCGCTCCCCCCACGACCTGCTGAGGGGAGACGTCGAGGGGCTGGGGGGAGGTGGGTGGGGGACGGTGGCGAGAAAGACGTCCCCGTTCTCCCTTCGGGGGTTGTGTCCCCTGGCCACGGCCCGGGGGGTCGCGGTGCCTGAATGTCGGAGGTGAGGACGCGTGCTCCTCTGGCTCTTTCTTAGATGTTTTTAAGCCTTCAGCAAGAGACGCCACTGTGTAAAGGGATGAGTTGTGGAATTTTGAGCGCTAAGGCAGCGAAGTGTTGGCTATGAGCTGTCAGAAACGAGGCATGAGGAAGCTCCGTAACTCTGGAACAAAGGCTCTTTTCTGCTCCTGTGCTGTGGGTGCTGGCAGAGGTGGAGGCAGTGAAAGGGGAACTCGAGCCCGGTGAGATTCAGCCTGTGCCAGCTTGAGGATAGTGCAGACGTAAGCCCGGTAGAACAAACAAAAGTTAAGACATTTGTAGTGGTAAAACTGGACGGAGCACTTCAGAAGTGTGCATGGATGGAGGGGTTTAGTCGGACAAAGTGTGTCTGTGGAAGGACTGTTCTTGAAGATGGTATCTGAAGAAATCAAACCACCTTCGAAACTGCCTCCCCTCCCCCATGTGCTTTATAAAGTAACTTCTGAAGGAAACTTTCAGGAATAAAAAGCATGTCTGTTCTTTTAAACCAATCCGATCTTGCAGTCTCAGTCAGTTCTAACTGAATGATTGAGTTGGGTGATGTGGTGCCCTTATACGAGTAAGATGCCTTTAAGCATCTACAGAGTTGTATTAATTGCATCTTTATGAAAAAGAAGAATCCAAAACTGTCTAAATCCTGAGCAGGGGAAACCATGATAATTCAGTTCATTCCTTGTTAATTTAAGTGGAAACTTGGGGTTTTGTACCTTCAGATGTTTTTATCTTGGTTTCCACTTTAGTTTATCCTTAAACTGCAAAAAAATCATGGTTGAAATAAACTGTAATGAAGCCCACTGTGAAGATGTCCAACTTAATACAAAAGTAAACATCACTTGTGTTTAGTGGAGGAAGAGTAAAGCAGGTTGCAAACACAGGCCGACCTCTTAACAGAATAGGTAGGATATTAAGCTGTGGATTAAAACAGTCTAATGAACAACTAAAATAAGAAGATGATATTATCTAAGTTGAGTGACAAAGATTTTGGAAGATTAGAGGGCTTTCTGAAATGTTTTTACTTGGGAATTATATTAATCTAGACTTAAAATTTGGCCCCTAGTAATTTATGAGAAGCTCTTTGCTGCATAAGGGAAAGCAGCTCTTCCAGTGTATGCTATAAAGAAAAGAGTTGGTAACTTGATTGTGTATTGTTATAACTAATCAGAAAAACTTTTTTTTTTTTTTTTTGGTGTGTTCTTCCCTTTGATGTGCTTAATGAATATGCTTTTCTCTAAGCTTTTTAGCTGTCGGGCAGCATATTTAAAAGCTGTAGATAGCATTTCCAGATTCTGCTTGTGTATTTACATGTCTACTTTGATGTGCTTGCTGCCTTGTTTATCTTTTACACTTTGAATTTAGCAATAATGTCCTGAATCTACAGAATAGGTCTATCTTTTCCTGCCATTCAATATATTTTCCTACTAGAAAGTCTAGTTACTAGGAAATACATTGTGGAAAAGATGGGAATGCTTTTTCAGGGGCATTTGCTGCACTGTAGAGATTTCCTATTCAAATGGAACTGTCTGAAGCACTCCTGACAATTTTGTATGTGTGCATATGTTTTAGGAACAGGTATAGTCTCAGTCCATCAAAAATATGTTGTGGGCCTATTTGACATGCATGTAATTGTTGCTGAAAGATCCATTGCTGGCATTAATATGTAAAGACTTCACATATATAGAATTTGAATTTCTACCTTAATGATTTGGTTGGCTTGGGAATCAAGATTGGAGTATAAAATAGCAATGCTGACTTGCCTCCGGGGTTGGTTTAGTACTTCTGTCAGGAGCGCCTTGCAAATCTGAATATTTGGATATTTACAATTTCAAATACTATAATTATCCTACTGACAGTTAAGATGGAGTTACTGAAATGATGCTACGCAAGTAGTGTAATTGAGTTTTTAATGCTAATTTAATTTCTTCCATGTTCTTAAAACCTAATTCCAGCAGTAGCACATCTTGAAGTTTTCATGCCAGACGAGTGATTAACAAGACCTCTTGGGCCAGTACACTGCTAACAACGTTAACCAAAGCTTTTGATGGACCACGTTCAACATTAACCTTTTTGAGGTTAGTTGTTTATATATAAATAAAAGGTTTTTAATACAGGACTGAAGCCTGGAAGTAAGGTGTTCTGACACTGATCCAGAAACAATAGTGGGAGGGTAATATAAGCTTTGCAGGCTATGTAGAGCTTACTGTATCTGAGAGCAGTTCCACATAAAGAGCCTGGAGTGTGTTCTACAGTTAGTTTACTCATCACAACTAGTTTCTAGTCAGCAATAGCTTGAAGATCTGTAAGGCAAATCTGAAACAAACAAATAGCTTTAGTCTCTTGTGTAACATTAGCTAGTGACTAATTTCTAATTATAACTTAAATACAGTGACCAAGTAAAAAATGTCTCAGCCTTTTGGCTTTCTAGGTCCTATTTCAGCCTTGTTTAGTCAGTATTGTTTTAAGTATTTTCCTGCTTTCAGTGGCTTGTCAGAAATTATGAAATTGCTGTTCTAATAAGAGTGTGTGTTAAGGATCACAACTGGTGCTGAAAGTCATGAACCCATGACCTCTGTATCCTGATCAAAAGTCTCTATTACTGTTTTTCCAGTAAGATAATAAATGTCAGTTTTGTTCTTGCTGTTGTGATTAATTCTTATGCCAAAAAAATCAGCATAAAACATCACACATAGAAGGCACTCAAATGCATTCTCCTTCCTTTTGGGAGAAGAGGTAGGAGTAAGCATACACTTAATAAATGCTAATAATTTCATTTAAGAGGGGAATACTCATCAGTGTAGTACCTCCTGAAATTATAAGTGCCTATTCAGGATGAGCTGGTACCCCAAAAATCAAGTGCTCTTAAGCTCAAGATAGATGCCAGTCTAAAATCTTAATTTTAACTCCCTTTTGTCAATATCTTGACCCCCCAACATGTTGATTCACAAACAGATGTGAAGGTCTTAATTATGCTGCCAAAGATGTCTTTTTCAGAGTTCATCAGTTTCAAAGTGTGTTATTCCTTGCCTGCTGAAGCTGATGCAGTTTTATCATGAGTGAAGTAATATTGCTGACTGAACACTGTTGGCTATGTCCCTTCTTAAAATCTATTGCAGAGTGCTTCATGGCCATAATCAAAGATGGACAGCTGCTTCTGGTATCTGGGCCAAATTCTTTTGGTAGTAATTATGGCTTAATTCCAGTTTCTCATTTTAATATGATTATGAACATGTTTTTTACTTCCTGTCCTACAGCTATTAATCATCTCTATCACACTATGCAGCTGTCCAAATTCTCTGCAGTTGCAGATTATCTGCCTGGGAGGCAGTCAGTTTCTTTATGTAGACAGAAGCACTATGAAGCATGACACCTCTGTGTTACTTGTCATGTATGCTGAATGTAATGTTACAGGCTCAGAATTACCCTTTGGCTTGAAACGGAGAACCTCACCCCTACAAGGAGTGTATTTTGGGTCTATGCCACTGTCAACCTCTTTCTGAGTAAAGACCCACCTGAAGCAGCAGGCTAGACTTGCAGTTATGCCCTGTCAGAAGTGTACTTTTCTGAATTATTTGCTTAATCTCATCGAGTAACTCCTGTGTTTGCTTCAGAGCTGTTGCATGTGGTGCAGTCTGTTTGTGGAAGGAAGCTAATTACTAAACATCAACTGTTGGTCAAGTCAGATGGGGGATGGTAACATCATGAGGTGCCTTGATGGATGTTGAGAACTTCCAGAATTCTGACAAAAAGCAACTTCAGGGGTTATAGTCTTTTATATCTTAAGTATAACTAAAGTGCAGGCTGTCTGTAACATAACTATTAAGACATGAAACAGAAGGTACAAAATGTTCTTGGCAAAACTGGTGTAGTTTGTTACTAACTGTATGATTCTGCATGTCAAGCCAGATTCTTCCTGTAGCACCTTCTTGAGAAAGGCAACTACTTTTTACTTCACAATCTAATGATCTGCAGCTCTCTAGAAACAAAACAAAATTTGCTTGTTTTATGGAGGTGTATTTGTCTTTTTAAGGTCTTGTTTACTGTAGCAGCTAAAGTGACTCAGAATGCCTCTCAATGATGACCAGAGCAGTGATTC
The DNA here is from genome assembly GCF_003957555.1 of Calypte anna. NCBI lineage: Eukaryota > Metazoa > Chordata > Aves > Apodiformes > Trochilidae > Calypte > Calypte anna. The sequence continues at coordinate 55,347,198 of NC_044244.1, read as the reverse complement.
AGATTCTTCACGCCTCTCTGAAAGCACAGCTTCTTCCAGCGATTCTGAGTATTCAAGACAGAGCTTTAACAGTGACTCTTCAAGCAAACCCAGTTCCCCAGCGTGTAAGCTTATTTCAACCTTACCTGCCTTGTGCATAAATAGATAAGGCTAACATATCTCATTTCTCTTTGCTGTCATGGGTAGAACCTGGGATTCTGAATCTCTGTTTAAGAGTATTAAGAGAAAGGCATGGCTTTCTCTCTGCCATGAAACAGCGCATCTCCTTCTGTGTGGAACACCACCAGCAGCTGTACCTGTGGGGGTCTCCCTGTGCACTTCTTCCCTTCAGAAAGTGTAAGAAAAGTGTGCCACCATGGATGTACTGATCTTGATGTTGGTAGCAGTCTCCTACTCAAGCAAATACAGCTTTGTGCAAAGGGTGGCTTTCTTCTGTTTGCTCCATAGGCTTAAAAAATTAAATCTAACTTACAGATTTAGAATGTTACGTGAAGGTATGTGAAATTAATCTTGAGTTCGTGTTTCTTCTTCCATTAATATAAGGATCAAACAGAAAACACACAGTTGCACAAGGAATGTATTTTAAGTAATGATTAAACAAGAAAAATCTCTGTTAAGATGTGCTTCCTGTTGATGTCTAAGCATTGCCAGACAATGTATGCTCTTCAGCATCTGTGTAGGTGAAGTCACATTGAACAAGCTTGGCAGTGGAGCTGCAGTTGGCAGCTGGCTCTTTCTCTGTCTTTATTACCAGTCTTTAAAGGTTAATTCCAAATATTAAGTGGCAAAACTTGGGGTTTAGAAACTTTGGGAATTTACTTCAGCTTTCCAGTTTCAAGTATATGTCCTGTTGTTAGTGCTTTGTTGTAAAAAGGGAGTGCAACACTGCATCTCCTATGGAGTGTAAGTGGGGGGTTAGGTTGGTAACCTCAGAACCTTCCCTACAGGCAACAAAACCACAATTTATACATTATGTGCTCAGAATTATAATGGTCATATGGTATGTGTTGTACCTGCTTCTGATGTGGTGGATTTTAAAGAAGAGTCAATAGGAAACCCATGGAACACAAGATTCTGCTTTAAAGGAAAAAAACTATCTTAAGTAAGATGCAAAAAATAGGAAATTGCTCTTCAAAATGTTATGAGGCTTGTGTGATATTGCCTACACACACACACCCCTGATAAGCTGGGAGTTTCCTGAGTTGGTGTTTTAAGAAGATACAAAGACCTGGTAATCCTAGGTTGTTTCTTCTAGAATATTATAGTGCAATTAGCAAGCAGTAAAATTTTTAAGTTTATTCTAAAGTTTACGTATCAACTGTAGATATTTGGCTTGAATTAATCTGGTTTGTTCCAGCAGCAAGCCCTCCCAAGATGATTACATTTGATGAACTGATGGCAGCTGCAAGAAACTTGTCAAACTTGACTCTAGTTCATGAAATCGCTGTAAATGCAAATTTTTGCATAAAAAATGAAGACTTCCCACAGAACAGGTAAGAGCCTGAATTTGCACAAAGCAGTACTGCAGTTGGAAAGAGGATAAATTAATGGAACAGCAAATTAAAAAAAAAAAAAGCATAACCTAACTACAACATCTTGTAAGGCTCCAGATTTTTAACCTGCATCTCCAGATGTTGCTGTCAAAGTTATCTTGCTTGGAACAAGTATTGCAGTCAAGCTGTCTTGGAGCATTTTACTCTGTCCTACATGCCATTTGTAAGATAAAAAGTCTAATGCAATATGAATGCCCATAGTAAGGATGAGTATTGGTCTGCTCTGTGCAGTTCCAGACCCTGTGGAAAAGATGAAATAGTGGCCTTCTGTTCAAGTGTGTGTAGTAGTTCATTGGTGCTATATTGATGAGAAAATAGAGCTCATTGTGAACGTAGCTATAATATTAGACCCAGAAAAGATGCAAAAATTACCTGGAGAGCCAGAAGAAGTGAGAAGAAACTTCCCTAATGTAAGTAGCTAAAATGGTCTTGGTTACAGATGTGTCTGACTTAGCCCTAATCTTACTTTGTGAACACTTGCATGAATAAACAAACAGGTTTTTAACTACACAAGTCCCTTAACTGAGAGTTGGTTATATGACAGAGAACAGTCTTTGAGAAAGCTTAGTACATAACCTACCAGGTTAGGACAATTAATGCAAATTCAGTAAGATAAAAGGGAAGGTAAAATCTCTTTACCTCCATCTAAATTGCCATCACCACTTTATAAAATACAGGTGACTTAGGAAAGAATTGTCAGTCTAGACCACATTTTGGGAGCTGATGTCTGCAGCTTAAGAAAAATAACAGTTGCAGGGCACAGTAGCTGGTGAGGTGCTGTGTGTTTTCCAGCAAGTGAGCAGGCTCATCTAAAACACTTCTACCAAGGGTTAAAGCTAGCTGTGAGTCTTTTCTGTATCTAATTGACTTCTTCAGCTTTGCAGGAACAGTGAAAGAAATTGCACACAAGGCATTCTGGGATCTCTTGGAATCAGAACTGAATGAAGATCCTCCAGAATATGAACATGCTATCAAGCTCTTTGAGGAAATTAAGGAGGTAACGTTCCTTCTCCCAGTGGTGTTTTGTCAGCTTAGGTCTTGGAGTCTTTTACTTCACTGAAGGGTCTGCTAACTCAGTCAAGCTGATACCAAGTTCTTCCTTTTAAGATGATTATCTAGAACTGCAAGTAGATACCCCATAGTATATTCACCATATCTCTACCAGCCTCTTTTCAGCAACATACTGTGAGCTTAGGATGTGAACAAGAATATAAATATTCGCTGTACCTGCCCAAGTAGACTTTATTGTTGATGATCATCACAGAGGGAGGATACAAACCTTCAGTCCTGGCACAGTATTCAGTCTTACAAAATTTTAAATTAGTAAATGTTTGATTTACCAGGTAGCCTCCCAGTTTTTAAGAGTCTCATTATTGACATGCTTTCTGGTTTACTGGCTTTTGCAGAACTGTACTGTGATCCCTTTAACAATCCTTTTTTCCTCCTTCCAAGTTGTTAAGTTCATCAGCTAGATACACTTGACATTAATGTTAAAATCTTCAGCATGTGTAAAAAGTGGTTTGATATTTATTGATAAGCTTTTTTTTTTTTCACCACTCTTCCAGATTCTTCTTTCCTTCCTGACTCCTGGAGCAAACAGGATTCAAAATCAAATCTGTGAAGTTCTAGATGCAGATCTTATAAGACAGCAGGCAGAACATAATGCTGTTGATATTCATGGGCTAGCTAACTATATCATCAACACTATGGGAAAGTTATGTGCTCCAGTAAGAGACAACGATATAAAACAGTTAAAAGCAACTGACAATGTAGTAGAATTACTGAGGTTGGTATTTGGCTGTTGTTTGGTTTTGGTGTTTTGTGGGTTTTTTGTTCTTGTTTTGTTTTTTTTGGTTGGGTTTTTTTTGTTTTGCTTGTTTTGTTTGCTTTTTTGCTTGTTGGTTTTTGTGTTTGTTTTTTTTCTGAGGAAAAAAATCTCAAAGTACTGGCAGTGGAAGTGGGGAGAAAGTCTTCAGTCGTAACATCAACTTACATATTGCCTGTTTTCAAAATGTAGGAAAACTTCTATACAGAAGCATTAAATGGGAAGAGCTATGATACCCCGAGCAGGATGCTATGTGACTTTTGCTTTGTTAAGAAATTGGTAGAATGCCTAGATCAAACTGGCTCTGAATGCCTAAGCCAGTTAGCCACAACAAAAAAGCACTCTTGCAATAACCTGTGCTTTGGAGAATGCTTTTTCAGTCTTGTTAATCCTTACAAAATGTGTTTGTACTGTTACTTCTTGACTTGTTTATTATATGTTTTCTCTAGGAGGCCAAACTGGGCTAAATTGTACTAATTGATACAGTTCTTGAAAACGCTCTTTGTTACAGATTTGTAACATTTACTAATGGTACATATTTGTCTCCTCCTTGTAAGTTACACCAAGCCTTATGCACAATACTCTTTCAAGTATATATGAAGATGGGTAACATACCTGTTACACTGATATATCACTGAAGGAGTTTACTTTTTCCCAGAACTGAAATTGAAGTGGTAATGTAGGGGTACCTCCCATGTGCTGGCTAACATCAATAGGCTATTGTAACTGTCAAATTTTAAACTCTCCTTTCAGGCAAATATTCCGTGTTTTGGACCTGATGAAAATGGATATGGCTAATTACACAATTCAAAGCCTTAGGCCATACCTTCAGCATAATTTGGTGGACTATGAAAGAGCAAAATTCCAGGAAATTCTTGAAGAAACACCAAGTAGGTATCATGCTATGCTTAATTTAATTTTAAAAGAGGACAACTTAAAGCTATAATGTAAAAAATCTACCAATTACAGATAATTTGGAGGAAAATTTTAAATTTCTTTTGTGGATCCAACTAATGTGGGAATTCTTTCACAAGCATGCTATCAATGTGTAATTGTTTAACTTGCTATAAAGTTGTTTGCCTGTAATCTGTGGTGCTTTCAGACAAATTTGTATTTGCTAAACTGATATGAGACAAGTTTTTTTATGGGCTCTTGCTCTCTGGAGGCAAAGCTCTACAAGCTGAAAAATGAGACTTCATCTCTTTTGTAGACAGCAAGGGTGTTGTTTGAAGTAAACATCTAAAATCAGTGTGCCTGAAAGTTGGGACAGGATCAATTTTTTTAATAAACAAAAGGCAAGCTCTGAGAAACTTCTTGGGAAATACAAAGTCAACTTGACATACCTGCTGTTACAAGTTTTTTTTGTGTAATATGGCTAAAGAGTCTTAAAGAAATACATTTTTCCAAAAAGGAAAAGTAAACTTATGAATATCTGAGGCAGGGACTTCTAAAATGGGAACCATGAGCAACTGATAGGGCTGCAGTGTTTATATATGCAGCCTGTGGAAGAACTCTAAGTGTTTCATTTGCTGTTAATACAGTTTATCTTCCTTCACCTCTACTTTCTAGTTCCATGATGTCCCTGGAAAAGGGAGGAAAATGCTTCAAGAACATGGACTGAGTCTTTGGCTAAGATCTCAGCTGAATTTTAATAATTTGTTGTTTTGTTTGTACAACCTAGCTAGAGTATTAAGGTGACTCATAGAAGATGATTAGTGGGAAATGAGGAAGAGAATTTATATGTGAAGATTCAGCTGTCAGCTGTGTTTGTTTGGTCTTCAGAAGTTCAGTACTCTTGTTTCTGTACACAACTCTTTTCCTCAAGCAACTGCTTACACTGATGGAAACATGCAGTAAACGTGTGCTGATTTGCAATGTTTAGGTGCCCTGGATCTCACAACAGAATGGATAAAGGAATCAATAGAAGATGAACTGTCATCTGTTTCTGATGAATTGTCATCATCTCCTGGTGCTGATAGTAGTTCTAAACCAATTATTAGTCCTACACTGGTGCTAAATAATGGCTATTTGAAACTGTTACAATGGGATTATCGCAAAACGTTTCCAGAGGTAAGAAGTGGTTTGGTGTCTTCAGATTTCTAGCTATATGAAAACACTGGTGTAATATAGTAATCCTGATATTGATGACAAGAGGCAAAGTATTCTCTCCTCTTAATTTCTAAATAGTGAATTTAGGAGGGTATGTGCTAATTTAGTTTCTAAAATAAGAGATGGACAAGTCAGCAATGAAAAACAACAGCAAAGTTTTTTTCCTCTATCCAGTCATAGCTCACCAGCTCCACCTTAGGGCCTGTCTTGGCCATGGTCAAAGGCTGGACTTGTACTGACAGCAGTTCAAGTCTCTAATATTCTGTCTTTGAGAGAACTGACTTACAGCATCCTGCTTTTTCTAACAGCACCAGGAAATGGTGGGATCACTCCTGCTTTAGAACAGAATCAGTAAAAACTTGAAGCCCTCTAAAGTAGATATCTACTCTTTCTCCATGTGCATAAATACTTGCTTTAAGAACCAGTGATCAGTTTTTCCCTGCAACTCTTTGATTATTGGCCTCTGCAACATTCTGTCAAGCCAATTTGGAAATTGCTATCAGTCACAGCTAAAATCAGCATGTGCAGTGAGCCCCTTAGCTCTACTTAGGATGGCCTGGCAGCTAATTTGCTAAATACACAGTGCTCTCTGTCAGTGGACAGAAGGGAAATAACCTTATTCTTACTTTCCTTCAAACAGTTTTAAATAAGAGCTGCACACAAGTATCCTCTGGTGGCTATAGTTTGTCACACCATGAAATTAGTACCAAACAGTTGAAGGTTAAGGCTCCCTGTGCTTCTTAATGGAGAAATTTGGTTAGGATGAACTCTTTCGAACTTAAGTCACTCTAGCTACATATTGGGGAGGGAATTACTTAAATTCTTAGGTAGGATCAAGTGGCTTTTTTTGTGTAGCAGGTAATGCATCACTTGCAGAACCTGTTCTGGTGGTTGAACTGGTGATGAGTTGTTCATCACTGTCCATCAGATACAGATTGATATTTTTCAAAGGACAGCTGAAGCCTGAAGACTACTCAGCCTGTAACCTTGATCACTGTGATATCCTCTGGATCCCCTAAGCATTCTCTGTCATGGACTGAATTTTTGGTCACATTTCTGTCAGAAGTTGTGAGGAATAAGGTGGAATGTCCTCAGTTTCCTGTGCCCTGAAGGCATTACCTTTTTTCCTGCCACAGGCCTCTGGTACTCGTACATAAAGCTACTTTGTGCAATACTACATATTCAGGGTATTTCAGCTGCTGCCTTTTCTGATTTTGACTACTTATGATTGAAAATATTAATGTTTTGTGACTACATACTGTGTCTGTAATTTCCCCCATCTTTCTCCCTCCGTATTTCTGAACTTGTATTACTGTTTCAATTCCAGACTCTAATAACAGATGAAGTTCGTCTTCAAGAGTTGAGAGAGAAGCTCAATCAATTAAAAATCATAGCTTGTGTCTGTCTCATAACAAACAATATGGTGGGTGCAGCGATTGCAGATGTGCCTGATTTTGCTGACCAACTGAAAAGGATCTCTCTTCCTCTTCTTGAAGGCATGAACAAGAAGTAAGGCCTTTTTTTAATCACTCTTTGTGTTTTTTTTTTCCAATGGGAAATACCAGGTGGATCTGAAAACCTTTGGAAACAATTCAAATGTCATAGCCATTGCTTGTTAATAATAGGAAGATACTCAATTTTAATAATATCTATCTATACTCCCATTATATTTTAAATTCACTGTATGCTAGGTGCATGTTTTTAAAGTTATACTTTAATGAAATCTTAATGTGAGTCTGCATGATTTGGAGCCTTTGTACTGAAGCTCACCTGTATGCTTCTAATACAGGGTAGAGACTGTGGCAGTACATTGACCAAATTGTCTTGCCAGTTGCTTCAGCCTTGTTTGAGGTAGTTTTAGCTATTTGGCTGCCACTTGCACTGTAAGAGAGTCTGATGTGATCTGAAAAGAGTATATCTCAGTTTTCCACTCTGCTTTTTCTCATTAAATGCTGTGCAGGTGACCCAGGAAAACGCCGAAGCATAAGGGCAAAATGAACTGGTGTCACTGCTGCATGCCTGAAATTACTTTCCCCACTGTCACAGTTTTGAGTGCAGGAACTAAAGTCTGAGTACAAGGAACAGAAGGAAGAGGGTCTTAAGAGGGCCCCTGTGGCAGGGCTGACTCAGGAGGGGGCTCCACAGCTCTTCCAAGCACCCGATGGATGTGGATCCTGAAAAGCAGGAGGCGAGGTGGGGTAAAGGAGCACAGGGGAACAGCAGCGAAGCGAGGAGCGGGAGAGAGAGAGGAGTGGCTGGGGTCTGCCTGAGCTTGATAGAGTCTGGGCAGGGAATGGGAGGGAATAGACCCCTCTGTTCTGCTCCTCTGAGATCACTCAGGTCCTGAGACCCTCTTTAGTTCCTTCTAGTCAAATTTTAGTTCCTCAATTCAAACTGACACCCGTCTGAGTTACAATTAGGTCCTTATTTTCTCTTCCACGTGGAGATGCGTTCTATAGCTGTACATCTATAGGTGTATGTAGATCTGTGAAAAGTTACTTATTTTCAACCTGCTCTCTGCAATGAGAGGATTTGCAAAAAGGAAAGGCAATAAGTGAGGTCACCTTATGACCTATGCTACAGAAACTGAAAAATTTCATGCTTTCTTATTTCTTTCTTCCAGAACTTTTGATCTTAAGGAGGCTCTGAATGCTATTGGTGTCCAGATTTGCAGCAAAGTGAACAGATCTCTAACTGAACGAGGTCTTCCCACTCTTGATGCGGATATGCAGAGTAATTTAATAGGTCAAATATCTCATATTGTTGAGGAGAATAATCCCATCAGTTCCTTGATTGGTTAGTAAGATCATACATCTTATTGTATATGTCTGTATAGAAACTTCTATTAAGTTTAATTGGCCATCTAATAATTTTTAAAAAGCACTTTCTTAGTGCAGTAAAATACTGGGTGAACTCTTAAGAATAAGGAAATGCTGTTTACCTATGTTCTTGGTCTGGTGCAGAGCATGGTTAGTGGCAGCTAGAAATACTGAATTTTGAAAGTATCTACAAACAAGCCTAGATATACCAGCATTTTGGAGAGTAATTCACAAAAATAAGTGCTATTCAGTCTCCCTTTTTTCAGTTCTGAGTTTAAACCTACTGTGTTGGTTTTTCGTTTTGTTTTTCTTGACTCCACTTCATATTAGGTAGGGTAACCTCTTGTAGCAGGTTTATGCTGTGTCCACATTGCAGGAGCCAACTTTAAGCAGCTTTCAGTATTGTTTCCCATTGCAGCATGGGATTGGGAAAGAGTTGATAGCCTACTTTGGGTTTTTTGTGGGGTTTTTTTGTTGAGGTTTTTTGGTTTGGTTGGTTAGTTGGGGTTTTTTTTGGTTGTGGTTTGTTGTTTTTTTCTTATGTGCAGGGTGCTAACAAAGAGTGTATGGCTTCATCTTGGGTTTACATTTGTTCTGACCATACTTCCATGTTCCATTTCAGACAAACGAATCCAGTTCTTCATGAGAAGCTTGCTTGCTCTTCCAAATTTCCAGAAGTGTATGCCTGCTATGCCAGGAGGCCTTTCTGTCATTCAGTCAGAGATGGAATTTGTTGGATCTCAATATGCAAGCATTGTAAACTTCAATAAAAGAGTGTATGGACCATTCTATGCAAACATACTTAGAAAACTACTTTTTCCTGAGGCACCAGTGGGGAAAGCAGAAACAGAAACACCTACCAATTAAAAAAATGACCTATTCCCAAGACAGCCATCTGGCTCCCCATTTAGAACAGCCCACTCCAGTGACTGTTAATGAGCGAGATCTTGTAAATGTATGCAGATAGCTTCTGAAATTCACTGGAAATAAATTAATTTCAAGGCCATATGTATGCTAATAGACTAAATTTGTTTAATGGATTGTGTCACTTGTAATATCCAGTGAATTATTAGTTTTCAAGGCAAATGTTTATGACTTAGAGTGGGTAAGAGCTGGCAAAGTACTTGATACGATTGAAAAATTATGTTTTAAGTTAAATATATTTACATAGAGCAATACAATTATGAAATAGCAAAACGATTGTAGATAAAATGTATTTTTTTAGAGCAACATCTTATAAAACAATTGTTTCTCAAAAGACTTGGAAACAAAAAAAGACAGCATAACTGCTTTTGTGACCAAAACCAGGTTCATAATAAGCCAAATTCTGGTACTCCTGCAACTACTGGCCTTAGCCAATAGCCAGAACGTAGCCTCTTACATCAAGGATTGCCAGTATTATAAACTGTTTGGAGTAAGCAGTTATAGAAGCAGCATTCATCATTTAAAGTAGGAATTATTCAGAACTTCTCAACTGTAACTGAGGAATGATAAACACCTAAAACAATGATTGTGGAAGGGTGGAGTAAGGTTCTGTATATAATGTTTATAAGCATTTTGTTTATTCAGTGGAGGTCACACAGATCTTAAGTCTTTAATATGTGTATGTAGTGATCTTTGATCTTAATGGGTATTGAGTACTTTAAAGTTAGGTCTTTCTGACCTTTATTCCCAGACTTGAGGATGACCTTATCAAGTACCACAGAACAATTTCCCCTTTTGTTGGATGAGGCCATAAGCTTTTTAAAACATTCTTGGGTCTGAAAGCCAGAACCCAAATGATTAGTCACTCTTGAAAATGTGGTTGGATTCACTTTCACAGAGTCTGTGAGAAATAATGCAGTTTTTTTCAAATCCTTCAGAATAGATTGTGATACTTAGTTCCCATTTAAGGCAACAGGAATCTTGCATACAAAAAATACTTAGGCTTAAAATTAAATGTGGAAGTAGACTTCTGTAAGTTTACATAGGCTTTATTTTGCATAAAACAGATTACTGGGAGTAGATACTGCTGGAATAAATGTTCATGTCTATGAAATGGAATTATTTACTTGAAAATGATTTTTTTAATATATTAACATATAGTGATCCTTTTAAAATGACAAATATAAATTCCATGTGGTACAAGTTATATAGCTTGGTTTTAATATTTTATATTACAATCTATTTTTTATGAAGAGACAGAAATTGCCCATAAAAGCTTAGTGTCACAAATTTATGTACAATACTATGTCTGTCACAAAGGTCTGAACAACTGGGCATTATTATCACTATGGTTTTGTAGTCCATTTTTACAGAACTGTGTACTCTAGTAAGGGAAATTTATTTCTAGCCAGTTGTTCCTTGGTGTTCAAGGACTTTGGCTGTGTGCACATGATAAGAAGAACTTTATTCAAAATGTCTTTTTAGAAAATAATTTCTCTAGTGCACTTCTCTATCCCTTGTAAAAAAAAAAAAAAAAGCACAAAATAAAGATCAACATGTATTTTAAAGGGAACTGTCTCCTGAAACCTAAAAACCCTGAGGGAAAAGGAACTCTTAGAACACAGTAATTGTGCCACTCAGTAAAATGGGCTTGCTCAGATGAATATGAAGTTTTGATATGCAACTCGAAAGTCATCAAGAGAAGAATGTGTTTCAAAAGTAATTATGTGAGTCAAGTCTTAGTCATTTGCTGTGTCTTTAGAAAGAACCTGAACTATTTTGAGCTGCAGCCAAAAGGGGTTTTTATGAACATTTGAAGATGATTTATGACATGATTATGAACTTTTTATCATATATATGCATTCTATGGGAAAAATATAAAACTGTAGATCTCTAATGTACTGGGGAAACTGTCATACTAGTTTTTACCAGTAAATAATCACAAAAAATGAGAATTCATTGGGTTGGGGTTTTTTTTATGATTAAGGTGACTTGCAAAGGGCATTTTATAGCATGGCCTAATGTTTCAATGTATCTTACTTTTTATTTAATGTTTTAAACGTGGACACTGCATCTGTTTAACGTTTTGCATGCTGTCTACGCTACTGTGGCAGAAATGCACTTGCCTCTACTCTGAACTTGTCCTTGTGAAACAAGATACGATTCTGTAGCAGCTTTCTTTGTTGAAATACAAAGGTTTGTATTTGAGGTTTTGTATGCATTAAACTTTGTTTGTGATACCATTGGCAGCGAAAAGTCATTTATGCTAAGTATTTCTTAAATGTAATGGATTGTTAAATGCTGAAGATAAATGACTGCACTAATAAAATGTTGTGACTCTTCTTTTTCTCTACCCTCTCAGTTGCAGCTGGAGTGTGGAGTGACTTTAAGCCAGTGACTCAAAAGCAGTCACTTCCTTCAATCTGAACCTGGTGTATTTGGTTTGTGGGGCTCTGTTGTGGTAGTGGGGGGGCTTCTCTGAGAAGCTGGTAGCAAGATTCCTTCTGTATCCTGGTAGAGCCCATGCTACCTGGCTCCAAGGCAAACCTCTCAGGCCAAGACTGTTAGTGATGGTGGTAGCACCCCTGTGATCAGCTATTTAAGAAAGGGGTTAAAAAACTGGAGGACAACTGCAGGCAGAGAGCAATGACAATGTAAGAGAAGCAGCTGTGAAGGCACCAAAGTCAGTAAAGAAGAAAGGTGGGGATGTGCTCCCCTGCAGCCCATGAAGACCTGGGTGAGGCAGGCTGTCCCCATGCAGTCTGTGGAGATTCCCAGAGGAGCAGATCTCTGCCACCTGTGGAGCACCCCACAACCAAGCAGGTTGGGTGCCTGGGAAGAGGCTGTGTCCCTGTGGAGAACCTGTGCTGGAGCAGAGTCCTGGCAGGACCTGTGGGACAACTGGGGCCTTGTGAGGGAGCAGTCTGTTCCTGAAAGACTGACTGCCTCATGGAAGCAGCCAACACCAGGGCAGTTCATGAGGAACTGTAGTTTGGGGGAAGGATTTTTGTAGTTCATGAAGGACTGACTCCTATGGGAGGAAAATTAGGAGTGAGGTTTAGCCTGGGAGGAAAGACTCCTGGGGCGAAGGGGAGAGGTGTTGCAAGATTTGGTTTTATTGCTCATTATCCTGCTCTGATACGAGTGGCTAGGTCAAATAATTTATTTGAGTTAACCCTGTTTTGTCCGTGATATTAATTGTTGATCTCCCTGTCTTTATCTCAACCCGTGAACCTTTCATTGTATTTTCTCTCCCCTGTCCAGCTCAGGAGAGTGATCGAGCAGCTTGGTGACCACCTGGCATCCAGCCAGGGTCAACCCATTACAGAGCTAATTTGTATACTTGATTGTAGTGTAACGAGGCAACCAGGTGCCACTAATTGCCAGGTAGTGGGCGTGAGCTTGTGAGTTTGAGCCTTACCTTTTATTGGCCCCCTAATCCTGCTCATGCGCAGTGGAGGCCTGCCCTAACCAGGCACAGGTGGGCTTAACACAAGCTCTGCCCACTACCTGGTAATCAGTGGCACCTGGTTGCCTCGTTACACTACATTTGATCATAGCTCTACTCTTTGGAATGATTAAATAGACAAAGAGTGTTCAGACTGGAAGATGCTGGGGGGAGGGCCATTCCAGATCTCCAGAGCAGTGAGTGGCAATAAAGACAGAAGAGTAAGTAGTTGTTGGCTGTCTTTTTGATTGGAAGAACAAGAAGCATCAAAGAAAGGTGGTCAATTTAAAACCACTGAACAGTCCTGTTCACAATGTGTAGATAAGCTATGAACTTTCTTGAATATAATACTATTAAAAGGTTTTTTTGGTTGCAGGAGACTTAGAAAACACTTAGCTGTTGGATATGCTTCTTTTCTTTGTATGATTTTTAATTAAAAGTGCTTGATGGTTCCATATTGCTCCTCTTTTGGTAGTATTATGCAGGATAGCTTCCCAATTCAGCTGGGCTTGAAGTAGTTGTTATCCTGCATGTGCCTGGGTCAGATGTGCTGAGAATATGTTGAAAGCAAGTTGTTTCTTGAAATTCTAGTATTTCTAAAATGAGTGAAACTCAATCATGTCTAAATTCTTTTCTTTTTTTTTTTTTTTTTTTTTTTTTTTTTTTTTTTTTTTTTAAGCTTGTGCTGTCTGGTAGAGCTTGGGTTTCTTGTGAGTGATGATTAAAAAAATGAACAAAAAACTCTTAACAGGTGCTTGGTTTAGAAAGGTAAGAAGGAACTTTCCATTGTCTAAGTTCCTCTTTTAATTTATTACAGTTTTGTGTTGTGGAAGTAATGATTTCTGATTAAAAGCCATCCCCAGCTAACACACCAGGTCACAGGAGGGTGGGTCAGTGAACTGAAACCATTTCTGGGTGAGCATGGAAGGATGGAAGGGTGAGGATGGAAGGATATCCACATAGGATATTGTAGGATTGCCCTATATTCAACAAACTCTGCAGGCTGAGTGTTCACTGTAGGCAGGAAACTAAAGGGAAGTGTTTTGAAATGTTGCTGCTGTCATCTGTGACCTGGACCTTCATGTTATGGGTAGAAATCTGACCAGACAGGCCAGGGGAACTTGAGAAATGCAGGATCTGAGCCAAACCGGATCTGTGTGTGTGTTTACACTTCTCACATTCTGCTTTCAGAACCTGCTCAGCAATTGGCACAGGGGAAGGGGCAAAGGCTGCGCTGCCGCGGGGATTTGCAAAGATCACGAGTGTTTCCTGGGTCATCCCACAGCCGAGGAAGATAAGCACTCCCGTGTGTGTCACCGAGATGATGGCACTCACGCTCCACGTTGCTTTGAGTGCTAAAAACTCCGTAAAATCAGTTTATACCCTCATTACCCCCTGCCTACTCCCGGGACTGCAGCCGCCGGCGCTGAGGTCGCGGAGGGGCGGGGAGGTGAGGTGGGTCTCAGCGCCAGCACTCAGGGGGGGAAACCTCCAAAACGCGGAGCAGAGGTATTGAGAGGGGGGGGTCCGGACAGCCCTCCCCGCCCCCGGCAATGCCCCCACCCTCCGCACCAGCTCCATGTCTGTGCTAGTTCCAACCAGGGCTCGTTTGGTGCCGGAACGTTCGGGCGCCGCTGCGGTGCGGCGACAGGGAGGCGTTTGGCTGTGACACCGCAGGTCCCTAGTCCCCCGGGTTGTGTCGGGTCGGTACCGTGGTGCTGGGTTGGGGATGGAGGCGTTGGCCACCGAGTTGGGGGCACTGACTCCGGAGGAGGCGGCCGCTCCTGTGAATACGGTGGAGGTGAGCGGCGGGATGGGGCGAGCCGCCCTGCTGGGGAGGGGGCGGAAGGCGTCAGGCCTTGTCGGAGGGGGCTGGGATGGGTTGGGTTGGGGGGGGACGCGGGGTTCCTCATCTGTCTGCGCAGGTGGGTACGGGGGGGCCGGGAATGGGTGTGCAGCGCAAGCCTAGCGCCCATCAGGGAGAGGGCTCTGTCCCCCGGGCTGTCCCCCGGCCCGGCCCCCGTGTTGACCCGGCCTCAGCCCTGCGAACAGGGGCCAAGAGGGTTCTGCCCTCGGCGCCGGTCCAGTTTGCCGAGTGGTCCGCCTGGGGAGAGGGAGGAGATAAAGGCCGTGTCCCAGTGCCTTTGGTTGGGGTGAGTGGGGTTTTTCAGTGTAGGAAGAGCACTCAGTCTGAACTGGAGCCCCAGAGCCTCGTGCTGTGGTTTGCCATCAGTCCCTCCGTGTGTCCCTGCAGCCTCACACCACAACCACAGCGTTGCCGTGGACTTTTAAATGCTGAGTGTCAAACTAAAATTACGAGGTGCTGATACCCTGTGAATATCTCACCGTACTCGTTTCTGGAGCCAAGTGATGCAGTCGCATTCTGTGCTGGCTGTTTCTCCTTGTATTTGCTCTCTACCTACGTCTTTCATGCTAAATCTAGGGTGGACTTCCCGTGTCGTGGGGGTAGAACGTGGGGGCTGATGTAGGGTGATGTCCCCTCACCAAAGAATAGAAATGGGGGGAAGGCTTTAGGAAGATCGATGTACACACATCTGTCATTACTTTGGAGAGTTTTGCTCAGTCTTTGTTGGATTTAGGGTGCTGGGAGGTTTTAAAGAGATTCATGTCAGCAAGTGCTGCTCCCAGGGCTGAGATTATTGCTGGTTTATGTAAAGTAAAAGTAATAGAACAGTTAGTTCTCAAGAACAGCAAGAAGTTGGTTGCTCTTAAATGCTCTTGGTTGTTTGGCCAGTCTCTGGAAATCTGTTTCAGCCTGTTTTTTTTTTCAGGAAAAATGGAGACTTCTACCAGCATTTCTGAAGGTTAGTGTTATGCATTCATTTCATAATATGAACACTCATATTTCCATTCTTAATTTACATCCCACTCCTCTAGCTTTTGCTGTTTCACAGAATACCTGTTCTCACCATCTGTGTGTGTTTTGCAATTTTTAAATTTTTTTTAGTTCATGCAATTACAGATAAACTCATACACATAGATTGTTTTTTTAATTTACCTGTAAATTAATTATGGGAGGCATCCTTTTAAAGGCTGACATTTTTGTGTGGCCGTTCTGAACAAACAGTATATATGGTGTAATGTTTCTAGATTGTTTTATACTTTTACTGGCACCCATGGTCTTTATATGAGACTGCAGTGTTAATGTTTGTAATTATGTTTCTCGTAGGAAGCAGATAACCACATGTCTGAATTCTGTAAAGGCTTGAATATATATATATAGAATCATAGAATCGGGTGGGCTGGAAGGGACCTCAGAGATCATCGAGTCCAACCCTTGATCCACTACTGCTGCAGTTACCAGACCATGGCACTGAGTGCCACATCCAGTTTCTTTTTAAATATCTCCAGGGATGGAGAATCCACTACTTCCCTGGGCAGCCCATTCCAATGCCTGATCACCCTCTCCATAAATTCTTTCTAATGTCCAACCTAAACCTCCCCTGGCACAACTTAAGACCGTGCCCTCTTGTCTTACTGGGAGCTGCCTGGGAAAAGAGACCAACCCCCCCTGGCTACCCCCTCCTTTCAGGGAGTTGTAGAGATTGATGAGGTCTCCCCTGAGCCTCCTCTTCTCCAGGCTGAACACCCCCAGCTCCCTCAGCCTCTCTTCATAGGATCTGTGCTCGAGTCCCTTCACCAGCCTGGTTGCCCTCCTTTGGACCTACTCCAGGACCTCAATCTCCTTCCTGAACTGAGGGGCCCAGAACTGGACACAGTACTCGAGGTGTGGCCTCACCAGCGCTGAGTACAGGGGAAAGATATAAATTCCTTTATGAATGTCAGAACTTGACTAAAATCAAATATTACTAGTGTCCTAATTTCAGTGCCACTCATATAATGTGGTATTAGTTGAAGGCACAGTTCTATATATAATGCACTTAGATGTAATAACAGGACTAACAAACAGTTGTAAGTGTGGAATGAGAAAGACAGTTATGAAAACTGTATCATAAAGATGGCAGGCAAAATCTGTGATGCTCACAGGTTCCTCTAGGAATTGCAGCCACCTCTGTACCCATCACCAGCCCTTGGAAATGTTGCCCACCTCAGGAAGGTTCTTTTCAGTCTCCCTCTCTTAATTCCTTTCCTTCCCAGTTTCAGTACCTGCATTTCTCTTTTTGTGGCACCCTCAGGTGTTTGATCCTGCCAGGAAAGCAAAGTACAAAAGTCAGTTAGGATTGTGTATATTTTCCCTTCAGTTCAGGACTGTGAAGATCCTTCAGGACCCTGATGAATCCCATTTCTATGTCTCTCCTAGCAACCACATGAACTTCCATCAGGAGCTTGATCTAGTGATATTGTCTGAATTCTCAAGACTGTGAAAAAGGGAGGGCTGGTGATAGTGAGGTGCATTTTACTGTGTGCTTTTTGCCAAATGTATCTGTCCCACATTATTTCTAGCCAGTGAGCTCTTTATTCCAGGGTTGCTGATGGTGGTCTGGCCTTTCTGTTGCATGTTTTTTTTTATGCCAGCAAAGCTGATGTGCACTGCAGTTTCTCTTGTGGAGTTTTCTTTCAATAAAGTTGTTGATGCTGCCTCATAGAAAAAAAATGGAAAGAGCCACTAGCCTGATTTCTAGACACTTATAAATCTATAACATTTTCTTGCCTGTATCATATGCTGTTCCGTGCTTTTTGTAAGTTAGGAAAATTCAAAGAATTCTGCTCTGGAGTTACTCCTCCTTTGTTTTATCCCATGGAGGCTTCACGGAGCAGTTAGATTTGTCATTCTAAGCTTCCCAGTCTTTTCTAATAATTTCAGAATGAACTGTTGCCTGTCATGCAAACTAAATAAATGTGTCTGTTTTCTATATGAAGTTTCAAGTCTTTTAACCTGTTGTCATGGGTTTAAAAAAGCTTAAAGCCCTCTTTGAGCATGTCAGCTCATCAGATAGCTTTCTTTCCTTTTCATAGCTGATTTTGCACTGAAGTTAGGGTAGTTACACATTTTATTTCTGCAAACACCAATCTATTAACAAGATGAATACTTTTTTCCTTCAAACCATAATATTTCTTTTTTTCATTGATCCCAAATAGTTTTATGTAGCATAATCCCCCTTCATTTAATAGCTATAAACACCCTAAGCTTCAAACCTGGAAATGTTCTGTATCAACTCATTACCTGGAGGAAGAGGGTACTGTTTGTTCTGTGTGATATTACTCCTGGGAGTGTTCTCTGTCTCCCTGCCTGCAAATAGAACTCATATTTCTTGTGAGTGTCCTGCCCTCCTGTGGCTGTTTCTTTGCTTAATGACTTCTCCCTTTGACACCCCATCTCTGTTCTGTCTTGTGTCAGTGGCTCTCATTCTTCTTCATGCTAGCTACTCTTTTTAGGGTGCAGACAATTTATTTCTCAAGCAACACACATGATAAGTTATCCTATAGATGATAAAAAGCATTTCAAAATAAGAACAAACTGATAAAAATATTTTGACTTGCATGGCTCTTGTTTGTTTATATGAATTTCCAAGTCTGTTGTGTGTTTACTTTTACAATTACTGAGTTACTTTTCTGACTGAAAGAACAAGGGCAGCTCTGGTGTAAACCTAGAAACATACAGTGTAGAACTGAACTGATTGTCCAGGCAGTTCTCAGAAATTTGTCAACTGAAACCATTAGTTTCAGATCCAAAGCACTTATAAATGCTTGATTTCTGCCTTATGTGATTAATGTTACTGAAGCTGATTTTATTTGCTTCATGCATGTATTTTCCAGGTCAAAGGACTTGTGAAGCAGCACATAGACTCATTCAACTATTTCATCAATGTAGAGGTATGCTTTCTGTGTGGGAGGAAAGTGTCTCTTAGTACTCAGAAAAGGCTCGTGATTCTTTTTAATTTAATTTTTTCCCCCCTAGATAAAGAAAATTATGAAGGCCAATGAAAAAGTTACAAGTGATGCTGACCCAATGTGGTACTTGAAGTAAGTGAAGTTATTTCCATCTCATTAGTAGCATCAGTACTATCTCATGGATTTGGTATTGGCTATAAAATGTTCTTGGGCACCAGTACAAATGAAGAGAGTATTTTCTATTACTTGTCCTTTATTTGGAGCACTGCAAGATGGGAAGACATAAAGAGTAATCTTGTGAAGCAGACTTAATACCTTATGTCGCCATTTCCTGTAATTTAGTAATGTCAAGTGGCAGGCAAGAGAGTTTATTGCCAATTTGCAAAAGTAACTTGGGGTTCATTGCATGTGCAGTTTAAATTCTTTCTAACTAGAACATAGCTCAAATACAATGAGTTACTTTGGGAAGACTCACTGTTCACTATTAAACAGCCTACATTAATCAAATTAATTTAATTTTTCTGTGAATTCTGTGTCCACCTGAAAAATATTTGGCTCATTGCTCATTTTGGAACTGTTTGTCTCACAGGTACCTGAATATCTATGTGGGTACTCCAGATGTGGAAGAAAGCTTCAATGTGACACGACCTGTATCACCTCATGAGGTACTGATACTTACATCTATCTTATTTGTTTCATCTTGGGAATGTCTTGGAAAATGGCTGCATGTAACTTAATTTTTAGTACATGTGTACTACATTATGTGATAGAATACATTCCACCATCACTGTAGAAAGAAGCTTCAGAGATTGAAACATCATGTAATAAATGTAATTTTTCTCTCTGTTTTTCCATAGCATGTGCATATAGTTCTATTCAGTGCTTTGTGGAAGGTGTATTTGAGTGGCTTTCTGTGAAAGTGCTGAATTTTGTGGTTACTCTTATGACAGAGCTGAAGTCCTCATACTACAGTGTAGTGTTCTTTGATTGGTTTAACTTAAATATTAGCGTAGGTACAGTCAGCACCCTAGGTCACTTCAGTTTCTCTTTTTATTCCTACTCTTTGGGGATGCATCTGTTGTTCTTTCTGTTAATTTTTTAAGACTGAGAGCAGACTTGAAAGCTTTAAGTAGAAACAGGTGGAAGTTGATAAAATTAAAAGAAACTGCAGAAGAGCATTAGCTTTGTGAGGAGCATAATCATAGAATCATAGAATTGGCTGGGTTGGAAGGGACCTCAGAGATCATCGAGTCCAACCCTTTTACCACCGTTGCGGTTCCCAGACCATGGCACTGAGTGCCACATCCAGTCTCTTTTTAAATATCTCCAGGGACGGAGAATCCACCACTTCAGTGGGCAGCCCATTCCAATGCCTGATCACCCTCTCTGTAAAGAAATTCTTTCTTGTCTTGTTGAAAGTCGTCTGGGAAAAGAGACCAACCCCCCCCCTGGCTACCCCCTCCTTCCAGGGAGTTGTAGAGAGCGATGAGGTCTCCCCTGAGCCTCCTCTTCTCCAGGCTGAACAACCCCAGCTCTCTCAGCCTCTCCTCATAGGGTCTGTGCTGGATCCCTTCACCAGCCTGGTTGCCCTCCTTTGGACCTGCTCCAAGACCTCAATCTCCTTCCTGAACTGGGGGGCCCAGAACTGGACACAGTACTCGAGGTGTGGCCTCACCAGTGCTGAGTACAGGGTCAGAATCACTTCCCTGAACCTGCTGGCGACGCTGTTCCTGATACAGGCCAGGATGCCATTGGCCTTCTTGGCCACCTGGGCACACTGCTGGCTCATGTTCAGCTTCCTGTCAATCCAGACTCCCAGGTCTCTTTCTGCCTGGCAGAACTGCTGTAAACATGCAAGTTAACAAATGGATTGTGTACTTCTGAAGTAAAGATACATATTGGAGAATAAATGTTTCTGTGACTGAAACCAGGGTCTGTTGCTTTTGGCAATGTGTAAGGTAGATTCTTTATGTGCAAGAAAGCAATAAACTGAGATGGTTTGGACCTTTCAGGGTTGCTTCCAGATATCTAAAGCCATTCAGTTCCCTTCAGAGATTGGTTAGGAACAAAGTATTCTCTCCTGCTGCTGTGCTTTGAGATTTATACCACTGCAACAAGAGGCACTGACACCTCTTTTCGGACTCAGAACAGGAACTGATCATGGGACTGACACTTACCAACATACATCATATTGCCAGCCTAATAAATCAGCTCACATAGGAGACACTTTGTGTCCTTGCTGTGTACACTTGATGCTGACTGAATTGTTGGTTTGCTTGTTTGTTTTTCTTTTAATGCATGTGGCACACTTTAGACTCTTATGAAAGACATTCCGTGCTTTGGAGATACTCTGTGACAAGGGCCACCTAGTGGTGGCCTCTTGAGGGTAGTCACGTTTCTGTCTCCAGTGACCCGAGTCAAATCTCATTCAAGTTCATGAAAGATTTTGAGCAAGCCAAGTAATGCAGCCATCAGCAGTACAATCAGATGTAATACAGGACAGCTCATGGTTCTCTGCTACTACTACTGTGTAGCTAATGTTGAATCAGTTGTTAGGAGTGTGCACAAAATGCATATTTTCCATATATTAAAGAAATTGCTTGCAAAATTTTTTTTATGGCTAACAGCCTGTATCCAAACATCCAAGTTTTAAAATGGTTGCTTACTGTATAGCTGAAGTGACTGTACAAGCAGAAGAGTGTAAAACAAATGCTTCATAGAGCACATTGACCTTGAATTTAGAATAAACTACTTTGGCATCTCGGATATATCCTCAATGATGCTTAATGCTAGGGCATAATCCCCCCCCCTTTTTTTTGTTTTCTCAGTGTGTTATACACACACGGAGGCAACAGTTATTTCCTTAAATAGGATGCTGACCAGGTCAATCCAGGGGTAAAATTAAAACCAAAATAGAACAAATAACAAAGTAAAACAAAAAGATTGTATATTTAGGGGCATGTCTGTTACAGGTTTATCAAATTCCTTTCCAAAGACACCTAAAATGATCAGAGTTTCATAAGGGTCTGCATATTTTACCTATTTTCAGTTGAATTTGGGAGTTCTAATATCCTTGGTTTCCTTAAAGGTCAAGTCGTGCCTGTATTTTTCTATAAGTATCTACTGTAAGGGGAATTTATATCAAGGAAGGTGATACAAAAATACAAATGCTGAAATGTTGCACTGTGTAATTCTTATTTTATATCTGTGTCTTTTGTGAACAGAGTATACACAAAGATTCCTGAAGCCTTTTTTTCCCTGAGTAATACTAATGAAGCTGTCTAACTCTCATTCTTATGCAGCCCTTATGGGAGTTTTGTCAACTATTCATACAGATTAATTTAAAGTAATTAGAAAATGGAAATATTCTCAGTTACATTTCAATTGAGTGAAGTTGCTGGGGGCACAATGGGACCTAGTTTTCTACAAGTCACAGATTGAAAACTGCTGATGCACAGGGGTATTTTATTACTAGAGAGGTTGTTTCCTTTTTAATGTGGAGGGAAGGAGCATACAATTTGCAGTGATACTTGAGGCATTTTTTCCATACAGTTGCATCTCCAATACACATTAATTATGTGCACAATCAATGCACTGAAAGATTATAGAACCATAAATGAGCAGATCTGAATACTGCTAAACCTGTAATTATGACACTCAAAGGTGTAGAATGCTCACTGAGGTCATGAATGACCTGTCAGTTGCTCTGTTGCATTTAGCAAATGCAATTAAATCTTATTTGGCAGGAAGATATGCAATATATTAAGGTCTAGCAACAGTCTTTGAGTGAGGATGAGAGCCGAGCAGAAAGATTGGATTAGAAATAATTGAGCCTTATAATGATAGATATAGATATCTATATCCAGCTTCTCTTGCTATAGGAGGAATTTTAAAATTCTGGTCATCTTTACAGGAAGTGATACTGTAGTGAGGCCTCTGAAAGTCATCTTCAGAAACAGTACCATAGAGTGAGATAAGGTAGTGCAGTGTCACTACTCCTGTGTGTTACTTTTCCTCTGCCTGTGAGGGCACAACTCTTCAGCTGTTGAGAGTCTTCATGTGGAAACATCCAAGAGCTGAATGCTGCCCTCAGAGCCTGGGGCACAGTATGGTCTTTGTGCCAGCCCTGCTGATTTGGCCTGTTTTTTAATCAAACAAAAGTATAATATACAAATTATATATAATATTATAAATACTATTTATAAAAGTATAATATGCAAAAGCATAGAAGTTGTGTTCTGCAGTGGTGTCCTTTGAAGACACATATCCCCTGGCTGCTTTTGAAGCATCACTTTGTATTTGAGCATTTCTCTGGTTTTGTTTCAAGCAGGAGACTGTCAAATATAGCACAGGTACCCTGAGAAGCTTTGTCAAGCTTCACTTTGCTTGATTTCTTTGTGAGCACCTACAGGACACGTGGGCAAACATGGGATGCTCTAAGACAGACTTTTCAGCTTGCAAGCCTACATCCAACCATGTGATTGTTCTCCTTTTAGTGCCGCCTGAGGGACATGACTTATTCTGCCCCAATTACAGTGGACATTGAATACACACGAGGCAGCCAGAGGATCATACGCAATGCATTGCCCATTGGCAGGTAAAACACCATTTGTCAAGTTTCTGGGATTTGTTTTCATTTGCTGCTGTGCTGGGAAGAGTTTTCACTGCAAAATAAATGTCGTTTAACCTTGCTTCAGTGTTTAAAGTAGAGAGTGAGCAGGCAAATCTTGATTAACAGCTGTAGTGATGTGATTTTTAGTTTCTGTTATAAAATCTTGTTTTCCAAAAGGTTATGAAAATCTGCTTCCTTCTAGAGAAGGAAGGATGATGTAAGGATGGATGCTGCCTATGTTTGCATTGCTATAAAACCATAGAAGGAAATATATGAAAGAATACTAGAGCTTCAAGCTGTATTACTGTAAAATGAAAATAATCATGTTTGCTTTGTAACTGAATTACTGAGTATTTCATATGGAGGATGTAGAGATACATCTGTGAAGATGGGTGGTAGAACCACTAAAGCAAGCATTACTTCTGTATGAGGTTTAGCTCACATTTAAGATTGGGGTTTTTAGAGCCAAGGCTGAGCTTTGTGGAGAAATGTTTGGGATTTTTGTACTGGTTTTGTTTTTGACTGGCTGTCAGATGACTTGAGGTTATTAGTCTTGTGGAGGACATCCAATTTCTTAAAGAAAAAATGATGTTCCTTAGGGAGAAAAACAGGCTCTTAACCGTGACAAAAAGGGAAAATACCTGGAAGTTCTAGCATTTATTGGAAGCACATTTCCATTTTAAAAGCAATAAAAATGTCTGGCTTTTGTAGACAAGGTTTCTTGAAGACCAACTCTGCTGGCTCTAAAGGTCAGTGCCTTCCAGAAATTGTTTACTGTGTGAATGTGCATCTTACCAAAGGCAGAATACTGACAGGGAAAAAAAGGATAGAGACTTAAGAGGCTACATTTCTTGTAGTGAAATTTTAAGCTCTTATATTAAAAAAAATATACTTTAACTCTGTCAGTAGAACGCTACAGAGCAGTGCAATTACAAAACCAAGTTTCATTAGCTAAAATAATAGTTTATTGTTCTAAGTAATTCCTTAAGAAAGCTTCTTAAAAGACCATCTACGTTTGAGTCCTTTGAATTATTTCATGGTGTGTTCTATTTTTATTTTCATTTTCTTCCCATTCTTTCTGATAATTTCAGATATTAAAAAAATTAGATTCTGTCCTCAAATGGATAGTGACTTACTGTAGTGTCTTATGTTAGCTGGACAATATTTTATTGTTTGCATGTGAAATGAAGAATAGATACTTGATGACCGTCTGTTTCACTGGAGTTCTCAGTGATGGCATTTGTGTACTCCATTTTGAGTTTCCTTAGGCCAACTAGTTACTGTTTCTGATATAAATAGCCAGTATATTGGGCTTCTTCTATGTGTGTGTCAAGAATATGATTATCATAGGAAACTTCTTGCCTCTAGGAAACACTTTCTCAGTGTAATAACTGAAGCAAGTAGGTTATCTGTATGGAGCACTGTAGTGACAAGATAGCTTTTTATCCTCTTCAAAAATACATAATTTTGAGTTCATCAGTTTTCTTTTAAGATATAAGAATATGAAAATGGGTAAGATATTAAAATAATTTATAAGATTTGAAGAAAATAAATACAACTTCATTAGTAAGAGCCACCTAATCTTATTTTTTGTTGGAGTAATTTCCAATGAAATGTCTCTGAGGTTGCAAATAATTGCATAATAAAGCTCATGGATAAATTTTGTCAAAGTATGTCTTAGCAAACACCTGGAATGTAGGTCTTACTAAGGCTATCCACCAAGGAGAGAAATTCTATAAGCTGGACTGGAAGTCTGCTTTTTTGTAGAAGACACCAAAGGGCATGGAGGCCTTTTGGTAGATGTAGTGATAAGCTGTTTTTCTGTTGTGCAAAATGCAGTTGTTTGGGGTTTTTTTGGAAATAAAATTTGAATATAATATAATTTGGAGTATAATATATTTGGAAATAATAATTGGAAATAAAATATGTGTTCTTTCAGAAGTTTTAATAAAAAAGACTGAGTGGAAAGGTACAGTATGAAGCTGACTATAAAAGTCCTCTTTTTAATTGTAATTTTTTCAGTAAAATCATTGCTAGTTAATTGTTAAATAAGCCAAAGTCCTTGAAAGGCTGCAGTGTGAAAGCTGAAATAAACATGAACATTCCTTGACTTTGTCACAGGCTGGAAGAGATTGGTAGCAGTGGATCTGCAATAGCATGTTCTTCAGTGCAGACTGTACTGGTTTTGGGGACCAGGAATCTTTGCAGTAGTAGTCATTGCCCTTGACTGTGTTTGTCATGGGTGCCTGTAGTAGTTGTCTAAAAACTAAATAGGAAGTCTACAATTTCTGCCAGTAGATGTCCAGTTTCAAGTCTCTCTTTTCAAACTGTGTTTGGTGAAATAAGGTGAGATTAAAGGAAAAAAACTGTTCATAGGTTGCATGTGTTGTAATTAAACATGTTTTCTCCCGTTTGTTCAGCATGATTTTTGTTCTGAATTTGACTACTCATATTTTTGTATCTGAATCTAAAGTATTGGTGTAACTGCTTCTCTTCCAGAATGCCTATAATGCTGCGTAGCTCCAATTGTGTTCTTACTGGGAAAACTCCAGCAGAATTTGCCAAACTGAATGAATGTCCTTTAGATCCAGGTACATTTGTACTTACATTTTTACCCATCTGTGCTTTTAGTTTTAAATTTTTTTTTGGCAAAGAAATACCCCATTAGTATTTTTTCTCCCACTAAAATTTTGTGGGAATTTCTCCAGTGAATGCTTGCAACTAAAAGAAGTTATCAGGCTTTTGAAAGTAGTAAGAAATGCCTGAGACTGTGGGATGTTTGTATTTTCAGATGGAGTTTTCAACCACAAAAACTATACACTAGAAGTCTGGAAAAGTTGAGAAGTCTGTATAGTATTGTGCAGTTCTGTGTTTATGGGAATACAGATGGATTTCATTCATTAAGATGAAGTGGATCAGGCGAGAGTGGAGTGTAACATCATCCCTCAGAGTGGGAACTCTTATTTGCTGCTCTTTGTAAAGTGAGAAGGAAGTGTTAGATGGTAATATTTGAAATGTAGAGAGCAGATGAAGGGTCATAACAGGCAACCTCTTTGGTTTTTATCTGCTGCCTTTCAAATACGCACCGGACGTGTTCTGTGCTTGTGATGGCAAGATACAGTGACATGATGTGCTGTACTGGAGGGCCCTTAATAGCTACAATTTAAGAGAAGAATCTTAACACAGTATGTGCAGATTCCTTATGTTGTCTTAGACACAACAAGGGCATGAAAATGCAGTTTAAAAAGTGACACAAAAGAAATTTCTCCCTGACGTGCTGGAAGGAGCAAGTTGGTAATATATGTAAAACTTGTTTTCTGTATTTTATACCAAGCATCTGAAATGGCCAGTTCTTTTTTGATGTCCTTCTGACAAGCAATATTTTTACTTTATTTGTAGAACTAACAATTCTATAACATCTTTTTAGTAAGTATGGCTCCCCTGCAGGTTTGGGGGTTTTTTACAGCTCTATAGTTTTCAGTCTGCACGTGAGTTTTTTCTGTTGAAGTACTTTGCAAATAAAGTCTTAAATCCCAATTACTATGTGTGAACAAGCCTAGCAAAATTCTGTTTAGTCTGGTGGAACACTTTTCTAGTCACCATAAGTTCCATACAGAGTTTATTCTTTACTTTTTCAAGGGAGAATTTACTCTTCTGTTTTATTTTTTTGTGTACTTACTGGTTACTTTTTAATAATTTAAATTGAGAGGCATATTGAAGGAGGCAACTGAAGTGCAAGGGTACTGACATGGAAAATCTTTCTTTCCTATTGAATAGGTGGCTATTTCATTGTTAAAGGTGTAGAGAAAGTCATTCTTATTCAAGAGCAGTTATCCAAAAACAGAATCATTGTTGAAGCTGATAGAAAAGGCACAGTCGGCGCTTCTGTTACCAGGTATGCTAAATGCCTGCAATTGCATAAAGGAGCTAAAACCCAAATCTGTCAAGTTTATTGCTGTAGTTGAAGTAGCTGTGTGGTTTTCTTCCTAGAATAGTTCAACAGTTAAAACATGTAGCTCAACTGTTTTTAAGCTGCATGCTGGTATATTATGTTGCTTGTGACTGTTCAGTGTGAGGGCTTTTTTTTCCTCTCCAGAAGCCTCTCACACAGCTCTTCTAGCTACTTTACTATTCCACAGTAAGCCTGGATGGAGTTAAACATGCAGCACAAAGTACTGTTGTCTAATTATTGTTGTTGCAGTACTTGAGCTCCAGTTTCACTTTGCTGGTTGCATCCATGTCAATGATAAAGCATGCAAAGATGATATTGAAAAGTACTTTCCTAAGTTGAAAGTTGCCCATCACAGGTGATAATACTCTATTATGTTGGAGATATGAGGTGATGTCTGGCTATTTTAATGTAATTTTGAAAAGAGGAAAAAGTAAAATCAATTTGGTTGAAATATTGCTCAAGGCTGGTAAGTTTTATAACAGGATTCTAGCAGTGTCAGTGCAGACTTCCTGTTGAACATTGTTCTGTTTTTTTTTTTTTTAACTTCAGTTCCACTCATGAGAAGAAGAGCAGAACAAATTTGGTTGTGAAACAAGGAAGATTTTACCTGAGGCACAATACTCTGTCAGAAGATATTCCAATTGCTATCATATTTAAGGTAATATAACTGTTGGTAAGGAAAAAAAAGAAAAAGAAAATAAAGCTGTTCTGTAACTCAAGAATGAAGATTGGCAGCAGCTCTTAGAATTTAATACGTACGGAAGGACTTGGCAGGTCTTGGAGAATGTGCAAGCTTTTTTTCCCTGGGAAGTCATCTTTTATTGTACAGCAAAAAGGAGAAAAAGCACTGCATTTTTTTGCAAGGAGAGCACTGCTGTGCCAAGACAAATGTTGCCACCCCCTTACTGCTTTGGAGGTCCTTTTGTACTACTGCCTCTACTCTCATTGCTACAGAAAGTCAGAGGGTTTGGGGGTTTTTTTTATTATCTGTGTTGCAAACTTGTGTTTAGGGTCTTAATTTCTGATTTTGGTGTCTCCCTCACCCCCACCTTGAGCTTGTGGACTGCTGAGTAGCTCAACACACTTGTTTTCAAATCAGGAGACATGACATAGCCATGAGCTCCTTCTACATGACTTCCAGTCATAATTGTAAACAAAAGTGACAACCTTTGGGGAAGTCTTGCACTTCTTAGACCTATTCCTAAATTCTTTAAGATTACTGGGTTGACTTGCATTTCTTTTCCTCTTTCCCCTGTGAATGAGCTGTGCCTCAGTCAGAATGCTGCAGAATTTCTGCCTGGCTGAGGAACACTCTCCAGTATCTTCAGTGCAGTGAATGCATGGTCAGGCATCTGAGCTTTGAAGCTGTCTCTGATGGGATCGACAAAAGGCTGTGAGAGGCATCCACCCCTGATTCTAGGCAAGAACTGGGGAGTATCTGCCCTACCAGCTGATGTGGTGACAGTGCCTCTCATTTCCTGTGGAACTGCCAGAACTGCTTTCTTTCACCTTCTGCTTCTCTCATTTTAATTCACTCAAAGGTGCCCACAACTGAAGGCAGAATGATGAGTATTCTCTAGCTGCCCAGCAGGATGGGGAAGCAGGCTGGCAGCTCAGCTGTCTGTGGTATCTTATGCATGGGCTACAGCTAGTAAAGGTGGTGGGTGGGCAAGCACTGTGCAGCTGCTAGAGGAGACAGCAGGCATGGCCAGGTTGTAGGCTGGGACCTGGTGCTTCCTTCCTGTCCTGTAGGCTTCACTGCTGCCTGTGGGTGTGCAGCCTGGTGCAGTGCCTGGGCAGAAAGAAGCTGGGCAGCAGTCTTGGAGGCACTGTTCACAAGCAAGGGGACTCAGGACACAAAACCACCTCTGACTGGCTGTAGCAACCAAGAGAACTAAATCCCTAATTAATACCCCCTCCCTTTTTGTTTGCGCTGTAATGGTTTTGCAGCACAGACTTGGGGAGGTGATGATCTGTCGAAGAAATAAATTGCCAGGAGAGGGCAGCACTTGCTCATAACATCCAAAAAGTTTCTGTCAGCAGTGCTGGTGTGGTGGTGTCCACAACTACAGACTTGTGTATTTCTACAGGAGTTTGGCGGATTGAGAGTTGTAAGAATCAGATTTCTTGTCAGCAGTGCTTTGGATTTGGTACTAGAAAATTATAGTTTAATAATTAGATTGAGGAAAAAATGTCTGCTTTCTCTCATTATGTTAATCTGTTCAAATAGTTTGAGATCATCTGGTTTCAGTGACCAATGTTAAAGGAAGTTGAGAAATTATTTGTGGACAGAAAGGTGCATAAAAGTGTCAGGATGAAGTTCACAACTTTTCAGTTGCAGGAAAGTGTTAATGTGGCTCTTAATCCATTTACTCGAGTACCAAACAGCTGGATTCCACCTTCACTTACAGACTTTTATTACGTTTTGTCACCTTCTGCTGGTATAGATAAATACATGCTCACAGGAGAGTAACTGCTCTGGGTTATTAAATCTGAGGAGGTGGTTGTTGGGTTTTTTTAACCGACTATTTGATCATCATCTGACAATCCTTGCTCTAATTATCTCCCTGCCTATATATATATTTTATATTCTCAGTAATAAAGAGTTATAGTTATTAGAAGGTCTCAGCAGTAGTACTTTTCACAGATTTATATTGATTTGAATGCAGTAGGGAAATAGCTGCACCCATTCTAACTATTAGGAATGTTACATTTTGGACTGACACTTAACTGTATTCCTGTGCAATCATTTTTCTTCCCTTCACTTTAATGCCATGTGACATCGAGGCATCTCCTGTCCCCTTCTGATGAGTTTCCATCTGGAGACTAAAAATCCCACATAGACTTTTAAGTGGATTCTTAGGCAGGCACCAGCTTCTGATCTTTCTTTCTTGGCGATTGCTGTGATGTAGATATTGCTTTCTTTTATTTAACTACCAGAAGTGATGTTAAAAACACCATAGTGTTCCTGAAACTGGAAAATCCCTAACTTAAGGATGCCCATGTAGCCTGAGCCTTCTCACACAGCAGTAGTATACATAGGAGATTTGTTGGAAAAGCAAGAAGAATAATTCCTTTCTGCCAAGGCCCATGCCTAGAACTCAGAGCATGGGTCTTCCTCATTACTCGTAAGTGTCCTGCTTCTTGTCTTGTATGGAAACACATCCACAAGGGGCAGCCTTAAGCCATACTGATAATACAAGGTCTGAAGGTTTGTTTGCCTTTGCATCCCTAACTTTTACTCTAGTAACTGCTTGTATAGTTTCTGATTAAAAAATAAGCTGAGAGTACTGACAAAAATCTATTGCTTTGCATTTCCTCCCAGACCAACATTGAAGTTGCAACCAAATTCCACAGATTTTTGTGTTTTGACTAAGAAAATGACTGGTCATTGCTAGAGGGTTGCTGTTCAGTGCATGGGACAGCTAGAGGGGACAGTTTTGTCAGGGACTATCTGAGACTCTGTAGGTGAAAGCTGGGCAATTTTGGATTGTCTTTCTAGTCCCAAACAGTTAAGTGGCCTGGTGTCTGCAAATGACTTAGGATGTAGATCAGGTACCAAAAAAGTCGTTGTAGGTTTATAGAAAAGGAAGCAAGTACTGCAGATCTGTGATCTAATCTGGGTTTAAAGCTACTGCATCTCTAAAGTGGAGGTAAATGGATATGCCTTAGACATCTTAATCTAAAGCAAGGGCTGTAAAGCAGAGAGCATGACAGATGCCAACTGTTGACAGACCTTAAATTCATCAAGAACTCCATTTGAATAAAATCTAAGAGCACATTCATGTTTCAGGCATGAACATCTTAGCGACGTGTTAGGGGAAGACCTGAACATTGAATATTCCCCATCCTTTCTTTCATGGGAAGGAAGAATACCCAGATGCATGGGTTGTGCAGAGTGGTGAAGGTTGTGGGGAGTGGTGGGAATAGCAGTGTGGATCTAAGGGTCCCTTGATCTGGGCAGGTGGGGAGACTGGACTGCGTAGTACCACCTTAAGAGGGGCATCTGCCTCGCAGTTCATCATTATCCTTAGTTTTTTCTGAACTGCAAGCTCAAGTGACCTGTTCTGCTGTGCCATCCTGACCTGTAAGAATCTTTGTGATTGGCATATTTGGAGGTTTAACAGCTATTTGAGCTGATCAGATGTAAGTTGTGATTTTGTGAAGTTTAACACATTGACCACAGCTAACTGGAATTTGATATGCTGCAAAAGGCATAGTCCTGACACTATTCTAGGACAGACTTGAAATGTCTGCCCTTCAGATGTGAGGGAGTTGGTGCTTTTTTGTTGTGCTGCTGTAAACACTTTCCCCCTTTTCTTCTTGAGAATGACAGAGGCATTTGTGTGGACCCTGTATACGTAAAAGCAGCTTTTAGATTAAAGTAGTGCTGTAAATTGGACAGTTTCTCTCCCAAAGCATTTATTTGTTGAGATTTTTAAAAGGCTGTTAACTGCTGTGTAAGAGGAAACAGAAGCAGCTGATTCGCCTCCCGCTTACTGTGTAACAGTGCTTCATTACTTAATATACACATGCAACCTGAATGATACTTAAAATGTCCTCAGTGGCAACCCCAAGAGACCTGAGTTTTAGCTGTGTGCCAGTTGTGCACAGATCATGGGGCTGTGTGAATGGTGCCTTGTGAGTTTTTGAATATGTAAGGCTATGAGCTACACACACTTTACCTGGGAGAGCTTGGACAGTTTTAGATGAGATTTAGAGGTCTGGAATAGTTTTGTAGTACTTAAAGGTGTTTCTTTCTTGAAAAACATCAGGGTTACAGGTGAGGCAGCGCTTCTGCTTTTGCAGGCAGCTCCCTATGTAGCTAGGATTTAGAGCTGTTTTAAGGTTAAGGGCTATTTTTCATTTGAGTGTGTGATGTTAAGTCAGTAAAACTGAGTGAATTCTGGGAGGTGAAGTAAATGAAGATTGTGTGCTGCACTAAAGCTGGTTAGGAAAGGAAGAGAATTATAAATAACCTAGGGAGACATTTAAAAGTTGAATTTTATGACCTGATTCATTAGGTGATGTATTTTTAGTTTATGTGGGAGCTATAAGGAGCTGGCCTATGACCTGCGGCAAAAGATTTGAACAGCAGGTTGAATTTCATTTTTTGAAACCTGTTAATCTTGGAGCTGTTAAGATGCAACTCCAGAGAGAAAGCCGAATTGTGGTCTTAATGGATCTGCAGAATTATGGGTTCCCATGGCTGCAGTTTCATAGCTTGTATCTTTTGAGTTATGAAAGCTCCAGACCAATTCTGCCTGTGATGTCAACCTTGAACTTCCCTGACATCTTTTTAATCCAGTCATCTGCCTGTCTCCATTCTGTAATTTAGCCTGATGGGCTGCAGAGCTACGTTCTAGGGAAGCACCATGGAAACGCCGAGACATCATCATTAAGGCACAAGCTGTGGGAGGAAGAGCTGGGCTTGCACTCCCTCATGCACTCTCTCTCCTATGTATGTGTGTGTGCACACTGGTTTTTGGCTGCAGGAACCTCCTCAGACTTAGGAAGTGGTTGGCTCCAGCTGGACCACTTTCTCTCACTTGAACTCAGGGTGATCTGGATATTATGAATGTTTGCTTTAACTGGTCTCTCTTACCTGTGGAGACTACTAGCTTTCCAATCATGCTTTTCAACAACCTGCTGACATCACCTTCCTCATCCTTTTACCACTACTGTTAAGCAGCCCTTTGCGATGGCTCATTCCTCTCCACCCAGCCATAAGGGTTGGACTTGATGATCTCTGAGGTCCCTTCTAACCCAGCCAATTCTATGATTCTATGATAAAATTATCCCTCTGTGACACTGCCTTCCAACTGAAAACAAAACAAAGCAAACAAGATCTCTTCTGTTTTGCTTTTATGTTAATCCCCTTTCTCTCGGTTTGTCCTGGGATCACGAGCACTTTAAGCATAGGATCTATTTGTACCTTGCTATCCTCACTGTTTCTGTAACATAAGCAACAGGAATATTTTGTTTCTAAAGTAGTGATGTTACAAGCAAATTCTGCAGTAGTTTTTTGGTTTTGCTTTTTCTGTATAAGAGCAACATCAGGGCCAGAAAATGCATCTCACACCAGCATGAGCTTGTTGCTTGCCTGTTAGTGTTACATGTGGGTAGAGTTGTGTGCGTGGCTCTGACCATTATTGTTGAGAGTACAGAGGAGAATAAATGGGCATGCTCTTAGGCTAATGTATCAGCACATCTTTTTTCAGTTGTTTTCCTAAGATTTTAGTTATTACTCAGAAATTCAGAATTCTCAAGTGAGTTTGCTGCAACACACTTCAACTAGAAAATCTACACAGGTGTAATGATATGTCCTATTCACATCCTGTTAGATTTTTGATCACAGGATTAATCAAGTTAGAAGAAATCATCAACACTCTTGAACTTATTGTGGCATTTTGTTTTTTAATGGACAAAATAGCACAGTGAAACTGCAGGCTGACTTCTTCCCCATGGGTTTTGTTCACTTTTTACATGACTTATGATCTGATTGCCATCCTAAAATTAAATTTGTGGACAGAAATAAGGTGATATGAGCTTGATTTTGATGGTTTAGACAAACGTATTCCTGTTATGCATGCACAGAATGGTACAAAGATTACCTTAATGAAGTTTTGTTTTTCTGTAGGCTGAGTGCAATAATTTTATTAGTCCAGTTGTAGTTCCTAAGCTGGTTTGCTGGTCAGCTATTGAGTCCTAGACATATGGAAAATTACCATTGTGAAGCTTTTATGCTTGTGCAGACTTTCTAGTGAGTCTGGCTCTCAGATCATGAGGGATTTTAACTTCTCTTCTGAGGTTTTTTGACTACTGTGTGACCTAACTTAAAAGGGTGAGGAAGTGTGATAGTATTTGAAAATAATAGATCTAAACTACAGTAACATGACATGGGCAAATTCTGGTTCTGAAAAGAGCCTTGAGATTAGAGGGGTGAATACTTAATAGGAGCAAAATATCTATCAAAGTTTACCAGTAGTAGTAAACTTTGATAAAGTAACTGTGTCTTGATTTGTCACTTGAGTCTATCCAAGATGATGGAATTGTGATTTGTGCTTTGCACCAAGACAGGAATGTTCTCACACTGTTATGGAGCTGTGCTACTTTTGCACTGCATTTAATTTCAAGTATACCAAAAGATGAAAAGACAGAGTTTTAATTTAAAGTAACTTTGTTGAAAAATAAAGAAATAAAAGAAATAAAGAAAGAAAAAAAGAAAGAAGCTGGATGCTTCAGTATTAGAACAATAGTTTTGCAAGGGGATGGCATTCACTAGGTGTTAAGCAAAGTGACACCCAATTAAGCCAGTAAGAATGGAAGGTATTTGTGCATTTTTGAGGAAAATGTAACTTTTTGGGACACTGCCAGTTTTTAATGAGAACCAGAATACTAGGGTCTACATAGGCCATTATTTACAGCAGGCTTTGTAGCAGGCAGTTTGAAGAATAATACGAAGGCAAACGTAACTTCCTCACAAAGTTCTGAGAAACATAACTCAGCCAGAAGAGGTTTAGCAAGATTATTCTGTTTTTTGATATGGCAGAGCTCCAGGCAAATGTGTGAAGGGCAAAGCTTTAGCACCATCTGGAATCCACAAAGGCCTTCACTGCTGGCTGCCACCTTGAAACGCTTACTGATAGAGAGATTTTTCTAAACCTGTTAAGCGCTTTCTTAGTTTATTAAGCTTTTTTCCACAGTATAAAGTCTAACAAGGTGTCCAAAGATCAGTGAAATAATAGAATGGCTTTCAAATGGAATTGCGTATTGAAGTCATCTGCTAAAATGCAGAGAACTGCAAAGGAGGTAAATGGTAAACGTTTCCCAGAGAGGACATTCTGCATCACAGTCAACTGAGTTTGCAAAATTGCTTGTGGTAAGAGACCATGTGTAATCTTTTAAGAATAAATTTCACTTCGCTTTATTTATTGCAGATTCTGACTTGGTTTTCCTTGTTACACACGTAGGGTTATTACCTAGTATTTATTTTCCCTTCAGAAAAAGCATAGAATTTAACTCCTGTCAGTGAAGAAAAGAGGCACTCTCCAAAGAGCGTGTGTGTGTTCCTGCTGCTTATCAAGATTTCCCTTCAGCGTTCTTCCATAGCTCGAATACGTGCTGCCAGTGCCAGATGGCACGTTTCTTAGAGAAGCACTAGCTCTTGCTTAGAAGTAATGCAGACAAACAATACCAAATTAGCATAAGCAAATGTCAGTGAGTTAACATAAAGACTGTGCTATTTCTCTCTTTTCTTCTTGTCCTAGGCCATGGGTGTTGAGAGTGACCAAGAGATTGTACAGATGATTGGCACAGAGGAACATGTGATGGCTGCGTTTGCTCCTAGTCTGGAAGAATGCCAGAAAGCTCAGATTTTTACACAGATGCAGGTGTGTCTTTTCACATGGCCTATAAAAATCTAAAGAGGGGGGGTATTGACCACTTTACTGTGTCAGCAATTGATGTACCCTTTTTGTTTCAGGGTTTGGTTTTGGGGCATTATTATAAGCCAAGGGCTCTTAAGGGGGCAGGGCTTGCCAAAAGTGAGGCTTTATTCTCATTGCCTAACTGAAAAGAAACAACATCCAAATTCAATAAATGTTTTATTTTTCAGAAGCCCAGGGTTATGTTTTAACGTAATCATATATTAAACAAGTAGTCATACTCAAAAGGTTTTTTGTTGAGGATGTTTACCATTTTTTAAAGAAGAATTTCATCCTAATTTTGCAGAATCCCTATTGATATGGACTTGACCCTTTCATTGTGAGTAGATGTCCTCAAATTATAGTCTCTTATATAAAGGCCATAGTAATAGCCACCCCAAGTCCTGCTAAGGACTCGCCAGAATTCTCTTCAACTCATCTACTCTTTTAATTAACCAGAACGCAGGCCATTTTGCTGGCATTTTCATCACGTACATATTAATCTTCTAGAAGAAGTTTTGAAGGTTAGTTTTATTTTTGCTGTTGTAAAGTGAACCTTGTACTAGTCTGGGGTCTTTCCAGGATTAGAGGTAGCATGAAGGCCTTCTTAACTCAGAATAAGAAGAATAAAATGGTGATTCTGGAGGAACTCAGAGAAATGTGAAGCATCCAGGAAAGCAGCAAAACAGAAATACAGAAATGAATCTGTGGAAGAAGTGTTAAATGAAAAGAATATGAACTTTGGGGGGAAAAAGGCAGTCCATCACTTAGTTTAAGGAGTAATTTTTTTGCATAGGGGACATGGCTTCATTTCCAGACAGGAACTTCTTGTGTGGACTTGGACAATTTCTTTGACTCATCTGATCCTGAATTCTGTAGATAGATTCAGTTTCTTGAACAACTGGTACAAGAGTAAGAATCCATTAATCATTGCAAGGTACTCTTGGAGACAGAAGTGGACACCACAGAGTAGCATTTGTGCCTATTAAACAGTGAGTGCCACCTCACAGTTTAACATCTGAATGAAACTTAGCAAGCACACCATTGAACTGGAAATGAAAAAGTTAAATTAAAGAAACTAGTTATCTTTGGAATTTATGTAGTCCCCTGTCCTCAGTCTCTACAATCTTCTTTCTTTTAGTTGTGTACTGGTGATGCTCTTTCACCACTTCCCATTCCAAATATTATCAACATGTGATAAACAACACATTTTATATTTAATTTTAATCAATTGTGTCAATTTTCAAGAATTCTTTTATAAGCATCACCCAAATGTTTGGTCTTTTGTGTTTTGCTTGGAGTTTGTATCATCCATGCTTAGTGGGATGGCACCGACTGAGGAATATGTAGAGGTCTCCTTTGTAATTATCTGTATAGGTTACAATTCTGATGTTAACTCAGTTAATTCTCTCACTTGACAGGCATTGAAGTACATTGGAAACAAAGTACGAAGGCAAAGGATGTGGGGAGGCCCAAAGAAAACAAAAATGGAAGAAGCACGAGAGCTGCTAGCATCAACTATTCTGACCCATGTTCTTGTATGTAATGATGTTTTTTTTCTCAAACTGGAGTACATTTTTATGGTTATTTCTGGTATGAACTTTGTTGATAGGGAGTAATGTATTTGATTGATTTGTAGCTCAGGTAAAGTAAATCATCCTCGAAATAAAGGGGAATATTTGAATTGAGTTAAGAGTAATCTGTTTATAAATGCTGTACCACTGAACTTCTTGTAACACTAAGCATTTTTTCTGCATAGCCAGGCAGTATAAGTTGTTATTTCAGGACCTTATTCTCATGACCTATACATTTATTCCAACTAGTTTTCACTATTTGTTTCAGTGTTACTAATATATATTCTAGTATTTTTTAAGAAAGTGCAGTGCACAAGTCCCTTTCATAACTCCTTAATTAGTCCAGATTACCCATTGATTTAAATATTTAAATGGCTGTGTTTGAGTAAAAACTAAGGAACTGATCCTGAAACATCTGGGTTTGTTTACAGGTGAAGGAATTCAATTTTCGTGCCAAGTGCATATACACAGCAGTGATGGTGCGCAGAGTAATTTTGGCTCAAGGAGAAAATAAAGTAGATGACAGAGACTACTATGGAAATAAACGTTTGGAGTTGGCAGGGCAGGTGAGTTTTTACTTCAGAAGCTAAATGCTCTTTTGGGGTTCTCTTACTATCTGCTTTTAAAAGGTGCAGAATAAGGAACATCCCTGTCCTTTCAACAGGAGTGGTTTTCCTCTTATATTACTCTTGTTGGCTTTTCTGCTTTGAATTGTAGATATACTTCCCTGAGTGAGACTAATGAATTACATCCTCACTTTCATATTGCCTCTTTATACGAGGTAAAAGGCAGAGCAATGTAAATATGGCATTAGTTCTAGTTACATTAAATTATTGTTAGTGCTAAGAAGGCAGCAGTAAGATCCACCTTCCAGTACCCCCCTCTAAGCATCTGGGTAAGGGAATAAACTGGAGCCAAGTTGATGCCTGTGTGTGAGGTCCAGAGAGTCCCTCTCTGGAGAACCCAGTTTATGTAGCAGTTCACAGAACAGCCTCCTGTAATTTGGAGAAGCCCCTAAGATTGCCTATTTGTTGTCAGCTGCTTTTATAGCCTCTAGAGTAGCATGAATTAACACAGTAAATGGTTTAAAGTTAACTTTTAAGCTAATAATGAGAGTGGATTGCATGGACTTTTCTACTTACTGAATTTTGACAGTAACAAAAGGCTGTGGAAGAGGTAATGGTTTAAGGTGTCTGACTGGCACCATTCTTGTGCAGAGCAGGTGGCAATTCACAACTGTTGGAACTGTGTTCTCCTGATACAGTGGGAATTTGCCTATTGGGTGAAGGAACTGCTTAGTTACTGTGGCATGGATTTTTTTTCTTGGTTATTTGATTAACCAGTTTGGGATTGGACTTCTTTGCTATGTTCTGTATTAATCAAAGTTGGAATTTTGGCAGTCAGTGTCATCTCTGGTTACTGATCATACATGAGAAATTCAGATGAGTGTATGAAATGCACCAGGTTGGAGAAAATGTGCATCTCTTCTCCCGTCATCATTTGTATTGTGATTTCTGTTGCAGTGCAAGTAACAATATCAATTCCTTTTTGTTTATATCCAGTGGGAATTCTCATCTTATACTTATTAGTATGTGTGTTTGCATATTGCCTCACACTCCTATTCTTCCCACCTTGCCCTGTGCCTCCATCCACACATGTGAACGGGTACGGAGCTCACAGTCATTTCATAGTCAAAACCATCTGCTTTGCTTCCAAGTTTTGTGGAAAAAACCCCAAACAAGATGACACTTTTTAACATACTCTAAGCACACATATAAGGAAAAAAAAAACTCTTTACCTGTTAGGAAAAAGGAATCCTTTATTCTAATTAGTATGTTGACTGTTCATCAAACTTTTGTTATGAAGCAGAGTATTTCTGAAGTGTGAGGAGTAGGAAGGGGACAGTAGTGGAATATTCTAATGGGAAAATATTTTAAGCTGTAATAGATTTATTTGGTTTCTCCTGCAATGTTGCTGTAGCTCAGTATGACTGTAATCAGCAAAATGAGTTGTTGCTTTGTCATTGTATTGTTCTTATTTAACTGGATTGAAGTACTTTGTTTTTTCCTAATATTTTTAGAGGGAGAAATTAGAGCAGGTAAAAAGTTTTCTGCAAGCTGTAAGAAAAATGCCTCTGCTCACAGAGGTGTTAGCAACCGAAGGAATTTGAAATTAACTGGGAAGAGGTTTTAAATGTAGAGGATCATCATAACAAAGCCAATCCGTATTTTTTTCTACATCAAGGAAAACTATGTGGGGGGATGATAGGGGGATGTTGTAACACTTGATTAAGAGTAGTTCTGGCTTCCTTGTGATATTTTAAAAGCTTATTTCAAGCTGAACACTTGAATTCCTCTCTGCCACATTATCAGTGTAATACTAATTTGATTGGATTATGGACTAAAAAGTGTAGAGATTTCTTGCTGGTTTCAAAATGTTTGTGTTTAGCTAAAGTTTGTGTGTATAAAATGGTGGTTTCTTTCAGTTTTTTGTGGGGTTTTTTGTTTGCTTGTATGTTGTTGTGTTGTTTTGTTTTTTTGTTTTTTAAAATGCCAGCGTGTTCCTAGAATAAAAATCCTGTTGATTTAAAATCCGAATGAAGAATAAAAAGAAAAGATTCCCACGTGAGGGGAAAAACATAGGGGTCTAAACAATGTAAAGACATAAATGGCATTGTGTTTATAAAAATGTGTGAAAACAATAGCTGCTAATTTCACACCCCATGGGACAAGAGAGTAGGAAATGTGCTTTAGCTTTAGATAACACTGCTGTATCCAGTAGCCAAGCTGGTTTACAGAGCTTTCTCTTAGTCTTTCTGCCACTAGAGGCTCAGTAGGCCAGGTGCCAGCTGAGGTGTTAGCAAAACCTACCGATTTCAGGCTTAATCTTTTCACCTACCTTTTCTCTTTCCTTAATGTGTTCATTATTTGCTAAGCATTACTCTGTTCTTTGTCCTCTTTTTTTTTTATTTTTATTTTTTTTTTTTTTTTTTTTCTAATGCAGCTTGCTTTGTATGGGTGAGATATGGAACAGCACCAAAATCCGGCACCCTGGAAAGCAAGGGATTTCTACCCTGTGACAAAAGAATACCGCCTTGACTTCAGAGATTGCCTAATCCCAGCTGTTCTGATAATATAATTAAGGCTGCCTAATGTCTTTAATTTTGCAACCAGTTTGTGTGAAAGGGAGAATTTGGCACTCTAAAGGCTTAAACGCTAAATAGCAATCTCAAGGCGCCTAATTAGAATTCTCTGACATTAAGCTAATTGGTGAAACTGTATTTCAGCAGCTTAACTTCTTTATTAATTTTTCTTAGGATTTTCATTGAAAATCAATTGATGAGCTGTCAGTATTTTCTTTTTCTTAAATGTAATTTGCTCTTTAGTGCTCCTGTCTGGAGCAGGCTGAAAGGCCCTGGACTAACTATGAAATCCATTGAATATTATCACTAGCATTCCATCCTTTTTCTTTAATCACTTGCTCTTGACCTAAATAATGTGATTATTGCAAGACTTTACTTTGCCAGGAAGAGACTCGAGAGTCTGTGAGTGAAATTAGCAAAGTATGCTAATTTCAGTCTGGCAAATAGTAGCAAGTTGGTGTACTTGGGGTGTAACTTATTTTATTAGCTCAGAGAAGAGGAACGATGATGTGGCTTTATAATGCCTGTGGCATGTGGAATTAGGAGATTTTTGCAATTTTATGATCACAAAGTCAAATATGAAAACATTTTCTGAGTAATTAAAAAAAAATCTTCTGTTAGGTGTTTTGGTAAATGTTTTAAGTCCTGCTCAAAACCTTTGAGATTAAATGTATACCATGATTGATTTCTGACAGTTCTTGTTTAACTGGGCTAGCAGACATCTTAAAACTGTGCTCATTCCTTCCTTTTACTTTTTCAATAATTACCTCATAATCTAGTTTTTGGAGACTCCAGTGGGTTCTCCTTCCTGATATCCTTCATAAAAGATACTTTTAGTTCTGATGGAAGTCTGATTTAAGTGAGCTTTGACGTTGCAATTGAGTTGCAGATGACTTGATTCCTTTTGGCAGTGGTGCAAGGGTATTGCCTTGCAAGTGTTAATGGTGCTATAAGCATCAGGAAAGGAACACTTTCCTCTCATATCAAGGCCAGGCCTAAAAAAAACCCCACTTAAACAGTTTTCAGCAAAAACTCTGTCCAGAGTGGAAATAGGATTCCATTTTTGTCTAGGATTAGCATATAGCATGTGGTATCACTTCTTTTACAGTTTCATGACTGAACGCTGAGTATTTCTTATGACTTACGGCGTAGACTGTCAAAGATAATCCACTCTGTCTCTCCATGAAGACCACTATTAGCATTTCATTGCAAATCAGATGTCTATCTTGAGTTTCCAGGTGATTTGTTACTTTCATATCCCTAAATGCATTTGTGACACCAACAAGAAGGATAGCTTGTGATTTAGTTAGCTGCTCAACAGAGTCATTTGCCAAATGCTTTGGTCAGCCCAGCTGGGGCACGTTGGCTGGAAAGCAAATGAAAGCTGGTGGGTTATCTCAGTGAAAGAGGAACAGGTGGTTTGCTTTCTTCTTTCCAGAAGAGGAGGAAAAGTTGGGACTATGATGGAGAAAATTAAAGTTTAGTTTAATTCTGCATGTATGGAAATTAAATTGCACAGATGACCCCAGAATGTCTTATCTTGTTGTGACTGAATACCTAGCTTGTTCAGCCCTATGATGCTTTGTACACTGGGAGCTACCATTTCTGGCATTGGTAGCTGCTGCATTTTTAGTTCTTCTGACACTTGGAGCTGCTGTAGAGTCCCAGGACCGGGCTGCCAGGCTTTAGAATTTACGCTGCTTTCTTGCAGAGCTAATCACTGGGAACAGTTAAAATGTACCATGTAATGCAGACTTAAGTGTTCAGGAAGATTTCAGTGTCTACAGGGAGAGGCTGAGCAAACTGCAGAAGGAAAGCAGAATAAAGAGCAAAAAAGGTCAGATTACAAGTTTTGGGAGCCTCGTCTTTTTATGGCTATAATAAAAACTAGAAGTAATTAGTATACATAGAAAGGATATAATTGACTTAAATTGCAGCATTTTTGAAGGGTTGTATTGCTGCTGTCAGGTTTTTCCAATTCAGTTGTGTTAAGTATCTTCTTTTCTTAAACTTGTTTTTAAGGGAGGGTTGTAGGAAAGCATTGAACTTCCCAGATAGTGGTACTTCTAGAAAAGGATGGCAGTTGTTGAATTGGGTGGACTCTCTGTGAGTGTAATTGGTTTTCCCCAGATTGTGGTTGACAGAAAGTAGCAGGAAAATGTATCTGAGTGAGGAAGCTGCCTACATAACCTGAGATATATTTTGCCAGCTGTCAAGAGCAGAGGTTGCTTCTGGGCCCCTAAAAAAAAAAAAAATCTCTCTTAGTTCTGCTTGTCCAGGAGTAACTCCACCCTGTGTGCTTCAGTCTGTCTTGCAAACTGTGCACTGCTTCCCAGCTCTGTGCTGCCAAG
Source organism: Calypte anna (assembly GCF_003957555.1). Classification (NCBI taxonomy): domain Eukaryota; kingdom Metazoa; phylum Chordata; class Aves; order Apodiformes; family Trochilidae; genus Calypte; species Calypte anna. The sequence continues at coordinate 55,304,649 of NC_044244.1, read as the reverse complement.
TTGCTTCTCCTGAGGTCCTCTTACAGTCACTTGGGTGGCTATTTTGTCCACTTAAAGTGGCTCCTGGGAAGGGGCACTTTAAACAGCCTTTTTAACTTTTCATAATAGACTGTCTTAAAGTGACTACACTCTCTACAACTCCCTGAAAGGAGGATGTAGCCAGGGAGGGGTTGGTCTCTTTTCCCAGGCAACTCTCAGCAAGACAAGAGGGCACGGTCTTAAGTTGTGCCAGGAGAGGTTTAGGTTGGATATTAGAAAGAATTTCTTTACAGAGAGGGTGATCAGACATTCATAGAATCACAGAATCATAGAATCGGCTGGGTTGGAAGGGACCTCAGAGATCATAAAGTCCAACCCTTGAACCACTGCTGCAGTTACCAGACCATGGCACTGAGTGCCACATCCAGTCTCTTTTTAAATATCTTCAGGGATGGAGAATCCACTACTTCCCTGGGCAGCCCATTCCAATGCCTGATCACCCTCTCCTTAAAAAAATTCTTTGTAATATCTAACCTAGACTTCCCCTGGCACAACTTAAGACCATGCCCTATTGTCTTGTTGAAAGTCGTCTGGGAAAAGAGACCAACCCCCCCTGGCTACACCCTCCTTTCAGGGAGTTGTAGAGAGCGATGAGGTCTCCCCTGAGCCGCCTCTTCTCCAGGCTGAACAGCCATTGGAATGGGCTGCCCAGGGAAGTAGTGGATTCTCCGTCCCTGGAGATATTTAAAAAGAGACTGGATGTGGCACTCAGTGCCATGGGCTGGTAACCACAGTGGTAATGGTTCAAGGGTTGGACTTGATGATCTCAGAGGTCCCTTCCAACCCAGCCAATTCTATGATTCTATGACTACTTACTGCTTTACCGCAGTTATTCCATCCACTGACTTGAAGCTGGTCTTGCCTCCAAATCTTGTGTGTAATTCAGGATTGTCCATTCAGGGTATGAAATGTTTAAAAAGTTTGAGGCTTTAGAAAGGAAAAAGTAGATCAACTGAATTATAAGGTAGCAGATTAGGGTAAGCAGTCAGTAAATGGATAATGTGGAAATGGATGGATAGTTTAAGATACTGTGAAAAAAGGCTTAAAGCAAAGAAAAAAGATGCATAGGCTGAAACAATTCTTGTATGTAATTTGCTTTCTGTTATAATTTCTCTAATATTCCATTTTAATCTAACAAGTAAAAAAATTAAGAGAAAAATATTGAGAAACAGAGTGAGTATTTTTTAACTGACAGGAAGTATAAAGGTAGAAGTAATAAACATGATTTTCTCCTCTGTCCTTCTTCCCCCTCCACTTACCAGACCTGGAAAGCTACCGTTTTTCCCTTAATCCACTTCTTTTTTACTTCCAGCTTCTTTCTCTTCTGTTTGAAGATTTGTTCAAAAAATTTAACTCTGAACTGAAAAAGATTGCTGACCAGGTGATCCCCAAGCAACGTGCAGCTCAGTTTGATGTAGTGAAGCATATGCGTCAGGATCAAATCACCAATGGCATGGTCAATGCCATCTCCACAGTAAGTATTTTTGTTTTCCTTCTAGTATGTAAGGTTTTTCCATCATAAGGAATGATGGAAATATGTATATTTTCTTCTCATGACTAATAGGTTTGGTCATAAAAGCAAATCTACTTAACATTCTTTATAGATTTAAATTGCAAATCTCTGTCATGGGCAAGGCTTTTGGAATTCACTGAAGTGTCATTAATCATTAAACCACGTTTTCTTTCACTGGTTATTTCAAAGTGATGCTTTAGCATTTATGAAGTAATGGTAGAAACAAGCAAATTTAAAATAGTGATCACGTTTGTCGTTCCAAGTTGCTGTCTTCTAGGTTCTACTTGACCGTGTGGTCATGGTATTTTTTTATTCTCCAGATTTAGCTATGGTCAGGTTACACAATTTGTCCCAAAGTTGGATGAAAACAGCAGGAAAACATAATGAACAGAAGACAACTTGGGGGCAGGGGGAGATAGCAGGAAGGCAAAACCCCCAAAAGCTTAGTTTTGAGCTTTTTAAGGGCAACGCCTTTTTATTCATATGAAGTTGCTAATGTAAGAAAACTTGCAGAATAGAAATTTTTGCTTCTCTGCTAATGATAATGAACTACTTAATAGGGAATGCATACCTTGTTACTGCAAAAAACCCCATAATTAAGCTTTATTTGTCCTTGTTAGACTGTAGTGTGTGTCTGCCTTCTGCTGGAATGGATATTTTCATTCCAGTGCCAGTCAACAAGAACAAAAATGCAGTTACTAACTTTGCCCCTTACCTTGCACATCTGGAAGAGCAATATGAGAGTTCTTGAAATCTAGCTACCAGCTTCTAAGAGACTTTGAAATATGTGGTATTTTTTAAGAAAAATTAGATTAGTATTTTAGTAGCTGGTAAAAACTGTTCAACTTCATTTTTAGTCTTTGGAACTATTGAGAGGGCTTTTCTGCATAGCATGAAACATAGGTTTTTCTTCAGTTCTTGTAAATAAAATTGACTCAACAAATTGCATCCAAAACCACCAACAGTTACTTACAAATCCTAGTGTTTAAGCTTATCACTATTTAGCTTTATGAGTACCCCAAATGTAGTTAAATCTCTACAGTGCATGTAACCAAAACAATTGACAGATTTGTTTCTCTAAATGCTAGTAATTTCTTCTGGCCAGTGCCAGTTTTTCCATTTGGACTGACAGAGATAAATCTGCAAACTATTCAGCACATATTGTGAAGTCTTCCTTCTTCCACTATCTTTGGATTTTTTTTTTTACTGCCACATAAGCAGTTAAAGACCATCTGCTCTTAAGCATTGAAAATAATTTCTCAGGAACAATGCCTAGTGCATACTATTCAAGAGATTAAGCAAATACCATAAAATCATTCTTGGAAATGGCAATCTTCAGTCTCACCAGAATGCTGCAATAGTAGTCTCAAAGAGCATGAAATAACTCAGCAGTTACACCAGTGGCATGCAAAAGAATTTGTAGCACCACTGCATCAACTGCACAGTGGTATTCAGTGGTATGTACTACAGGTAATTCTTTTTACCCTGGAAAATACTAGAAGAGAGGGTAGATGAGGCAGTAATGCCATGGGTCTAGTAGATGTTTCAGCATTTGCAAAATCATCTCATGCCACTGAGGGAGCTACTGTCAGTTCATAGGACTTTACAGTCAGAAGTTCTTCACTGGGGATGGTCGTGCAACAGCCCTGACCCCAATTTAGGGGTTTTGGACAACTCTGAAGGAGTCAGTCTGTCACTTCCAAAGCACAAAGAATTTTTCTGTTATTTCTTCAGACATTCAGCATTTTCACCTCCCCTTTCTTCCAGTCTTCTGGGCAGTGAAGAGGAAACCACATGCTAGTTTAGGCTACAGGTGAAATAGTTTCTTGTGCAAGGAAATAATACTTATTTATTGTATTCTTCCACTTACATTCTGAGGACTCCCAGTCCTTACAGGAGGAAATGATCATAGGTTGAACCCTTCCCATAAAAGATGAGCAAGTGGGCAGGTTTCTTTTGGCTAACTTAATGTTGAGGTTGAACATTATGTCTTCCACTTTCTGTAACAAGGAAGAAAGGAGTGTTCTGGAGACTATTGGATATGCTCTCCAGTGAAAGCAAATAGCAAAATCATTTGGATGGGTGGAAATTTCTTTCTGTCTGTCCCAAAATTTGCTTGTGCTATGTCAATAGAGAAGCCAGGCAAATCACCCTCTGAAAGGATTTCAGTGTAGTGTACAGCAAGCAAGCTTCACATTATTTGTTAGCATTGGTGAGCTTCTGGTACTACTTTGATACTACTTACCAAAAAGTCTACTGGGATTAGTAGGAAGCATTCCTTGGGAAAGCGTTACCCTTGGGATCTTTATTGGCTTTGGACTGACCACTCACATGGTGGCTGGGGTAGACAGTAGTAATGGGGACAGCAACTTGCTGTATCCACTGACCGAGATGGTGAGAACTGTGTATGGGGTAGATGTCATGAAGTCAAAAATGGTAGCACCAAATTGTGAGATTTTACAGTAGAGATGACAGGTAGTGTCAAGACAGGGATGGACTGCAATAACTTTTTTGAAACATTAATTTTATTCTACAGGGCAATTGGTCTCTGAAAAGATTCAAAATGGACCGTCAAGGTGTGACGCAAGTATTGTCCCGCTTGTCTTATATCTCTGCTCTGGGAATGATGACCAGAATATCTTCCCAGTTTGAAAAGACAAGAAAAGTGAGTGGTCCTCGATCACTTCAACCATCTCAGTGGGGAATGCTTTGCCCATCTGACACTCCTGAAGGAGAGGTGAGGAACTTTTATTTTGCTTTCAGTATTTCTTGTCCTGAGGACTGGAGACTATTTTGAAGCAGGTGATCCTCCATCAGATGAAGAATTCTGAAGTGGAGGTTTCTGGAGACAAATTACCCACAGCCTGGTCACACAACTTGTCTTCTCACGTCCTATCTATTTGCATCCTTGTTCTCCTTACTATATTGCCTTTTTTTATCTTTTATGGCTGGAAACTGTTCAGAGATCATTTGCCTATATGCAAATGACATGAGACATCCCATTTTGGCAGCAGAGCTACTTGTTCTTTTGATCAGAGTAGGAAGAGAGGAGTCCTTGACTCTTACCCTTTGTTCTGTAAAATAGATTCTGTTCTGAAGTTGCAGCATCAGTGTGTTGCAGTTTTCTAGAAACATGTATTGTTGTTACAGAAACAACTTTAGCCATCAGCTTGGGGAGGAAAAAAAACCTTTGTGTGTTTTACTTTGAAGACATCATCAAGCAATTTCAACCAAACAGTTGATGCTGACAGTCTGGGTTTTTCAACCAAACAGTTGATGCTGACAGTCTGGATTTTTTTTCTTCTTTTCTTTCTTTTTTTTTTTTCCTGAATAAAATACTGGGAACTCTGAACTTTCTGGAATAAATATGTATTCAGTATGAGATAATTTTATTTAGCAGCTGAAATAATATAGCACTGTATAAGATACTTGGATATTTTTCATTTTAAAATGTTAAAGTTTGTGTTAGAGCATACACAATATGTGGCAAATAAATAAATAGACCGATTCTGTATTTCTTTTATTCTTCTAAATAGTTTTGAGGAAAGAAAGCTTCTTTGCTTTGAAGAGAAAGATACAGGGTTATACATGAATAACTTAAGAACAACAAGTTGCTTGCCTGTATTTTTTATCAGGTCATAAATGCTAAAATATTACCTTTCAGTGTGATATAGAAATTCTTCCTTTCTTCATCTGAATTCTCAGTGTAGTTAATTCCTAATGTAGTTGATTTCTTTCACTTCATACTTAGACTATTTTTTCTTTTTCTTAAGGACAGTTTTGGAAGAAAAAAGATATGTGTTGTACAGATATTTTGGAACAAAATGGATAAAAGGTTCATTTTTTCATTTTAGGCTTGTGGTTTGGTTAAAAACCTTGCCCTCATGACTCACATTACTACAGATATGGAAGATGGCCCAATTATTAAGCTAGCCAGTAATCTTGGAGTTGAAGACGTCAACCTGCTCTGTGGTGAAGAACTTTCATACCCAAATGTGTTCCTCGTTTTCCTTAATGGTATGTAACTTTTCAGCAGTCTGATTCTGATTTGTTGCTGATGGAGTTAGGCTTTGGAAACTCTCCAACAATTTTTGGAGCACAGTCAACCATAAATGCCATTTTACACCTGTATGTAATTTAATCTGTAAATATTTTGATATGGTTATGCAGAGTAGACAGGCCAGATGATGACACATAGTTATCTAAAGCTGTGTCCTCAGAACTCTGCAGATGTGTGTAGCTGGGAAATGGAAGCATTTTCAAATATCAGTACTGTTTTCAAGTACTCTTGTATGAATAGGCACAATAATATGTACATTCTATTACAGATTTGTTTGCTGTATATTTTTTCAGGCATTCACCAAATGAAGTACCTTTAATAAAGTTAGTTTTAAAATGAGAATCATGCTGATAAGATTGTAATAATTTAAATTTACAAATTACAAGTTGCCCTTTAAATGCTTCATGAATTATTAGGAAAAATTAGACCTTGGAAAACTGGCCTCTTTTCTTTTTTAAAGGCATGATTTGGCATATGAATGCTGTATCTGCATATAATCTTTCAGCTTTTCTAAATCAGGAGGTACTATATGAGATTTCATACTGCTTTAAAAAATTTTATTTTAAAAATTACATTTTAATAACTACAACTGTGATTTAAAAGTATATTTTGTCATCTTCTTCCAGGGACTAGCATTTGATGTCTTTGACCATGAATAAGTTCTCCATTTACTTTTGATTTAAACAGCAGTTGTTCTTCATTCCTGCCTTTTCCCAATAACGTAAAAGCAACACTTAACCAAACTGCATTCCTTTGCCTTGCTTTTCTGTAGCACTGTGTTAAAGATAAGGTTTAGTGAGGTGACATGCACTCTTTTTTGTCTCATTTTATGATCCAAAGGGGAGTGCTGAGCAGAAATACTGAACTTCAAAAGTTCAGTCTGTGGTATGGACCAAGATGGTTCTGTTCCCAAATGTAGATGATCCAGTACTAAGTGAGGCAAACTCATTTACTGTTCAGTCTACTACTTTTGAATATTTTTACTCTTTTGTTGTTTCACCACACATCAGAATACTTACCTGTGTGCTAAAGTGCCCTGCTAAGAGCAACAGTTGTTGAGCTAAGTTCCTCTAGTGCTGTAAATGATCACATATTACAGAAATCTTTCCAAAATTTATGACAAGGCAGCAGGAGGATTTGTTGGTCTCTTCCTGGAAAACTTGGATCCATTTCAGTACAGCTGAAATTGCAGACTCGAGAAGCATTATCTGCTTGTACACTAATTGATGAATGGGCACCTGGGCTGACACATATTTGAAGACAGCTGGATGAAGCACATCATTTAGTTGCTGAAGGTAGCTGGAGGCAGATAGATGGCCTGTGGCACTTCTAAAAAATATTTATTGTGATAAAAAACCCCACCCAATTGCTATTTATGTCAGAAGAAGGAAATTTTATGTCAAGAATGCGCCATGAACTTATTCCTTTTCTGAACAGGTAACATCCTTGGTGTTATACGAGACCATCAGAAATTAGTCAACACATTTCGGATAATGCGTCGAGCAGGTTACATCAATGAATTTGTTTCTATCTCTACAAATCTTTCTGACAGATGTGTCTACATTTCCTCTGATGGAGGGAGATTGTGCAGGTAAGCATCTTGTCAGAATTATCTCACTGGTGAATTTATTGTAAATACTGTTTTATGCACTGGAAATACACTGGGTTAAGACTTCATGAGTACTGATTTAAGCAAATTCAGTAGGACCTGAGCATGCCTTTTCTCCCTAAGTAGCCCTACTTCAAAACAGACAGATCTGAGAAACATACTATATAGTCAAGCAACTTAAAAAAAACCCAAAACAAAACAGATACAAACAAAAATAAGACCCAACTAAACCCAAAGAAAGCCCCAAATAAATCTGTTTTGTTTTCAAACAAAAGCCAAAACAAAAAATTGATTCTGTCTTATTTAAGAAAAAAAAGGGGATTAAAATCAGATTGATTGGCATGTGCATTAATGTCCAGTGTCATTGGAGAGTTTTTTTTTTACTTCCTGTGAAGCAAGAAAGGAGCAGCCACTCTCCTGATATCCCAGGGGCGTGGTATCATATTTTAGAATGCAGAGCTACTTGTTGTCTTTGCGGGCCTTTACTTCTGATGCAAAACTTCCGTGGGCATGTGTACTTGTACCAAGAAATATGTCTCACAGTTTTGGTTTATTTCATTGTTTACCCTTAAATAGGCAGGAAATTCAATAAACCTGTGAGGAAAGTGCCTGCCTGGAGATGCTTGCAATCAGTGCTAGAGAGAAAGACTCTCATGTCACAGAGTCATGTCACAAAGTCATGTCACAGAGGAAAGCAAAAAGAAATTAGGTGACTAAAAGGAGAAAGTGGAACATAATAAAACTTTTAGGCAGAAAATCAGGTCATTGTATAGTAGAGGATACAGACTCCAGTCAGATTATGGCAGTGCTATGTTAGGTTATTCACAAGTAAAACATCTCCAGTTTAGCCTAAAAACCAATGCATAAAATATGAACAAAGCAGAGACTGAGAGAGGCAAAATGAGTTAGTAAATATACACATATTTTAGCATTGTCTAGCTGTTGTGTGTGGGGGGTTTGCATACTTAAAAGAAGCAGCAGTCCCCACCTTATTCATTATTTGAACGTGAGAGCATCTTGAATGCAGTTTTAGGCAGCTAGAGACTCCAAAGTACATGTACAAACCATCATTTAATCTTACCTGGTCAAGAGATCCAGAGTAGGGCCATACTCACTAGCTGAGAAGTCACTTTTCTGGTCAGGGCTAATAACCAGCCATTCTGCAGCAAAACTTCTGATTTGTAAAATAAAGACAAATGAAACAATGTGGATTTCCAGGATTTTACCAAGTTTACTTTGTGTCACCCTGCAATTGTTCAGATACCCCTATAAACCATTTAGAAGTGCCCATTAGTCTTCAAAAAGTTATTTAGATTTCAGAGTGGACTCCACAAGTATCTTGTAGCTATTTGCTGCTCTTTATAAGAGCAACTTGTCCAAATAGCAACAACCCTTGACGTTTCTTTCTTGCATGCCATCCTTTGTGTCAGTGTTTCCCTGTGGTAAGGAAGCCTTCAGAGATCCATGTGCCTTTAAAATTTATGGATTCATCTGAGGTCACCCATAGTAAATGCCTGTACTTTACATCATGTAAGTAACAGCAAAATAAGTTCTTGAATGTGGACACTTGAGCACAAGTTCATTCAGTGATGTATGAAGTCCCTGCAATATCTATAGAACTTTATGCTGTTCTTAGCTTTTTAGAGTAGGTAATCTTAAGTCTTTTAAACACATCAACAAAATGCGTAGATAAAACTTATAAAATGTTAGTTTAAACATTTAGGCGTGGGGGGGAGGCTTCCTCCTCAAAACTGAAACCTTAATTTTTCTTTTACACTTTTTGGGGTACTTCACAGACAATAGGTCAGTTCAGGATATCTGTGTATCGAACTAAGATCTGAATAATTAGTGATTGTATTTATGTGGCTGAATCAGTTAATAGTGTATAAATTTTATAAATGTTTTGCATAGGCAGGGTTCTTTTCTTACTGTAAGTATAATTAAGATACCTGCCTAAGTATTCTTTTCTTTTTGGATTGCAGACCCTACATAATTGTCAAGAAGCAAAAACCTGCAGTTACCAACAAACATATGGAAGAACTGGCTCAGGGTTACAGGTACACAATTCAAGTAGCCCACATTCACCCTCACATCTATCTAAATGCTGTGGAAGTAGCTCAGTCAGTCAGTATTGGGGCTTGCTATGCAGGAGTCTGCTCTCCTATATAAATTAATAATCAGTATATTGTCGGTTTTCTGTTTAAAGTCAAATTAAGCGAGGTCTTATTTTGTTGCACCTAGGGAATCTGGTGTTTATATAGAATAAATACATCTCAAAGCCTTATCTTTCTGCAAGTGTAAGGTCTGAGGCAGTATCATCCTTCTCCTGACTGAAAAATCAAGCACTTAAGGAATATCAACTTGACTGCCCCAAACACGGCACATTCAGGATTATTTTTGAAAGTGCTTGCAAAATCTTAGTTTGAGTGTTTAAAAATATGCAATTACACAGAAGTGTTTAAATTTAATTGAATTTTCCAAAGCCATCACAAAAAACTTACTAGGTTACTCTTATGCTTGCCTACATTTATAATAATGATGAGTACATATAGGAATATTTTTTTCTTTAGTTGTTCATGTAAATAACATTGGTCAGACTGTGAGGCAGTGAATGGGCAAGGGAATTAATTTTTTAAAATACAGATTTATTTAAATATGTGAAATGCACAGAACTTTTAATGTAAATGTATTTATCTAGATTAACTTCTACACATTACATTGCTTCAGTACATGTATTATGTAGCTCTATATTTTTGCAGAGATACATGAAAAGCAGTACTTCTGCTTTAATTTTTTTTATTTAACTGTAGGAACTTTGAAGACTTTCTGCATGAAGGCCTCGTTGAATATTTGGATGTGAATGAAGAAAATGACTGTAACATTGCACTATATGAACACACAATTAATAAGTAAGTAATGTTTACACATACCCTAAATTATCAATGGGACAGTTACAAAAAGTAGCTTAGCTTTTGGGTTTTCAGAGATCAGTTTCTGTTTCTAACTCTCAAAAATATAAAATACTTAAAGGTATATCCTTTGTTTCTCTTGATGTGGCATTTTTTTGTTATAATCACTGGGCTGCTCATTGTAAGTAATGTCTTATGTCTGTAGAGGGACTCCAGACAACCAGCTTACATTAAATGTCTTAAGTATTGGGATGGGACTTTTGGATGTGTAACAGCCCCTGATAAAAATGTCTGTACCATTCTGTGTATTCTTTACCACATATGCAAAATCCATTCCTGGTATGTGATTTTTATTTAGAAAGATATCCCAAATTTTTGTGTTTTCCACATATATGAAGGGCCTGATGCTTTGGCTGTTTATCTTGTGACTGACTAAAGAGCCCACATTAAAGGAATGACTCTTTTAAATTTTTAAATTCTCCTATCTTTATACTTTTTTTATGTTTCTATGACAATATCCTGTCAACTGAAGGCTGCATGTAAGATGTTAGAAGCTATTTCCATGAAATGTTAGATCAGTAGATTTATGCAGAAAATGGATTTTCTAGATGTTTTGACCTGGTCAAGTACTCATCGAAGCCAATAGAAATACATCATTGATTGCAGTGGAGCTGGATGGGACCTTCAGTTATCTTTAACCTTTGCCAGATGAAATGCATTAACTGTTAATTAAATTGTATTGCCTCAGCCCAGGCTTTTGAAGACTTTATCACTTTAAGAAATTACTCTTGCATGATCTGGTCTGGTTTCTGTATGCGTGAGCAAAGAGGAGCACACACAATTGCTGTCATTTGTGCCAATATTAAATAACTTCCACAAAGCACTAGAGCTGAAAAGTTGAAGTTACAGGACACCTGGCTCAGGTAGGAAGATTAATGGGAGCGTATCACATGAAATCACTGTTTAGTCAGAAATAGGAGGAGGCAGTGCCCTTCCAGTGGACTAGTGCAAGAAAATGACTTCTTGGTAACTGCCAGAAACTTTGGGAGGTTTCTGTGTTATTCATCACCTTGTTATGGGTTTAGCTTCTCTACTGATAGCTAATAGTGCTGTAAGTATCTGAATTGTCACCATTATGAGTAGATTGCTCCTTGTATCTATTGGCATTCCCTACATCCTGAATAGGTGATTTGTGTACCCCCCTCCCCCAGTTGATCATCTTGAATTTTAAAGGGTTCAACCATGTTGGTACAACTTGTTCTGGTAATACAACTGATACAATCCACTATTGTGAAGTATCCCATTAACATTCCTGCCTTTGTAATGGAGGCTTCTTTTAGCTACACTATCCTTTCTTTACCTTTCCAATCCAATTAGGGGTTTTTGCTTTGGAGGATTTGACTCTATAATGTGTTTCTTCCTTACCCCACCTGTAACTCTTATTTTCAAACTCATAAGACTTCTTTCCTTTCTTTGGCCCATTTCTGGCAGTTGCATTTTGAGTTGCAGAAACTGAACTGCTCTGAGATGTTTGAAGGTCTCTTTAGCACTGTGGAATACTTCAAAAGATACTGGGTTCTGCATAGGTTGCATCTTCTTTGGTTGAAACGGGATCAACCTCAACGCAAAACTACTTGTGTTGGTACCAAGAGTATATATAGGATATATATTTTCAGATATACCTCATCTGGAAATGTATATGTATTTCCATACACTAGTATCTTCCGAAGAAATTTGCTGACTTCACTGTCAGTAATTGTAAAGCTTCCTGTTTTGTTGTTTGAGATGTGTAAGCAGTTCTGTGAAGTTCTGCAGACTGAGGGAGCTGTCTGCACTCTGAGTTTGCTTCTCTTTTGAGACCATTTCACAGTTACTTTACTGAAACCGGGTTTCTATCATTCCTGTTTTCTTCAGACAGAGTTCAATTAAAATAGTTGCTTTTTATCAAGTGGAGAAAAAAAGTGACTGTCCACAGACCAGCAGGTGATTTTTAGGTTCCTCAAGTATAATTTTGATTTATGAAGATTTTGGGGACTTTAAAATTATTTCACTAGGATTGCCTCTCAGAATTTACAAATTTTTTCAGCTTTCAGATTTAATTTCTTCCAGGAGTACATACATTGTTTATGTAAGTGCCTGCTTCTTCAGTCTGTTTCTACTTATGTGTAATTCCTAAGCCTTTTCAAGCTTGTGGTACTTTACTGTCGTTTGAGTGTTGTCATAATAAAGATTTTTCCAGTAATTTCCTTTTCAGACTCTTAATGTTTAATAATCAAATTAATTCCTTTATCAAATTTAAAAAAAAAATGAACAAAAATATTCCAGAAGACTTCCAAGAGAAGTCCAACATTAGAGTTTTTAGAATGCAGTGAGTTTAGGTGTGTGGGAGATGCAATGTATGCCTAAACCCAAGTACTGTGAAATAACTCTAGAACATGGTGAAGTAAATGGTTTGGATAGGCTTTGTTATAATTACCTTTATTTCAAAATTCCCCATTTCCTAGTTACTTATCTTGATTTAAAAAGCAGATGTGTTCCAGCCAAGCTTTATTCTACAGTCCATCCTTAGTTGTTAATCACTCTACTTGCATCCCAGTGCACACTGATTCAGTTGTCTTTACTGAGCATTCACTTCCTCCTCTGAAGCTCATGCCAGGTAGAGAATTTTTTTTTACCTCAGTATTTACTCTTTATCCCTCTCTTTTTACTTCTCATCAATACTGCCTTCTTACAGCATAATTACTTCCAAAATATTTGGAGAGCATTTCAAATAGTGTGTTATTATGGCATATCACCTATGGCACTGGATCTGGTTTGGACACAGATGTTTCCCCTGTAGCTGATATTATATAACTGACCTTGTAAAAAACTAAAACTACACTTCTGGGGTTTTTCTGTATCTGAATCTGTCTTGCTCTTCCTTTGTCTGTTTCCTCTGTGGATTTATAGATCTTTGAGACTGGTAATTTGATGTGGAGGACTGTTGTTTGTGAGAAGAAAATCCTTATGACATTTTGGGTCTTACTGAGTAAACTGATGTTTTGTTGTCTTACTGACCTCGCTCAGGTTGTTGTTATATGGAGGCTTTTTCCCCATGGTGGAAGTTCATAAACCCTCATTTTTTTCTCTTTCATTTCTTTTCATGTCAAAGCACTTAAAGCTAAAAGAAAGTTACTAGGTTTTTAAAATTAAAAATAAAAGTTCCTTAGTGAACACATATTTTGAGGTTTTACTGACTTACAATTTTCCTAAACAGAATTTAATCAAAGTATTATGAGATGTTTCTTCAAAAGGTTTCTATAATTGGTATTTTTTCTTTTAAGAGATACAACACATTTGGAGATTGAGCCTTTCACACTTCTTGGTGTCTGTGCTGGGCTGATTCCATATCCTCACCACAACCAGTCCCCAAGAAATACTTACCAGTGTGCCATGGGGAAACAAGCAATGGGTAAGACTGGTTTTTTTATTCCTATTTGTCATGTTATGTAGTAAAAGTGACAAAACAGAAATTCTTTCCTTCCTCATTCACATAAAAGTTTGGCTAGGAAGAGGAAACGAGCTCTTCTTTAGCTCAGAGGATGAAAGAGTTTAATCTATAAGTTGGGCAAATTAAAATACCGGCCATTTTTACTTAATGGAGACTATATCTTCAGCTCTCAATATTTAAAAGATTTGGAGAAACTGGGGAGCTATTGGCTTTTTGTTGGGTTATTTTGATAACCATGACTTTCAAGTTTTCAGCATAGCTTCTGGGTTGGCAGAATGTTTTTTGTTTTTTTTTTTTCCTCTTTATGCTGTGATAGGCAGTTGGTTTCCAGACAAAAAGTGTTTAAAAGTGCTGCCACAAAGCAAGACAAAACACAGAGAGAGGAGAGTTTCTTTGAATAATTGAGTAGGTGCCCTAAAAATAAAGAAATAAATCATTACACTAACATTAGAGAACAAGAGGAATCAAAATGTGGAGGAAAGAGAGCTTAGTTACTTGAACACTTCCTGGGTCAGTTTCCTTTGGAAGAAGAAGTCAAGTCATGGGCTCTCAGCAAAATGGGTGAAACAAAATAAATTTTCTGATGTTTTAATAATTATTTTTACAAGTCTGATAGGTGGTTTTTAAAAGAACAACCATTTTGTAAATTTGCTGTTGTGGGTAATTTATACTAGCTGAGTTCTAATCCTTCCTTTAATACACAGCTAAACTAGCATTAAAGAATCCAAGTCATGATCCAAAGGCTGTGATCAAGCTGCAGAGAGTCCCAAGAAGAGCCTGGCCAGTAGTCCATCAATTCAGACAGCTGTATTCAGACTTGTGCTGTACATGCTGGTTTTATGTCTTGTATTAATGGCTCGTTTGCAAGTTAAGAGCTGCAGTAGAACAACTCTGTATCATGAAAAAACTGCCACTTCTGTTTAGTTTACTAAACCATTTGTTTGGTGCTCTGTGTTTCAAACTTAAACACTGCACCTTTTGTGAGACTTCCCTGGCAAAATTAATAGCAAAGTAACTTGAGTTTTCATGTTCAGTGCATCAAAATAGTAGAGTATAGCAACAGATGCATGTCCTTCCTTTAAATTAAAAAAAAGAAAGAAAAGAAAAAAGGAAAAAAGCAATGCAATCTTTTTCCTTACAGTTCTCCCCCATCCCATTATCTTTCCCCCGCGCCCAAGTCTCTATTTTATGACTATTAGTCTCAGAAGGTTTGGTTAGTTACCACACACAGTTAAGCAGGATCAGTGTGTACAGAAAGCCAATTCAGTATCTGTGGAGTTCTTTTGTAGTTTTCTGTGTGAAGGTTTTTTTGCCGTTTTGTTTTGAGTGTCATTTGCAATTCATTGTCTGTGTTTTCTGGGGTTGGTGTATTCAGCTGCTTTGACCCTAGGTCTTGCACATTTAGCTCCTTGGATACAATCCTCTGACGTTCCTGCTGACGCTAGGAACACAAAAGCCATTGAATATCCTGAGCAATAAAAAAAGCTTTTGTTTCGGTTTGTTATGACAAAACACCTGACTCAAAGAATAAGCAGCTAGATAAAAGCACATTTTAAAAGTTGGCACATGACTTGAGCTATATTTTGCTTTGCCTTAAGTATCTGCAAACACCTGAAGCTTTCTGTAATAACTGCTTAAAAATAATTTTTAAAAGCCTCTGTGAGTGGCAATATGTAGGGTCAGAAAAGATTCTTCTCTACTCTTCTTGATCAAAGGAGACTTGGAGAATATTCCTGAAATATTACACATTCTTTTTTCTGTTTGTGTTTATGAAAAGATGTGATGTAGTACTTCAAACCCCCTCATTTAAGTAACCTTTCACCCTCTTTGGTTTCATCCACCATCCTGAAATTGCAGAGCAGCTCCTGATCCAACATTGCCAAGTAGAAAGTCTCATGTCCAAGTCCACTGTGTCACTCCTTTGACTATCAAAACCTGGGAGTGTGGAGGGAGCCCCATGCTTGGGCCAGGAGCCTTGTGTTCCTCAACTCTGACCACGTCACAGGCCTGTGCCAGCAGCTTTGGACAGTCTTTACTCTTTCTAAAGCAACATCAAGCTGTGGAAAAGTGTGAAAGAACAAATAAATGGAGGGTGGACATCAGATCTTGCAATAAAGTCTGTAATCCTGTATCCCTGAGAAGTGTTAGGTATTAAAATGTTAATGTTTCTTCAGGATAACATTAAATGCCCAGAAAAGTACCTCACTTGCCTGGGCAGAATGATTTATTTGGTTGGAGGGCTAGGGCTGTGCTTGGTGAACAAACTGGATTTCACTGAAATTAAAATCCCTCTGCTTTGGCATAGGTAATTTACTATGTATGTTGTAGGTTGAACTGTAAGACTGACGGGAAGTCATGATTAGTGGCTGCTACAACAGCAGCTGCAAGGACCTCAGTTGAACATTAACATTACAGTGCAAAGTTAAGAGTTGTAGCTTAAAATCTGAGAAGTATTTAAGATTAAAATACAAGAGCCTGCACTGTTTGCATTCTGTGTGTTGCTAAAATAATGTTTAAGCAGATCCAAGGGCCTTACCATTAAGGAAAGGATTTTAAATTGAGCTTTTCTGTTCCATCAAGATGCAGGATTATCAGTCACTTTTACACACTGTACCTCTGTGACTGCGAAGCATTGTGTAAAAACCTAATTAAGAAACATACATATTTTCCTGCCAGTAGCTCACCATATTGCGCACGCATATGCACATCTGTGAAAGCAGAGGTGTGGGTGCACAAAGCAAACTCTCTGCTCTCACAGCCCAGCTGCAAGCTGTGGTTTCTACCCAAAAGTCATAACACAATCTTGAGTAAGCAAAGGAGAGTTTGGGTGACTTTAGCCCATGAAAGAGCAGAAAGCATTTGAGGGGAGGGTGGTAGGTGGGTGAGAGGTTTATGTTGAAGCAACTTCTTCTGGTATTACAAAAAACCCCACACCTCTTACTGTGTCATGGACATTCTGCTTTGCTACTGTTAAGCAGCAAAGCCCTTGATACACTGCTGTTCCTTGTGCTGTGACCAGCTGAACGTCAAGTTGAGAATGAGATTAAATTTGAGTTGAAAAAACATGTTCTTCAAGGAAACAAGTGCTGGGGGTTGTTGGGTTTTGACAGTTGTGAAGTGCTTGTCAGAGGGCTGAGAGATAAAGTGCTCCTAAATTTATTACAGGTAGCCTATTGGCAGAGGATCAAAACAAATGTCAGCAAAACTGGCTGCTGCTGGTCAATCATCACAGCTTGACCTGGATGTTGTGTGCCCAGGGCTCAGTTGTGCTCTGCAACACCATCAACACCATCTCTTTTTGCCAGCTCACCCCTTGCTCAGCTCTCATCTCTTTTTGCTGCTCTCCCTGGTAGCAGACACAGAGGTGCTGAGGCAGAAATGAGCCAGGCTACGTTCCCCACTTTACCCATAATCTTTTTAACCGATTTTAAAATCTTTCTACAGTGAAAAGAATATTTCAAATGCTGAACATCCAGATTACTTAATACTCATGCTCTGAAATCTCCCTGAGCTGAGTTGGAGTCCCCTCCACAAGGTTCAGTGTAGCATTTAAAAATTCTACTCTTTTCCCTGTTGGTTTGTGCATAAATAACAGGACAGGTTAGTAGTAAATCTATGGTGAAATTAGGGAAATACAGCAATTCTTTCCTTGGCTTGTGCAGTACTAGTCCTATTGGCTTGTATCTTAAGTAGATTGATTTATGTGTATGCTTGTTAATTTTGATTGTACAGTTTAATGTTGCTGTAAGTAATACACCAGAGAATTGGTGTATTACTTATTTTAGAGTATTGGTATTACTTCTTTTAGCTGGCTGTTAGTTCTGGTGAGTTCTCAATACTTTCTGTATCAGAATAACAATATCCTATTTATGCTAAATATCAATAGGTATCATTTATGTACTGATTACTTCATGCTGAGAAATGATCAAATGATACATTAAAAGAAAAAAAAACAAAACAAAACCAACTTGTAAAGAAACTGAGAACAGGAAAGAATTGCTCATGTGCATCCACAGTATAGCAAGTGCTGAGAAAAGCAAGAAAATTATCTTTGTTGTATCCAGGTCAATCTTGTGTATTTTGCTTTAAACAAGGCTAATTACCAATGAAAAAAAATAGGTTCTTGCTGGTGTGATGATTATAAATGTGGGTCATTGTGAGCGGGGTTTGTTATGGTGAAGTTTAATTATACTTTATTTTTGCTTGGCTCTTTGGCTGAAGCAAACAAGGACTCTGTTCTTTCAGAGAGAAAACAGAAATAAAGCTAGTGACTTCCTTCATTTCAGTGCCCACACAGAGGGGTTGTCCCAACACACCAGTCCTCAGAAGAAGAGAGCTTCTTAATTTTAAATAAGCAGGTTGTGGTTTAAGGCTGTGGTTTGTTAGACAAGTCTAGAGAAGGCATTATTTGTATAACCTTTTAATCCTAGCAATTAGGACTAATATTGCTGCTGTACCACATGCTTTTTGGCTAATTTCTCTTGTGCTCTTGAATAATTCTCTTGCCAGTTTCCTGCTAGGATATCCATCCCTGATACATACATATATATATATATATTTATTTTGATACAGCTTTCAGCTCCTGAAGAATTTCCTGAATACAGTTTATTATTGAAATTTAAAATCTCAATGATGTCAGTTGCTCATGGCTCCTGGTCTGATACAAACAGTAACAAGACTCATCTGACAACTTTGAAATACATGAAACGTGCAAGAGAGATGTAATTTGTGTTACCTGAAATATGTAAAAGTGTAGTCTCTAATCCTTGTTATACCAGAGACTTCCAGAGGTTGTTACTGGGGTATAATGGACAAGGCTGGCTATGATCAGGTTCTCCAGACTTCATCCCATCTTAGCATCCCCAAGCAGTGAACTGTAGCAGGTGCAGCCGATGAGCTGCATATGCATTGTTTCTCCCAGAGGAGAAAAAAAAAATTGCAAGCATTTAAAAAGTGAAAGTTGGCCTGGCTAACTAAGGAGGTTTTTTCTCAACACCAGTAAAATGTACCTATCCATGTAACTTTTAAAATGAGCTCTGCAGCAGGCAGCTTATCCTGAAATGCCACCAGTGCATTTTAGGTGCAGAGGGAAAATATAGTCTGAACCTCTGAGTTTTTAGTTTGGAGTAGATTTTCCTAGTTGTGTGGTTGGAAAACCAATTTTTAAATCAAAGTGCAATGAAAAAAATGTCTAATAGTAATGGCTGAGGGAGCATCAGAAGTCGTAGGGCCTTCAGATGGTGGTCTCGCAGGAGATGACTGGTAAAATCTTCAGTGTTGATGGAGGGCATGGTCGTAAGTTGTGCCAGGGGAAGTTTAAGTTAGATATTAAAAAGAATTTCTCTACGGAGAGGGTGATCAGACATTGGAATGGGCTGCCCAGGGAAGTAGTGGATTCTCCATCCCTGGAGATATTTAAAAAGAGACTGGATGTGGCACTCAGTGCCATGGTCTGGTAACCGCAGCAGTGGTTCAAGGGTTGGACTCGATGATCTCTGAGGTCCCTTCCAACCCAGCCAATTCTATGATTCTATGATCCAGGCCGTGCCAGCTTGCTTACTGGAGACAGAAAATGCTGCTCAGGGATTATTAACTTCCTTCTCCAAGAAAAAGGCAGAAAAACAACTGCTCAGGAGCGAGAGCCGCCATTAAGTGAATCCTGTCAACTCCACCATGTCTTCCTTGCTGTTTAAAAATGATGTGCCTGTGGCTTCAAAACCATTTTCTAGAACCAAGGAAAGTCCAGGCATGCCAAAGCTTGTTATAAGAGTCTGTTTTCAGATAGTGTCTGTTGAGCTATTTCATCGTTCTTGTCCTTGGGAAGAGTAGTCCTGTGGTGGTTTAGGAGAGAGCTTGGTGCTAAGGAGAAGGAGATTATTGGAAGTGCCTGTGATGCTGCTTCATTTAGGTATTTGGGTTTCTAGACATTTTATTTAAATGCAGATATTTGGAAATTGCAAGGAGATGCATAAAAAACATGAAGCTAGCCTCCTCTAAGCTCTGATTTGTGTTCAGCTGTACTGTACTCAGGCTATGTGAAGTCTTCATTACATGCTGGCTGTTTTGACCTTCCCTTGGAAGCTGCCAGCCTCTGAAATTGCAGGAGAAAATTGAAAGGTTTTGAAAGACTTGCCTCCTAAGCACAAGTACTGCAAAGTATTTAGTACTTAAAACTTTAAAACTTTTCAGACTATAATTTCTTAATTGCTTAGAGATATAGCATAGTTTTGGTACAGCAAACTCTAATAACATATGATTGCCTTCACTTTTGTTCTGCTACACAACAGTTTATGTTTCCCTGCTGGGTGTTAATTATTTTTTCCTCAGATTTCAGAAGACACTTTGGCAGTCTGATGGGACAGGGCCAAAAATTTCAGTCTCAAGCTGGGAGGTCTATACAAAGGATTGAATTCTGAGCCGTAAATTTAAAATTAATTTCATGTAAAAAGACAAATATATCGTGAGGGAACTTTTACTGCAGTCTTTCTAGCAATGACACTTCTAATTTCAGAAAGTAAATCAGTCTTGGCTGCTGCTAACTGTATGCTTTGTTCATACTTTGTGGCATTCTAACACAGGCTGTTGTTGAACTAATTATTGCCCTGGAAAAGGAAGGAAATATGACGTGGAAAATACAGACCTTAATATGCAGTTCCTTCTGAACTCAATAGGAGTTTTTCTGTTGAGTCTCATGAAATTTGGATATGTTTTATGAAATGCAATTTCAGCTGTTGAAAAAAAGCCCGTGGCTATTAGAACAATAAAAGCAAACTTTGTATTTTCACTGTTAATCAGTGTCACAATTGAAAAAGAAATCTTATTTTCATTCAGTCATATAGGACCTGACTTCGATATCTTCTGTTGCTGTTATCTTTGTACTGATGCTGAGGGTTTTCCTATTTAAGAAAAAATAATAATAATTCTTTTAGGAAGCTTAAATTAAGAAACCATTTACGTCTGTATTTAAATATAACAATGTAAAATTGTTTTGATATGGTCTCTTTTTATGTGTTTTTTTCCCTTCTTCAAGAATTTCTGTTATTAGATGAAATTCTTCAGTTTAGTTGATTTGCATTATGTTGCTCTTTTAGCCAGAACGTTTCTGGGAAACACACTGATGTTCACACACTTTTGTTTTTCTTTTACATTCAGGTACTATTGGCTACAATCAAAGAAACAGAATAGATACTCTTATGTATCTTCTAGCCTATCCACAAAAGCCAATGGTAAAAACAAAAACAATTGAACTGATAGATTTTGAAAAACTGCCTGCTGGACAGAATGCTACAGTTGCTGTGATGAGCTACAGTGGTTATGATATAGAAGATGCTCTGGTCTTAAACAAGGCCTCTTTGGACAGAGGTAATTACCATCAATCCTTTCTCCCTTCTTCAGTGTGTGTTATAAGACATTTTAATAAACTTCTTGTTACCCTATAATAACTTCTGTTGCAGGTATACCAGTACATCTCCAATTAAGAAATCAAATTCCAAAACTGTTTTGAATGCTTTTCTTTGTTTTCTGCATGAATAGTGATTGTAATTCCATGTTTGCAGTGGTGCAGTGAAGTTGCCAACGTGTGAATGAATTTCTGAGTATGGATATTATAAGAAAAAAAAAGGCTCACTTTTGACCTCAAATTAAAAAGTATAAATGGCCCCTTTTTGAAAACAGCTTACAAAAAATGTAAGGTATTTGATAATTAGTTCTGTTGGGCTTGGTTTTAGATGGTTACCTGAGCCTTTGTTCCTTGCTAGCAGAGAGGTCTCATTATTTTCACCAGTAACAAAAGCAATAGATTAGACTTCTGAATGTATGTTAGACAGAAATGAATCACCTGGCAGTTTGTGTTATTGCAAACTTGATGCTCTGAGGGAACAACAGCAGTATTGCCTATTGTCTAAAGCAAAATATTTTTAGTATGTATTCAGAAATAAACCAATGACCTGGTTCCCTGAAAAAAAAATCTGTACAGTGCAGTAATATTTTAAGGAAAAGTACATAAGCACTAAATAGAAGGTAACTAAATGAAACATATATTTGGGTTGGGCTGGGCTGTTTAACTCTTTCCAGAATTATTCAGTGCTTTATGTTAATGCTGCTGGGGGCTGGAAAAGAGTTGCCTGAAAACTTAAGTCTCTCTTTTCTCTCTTTTCCAAATAAATTCCCTTGAGAGAAGGCATAGTGCAGTGTGATCAAATTGGTTTTAGTTTTGGGTGGCCAAAATCAAATTCTTCCATGACTTTATTCCCCCCACACTCTCTTCCTCCTAGTTGCTAGGCAGCAATAATAGTATTCCTAGACATGTATCTTTGGCATTAATGTCTGCCGCATTTAATTTATGCCTCCTTTTCTAAAACAACAACAGGCATGATTTAAAACTGAATGTTTTCTTTTCTCCTAGACTGGTAACATTTACAGGGAGAGCTGTGGTGCTTGTCAGGAGTTACTTGACGTAATCTAAAGATATAGATGTACTGTATGTGGCCACGGACATCCTTCAAATTAACTAAATAATGTATGGTTATTAGAAAGCCTTGCTCTTGGCTGTCTGTAATTCTAAATGTGATACAAATGTTTACTAATGTGGTGAGGTTCAGTACTTGGAGAGAAATTCCAGAGATGCTGCTTTTCTCATCTAAAGCCCCAAACAGACCTATTTTAAAACAATATATGTAATTCAGAATTTCTTCAGAGGGGAGAAAAATTGAGTAATGGGGTGATTATATGAAACACTCAATCAGGCCATGCCTGGTAGGCTAACTTGTGTCAACCACAAACATGAATGAAAGTTAAAGTTTCTTAAAAGAAAGAGGTGCTGTTCTGATCCCATTACAGTCTCTCCTCCCATGTTTTGTCTCCCTGTGGACCACCAAAGGTAAGAGGAAAGATGAGTCCATGTGTATGCAAAGTCATAGAGGAGGATTATCACAATGTCAGAATTGGACTGTAGTCAGTATCTAAAAAAAGTAGCGTGCATGATCTGATTTTTAGTTAGTAGGTATCCATGTGCAATGCTGGCATATTCAAGACAATGAATTGTTCAAATAATGAAAAAATATTTTATATTTTGTACCTCAGCAAGTGGATCAGCATTCTTCATGGATTCTGATAATGTGTTGTAAGAAATCTTTGAACTCCTGGGCAGACGAGTTTGTGCTATATTTTAGGTTTTGGAAGGTGTCTTGTATATAAGAATGCCAAGTGTACACTGAAGCGTTACACAAACCAGACATTTGATAAAGTTATGGGCCCAATGTTGGATGCAGCTACTCGCAAACCCATCTGGCGCCATGAAATTTTAGATGCTGATGGCATCTGCTCTCCAGGTATGTCAGACTACATGTTAAGTCACAGCATGTCCATATTCTGAAATAAAAGTTGTTCTGTTAATATTTCATGTGCATCGTGTTTTATACTTATATAAGTATATAATTTATATAAGTATATATATTATTATAATATATATATTATACTTTATACTTTTTTTAATTGAAGGTGATTGTATTGGAAATTAAAATAATGCTATAAATGTTTGTTTCTTAAAGCAGTGCAGTATAAATCATTAGGCAGGGTTTTTTGTACACGAGAAGAGGAAGCATTATATTTAAGTAGAGGAATGTGTTTGACAGTGTGAGTCTATTGAAGCATTAGAATTTGTATTTTCCTTATCTCCCCAAACTAACAAATTTTAACAATTGTTTTTTACTGTTTATTTCTCATATATTCATATATAGTGTTATCCTTCGGTTAGGAAATAGCTTAATAAATCTGCTCAGATCTAGTAAGAAAGGTGCAGTAAAAAGCACTGAACTTAATTCCATTATAGCAGCACAACTGGGTCACTTTTGCACTTTAACATATCACAATGGAGCTTTCAAAGTTAATTTAAAAAAAAAAAAAGGCAAGAATCTTTGGAAGTATTTGGATAGGTAGGACTAGGACCATCTAGAGACTAAGTCTGTTCTCAGTGTTTTGGTAAAAACCTGTTTGAAATAGCTCATTTAGACAGAAGAGACATAGGCTGAAGTTCAGTGTAATTTTGTATAGGAGATGGGAGGCAGGTACTTGATGTGCAGCAGTATCATTGGGCGTGCTACCAATCTGGTTTTCTATGTGAAGGGCAGGATAAGGGAATGGAGAGGAAATCAGCTGATGTGTGAGACCAAACATAATAGGAAAAAAGTAATTGCAAAGAGAGACTGAAAGTAGTCTTGCACATCTCACTGTGGAAATGATGTGATGTCCTGAATTTAGGTGTGAATTTCTAAAACTTGTCAGTTACCACTATTGTTTGTTAATTTTCTCCATATTTACAACAGATGACTTCTGATGCCTTTGTGTATTCTTTAAACCCTGGGTATGTTGAATATCTGTTCTCATAGTGCACCCAGTGTGCAAGCTCTTCTGTATTCCTTACAAAAAAAAACCCCAACAAAACAACTAGTCTAATGATTCCCTTGCCATGCAATATTTAGTAAAATAAAATGGCATACTTCCCAGACATGTATCTCCTGGTTTGTCTTCCAGCTTACCTTTTCAAGATTTATAAAATGTGTTTCTAACAGAGATAGCCAGATATGTTTTCATGATGCTTTTTTGTCTTGTTCTTTGTAGGTGAAAAAGTAGAAAATAAACAAGTCCTTGTGAACAAATCTATGCCAACTGTGACACAGACACCTCTGGAAGGAAGCAGTGTGCCTCAGCAACCACAGTACAAAGATGTGCCAGTAACGTAGGTTGCATCATAACCTTATAACTGGGGAAGGTACATGGAAGATAGCTGAGAAAATTCTCAACTCTATAAAAGTCAAAGGAGTAAACTTCCCTCTGTAAATTAGACCTAGTTCTGTAGGTCTTTTTTTCAGAGCCCTAGGTTATTTTTAGACATACCTAGCCACTAAATCACTAATAAGTTTGATTCTGGCACCTGAAAGGCTGGAATTGCAAAGAGAGGAAGAAACCCTCCTGAAGAGGTGTGTATAGAGAGCAATCACTGAGTGGGTTGCTTGGAGCAACCAAGGAGAGAGCTAAGAGGTAAAGGGAAGAGGGGAGTCACTCATGGATGAAGTAGTGAAGAAACAGGAGAAAAGGAGGATGAGTGGGAGGGCAGAGAACATGCATATGCTTAGTGAGGGGGCACATTTTATTTAACTGAAGATTCAGAAATTTGAAATATTCTAGGAAGATTTTTCACCAAGAAGAGCCAACTTGACAAAAAATGACTCCTTGTTCTTTATGAGTTCACTTTAATTCTGCCTTTGTATCTATTATATCTCTGAAGTCTTTTCTTTTCTAGAAATATACCATACTCTGGAACTTACATATAATCTTTGCTCCAGTGGCCTACCATGTATAAGTTCCACGAAGGCTACAGTTTAGCCAGCAGCTTACCAACACATAGATAGTTGCATGTAACTTGTATTTGGTTTATAGATGTCAAACTCATGTTTTGTCTTCTTGTGCTAGATACAAAGGTGCAACTGATTCTTATATTGAAAAAGTAATGATTTCATCAAATGCAGAGGATGCTTTCTTGATCAAAATGTTGTTGAGGCAAACTAGACGTCCAGAAATTGGAGATAAATTTAGTAGTCGTCATGGGCAGAAAGGTAAGCTACACATTTAATGAAAAAAATGCATATTGGGAATGCCTACTATACATACTTGATATCAATGTGAATGTATCCATTGGTTGGTTCAGATCTTTTATGAATGCAGGGGTAGAAAACCATATCTTTTTTTTTTTTTTTTTTTTTTTACGTTCACCTGGTTTAGCAATGATGTTTCTGTAACTGAGGAGAGGAACTGGCAAGCACAGCTCTCTGTTGACTTATGAATCTGCAAGCTACAGTAGTCACCCATTTTAAATAAGAACAGGGTATTGAGGGTATTTTGTTTGGGTTTTGATAGTTTTTTTTTCCTAGTGTCAATCTGGCTTTAGATTATAGATTTGTAAGTGGGTTATCAAGAGAGAGATTGGAGGCAAGAGAGAAGGGACCTACTCTCAATGGACAGAAAAGACCAGAGGTGGAACAGAATGTCTGGAAGCCATCTGTGCAGAAGTATTGCTCTAAAGACAAGGCTACAGATAGATAACTTATAGCATGGTGTAAAAGGGAAGCAAAATCAGGGATACAACTAGGAGTGCACTAGTCAATTGTGGGAAGAAAGGGAAAGTGTTTTTAAAAATACCTGGGACATGGTCTGGGACACGTCTGAATCCTAAAACTGGGAGTTGAAAATGGGTACCTCCTAGGGAGATGCTTGGTGGTATGTAGCTCTCTAGTGCTAATATTTTAAGTAAGATGTAAGTAAGAGGCTGTTTCCATATCTGTTGAAAAAAGTACTGGGCACCCTTTGACAGAAATGGCACAAAAAGGTAACTCAGAGCATCCTCTCTAAATCTCAAAGGACTGGGAGATGTAGGAGGGGTATTAAAGAATCTTCAGCATATACAGTAATCCTCTGCAGTCTCTAGGTTTGGTGATCAGGACATATATCTAGAGCAAACCTAACAGTCACAAGAAGTGAAATGGTTACAAAAAGCAGTAGGTAATTGTGAGTTGTTAGCAGATGTTGCCTCAAGTTTTTGTGGCTGTTTTCCTTAGACTACAGTCAACAGCAGGATTTCTCATTACGTTCACGTCTCAAGAATCACCTTTGCTTCCACAGTATCTTTCCATGGACCTGTAAAACTGGTTCTTGAAACTAATTTACTAATAAGTATTGAAAGATTTTTCCTGATTGTATTTTCAAGATCGTTTTTGATCTAAAAATAGGAAGCAGTTCTCACTGAGTCCCCAAGTGATTTGGAAGCCAGCATCTACTGCAGGCTTCAAAACAGTAAAGCAGCAGCAGTACGTTCTTGACTTTCCTTTTTAAATCCAGGCTGGTTCTTGCACTACAGGATTGTTTTGGTAAGTGAGAGGGGGAAGATCATTAGCTACAGAGGCAAGCAGAGAACTTAGCAGTTGAAATGATTCTACTACCCCATTCCTTCCTTCTCTCCAGGAAGAACCTTCAGGGAGGTTTTGTGTAGAATTCTTCCAAATGATTTTTTTAATCTTGTACACAGTGAAGATGTGCATTAATTTTAAGACTAGGACTACTTGTAGAGCAAATCCCACTTACATATATTTTGAGCATATAATTAGTCCTTTTTCTTTATAAGTGGCCTTTGGCATTTTAGCTGCAAGTTATTGTATAACAGTACGGTAAGTTCTGTGCATGACAGATTTTCTTACTAGAACAATATAAAAAAAAGCCAATAAATTATATTAAGTTGCTTTGCTTATCATGATAAATATTTATGGGGTTTGCATGAAAAATTTAACCAGGTAAGGTTTTTCTCCTAGCTTGGGTTATTGATATGCACCTACTGAAATAGCTGAACAGGATTTAAATGGAACTGATTTTCATACCTCTCCAAAAACTAAGAAAAAGGGTGCTCCACGAATCTGGAGCCATCAGAGGAGAAAAGGTAGAAGTTGAAAAAATTACAGAAGGAAACAGAAATGTGTCAGCCAGGCTGCAGTATGGCTCTAGGGCCTTCTATACCACTGAATGCAGCTAGGGCATCTCACTGTCTAGAGCAAGCTCATTTTAGAGGTCTCTAAGGCAGACATTGCATAATACTTCAGCTCCTCATCAAACCCAGATACTCATGATCATATGCAGAAACAACTAATATGCACAGTGTTGGAGTTTGGTGGTATTTTCTTTGGTGGTAATATCCCAAAAGCCATGGAAAGGTAAGTTGTGTTGTGTTGTTTTGTTTTGTTTTCCAAAGTAAAATACCTGTGGAAAAACAACATGAAAAACAACATCCTAAATGCTTTAGGAAACCTTGAGGGTGCCCATAATTATGCCTGACATTGCATCAAATTAGAATGACTAATCCCCCATGTATCTGTGCTTTGGACATATAATAATAATAATAAGCCAAAACCATCAGTTATTCAGAATAGCACATGTCCCTTTCAGCATGGGTTTGGGGGTATCAGAGGGAACATTGGAAGAGCTGTGTTACAGAGTTTACAGACATGTGCTTTTTGGCCAATACATCAATCTGTAGTCATCTCGTGTCACTGAGGGGAGTGATCGTATTCTACATTATTATATTCTAGTAGGATACATTGTTTCACTGGCTTGTAGTATTTTATGGGGAAAGATGTTTCAATAAATGGGAGAAGGGGAAAAGATTCTTAGTGGGGAAGATACATGTGTTAGATACCAAAAAAAAAAAAAAAGTAATGACCAGAACAGGAGTTCACTGTTTGGCGACTTCCATTTAATGGTACAGAATTAGATACTGACATTTATGTTGGATCAGAGACAGTAACAGAATGGAAGAAAGGCATGAAAAAGAAAGGGAAAATCTCCTTTGCCAGCTGTTTAAAAATACAGCTACTATCATCCTTCTCTAGCATAATTGGAGAAGAATCTGTTGTAACAGAGGAATATAGACAGTTGTGAAACAAGCCATAATACTAACCTTTTGACGTTTTTGATTGAGAGAATTTTTAATTAGCCCTGAATTTGTTCTGTGATCTTTGGATGCAGGTGATGACGACTTCAAGTTTAATATGTGAATGTTAGCTTTAAGCCCATCATAGGGCCATTTAAACTCATGACGAGCTTAAATTAATGGTTATCTTGATTCAATGAGGAAAGAAAGCCTATTTCTCTTTCTGTATTGTCAGTCTTTTCTGTGAAGTATTTTTATTTTCTAGAAGAAAGGCATGAGATTTGATTTCACAGAATTGTAGTAGTAGTTTCAGAGTAGTTAAACATGTATAGAATAAGAGATTGCACAAGCCACATTTCTCAAGGTTTTTGGGTTTTTTTCTCAAGGTTTGGGTTTTTGGGGGGCTTTTTTCTGTATTCCAAATTAGTTTGTATTCTGAAGGTATACTTTGTCACTGGGTCAGACAGAAGCAGAATAGCAGAATTGCACTGTGTCTGGGATATGACAGATGGAAGCTCATAGCCAGCTTTAGCCTTTTATTACAGAAGAGCCTTTTTTAAAATATGTTGGTAGATTTTGTAGGTCTCTAATAATAATATGGAGTCTCTATGATAATCTCTATGTGACAGTACCTCTGTACTTGCCACCGTCTTTGTGTCCTCTCCCGTGTCAGCAATGTATTGGCAAGGGTCACCACTTCTGTCCTGTCCACCACACCCTCTTTCCATTCAAGTCCATGTTTTAAGTACACTTCTTCCAAACTGCTGGTAAGTGCTAGCCTTTCCTTCAAGATGTGTAAAGGAAGAAGTGTATGTGGAGGAGAAAAAAAATCTAATGAGGCCATCACATTGTGTTGGGCAGCACACCAGCAAATATTTTGCTCTGCCTCAATGTTCATCTTCAAGCTGGACATTTCAGTAATGTGTCTGGCAGTAGGACTTCTGCTTTAGTCTATAAGTCCTTCAGTGTCTAATGTCTCACAAAAAACCACATACCTACCAGGGAGGACTTATCTTAACCTGTAGGACTTTGTTTTAATTACGTTGCATCACATATTTTCCAGAAGGACAAAGAAACTTTTTTTGTTAATTATTTTGGTTTTTAATCTTGCATTCTTCAAGCAAAGTCACTTTTCAAAGCACAGAAGGCTAGAGGATTGTTAAGCTAAAGAAGCTTCATCTGAGTTCCATACAAACTAAATTATTATATTTCCAGATTTCCTCTTGCTTTGCTACAAGTCACAATGAGGAAGAAGTTGGGCTCCTTTGATGTGAAAAAAAGCAATATATCACTTCTCTGAAAGAACATTTCTCAGTCTCTCATGTGAAAAAGGATTAACACCTCCAACAAAGGTCCTGTAGATCACAGAACTAAGCAGCAATACTGAACAGTATTCCTGAGGAGTGGAAAAACTGTATTTAAGCAAGAGATTGTTTGAACTGGCAAACAGAAGCTTTTTAATAGCTGAAGATCTAAGATAAAGGATTAAACCTTTCTGAAGTATCTGCACTTAAACAACTCTAGAGACAAGGAAGCGAGTTTAAATTCATGAAAGATGGTCTTTGTTTTCCTAAATGAAACATGTTCTTTAGAGTCAAAACAAAATCCGCTCAGAGCATTGTCAACTACATGAACTTTCATGACAATACCACTTATCTGACCTTGCTTATTTTATAAAGTTTTTACTAGTTTAAGCATCTGCCTACTGCTTGCATAACTTCATAGTTGAAAATAGCTTCTCTTTCTAATGGGCTTTTGTACAGTGCATACAGGCAGAACATGCAAAGTAAGATGTTAGTTTTAAATGGCTACTTGTGTAATTTCCCCCTGTGTTACAAGTCAGACTTAGTCATTTGTATCTAATAAAACATCAGTGGTTTTATAGGAATTAAATTATTGAAGTGGCATTAAAAAGAATTTGCTGTTATCAACTGCAGGAATGTGGGATGATCAGTAGTTATCAGGCATTAGGAAATGTAGAAATAGCTTAGCTTATTTTTGCCTTTGGAAGCTGAATATGAGAAAACGAGAAGTTAGAATGCTATTAAAACCTCTCCTACCTTTTTTTATAATTTTTATTTATTTATTTTAACAAACCACTGCTTAGCTTGCTGTTTTAAGAAGAAAATTGCAGCATTCTTTATCTCAAGCAGCAAACAGGTAACCTTCTGACCTTTTCAGTAAATCCTCAACTGAACCTCTGAAATTAGGGTGATTTAGCATTTTATGGCACAGAATAAAAATCTCTAATTCTGTTTCCAAATAGTGTATACTGAACACACATTTTATTAAGCTCTTGACTCATTCAGCCATGTGTATTTTGTAAAGTTCCTATGGTTATTGTTTTACAATAGCTGCTTCCAGAAGCATTGTAAGGGTTTCAATTAATCAGCTCTTTGTGTGCTTCAGACTATGCAAATTTATCACATCAGACCATTCAGCAGCTCATGGGAAAGCAGTGTACAAACTGTATTGTCTTCTAGCACCTCCTCTCATTTGGAGTGATGTTTTTAATAAGAAAACTAATCAAGTTTACTTATGCATTATTTATCTGTTAATTTTAATTCCGTTCTTTACCTCTTATGTCAAATGGGATGTAGCAAGTGATATGATAGATCAGTGAATGATTTAATATTGAACAAAGCCTATGTGATGCAGCACTTTTTTTCTTCTGGACTTGTTTTATGCTTAGTTAGCCAACACAGTGTGTAATTAGAGACTTTTGAAGCAGAGGTACGTTACTTTATTTTTGCAGATCTCTTTGTCACTTTTCCACAATACATAGTGCGGTGTTACAGCTATAACTTCTCTTAATTATCTGACATATTCTTATATCTCAGGAGTATTTTGAAGTCCTGGCAAGTCTGGTAAATCTAAAATAGATGCCTTTCAAGTCAGTTTTAGCTCTTTTACCACCATGTCATTAGAATAAGTAAACAAGCACATTTAGTAATGCGCTTCGTTTTATCTTGCTGATAGAAACTGGTATTACTGCTGCTTCTATTCACTTAGTCTCCTTTGCTCTCTAATGTCCCTCCTGCTGGTAGTAATTAGTTTTCTATATTAGGTTGTTTTGACTTATTTGATGATTTTTTTTTTTTTTCATTTGGCATGTGTGTGTATAGAAGGCATCTTATCGTAGCCTGGTGAAAAACTTTCCCATACTGTTGTGTTTTGTCCCTGCCCCCTCCCAACCTCCCCCCTGCCCCCTCCCTGCTGAACTGCTGTTTTACAAGTCTGTGGATGGTGGTGTTTGTCAGCAAACTGTAAAAGCAACCACATAAAATACATCAGTTATGGAAACCTGACTTTCTCCTGATTAAGAAAAAAAAAGAAAAAAAAAAGCTCTTAAAGGATGAAAGTACTTTCTGGGTGAAAGGATCTCTGTGCTCTCACAGGGCCTTGTGGAGATACACTGCTGTTGAGATGCTGGGATTGATGCAGATAGTGTGTGTGAGGATGGGGGCCATCATGCAAAGTCACAGGGTTGTCATTTATTGGCTGCCGTACAATAGCATTGAAAAACACTGCCTATGCCTGTTTTATACTTGCATGTTAAACCACCATAGATGTCTGATTTAAGTTTATTCTCATTTAAACTGTTATCCTTTTATCCTTGCAGTAAGCTAACCATGCTTAGTAATCAACTTGTTTTGTTTTGGTTTTTTTGTTTTTTGAGAGAGAGGCATATCTTTCTAAATTATACATTTTTTGTGAGGTAGCATTACAAAATTGATATTCAAAGCTCTTTTCGAGAATTCAGTTTGGTTTTCAGTTGATAAAAAAAATAGTTACAGCAAGCTGCTGAATACTTTCTTGCTCAAATGTACAGTTATCCTGTTAGTCCACATTGAAACAAAACATCGCTTTTTTTTTTTTTTTCCCAGGCTTTTGTGGTTATTAATATTTCATTCGGGTTTTAGGTCAGAACTACAGATTGTGTAGATAAGAGCAGATTCAGGCCCATCACAGAACAGCCTTTAGTCTGAAATTGTATAAGAACAGTGAAGAGAAAGAAGGGGGAGAAACCAAACTATTTTGGATCTACTGTATGAATGCTGCAGAATGGTTTTCATGTGCTGTCTAAATCTGTAATAATTAGGAAATCTTAAAAACTTGTAGTAAGAGGCAAAGCAAAGTTACCTACTAGTTTGAGTGTGTCCTGTGTATGAATATTGGAGGAGGGGTGGTTGGGCAGCTCATTGTGCAGTGCAGTTCTTGCATGAGGCAACATTTGGAACTTGAAGCTGTCTTAAATCCAACCCCTTCTTTTTTCCTTTACTGTTTTATTAGCTAGTTGCAACTGATAATTCCAGTTACATGGATTCATTCACTTGATCACTTTTTTGCAGCTGCTCAGCAATGCAGAACCACGAGGTTTGCCTTGTAATGCCCCACTGCAAACTCTGGTTCAGGGGTTGGGCTGAAAAAGAGTAGCAAATTCAGGAGCTTGGAGTGCAGACTTGCAATTATTCGGCTCTTAAAGAGCTTCTGAAGGCAAATGACTGCAAAATAAAATCAGGATTTTTACTTGAGGATTTTAATTTTAATTCAATCAGGATTTTATTTTTGAAATTAATTGCAGTTACTTGCTTTTAGAAGTAGTGTTGTATATAGGAAAGGTGTCTTTGAGTGGCTTTTAGCAGTTTTTTATGATAAAGAAAGAACTTTATTAAAACACAGAGGAGGAAGATATTTCTCTCTGTCCTGTTCTCTAAATAAACTGGGTGTGCTATAGATCGTTTACAGACTCAGCTACTTCTTAAAATACAGAAGCTTAGAATTGAGGTTTATAGCTTTCTCTTTTTTCTTTTCTTTTTTTTTTTTTTTCCCCTCCTCTGTAAAGTGGAAACTTTATAAACGGCCTAGCGAGCTTCACATTGCTGGATTCTGTCAAAATATTTTGTTTTTAACTTCTAAGCTCATTATGCTGTCTTTGTGTTAACTTGTATTAAAATCTGTCAGCTATGACTGGTCTCATAACCACAGTCAGCGGACCAGAATAAGTTAATTATTTACTTGTGTCACTAGTGCTCTTCATCTAATGAAATGCACAGCTGTGTTAGATCTGCAGTTGGGTGTGTAGGTCCCATTGTTATACAAGTCAGCGGAGGGTAGAAGCCGCTATGATGGAGAGCCCTCAGTTCTTTCTGCTGTTCTGCCTTTCTGTGTCGATTTCATGGATCTTTTATCATTCACTTTCACACAAAACAAACAACACAGTGGCTGTCTGCTATGGGAACCAGCTTGGCATATAAAAGGTTTTCAGAGCCTAAAGTAATTTTAAGTTAGCTAAGATTTAATTTTTGGCTTACAGGTGCCGGGGAGTCCAGATGCAAGCTAATGCTTTCTTAGAAGTAAATGCAAATGAGGCAAAATGTACGTGCCGTAATACAGATATAATAAAGTATTTTTGTGTACAACTTCAGGATAAAAAGGCTGTGCACACAAGAGATAGTGGGTTTGATTTACTTATTTATTCGTTTCCATTTTCAGCAAATGATTGCTGCTTGGCAGGGAGGGGTAGGAGGATGTTATTGATTTATCATAGTAGAACAATGAAACTTAGTTTGAATAAGTTTAAAAACTAAATAAAACAACAACAACACCCCTGCCCCAGACGCTCCAATCGTTTTAGGTTGGGGGTTTTTTTCTGCTCCCTTCCCCCATACTTACTATTCCCATTCTATTAACTACTGTCCCATACACCTATCCCTGTCTTACTTGGACAGTGGAAGAGGAGCTCCCTCCTGAGCAGACGCCAATATCCCCCTGTGAACTGGCTGCTCGGGAGATGCCTCATTAGGGATGTAACCAGCACCCTGAGTCTTCCAAGAGCCCCCTCTGCTCCAGGACTGTTCCCAAAGCTTGCTCTGGCAGTTGCAGCAGGCTGATCTCAAATAGCTTGCAGGTTTTTTCAGCTCTAAGGGCTTCTGGAAGAAATTGTCCAACTGAAACAGTAGCTTTGGTTCAAAGGAGTACAGGCTTAAGCAGCTGTATTTTAGCACCTGAATTTGAATGTTAGACCTCTCACTCATTTTAAGCTGCGATGTTTTGATTTGCAGAATTCAGGGTAGAAACCATTGTAAGGTCTGGATGGAGAAAGTTGGGATGTACAATAGACTATTTAAATGAGTTTTCATGTTTCTGTTTAATCTTTCCTAAATAGTTTTAGAGTTTGGGAAGTTGTGTTTGGTCTACACTGAGTACTAATGGAGATTAAAAAAAGCTTTCAAACTTTTAAAGGTACAGTTCGTGTTCATGAACTGACAAAATATAAGCTGTCTGAGGAGTAAATTTTACTTGTAATTAATCAAAACTAATTTTTGCTCAGCAAATGAGTGTTACTGGAATAAAAAATTGGGGGTTTAATTTATTTTTTTTCCTCCTACTTAGCTCTTCTGTGTCCCTAAGTCCTAACTTGATTTGGTTTTATTCACTGTATTTAGCAAGCTGTATTTGTATGATAAACAAATTTCAAAGCAATAATAATATTGTAAGTCCAAAGAGATAGTGCAGAAAGACTTATGTCTTCATTTTTTTTTTTTTGAGGATCTCTATCATCAGCTTTAGAAACTACATCTCCCTCGAGATGTTCCAATCTGACTGGTCAGAAGTTTCTGGTTGCCTCTGGAAAACTCTATCTAAAGCTTTCTTCCCTAATTTGCTAACTCACAAATCACTGGGAGCATTATGTAAGGGTATGCTAATTTTGCTAGTCCTATCACAAGGGCTGGTGATTCTATCCTGCAGGTTGTGAGCACCGGTCATGGTAATGAATCTGGGTAAAAAGTGATCCATGAGAAAGAGAGGAGGAGGAAAACACTAAAGAAAATCTGGTGATGAGCGTCAGCCCTGCTGGTGGTTTGCTGTTTGTGAATTGAAATGTTTTCTCTTCTGCAGGGGTGTGTGGACTGATTGTTCCTCAGGAAGACATGCCATTCTGTGATACAGGAATCTGTCCAGATATCATAATGAACCCTCATGGCTTCCCATCACGTATGACGGTTAGTGGCTGTGTCATGATTACAGAGGCAGTGTCCCTCAGTAGGGAAAGTGAAGTAGGTTAGCCAGAAGAAATTAAAAAAAAAAAAAAAAAAGATTGGAACATGGTTTCACTGAGAATATTCTCCAGTCATTCTCTGCTAACTCTTCTGTAAGTATTCCACACTCTCTTTTGAGTATTTTCAAGCATCCTGCTGGAAAAGGAGTAGGGATGCAGGCTGTTTGTCCATCACTTGTATTTTGTTCTCTATCAAGCTAATATGAATGCAGCTAAATACCTCACTGGCATCCTTTCTGTTTGGAAATTCCTTCTTCTCGCTCATTCTTCCTTACTGCCTGTATCCAGTTACCAGCTGGGACAGACTTTGAAACTGATATCTGGAGAGAAGTTTCAATAATAGTTCTAGACCTATATAACTTCTTATGTTACCCATGCCTCCCTGGCACTGATGCAAGTCTTGCACCTGTTCTGCAGGGTCACACTGACTACACCACAGCTTGACCTTTGTACAGGATCTCCATTGATTACTTCGTGCAGCTTCTGATCTTTTTTTCTTTGTTTGCTTCTTCCTGTCACTTTCCCCTGCTGTACTGTAGCATGTCAGTCTCTGAGGCTGTCTTCTAGAGCAGAAAGCCACGCTGAATCCTGCTCATTTTCCAGACAACTGGAAAAAACAGAGCTGCCTGACCCTGAACCTTTAAAGTGTTCCCAGGCCCTGCGAGGTGTCTGGTTTTCACTCCCTCACACAGGGGATGTGAACAGGGAGAAGCCTCCCTGTTCTTGGGCTACTTCCTCTCTTCCCATTGCATGCAGTAACCCAAGCCATCATCTCAGACACTTTACCTGGCTAACTTATGTTGTCACCAGTCCAGCGATTGGAGCAAGCAAGCTGTTAACTCTGCTTTTCTTTGCACAGGTAGGAAAGTTAATTGAACTCCTGGCTGGAAAGGCTGGGGTCCTTGATGGCAAATTTCACTATGGAACAGCTTTTGGAGGCAGTAAAGTTAAGGACGTGTGTGAAGATCTTATTCGCCATGGTTATAACTACCTAGGGAAGGACTATGTAACATCTGGTATCACTGGGTAAGAATCTGCTCTATAGATTAGACATTTCAGAGGAGTGGGGAAATCCTGTTGAGACACAGCTGAAAAATCTCATGTCTCAGAGCTCAGGAGCTTTCTCTTATTTGCAAACCGCTCTGTGAGGTGGAAGGAAGGGGCTGAGGAATGGTGCAATTTTTTCTTTTTTCTTCAAAGTATTTTATGTTTCTACATTTTAAGAATTACTATTATTTGTGTGGCTGTAATGTGAATGGCCCTTGTAATACATATGAAAATTCCCAACTTTTAATGCATGACAAGTAAAGGTAAAATCAAGGTTTTCTTTCTGAAATTTTGTAAGAAATTTCAGCTTTCTGTTGGCAGCAAATGTTGTATATGCTTGGAATCAGATAAACATTTTCATATTGACTTTAATAATACTGTAAAATATGGGTTTGGCAGGTGTCTGTTCCTTGGGAATATTTTGTGTGTGCTCTTTTTCCCTTTTTTTTTTCTTTTGATTACACAATGATTCAGTCTGGCATAATACTCTAATCTGCAAACTTCCTGCTGTGTTGATCAGACTGGCTTCTGAGACGCAGAGTTCAAAGAACATAAGATAGTTTAAGAAAAGGGAAAGGCCATATGGCTCCACATGCCGGCCCTTCCAAAAAGTATCTTAATCCTACCTTCCTGCTATTTTTATTATCCTCCCAGTCCTCCTCAAGGAACAAGTTAAGGTCTCTCTTGCAAGTGTTTTTTGAATGCTTTTTATTTTAATTGCTATTCCTACCAATTTTTTCCATATGTTGTTTCTCTTTTTTGCTTCAGAAAACTTATTCTGTTTTCCTTAGCATTTCCATATTCCGTAACTTACATATCAAGTAAACTGATGTTTGAAACACTTTCTGTTGATACATCATAGTAACTTTTAACAAATCTGACTGACCTTGTTTCCTAGGGAGAATAAAATCATCTAGCTCTAAAAATCCCCTATCCCCAGACTTCAACTTTGTAGTACTTAGCTTTGGGATACTGATATTCTTCCAAGAAAATTTCACATGCTTCATGTTTGTTATGAAATTTGAAGGCAGATTTCATAACAATGTGGAAATTTGCAAATTCCAAATGTCTGTTAAAGTTTATTATCTTCTTCAATAGGCAGATTTTGGAATAACAATGCATTGTGTCAGTAATACCTCTGAATGGGAGGTGAAACTGTTGTTGCCTGCTTGTTCTCACATTGCACATACATTAAAAAAAAATCAGTGATAGTACTGAATTTGTTTCTCTTTG
The DNA here is from genome assembly GCF_003957555.1 of Calypte anna. NCBI lineage: Eukaryota > Metazoa > Chordata > Aves > Apodiformes > Trochilidae > Calypte > Calypte anna. Next base: position 55,267,216 of record NC_044244.1, on the reverse strand, counting down.
TTAAATCTGGTTGTTCTTAGTGCTGAAGGTGGTAGCTGGGGAAATGACTGAATGCTTTCAACTGGTGCTTTCTCATCTCTAGGCACTTACACTGTTCTTACAGTTGGGGATGATTTAAACACACAAATCTTTAACTATTACACCATCTCACAGAATGGAGCAACACCCTCCTACTGCTTACAGATGTTCCCAAGCTGATCCAAGTGTCTAAACGTGCATCTCAGGAGCACTTTCATTGCTGCCCGCCCACCTAAGCCCTCAGTGCCAGCCCAGGCAAGGTGCTGGGCATTGCTACGGGGCACCTGCACTGATGCAGAGCCACTAAGGGAGGGCTTTCACCCTGCCAAGTCTTGTGCTGTGCTTCCAAGTGCTGTGCAGGGAGAATTAATGGATGGAAAGACTGTCAAGCTCATAGCCTGCCAATGCTAAGCTGTCCTGACAAATGCAAATTCTTAAAGTGCTACAATAAAAATGATGCTCTGAGCATTTTTGCTGCATGTATTTGTTTACACACGTGTTTACCTCAGTGTGGGTGATATAAAGTGAGGGAATGCAAGTAGAAATATCTTGAGTCTCTCTTCAGGATGTGACACATTTACAGTTTTTATGGGTTGCTGAGGACACCCTTGAAACACTCCTGCACAGGGGAGGAACTTATCTGCTACAGCTGAACGTGTACCTGCAGCTGGAGCAGGGAGTCTGTGCAGTGTATGGACAGAGCTCAGGAGCTTATTCCTTGCTAGGGTGGGTGCAGCAGTACGTGGTGCTGAAAGTGTCCTGTTCTTGTGTTCATAAGGGGTCCCTGTGGGCTTTGCAGTCTGATTGCCCTAAAAGCCAAAACACATTTTTCTAGAGCTCCCAGATAGTTTCAAATTCCTCCTTTACATGATCATAGAATCACAGAATCGGCTGGGTTGGAAGGGACCTCAGAGATCATCAAGTCCAACCCTTGGTCCACTACTGCTGCAGTTACCAGACCATGGCACTGAGTGCCACATCCAGTCTCTTTTTGAATATCTCCAGGGATGGAGAATCCACTACTTAATGATGTTCCTGTCTCTCTTGAGGTAAATATGTGCTAACTGTGAATATCGGTTTTGTTGTGGTTTTTTATCCCTGCAGGGAGCCTTTGGAAGCATATATCTATTTTGGCCCTGTGTATTACCAGAAACTAAAGCACATGGTGTTGGATAAAATGCACGCAAGAGCTCGAGGACCCAGAGCAGTGCTCACCAGGTATTGTTACAGGCTGAAGCACAAAATTCTTAGTATACATTCAGAAATGTGCCCAGTTGACTGACGGGTATAAACCAAAGGTCGTTTAATTTTTGATACTTTACACAAAGTGCTGTTACCTGTTGATACATTGTTACAGACTGATAACTCTCCTGTCTGCGATAGAAGGTTGTTCTGAATGTCCAGGTGTGCAGTACCTGGTCCAAAATTGAGTTTGCTTCTCAGAGTTGTGTTAGCAGTTGGTAACAATACCATCTGCTGATTCACACTCTGGCCCTTTCCTGTCAGACTGCTTGTATCACAGGTATTTTAGGAGCATATTCTTTTCTTTAACATTTGTAGTTTTGCAAAATCAAGTATGAGTAGAAGGAAAACATTTTTTTTTAATATTTTGGTATCTTTAGCGGGTTAATATTGATGTGATCTGTGTCTTCACTTGACAAGGCAAAGCAAATGCATTGGCCCTAGTTTACTGCAAACAAGTGTTAGAATAATTTGCATCCCTGATATGTTGCACTTTACCTTGCAGACTATTCCATTCAACTCTAAAACTGACTCTAAGGTTGTATGGTCTGGTCCACAATTACCATTCAGTATCATAGCACCTTCACATTAATAAGCAGCAAAATTTAGAGTTACCTGCAATAACTCTACATTTTATTTGCCCAGTTTAAGATATGTCCTTAGTTCTTTTGGAGTCATGATCATTGCATTAAGCCTGAACTTGGTTTTCTCTCTAAGAAGAAGGTTGATTACCTTGTTGATGTCTCCTGCTGTCAAATTTTGAAGTCATGCAGATGTGCTCTGAATAACAGGTAGTATAAGCCCCTGGAGATGGGCTTATATTATCTGGGCCTTTGGAGAATTTGAAGCATCCTGCTTTCACTGGTGTTACTTACCTTTTCTCCTTAAAGCCAACCTCTAAGGCTGCTTGCACTCATGTCCTAAATTGCTTACGAGAAACAGTTCAGTGGCAAAAGTTTTGCTTTCAGGAGACTTCTAGTGGATTGTTTAGCTCTCCATCTCTCTCCATCACATTAGGATTATTTGCTGAAACTTGCAGAAAATTAATTACCAGCTAGTCTTGAATATTCTAGCAAAGATTATTCTAAATATCCCTTGACAGTCTTTCTGCACTATCACAGCCACCATTTATACTTCACCTGCTGCAGGATGGTACTTTCCCTTTCAACCCGTCCCTTTTAAACTGTTTGAGACGTAAGAACAAAGTCATCTCTGCCATGCCCTTACTCTTCCCTATAACAACCATGATTCATATTCTTTCTTAATGTATTTTTATGCTTCTTACCCTGTGCTGACCCACTTTCTCAGGCCTTGCTTGACTGCACCAGTTAGCAATAAGTTAGCCTTCCAATAGGTGCACTTTCCACCTGTGGGTGTACTTAGGAAAAAATGGAGGGGCAGGTCTCTACTGTACCTGATAGAGAAGACTGTTTCTCTTTTGCTTTCCATTCTGTATTTTCTATGCCCTTTGTCTTTTCCAGCCTCATACTGTTTATAGACAAACTGAAATTATCTCATGCTTTGCCTGCAAATAAATTTTGATGATTGAACTGGGAATGAAATAATGAAAAGTTCTTGGATGAACTTTTCTACCAAACACATTCAGAGGAGGAAGTGTAGCATAACCATTATTTCTTTACTTCAGATGCATGATGTGAATGATATTTCCAAATCATGGGCTGTCTGCCCCATTTTCTGTTCTTCGGTGGCTTAGTCATGTTATTGGTGCTTCACAGGAAAATCAAAACTCTCTCTCTTAGCTAACAGTGCCTGCAGTTGGTTTGCTGGACCTCCTCACTCACCCAAATCCCTTGATCTGCTTTTGTATTGTCTCCTCAGCTGTTTAGAGAAGTTGAATTTAAATGAAACCTAAATCTCAAGTCAAGGTAATGTTTACATGTAAAGATGAAGGTGGTGTGATTTCCCCCACCCCTTGCTTTCTTTGAATTCTTTGTTCAGTCAGTAGCATCATACTATGTAGCTGGGGCTCTTTGTTTGACTTTCAGGAAAGCTAGTGGATGTTCAATTTATGCTGCCTCTTGACTAGTCTTTTAGGAATTTCCTTTTTTCTCCTCAGCTAATTAAACTTTTGTTATTGCCATCGCCTCTGCTGGGAGAGTCTGCTTTGCCAGCTTTCATACTCACTATTGTTTTATCACTGATTTCACTTCCTGGAGAGTAGGTTGCCTCTAACATTGTTTTTTGCTTTTAAAAGTAAGCCTGTTTCAGCTTTTAGCATGCAATTTGGCTGGTTTTGTCTTGAAATGCATTTTGTTATATATTAAATAGACATTAACAAGCTGAGCAAACCTATATTTTCATCTGGAATAAAGCAGTAGACTTGTTTCTCTTGAATGTCACTGATTCTAGATATTGCACTGATTAAAACAAGACTTTGTAGAATTGCAAAGCAGCACTCTTTGTCAGCACAGTCAAAAACCACCAGGATGTTGCCCTCTGAATTGGTATTTGTTAAATGAGATGCAATACTTAATTTCTTATGCCAGAAGTGGTTGACAAAATATTTAAAACGTAGTTCTCTGTGTGGTGTTGCCTAGATAACCAGTCCTGCTCAATCCTTTAATCAATATGCTGGGTTTTTTTTTTTAATTTTCCTTACAAGAGATCAATATAAGCTTTCTGCATACATAGTTGTTTGGATGGACATTGTCAGAGCTGCCACCTGCATGTCTTTTGAACTTATCAGATGTGCCACTTCCTATTATGCTGCAGGGGAGCACTGTGATGAGGTGGGTCAGGCCTCCCCTCTGCACTCTGGGGCTATGGTAACACAGTTCACTCCACTCTGCTCCTCCAGGTAATACTCAGCTTCTTGGAGGTGAATATTTCAGCCAACATCTCCATTTTGAGTTAGCCTCTAAATTTCTTTAGTAGGCACAAGGGAGATCTGCTGAGACCCACAAGGCCGCCTCTTATTCATGGGGATCGACTTATTTCCCCTCACTGGCCAAAGAAACAAAGAATGGGGCCATAAAGCTGAACTCACTGTTCTTCTAGAAGATAATTAAGTGGTAATTAATTCTCAATGTGCTTAAAAACACTGAAGTTAGTTTTATGCTTTTTGCTAAATGCAGGAGTTAACTAGTTTGAAGACCACTTGGCCTTATTTTATTTATTTAAAGAGTCATTGTGTTTTATTTAGCATTTAAGAATTTTATGAAATTATTTTTATAAATAAAAATGAAAAATATCTCTTTTCAGTGATATTCTCAATCTTTTTTTCAAGTGTCTGCATTGTTTTCAGAATGCTGTATTTAGAATAAAGAATGGAAATAGTTGCTCAGGGCAACAGCTGCAGTGTACCTGTGTATAGCAGGAAGGGGGAAGCACAAATGCTTTATGAATACTGTTTTTAAATTGTAAAAATCCCTTGATGTGAGGAATTTTCAAATTCCTGTGAGCCAGAAGAAAATACTGATAGAATTAAGGAGCAGAAGATTCTTTTTATAGGCCAAATCTCAATATTCAAATTCCTAGTACATTAGAAAACTACTTTTGGAAGGGGAGGGTTTTGTTCGGTTTGTTTTTTCATGAGATGATTTTGTCAGTGGAACTGTCAGCACTTAGGACCTTAAGACTCAAGTTGGAATTTTTTGGTTTGGAGGCAATTTAGTGTTTGGGGTTTTTAAAGTTGTATTTCAGCTGCTTTAGAAATCTTTATCCTGTACCTGTTGGAAGACCCATTTCCCATCAGCTCTTAAAGGGATGAAGTTGAGACTCCCTCATTTTCCAAGATGTTTTATCTTCCCTCAGTTGGATTGAGACTTTATTCAGGCTCATATTTATAAAGCTATTTTATCCTGTGGACCGGGGCCTGGTGAAACTTATGCAAGTAGGCTTGTATGTTAAAAAATATTATAGAAGTCAGTTGGTAAAAGGAACTCAAGCACTTGTAGCATCACAGCAAATGCCACTGTTTTTGGAGGCTGCAACTGCTTTTAAAATCTGCCTCTTTACACTTCTGCAGAGAAGCTGCATTCCCCACAGGGTTAATGCTTTGGAACAGCATCTGAGCAGTGATGGTGCCATCAGCTGGGGAGGGTGTCCTAGGGATTTTAATCTGGATGTAAACAAGTTCTATTCTTTCTCCTAACAGTGGGAAAAGCAGAAGGTTATATGAATGAAAAGGACAATCTGAATTACAAACAGGTTATTTTTAGGTTCCAGTGTGGTCAGAGTAAGGGAAACTACTTACCCCTAAAAATAAATACAACTTTTTTCTTTAGAAGAAACCTTCTGGTAATTAGGTGTATTTTTTAAAAGGGATTACAAAAGATTATTAGAAGTTGAAGGCTTTAATAAATCTTCTTTGAGTTGCAATAACCTGGCAAAAACTTAGTTTTAATGTATATAGTATCCTTAATAGATTTGATAGTTTGAAATAATATAAACAAAATATACCTCAGAAGTTATGGGCCAGATCATAGAATCATAGAATCATAGAATTGGCTGGGTTGGAAGGGACCTCAGAGATCATCGAGTCCAACCTTTTTACCACCGTTGCGGTTGCTAGACCATGGCACTGAGTGCCACATCCAGTCTCTTTTTAAATATCTCCAGGGACGGAGAATCCACTACTTCCCTGGGCAGCCCATTCCAATGCCTCATCACCCTCTCCATAAAGAAATTCTTTCTAATATCTAACCTAAATTTTCCCTGGCACAACTTAAGTCCATGCCCTCTTGTCTTGTTGAAAGTCGTCTGGGAAAAGAGACCAACCCCCACCTGGCTACACCCTCCTTTCAGGGAGTTGTAGAGAGTGATGAGGTCTCCCCTGAGCCTCCTCTTCTCCAGGCTGAACACCCCCAGCTCCCTCAGCCTCTCCTCATAGGGTCTGTGCTCGAGTCCCTTCACCAGCCTGGTTCCCCTCCTTTGGACCTGCTCCAGGACCTCGATATCCTTCCTGAACTGGGGGGCCCAGGGGGCCCAGATCTGCCATTGGATATTCTACCTGGTAACACTGCTGCTGGTATCAGAAACAACACATAAATATGGTTCTTCACTGAGCAGCAGAACCTCTTACGATTGCTAGTAACATTTTTTATTCCTTCTCTTTGCTCTCATACCTCAATGAGTATACTGAGACTGAAGTATTTAATTAAATGCACGCCATATATTAGTGCTTCAGGAATCTGAGTTTGTTTTTGCTTCACAGTTCACTGTAATATTTGCAACCTAAATACTACTGCATTGTGCTAGCACACGGGTAGAACTGATGTGTGTGAAACTGCAGTATGACAAGACATTAAAAGTTTTGATTGTCCAGCAAAAAACCAAAAAAAAGTCTTCAACAGTCATAATATTGTAAAAAAATATGTTGTACCTTGCCTTTTAACCTCAAAATCTTCAGCATATACTTAAATTGCTTAGTTAAAACTTTTCTTTAGCACCATGAGGACAGGAAGACAGAAATGAGAGTTGGATTTGTGAGAGAACCAGAAACTTATACAATACAAAATTTAGTCTAATAACTTTCACACATGGAAAAAAACCAACTAGATAACTGCTACTTAAAAAAAAGAAAAAAAGTAGGATTTAAATATGGAGTTAGTGATATGTGTGTTACTTATTTGCTGCTTTGTCTTGGTATAATCTCCCAGATAAAAAATGGTTTTACTTTAAGAATTTAGTCTTACTTAGCTATAGTTCAGCTGAAACATTAGCTTGATGAGTGATTCATTAGCTGCTGAATATTGTTTCATTTAGTTAGCTACAAACTATAGGGAATTTCTCACCAAAAAGAGAGTACCAAATCTGTGTCCAGATTGTCTTGGATATTGTTCACTTTTTTTCACTTATTCAGCTGCTTCCTATGAGGTAAAGAGCTGTGGCCTGATGTTGCATGAGTTACCCTCAGGACTACATAACTTTGGTAGTGCAAAGAGGAATTGCGTAACAATAACAAATTGGAATTTGAATTACAAATAACAAACTGAATAACAAATTTGGAAACTCAGCAACTCTGATTTGTAGGAGCCCCTTATCCTTTTATCCTGTATTGTTGCTACAGTTTGAAAACAGGCATTCCTGTTGCAGGATGTGTGTTCTGGAACAGTTACTACATGTTTCAAATGTTTATTTCAAAGGCAACCAACTGAAGGTCGGTCCCGTGATGGTGGTTTGCGTCTCGGAGAGATGGAACGGGATTGTTTGATAGGTTATGGAGCCAGCATGCTTCTGTTGGAGAGACTGATGATTTCAAGTGATGCCTTTGAAGTGGATGTCTGTGGGCAGTGTGGTTTGCTGGGGTACTCTGGCTGGTAAGTTGTTCAAGTCTTAATACTTTTATGTAAATCACGGTGTCCCCTCCTCACTTCGTGGATGTGACGTGTTTCACGTGTGTTCATATTTTCAAAAAGCCCCTTGACCTCAAGTGCGTGGAGTGAAGTGGTACAGAGTGAACATGCCACTCATCTAACAGAACCTTGCCCTTGGTTATTGTGCATCTCAGTTTTAAAGTGTTCCCAGGTAGCAGTTAACAGTCCCATGCAGCTTAATCAAAACCAATGTCAGCATTCAAAAATGGCATTTGGAAAATCTGTGACAGGAACAGTTCTTTTTTATGTTCTGATTACACTTAGGACTAAAGAGAGTGTGTAGTCAATCAGCAAGGGGTCTCTCTTCTTTTGTAGCACAGGGGTTCTCTGTCACAGCCAGATGTGCTGGTGGGAAAGGCTATTTTCACTCTGCTGCCTCCCTTCCATTCTTGCAGGGGATTAGCAGTCTCCCAATCCTGTATATCATCTATTTTTGGTAAAGGGGAACTGTCTGTGATGTCCATGATCCTACTGCCTTCTGAAATGAGATTACTAGCTAGGCTAGTCACAGATCTTCCTGGTATTCTCATGTGTTGCACCCCATAAAGCTGAAGAGAGAGAGTAGGCACAGAAGCATTAGAGAAGAAAGAAACATCTCCTTCCTTGTTCTCCAGCCATGGAGTTTACAGTCACATGCACACCATTTTCCTTGACTCTGCCTCTCTCAAATGCCTTTTGCTTTGTAGTTTTGTAAAACAAGGACCTCCTCTTTGAAGCATCAGACAAACATCCTACTCCTGTCTTGGAGCCTGAGGCAAGCAGCTATGTGGCTGGACATTGAGCTGGCTTCTGACCAACTGCCTTGTCCCTAAGAAACTTATCTGTAGACTACCTCATGGTCTTGCTTTCTTACTCTGGGTCCTAAGACAGTACTGAGTGTATCTGTTGCAAACAAACTGGTTTTCCATGTAGGAGAAGCATGGAACTACAAGTCAAAACTGTGTGGAGCTCACCATGTGTAATACTTGATTACTGTGTGTAATACATGTGGGCTTTGCTCTTACCTGTAGTGAAATAAGGCAACCAGGTGCCACTAATTGCCAGGGAGTGAGCATGAGCTTGTGTCAAGCCCACCTGTGCCTGATTAGGGTGGGCCCCCACTGCACATGACCCCATTTAATAGCAGAGAGAACCTCACCTGGTCCAATTTCAGCACAGTGACATTTCCTTACCTAGGATCATTTAAGGTAGCGACATCAATATCTGACCAATTAAGCTCTCTCAGACCACATAACTTACACGGATTTGCAACATGCCAACCTTTTCATCAGTGTGATAATCACACATATCTTTTCCAAGCACCACCTCTGCATACAGCAAAGTGTACCCTCATATTTCTACAACTTGTGTTGCACACCCTGAAGGACTGAGGATCTGTTGCATGAACCAGGGTAAATGCTGTCATTATCTCTGATTTAGCCACAATGGTTCCTTCCAAGGAAATGCCCCAGATTTCACTAGGGTGGGCCCCCACTGCACATGAGCAGGACCAGGGGGCCCACCCTAATCAGGCACAGGTGGGCTTGACACAAGCTCATGCTCACTCCTTGGCAATTAGTGGCACCTGGTTGCCTCATTTCACTACACTTACCCATCTCTTCTTTACAGTAATTTTGAGATGCTAGATTTAAAGTTGTCCTGTAGCACACTGGAAGTACACTACTGTTATTAGAAGGCAGGGAAACTGATGTTTATAGGTGTTTTTTGTATTTATAGATGAGGAGAATCTTTTGCTTTAGCTTGGTTTTGTTCTAGCCTGGCAGAAAAGCAAACTCTAGGAGACCAAGGGGAATTTATAAGATACAGTGAAAAACAGGTGACCTGGAATCCCATGTCTAAGGGAAGAAATAATCAACAATGCAAGTTCAATTTACAAGTTACTCCAGTATTTATGTTGGGGGAAGATGAGGAGTTTGAAGGAGGAAGAGAAAGATTAATTTCTAAATTCTTCAAATTAACATTTTTGGAAACTTGCTGCATCTTGGATATCAGTATCAGTCTGTTGGAAGAGGCAGGAAATTGGACTTTGTTCACTTCAGTGCTTTGAGAGTGATTCTTCCATGGTATCATGAGGTAGGAAAGTAAGGTGTATTCTTAGTTTGTAGAGGTATAAAAGTTACTGCTACCATTTCTGCCCTTGGTCAGACGTTTCTTCTGAAGCATGTGGTTTCTGGCCAGAAACTAAGGACCATGTTTGTCTCCTAGTAGCAACAGCAGTTATGCATCTTGTGGAGCACAAGTTCAGATAGAGGTGGGTAAACACAAGTGAAATCCAGAGGAAAGACAAGACCTGCTCTTTGCATCCTATTGTGGTTGATGATTTTTGGGCATTGTCTTACTGGCTTTTGTGCAGTAAGTATTTTTGAGAGACCCGTTTCTAGAATGTGTATATGCTGTATGTGACGAGTGAGGCCTTTTTCTAATCCAGATCTCTTAAAGCTACTGCAATGCAAGTAAGAGTAGAAGGAAGCTGAAAGGAGGGGCATGGCATAAGTCAACCAACCAACCACTTCTATCTGTGGAAAGCACTGCTTTAAAAAACTTGAATGCAGATGTAGATAAATTATTTTTTTTTATAAGACTTTGGCTTTCAGAGTTGTCCTTGAAGATTTTCACAGCCCACAGGAAGTTAGGATGCCATGAAGAAGATTAGGAATTTGAACTTAAGAAATAGTGTCACATTTTATTTTTAAGGTTTGGTTAACATATTCTGTATTCTGACGTTTGTAACAAAGTTTAGTGGCTTTTTTAAAAAAACTGAAAGAAATTACTCTTTCAGACAGAGCCAGACATTCTTGCAATTTGTGTGAAAAGCTGTCTGATGTGTGAGTAATCAGTAAGAGGTAGTCTCTGTTAAATAATATGCTGCGTCCACCAGCAGCTGAAGCAAGTGGCCCTGTAATGAGCATCAGAGACCAAGTCATTAAGAGAAACTTCCAAACTGGCTTTTTCAGTGAATGTGGCATTAATAAGACATCACTGCAGGCAACCTGTTAGAAACCTTTTGTTTGGTGGCTATCACTAAGGACACTTGTCTTAAGGAAGAGGAGCCATTCCTCCAAGACAAGGACTAATCACTGGATATGTTTTTCTGCAGGACAGTCATAGCACATTGGTGTTGGGGCCTGAACTGGTACTTTCACAGGGACAGGGGACTCTACTGGCAGTGACAGAATTTTTCCTTGTAAAAAATACAGTAGAAACCTACTGTGATGTATCACTTTTATGTAATTCTTCTAGCTTTGCTGTTGAACAGGTATTCAGAGGCATGACTCCACTGAGTCAAAAATCCATTGGTCCTTTTGTGATGATGAGAAGTTATTTCAATGCCTAGAGTCTAAACATCTTAAAATATATATTAAGAAAAGTTTTGGTTTTGTGGTCCAGAGGCTGTGTTCAGCCTTGGCACAGCTGCCTTTCCTGTCCAGTTTAGTATCAGGTCTAGTACCAGATGGTCTTTTGAGTACTTCTGTTTCTGTGATCTCTGTTCAACATAGTTTTGTGCTTACTTCACCTGAACCTTTCCATGTGATCCCCATCTAAGTACAAAGCAGGTCCAGAATGGTGCAGCTTTGAGCCTGGGTGGAATGAGTAATCTCTGATCCTCAGTCCCAGATAGCTGTAATCAGATGCCAGACATTTGCTGATAGCAGAGAAGTTGTGGCTCATCAGGCTTCTGGGGCTTGCAAGGATGCTTCTGTTTAGAGTAGTTGCTTGCTTGGTTATCATCAGAAAATGGCTTCTGTTTAGGTCACTTTCTCACACCATAGAAGTGCTTCTATCCCTATCAGTTTGGAGTAGGGGAGTAGTTACAAACCTGCAGTTGAGGTCTATTCTGTTTTAAAGGCATGCTACCTGTTACATTTTCCCTAACAGCGTCAACAGGAGAAGCCTGTTCCAGAGAATTCAGTTCAGTCTATTGCCTTCTTACTGTCTGTAGTCAGATCTAGACAAAGCCAAAGCAATTACTGGAATAAGTAAAGCAGAAATGTAATTAAGGCTTCTCTACCACTGATTGAACACTTTCTTGGGTTTTTTGGTTGGGTTATTAAAAAGAAAAAAAAAAGAAAAAAAGAAAAGTAAAGCCTGAGAGAACTGGGTTTATTCAGCCTTTCAGCCCGGAGAAAAGAAGTCTCAGGGGATACCTTATTGCTATATTCCAGTAGGGTGGCTACCAAGAAGGTGGAGGCTCTCTTTTTACAAGGAATCAAATCAAAAAGAGAAGGAGTAATGGATGCAAGTTACTCTTGGGGACATCCCAATTGGACATCAGAAGAAAATTTTTCACTATGAGAACAGTTGGACATTGAAATAACTTCCCCAGGGAAGTGGTGGATTTCCCAACATTAGACACTTACGACTTGGCTTCAGAGTGTGCTGAAAACTCATCTAAACCATGTTCCTACTTAAAGAGGTTGGACTAGGTGATCTCTGAAGGTCTCTTCCAACTTGTCATTCTATGATTCTGCAAAATAAATACCCTAAGTATGGAGGATGTGGAAGTCAAAGCAACCAGTTTTCTTGGGAAATAACCAGCTCTTCAACATGCTGTTTAAATATATCTGTAACAGAGAACTAGCAGTCTGAGAAAGTAACTGGAGAACTAATGCTGAGTCTCATAACCAATAACTTGATCAACAGTAGCCAGCTTTATTGGACCTGTCCCCACTGACTTCCATTTGCACTAGGTCAAATTCACTGCTGACAGAAATAAGTGACTAAGCATTGGCTTTATTGTAGGTGTTGATCCTTAGCCTCATTCTGCACCACAGAATCATGTTGGAATTTTGCTAATTCTTTCTCTATTGCATCTTCAGACTGCTAGTACTTTATGCCAGAAATATAAATTTGAAACACAGAAGCAAAAAAATAGAGGTTTGTTAGAGTGTTAGGAAAGTGCTGAGTCACTCTGTGCTCTCAAAGGCCTGGCTTTCTCAACTCTCTTCTCCAGAACAGAAGATGGAATAAACAGGAGAACAAGGAAACAGCATAGTTGGAAACTGGTATTTTTAAGAGATTTTTAATTTCCCTTATGTGTACACAGTATGAAAGTAAATAATATAAGCAGTTATTGCCACCACTGAATGGGAGTCCTGATACGAGAAAGATGTCTGTCTATTCTTTATATGGTCAAGGTTATAACTAAATGACAAAAAAGCCCTTTTCCCCAGAATTTTAAGATCATTAAAGAGTGCAAAGAGTATGGATTAAAGCACTTTTACTGGTATTACATCTTGACTAAAGCTTTGGCTATTCATACAGAGACAAGAGAGAACTCTTTTCTGGAATATGAGCTGGTTTGAGACATTATATGCTGAGGTTACTTATCAGGAAAAAAACCTAAGTGTGAACCTTCTGTTTTCCTTTTCTCTTTTTTGTTATATATATATATATATATATATATATAAGACAGAAACTGGACCATTAATCATGTTTTCAGAAATTTGTATCTCTCTTCATGCAATGCTGAATTTATCTTGCATTATGTGAGTGCTAGAGCAGTCAGTCCTAGTAGCTACTGAGCACTGTGATCCTTCTCCAAGACAAGTGCAGGTTTAACTTTAAGCTCCTGTCAGATTCAGTCAGATTATTTAAGGGTTTAAAGTTACCACTTGCTAAAATGTGTCTCAAGCACTCAGCTCCTTCTAGGAGTAATCCCACTGATTAAATATAGGTGGACAAAGAAACCAGTGGGTAGTGGCTACTGTTTCTTATTATAAAGCTTCATTTATGCACCAGCTCTGACTTTATTTTTGTTTGTTTCCCTTAGGTGCCACTATTGCAAATCATCGTGTCATGTGTCTTCTCTGCGCATACCTTATGCCTGTAAACTCTTATTCCAAGAACTTCAGTCCATGAACATCATACCCAGGTTAAAACTTGCTAAGTACAACGAATGAAGAAGATTAAAAGGATGCAAAAAAGTACTTTATAGAATTTTGAATCCAGCATATATACATGGAAGATACTTTTTTTTTTTTTTTATGAACAGGAATAAATCTAAGACCTGAGTGGGTAAAAGGGAGCTGCAGGACAGTGTGAGAAATCTTTCTTATATAGCCTCCCTGTTTTAAGTTGACAGGAGAGACTGTCAATAGAGTACATACACTAGTGACAGTTCTGAAGGCCTTGTTTTCTCTGAGTGAACAGGACATGTGGGAATTGTGGAGTAAATCCATGATCCAGAAAGTACTTGCTTCACTTCAGAGAATCCCAAGCTTGGGTTTGGAAAGTGCTTTGCTGGACTAGGGCTTGAGCTGAAGTAAATGCACATCTTATTCATAAAGGTTAAAAGCATTTTCCATACCCATGTAATATGAGAGACCAATAAATGTTTTAAATAACACTGCTTGAATGTGTGTTGATGGTTGTCTAAGGGTGGTAAAGCCTTCTTATAATGTGTAAACCATTTTCCTATTCCTAAAGCATTTTGTTAAAGCATGACAATTTTATTAAGTCATGTCAGGTTTAGAGATATTAAACTACTTTCTTAAGAATTTGAAATCGAACATTTTGAGTATGATCTAAATATACAGGTGGATTTGTGTGCAATCTGTGGTGTGATTATACAGCCAGTCTGCCTTCAGCTAAACTTAGACCATTTCCTTGAAGTCCAAGGGAGGTAACTGCATATACACAAAGTGCATGACACATCTTACAGATATCCATTCAATTCCTACTGAATGTGGTACATTAAATAATACACTGGCCCAAAGCCCTGAAAAGACAGGCTGCAAATGCTAGGTACTGATGTGTGCTGTCTTAGAACTTTACAAGTGTTTTTTTTTTTTAATATGGGCATAGGTTAAACGTTTTTACAAATAAACAAAAAAACCCTGTGAAGAGCAATAAATCCTCCACTGACAATGAAACAGGTTTGAATGACTTGAAAAAACTTGGAAAAGGAGTAGCTGAAATTTTTTTCATGAGATCTGAGGCAGTGGGTGAACTGAGTGTCACTGAACTCACTTGAGCCCTTACTCAGTAAAGCATACAATTAACTTTTTCAACTAATGAGTAGTCCCACTGAAGTCGAGATGAAGTATGTGCACGTTCAGGCGCTTCAGAGAAAGGCAGCATTCCAGATCAGAACACTGCCTATGATCTGAAAGTCCTCAGGTGCTCTTTGGCTCCTCATGTGGCTGAATTGTGCACACTGAATGTGTAGCTGAGTAGGCTTGCTTTTTAAGCTTCCACCAAAATGCTTAAACCAGGAGTTCTGTGTCTGAGCTTACAAATCAAGTCTGAAGGGGTAGATTTAACTTTTTTTTTCTTTTTTTCTTTTTCTTTTTTTTTCTGCAATTGGACTAATTGAATTTCCATTTGCACTAGAAAAGCTCTTGAAGCACCTCTACCAGGATCTGAACAGCTCAGGGTTATTTACAAGGAGTTATAGAAGAGTGATGTACTGCTTCAAACTGAAGGAAGAGGACCATCAAAAGCCCCAACCAAATGAATAACCTTTGCTTTGCTCCCTGAGACTGCCAGTTTGAGGCTCTGGTGTACCAGCAGAGGGAGTGAGCTTCAAAGGCTACAGCCTACTGGTGGGGGGAAGTTTGACCTGGATCAAGAAAACAATCCTGAAGATAGGGGTGTTCTTGCTAACTAGTTATCTCTTAGGTGTTTTTCTAAATTTGATGGTCAAAGTGGTGAGACATTAATGAATAAGCGATGTATACAATAACACCTGTGGAAATTTAAGCAGACATTGTGGAGATAAAGAGGAGGAGCAAAGGAGTGTGTGAGTTGCTCTGTTAAGGGAAAATGTCTGTGTGCAAACGTGTGGGGTAACCTTGCAGCTGTAGTTTACCTCAAGCTGATGAAAGTGTAGGGATGAAAGGTTTTGTGAGGGTGAAGGAAATGGGATAGCTGAAGTTCAGGAAAAAAAGGGGCAACTTTGGGTCCAGCAGAGCATAGAAACTAGACATGTCTGGTAGTGAGGGTCATCCACTGCCACCTATGCTGGTGACACCTGCATGAGTCCCACTTACAGTTCCTGTGCATACACTGGAGGGTTATTTGAGTGCAGATTTGAGGTGAAACTCTGATTTTTACTTTTTGCCTCTTTTCAAGAGGCTACCAATGTTCCATCAGGCAATCTCTTGGCAACGGAATAAGCATTACAGATGCAACAGCTGAAACAGAACAAACAGCTATGGATTCCTGGAATACTGTTGGTCAAAGCAGCAATTCAAGGAAGAAATCCTACAGCCAGAAAAATTATGACACGTGGATTGATGAGGTAAAATACATTCTCAGAACCCCAGAGCTGTCCTACTACTTTCCTCTAGTGAGCCTCATCTTTGCAGACCTCTAAATTATCATCCTAGCCAGCCTCCCCTCCCCCTCCTTTTTATACAGTGAATGCCTTCACAAAGAGGTCTCATGTCAGCTAGTGGCTGCACTGCTGTAACTAGACTTGCCCAAAACAACCCTGCTATGACTCCATCTCATTGCTGAAAGAGATGCAATATTCTGAACAGCACTTGACAGAATTTTAAGGCTTTAAGACACTGAGCTAGGAAACTACCATAAAGTTTTCATTCCACTGCGATTTCTTTCTCTCTTGCTATTTGTTGTCCAGGAGGGGCTTTCTAGAAGTGCTGTTCAAGGCTAAATCAGTAGCTTTAGTCCAGCTGAGATGCAGAGTACAGCCCACTTTCTGAGATAAGCTAGAGGTGTGTGCTGCTGTTAGAAGAGGGATCTTAACTCTTTATACTACATTGAAGTTGTTGTTTAGGTAGCAGGTAACGGATTAAATGCTATTAAAGGGTAGAAGCATTTACAGGCCTAGAATTCACTATTAATTTCACTGTAAAATGAAGACATTAATTAAAAGCTTCCCCTTTCAAACACTATACGTGTTCAGCTGTGCTGTTCTGTTGTGAGAAAGAGAATCAAGCTGGGGATGGGCTGCAGGGCAGAGCAAAGCACAGGTCTTTTACCCAGTACTGGAACCTTGGGGACGGTAAGTCACTTGTTCAAAATTCAGAAAAACAGCTTCACTTCAAATAATTGGCATATAGGGTAAATGTTACCAAACACTGGAACCAGAAAACCAAATTATAAAGAAAAATGAAACCAGGCTGGCCAATTTGAGCATTCAAAGAGGGTATAATATTAAATATAGGCATACTGAGATTTAATAATATTAAGATGTGGAAAGTGAAGGGCTCCCGCGAAGCACATTTGGTTTTGTTTGCAATGTCCATATCTCATTAAGAGTGTTGCGAAGACAGCTTTTAATTCTTTGGACTTCTTAGTTACTTGTTGCTTAAACAGGGAGGAAAAACAGTGACAAATACAGATCTGTGATGACGAGAAATTACCTTGTGTCTTTCCTCAGGTTTTCTGATGGTAAGTAGAAAAATACCTGTGGTTTATCATAAAATGGGAGTACACCATAAATAAAAGCCTAAGAAGACAGAAGAATATTTCACTGGCTAGTGATAACAAATGGCAAACTAGTGAATAGAGTTGTGCATCTGCAAATGGGCTTGTAAGCTCTGCTCAGAACACACCTGTAGCACCTGATGCTGTGAATAACTGGGGTCACACAGCTGCAAAACCAAGCTAGAGGGACTGAAAAGATGTCTCTGGTTTTTCTGTCTCAAGGCTCTTGAGGGCCAGGATGGTCCTAGCACGAGCAAGCACAAGCCCTGAAACAACCTACCAACTTCCAGCCCTCCCACTGTGACCCACAGGAACAGTGTGGGGAGTGTGGGCTCTCCACAGCTATGTCCCTGGGCGCTGCTGGGAGAGCCTCCAGGGGGGCTCTCCTCCTGCTGGAGCTTTACAGCCCCTCCAGATCCAGGGGAGGCCATGGGGTACTTGATAAATTCCCTCCTCTGAAGAGGACGCGACTTGCCCAGGGCCACAGAAGGACCATGCCAGAACTGGGATCAGAACTCCACAGTCCCCAGGTGTCAGACACGTGCTTGCCTTAAAACTGAGCACTTCATCAAACCATAAAATCCAGCCAGATGGTGACTCTTTGCTATTATCTGGACCAGTGCTAGGGAGGCTTAACGTGTGCATGGCATGGTGAAGATCTGGATTCCAGTTTCTGTGTGTAAAGCTCAGAAGCCCAGAAATTGAATTCAGGTTTTAGACCTAAATACCAGTAGAAACTTGAGCGCATTTGAACCCAAAGCTCTGACTTTGTTCATCATTCTCATTAAATGTTTCCATCTCAGCCTGGATCCACGAGTTTCAGTGGGGGATTTCTTTCTTTGGGAGGGAGAAGAGAGGTGAACAAGTAAGAACTGACTGCTTTGTCAACCTTAGTCTGCCCTGTGTGCCTGGCCCTGGTCAGACTCCCCCAGGTAGCAAAGACTGCCTGAATCAGCCAGTTTGGCCTTCTCAGCAATCATTTAGAGAACCTGCTGTATGGATCCAGGAGGCAAATGGGCTCTGCCTTCTGTATACATGAATGTATGTCCCAGAAGCCCAGGTCTCTCAGTTAATAGCCAATACAGAGATTCTTTGCAGATGGAGTTTTTAGAAAGTGGCTTAATGGCTTAATTCCTTTCTCAAAGTTAACAGCAAAGATTTCTGTTGCGTACCTTGCGGATGGACTTGGGCCTTTGCTCCATCTTCTGAAAAATCCTTCCAAGCTTATGAGCAGCCCGTTGCTCTTTACATATTGCTGCTGATGGAAAAAAAAACCAAACAAACCCATACAACTATATGTTTCTCCTAATAACAGTTAGCACTTAATTTGTGTATCTTCTGAGGCAGGTACTTCTGGGGTGCTTCTAGGGACTACATCTTTTCCAATAGCTTCATTGTGCATGTCTTTGTCCCCTCCTCCCAGTCAGTATATAAACAGCATGTGAGTTTGAAATCAAAAGCAATTCCCTGCTGCTAACTGCAGCAGAGCCTTTGTCTTTCTTTAACATGAGTTTTGGGGAGCTACTTGACCTATGCATATGCTTTACTATTCCAGATGGTGCACGGTAGTTATTGGCCACTTAGACTTAACAACAAAACATCGTAAACAGAGAAATAACTTCAAAACAAAGAAAAGAAATCAGCGTGCTAAACAGTAAAGTTCTGATTTCTTGCTAAAATCATGTTGTAATAATGAAAATAGTTTTCCCTTGAACTCCTAGGGATGAACTGGAAACTTAAAACTCTGCATTCAGGCCTCACCCTGCCAGTCAGAGGCAGGCACTGAAGGTAATTCTCAGTGCTCCAGGCAGATCAAAAGAAACTCATTATCAGTCGGTCATCTGAAAGGATATGACAGCTTCACATCCAGTTGTTCGGCAGCTTAGATGCAGTCTGGAATGGATCTTTTCTGTGTCTGTTGTCTATAATAGCTTTTAGGGCTGGCTCTTCTTCCAACACACAGTACAAATCCTCTGGTAACTAGTACCAGCCACACACAACAAAAGCCAGCTAAATCTGGTGTAAGCTTCAGAAATCCATGACTGCTCGCCCTTTTCTCATGCTCAAGTCAGTAAGAGTTTCCTAGACCAAGCATTCTGGGCAGCAGCCCTTGGGTGCAAAGGTGCTTATAGACTCCTGTGAACACCAATACTACCCAGAAGAGTGAATTCCCTTCCTCCATGCAGGCTGGAGCTGAACAGTATGAACAAGGTGTTTTCTCTGGTCCCTTTCAGCAACACGGGCACAACTCTTCTTCATGAATCTCAGAACTTCAGCTGAGCAAGTTCCTTTCACAAGCACTAGTAAGATCATTTAAGGATGACCTATGCTCATCTTCAAAAAAACTTGGCTTCAGACCTGTCTACAGTCACAGCAAGCCAGCTGCAATTCATGTTACTTATCTTTCAAACTAAAAAGAAGGTATCCCTTGCCCCTCAGTTTAGGAAGGATATCGAGGTCCTGGAGTGAGACCAAAGGAGGGCAACCAGGCTGGTGAAGGGACTCGAGCACAGACCCTATGAGGAGAGGCTGAGGGAGCTGGGGGTGTTCAGCCTGGAGAAGAGGAGGCTCAGGGGAGACCTCATCACTCTCTACAACTCCCTGAAAGGAAGGGGTAGCCAGGTGGGCGTTGGTCTCTTTTCCCAGACGACTTTCAACAAGACAAGAGGACACGGTCTTAAGTTGTGCCAGGGGAAGTTTAGGTTGGATATTAGAAAGAAGTTCTTCACGGAGAGGGTGATCTTGGAATGGGCTGCCCAGGGAAGTAGTGGATTCTCCATCCCTGGAAATATTTAAAAAGAGACTGGATGTGGCACTCAGTGCCATGGTCTGGTAACCGCAACGGTGGTTCAAGGGTTGGACTTGATGATCTCAGAGGTCCCTTCCAACCCAGCCAATTCTATGATTCTATGATTCTATTTTCATGCCTCAGCAATTCTGCTCATTGTTTCCCACCTACCTGCAATATGTACCTGCCCTAGCCACTTTATCTTGGTGCTTGTGTTAATTAAAGCCTTTTGAAGGAATCAGTGCACATCTTTACCTAGGCAGCCTTTTGATGTTCCTCTTACTGTTCTTGCATATATCAGCACCACGCTCCCCAAGCACATACACAGAGTCGAGTCCAGAAGTCATCTGTCAGCTTACGCCGTATCCTATCCTTCACCTACACATACAGCTTCCTCAGGGACATTAATATATGTAAAATAAAGTTAACATTTCCTGTTCTGATAATAGAGGTAAGTGGGAAAGGGAAGCCAACAGAGGAACAAGATCCTTCTCTATTTGATGGGATTTGCCCGATAGGTGAAGACAACAGAAGCAGAGGAATAGAGCTGGGAAGGAGGGTGGAGAGAAGTGGGTTCATTCTGAGAGGAGCAGGCTGCTGGCTCAGGCGAGTAAGGAAATATGGAATCACTCACAGACTTCAGCCACTGCTGAAATAATGAGGTGTCACTATGTGTTTGGCTGCTGCCAGCAATCTTACAGTCTGCGCAGAAACACATCGGATCCAAAAGGATCCCCTGAGTGACTGAACTCTGATCCCTGGAATTGCAAACAACCATTTTACATGGCTCCTTTCACAAGCCGTTAACACTCTTCCCTAAAATTAATGCAGGTTCTTGTCCCTGGTAGTCCATGGGAAAACTCAAGAACTTCAGCCTAAATAAAGTTGCTTTGGACATTCTAATCTCCAAATTATTAAGTAGCAGTTCATCCTTTTTCCGTTCCTGTGCCAAGTTTTCTTTTGTTGAAAAAAAATCATCTTGGTGTTTACCCCCAAAATATTTATGTTAGAGTCTAGTACTGATGTTTAGAGCCTACTACCAGCACAAGGAGCTTTTTATGGGATGAAAAGTTCTTGTGGTCGCAGCCTATTGGCACAATTAAGCTGCCAATTGACCTCAGAGTGAAAGAGTTGTGGAAATGTGTTTTTGAAATAACCTGAATGATAAGTTGATGCGAACTATCACGCTTCCACTCTGCCTCTGCTCTGCTAGACCATTGGAGAAAGCTCATTATCAGTCAGTCACCTAAAGGGATGTGACAGCTTCACATCCAGTTGTTTGGCAGCCTGGATGCAGTCTGGAACACATCTTCTGTTCCCTTGATGGCCCTGCCCTTCGCTCCACACACCAGCACAGGTTTGCAGCCTTTCTTGAAACAAAAAGTGTTTTTTCCTGTCAAAATAGCAACAGAGTCCCTCTCCACTAAAAATACATCAGCAGATGCAGTGTAGTATTATACTGTTTGTTTTATGGCTTGTAGATGTTCTCTGTAGGCAAGAACCTGGAGTGAAAATTCCCAACTGTATACTTTCTGCATCCTTTCAGAGATCTGCCATTTACTCTATCAAATCAAATCCTGCTGTCTACATGTAAAAAAAAAAGTCTAGTTACTTGCCATGCTTCTGCCTGTAAACAGCCAACCTGCAGCACAGGAGGAATCCACACTTTTGGTAAAATAAATACTTTTCTAAGAGTCACGTGAAACACCCAGAAGCACAAGGTGCTTTTTAAAAAGGTAAGCAAAACCAAAACAAGTAATAGCGACTGAGCTCTGGAAATACACCAGGGCAATTTGGCATACTGAGGGGGAATTAGGTAAGCAGGACACCAGCACTGACATATTCCACAAAGATGTGGAGGCAGGGACTAATGTGGAGAGGTGGGGAGCACAGAGATTGCAACAAGTACCTCTGGTCCGACAGAAGTGCTGCTGCTGATAATGATCCTGCCCATGCGTAATCACCTGTGTGGGACATCTTTGCATCACAGCATAGAGGCCTCTGCACAGGGCTGCCGGGGGCACTAACCACCCGCAGGGACAGGGTCATGGCTGGAAGTCATTCAGGCACCAGGTAGCACGGGTCACTCTTTAGTATTTTTAAAAGTTAGCTCTGATTTCAGAGTAACTTGGAGACAAGCACGGCCCTAAGGACCAAAATGTCACTCGTGTTTTTTGCAGACCTTCTGCTTCCCCACGGGGCCTATGCCCACCCCAAAACGGGCAGGCAGGCCCCAAGGGCCCCACGCTTCACGGGTTCCCCAACAGTAAAACCTGCGGGGAAAAGAAATTTTAAAAACAACTTAAAAGAGGGAGGGATTAGGGAGGTATGGACCCCAGGTTGTCATCGGCGATCAAAAGTAGCCTCACACACACCTCAAAGCCCCGGGGAGCATTTTGCGGTGGGGCTGAGGCTGTCCCCTCACTGATAGAGTGAGGGTGCCCCTGAAAGGGCCGCTATCGCCCCTCTAACAGCCCCGCTAATGGCTCCGGTAGCGGTTCCCGGTAGCTGTTCCCGGTAGCGGCTGGGGGGTGGCAGGAGGCCGTCCCACCGCGGGGCAGGAATCCGGGCGAGAGAAAGCCGGTGCGGGGGAGAGCGGCCCTCGGGCAAAGGCCACCGGGAGCAGGAGCCACCGACTGCGCCGTCGAGGGGACGGACGGCGGCGGTGGCCACAGAGCCGGTCGTGCCCGCCCCGTCGGGTCCCCGGCCCGGTGCCGTAGAAGGCAGAACCAGCTCGGCGGCACGCAGGCAGGGGAGGGAAGGGAGAGATTGCACTTCCCCAGTGGGAAAGCCGTGGCGCTCGGGAAAAAGCAGAGCCCGTGCCGTGGATTGGAGCTGCGTTTGTGTGGGGTGGGGGGCAGAGGGAAGAGAAGCGTCTCTCTCCTCGCCGGGCCCAACCCCGCGGCGGCCAGAGCGGGCGGGCCGGCCTCCCTGACCTCCCTTCAAGTACTTCTCAGTGTCCTCCGGGTGCCGACTCGTTCTTTGCACCGTCTCACCCCGTTATTACTTTTAGCGGCTTTCTCTTCAAGCACACGGGGCTCCCCGCACCAAAACTTAGCCTGGAGGGGACGTTTGCGACCGGGGTTTGCTCCCCCGACGCCGGCTCGCCCAGGGATGCGAAGGCACTGCGAAGAGATGGGTTTCCTCTTTAGCAACTTCACCGCTTATTTTGCTGTGTGGTATTGGTGTTGGTTTTTTTGGGTTTTTTGCTTGGTTTTTTTTTTGTGTGTGTGTTCTTTCCCTTTTTTTTTCTATTTTTTTTTTCCGAAAGGGAGAGGGAAGGGGGGTAGTCTGGGTGTAGGGGAGGGAAGAGGGGGAGAAGAGTGGAAAACGTTGGCTCTGTCCATGGTCAAAGTAATTCAGCTATAATCCCCCTTTCTCTTCCTCTCCTGGGGCTCTATTCATATTCTAATCACAGCTTTTCCTTCCCTAAACCAGCCACTTTTATCAGAGCCCTAGCTTTGCACTTTTACTTCCACTTCCAGCACATACAACCGCATCCAGAATAAGCAACTTTTTCCAGAGTCCGTCCCTGCCCCCTTCTCCCCCCGTAACGTGCTAACCCGAAAAGGGATCCTCTCATCCTCGGGCTAAAGCTGGGAGGGAACGCCAGTTTGAAAACGCACCCGTTTTGATTCTTCATTTCTCTTGGCAATAGGGATCTCCCACCCTCCTGCTCCCCCCCTCCCCAGTCCCTTGGAAAGTTCTCCGGGCCAGCCGCTCTCCTCTGGCACAGGCCGGTGGCGGGGCAGCCCCCACCCCGCCTTGCCCTATCTCCCCGGGGTGGCGGGGGAACGCACGGGAGCCCCTGCTACAGATCCGCAGCGCCAGCCCCGCTCGCCGAGACACTGGCAACTTCTCTCTCCCCTCACCCCCTCCCTTCCCAACCCACACACATCGCCTTTTTTTTTTTTTTTTTTTTTTCCCAATAAACTAAGCTTACAAGATATTTGGGAAGCTATGCAGCTTCCAACTCCATGTGCCCGCGAAGGATCCCAACCCAGAGCCCACCGGGAAGAGGAGGAGGAGGAGGGGGGGGGGGAGCTCGGCGGCGCTGCACGCACACCCGGCAGCCCCAAAGAGCACAACCCCAAACCTACTGCCCGTTTGAAGATCTAAGCCAATTTTGATGTCGGGCTGTAATGAGCCAAGGACCTTGGGTGGGGGCTGGGGGAGGGAAGGGAGGAGTGTAAGGGCCGCTGGAACTTTAAATAAGAAAAACGTTTCTAATGCTCTAATAGAAGAGGGAAGTCGAAGTGTTGGGATTGCGTAGATCTAAGGCCCCCCTTTTTGGAGGAAAGCTTTTCTTATTCAAAACAGCATCACAATGGGCTTCACATTGAGCCTTGCCACATCCCCATCTGAGTAGCAGCCATTCATCAGGCTGGCTGGCCTATCAATGACATTTCTCCCATCAGGGCTTCTATAAAATGATGCTTTTTCCCATGAAACATCCGCAAACATTTTGACGGGTCTGGCTTTGCCCTGCTGGATTACGGAGTGTCCCTCTCTCCCGCGCTAACCCCCCATCCCCCCCCCCAGCTATCTGCCTCTGCCCTCCCTCCCCACCCCCTCGCCGCCACCCTGCTCCCTCTCCCCCGCGCATCTCTGAGATAGGGGCTCTCCACACCCCGGGACCTTGGGGCTCCCGTCCCGTCCATGGGAAGAGCATGCATTGCGGGTTGCTGGAGGAACCCGATATGGACTCCACAGGTAAGTGTGTGTCCGTGTCCGTGTCCGAACCCACTTCCCCCCCCCTGGAAAACAGCGGGCTCTTCTTGCACTCCAGGAAGGAATTTTCAACTTGACCGTGGCGGCGGGGGCCGTGCGGGCGGCAACGGGGGAGGGGGCCGGCCGCATTACCGGCCTTGCAGGCAAATGAGACCGGTCGTGTGCGGAGAGCGATGGTGCGGGGCCGCGGAGGGGGAGTTCTCGCCTCTAGGCTGCAGCCCTGCGGTTGCACTTGCAGATACGATGGAGTAAAGGGTGGTTTGGGGTTTTTTTCTTTTCTTTTTCTCTTCTGTTTTGTTTTGTTTTCCCTTTTCCACAGGCAAACTGATTTCCTCTCCCATACTAGCTTTAGGAGATCGCTTAGGTTTTAGCGGAGCCTTTCAGAGGGCGAGAAAACGAGGTTTATTAGGGAAGATGGTTGGTGAGTTAAAACGAGCCCAGCAGCGAGGTCATGTTGTCCTGCAGGCAGAGCAGGGGCTGGGCTGCTTTGGACGGGAGGTTGTCGGGGGAAAGAGCAGGATGGGACGGTCCCCCCGCTACCCGAAACTACAGCTTGGCTTCCCCGGTAACCGGAGGCTGCAACCCCACCAGAGAGCGTCGCAAACGGGGAGAAGTCGCTGCCGAAGGGGCCGCTGGCCCCGAGGGCCGCAGCCCGCGTCCTGCCACCCGACGGCCGCCTCTGCCGCCCGGCCCAGCCCCGAGGCGGCGGTGGGGGACGCAGGGCGGCAAGGCGCCGACTCCCCTCGGGGGCAGGGCTCAGGCCTAGGTCTTCCCACCGCGGCTGTCAGCCGGCAGCCGTCCGAAACCGCGGCCCCTTCTCGCTCGCTCTCTCCCGCCGGCCGTGCTCCTGTTCCCCCCCGCCCCACGTCTCCCAGCTTCCACCGGTCGAGACCGCTACGCTCAGTTCTGAGGGCAGCCCCGGCACGCCCTCAGGCAGCGGAGGGCAGGCAGCTGCCACCACAACCTCTGCGGTTTTCCTTCGTTTTATTAGCACCGAAAACACCCCATTTCCCCCCTTCTCCCTGTCCCTGCCCATGCGTTTCCCAGGCGGATGGCTCTCAGGTTAGGTAGGGCATAGTCTAGGGACAGCTCCTGCGCTACCCGCGCCTGTCTTGCCCCGTACACTCCTGCAGCCTCTGTGTCGGCGGCGATCGCCTTGGCCGGATGTGGTGGCCGGTACGGCGGCAAGGTGGCCAGCAAGCCCCGCTGGACCCCGCACTGGGATCGGGTCCCCGCCGCTCCTCCCCGACGGCCGCGGCGAGCTGCGTCTCAGTGCTGTCTCGGGACTTCACAGCTCTGTCCCCGTTCCTCTGACGTGCCCCGGCTCCGTGTCGGTGTAGCTGGTGCGGGAGGGGACGGGGCTCGGAGCCGCTTCGTTTCCCGCCGCTCTGAGGCCGCCAAAGGTTTTCTTACCCCTTGCCCCCAAAGCGGCCCGAAGAGCATTTTGTAAAATTTAAATATTGATTAAAAAAAAAAAAAAAAAAAAAAAAAAAAAAAAAAAAAAGAGGGGGGAGAGAGAAAGAGAAAGAAATAAAGAAAGAAAAGGAAGAACGAAGGGAAGGAGGGGAGGCAGCCCGGCCCTACTCGCTGCACCGAACGCAGTCCCGGCTTGGGGGTTCGGCGTACAGGGCTGGCTCAGCCCCTTGTCGGCCACCGGCAACACCAGCCAGGTTTGGACCACTTTTACTGTTGGGTTCCTGGGACAAATCCTCGGGGATTGTTCCGGGAAGAAAGGGCTCGGCATGGAAGGAATCGTTGTGTTCTTGTCAGAGGGTGCGCAGGAGTTATTAGGGTGTAAAAGAAAGTTGCAGTGCTGGGCAGCGGCAATGCCGAGACGAAGTTAAGGGCACTGCTGGCAACTTCTCGTTGTTGAGAGTAACGGGTCTCTAGGGAAAGAAAAAAAAATCAAACCAACTAAAAAAAAAGCCCTGTGTTTTGTATTCCTGTATTCAAATTGTTCGTTCTCGGGCTGAGCTACTGTACTATTCGTTGCTTAAATTCAGTATGATTATAATAAATGGCAGCATGATTGATTAAGATAATATTAATCAGAAAACACTTTAGTCTTGCTAAACAGATGGCAAGAAAAGTGGAGCTTTGCAGTTGTCTCATTCAGACACCTTAACCTCCCTTTCAGAGGACTTAATCCAATTAGCTTTTCTCCTGAGTTTCAGTTGTTATGTAAAGATCCTTGTTCATTGTGGAGAAATATGGCTTCATTGAAAAAAATCAGACATGTTTTAATTTATCCTTAACAGTTTTCCCCGAAACCAGCGGGATTTTTAAAAATCACTCGCGTCCTTAATTTTAAGGCAAGGGAAAGGTTTGGTTCCTCCCCTTCCCTCAGCAGTGCCGTGTGCTTTCATCGAATTTAGCTCCTGTTCCCCTAACCCGGGCAGTGACCCACGGGGAGCTGTCACCAAACCTACATGGATTTCTGTTGGTCTGGAGGCTCGGGAGACCCCCACCTCATCCGCTTCCCGCCTAATTTAGAGCAGCGGCACCGATACCGGCAGCGCCCGTCCTCGACGGCCCGGTCCGGGGGCACCGGCGGTATTGTCGGTGCTGCCCTCGGGGCTCTCCCGTTGCCCGTCCCGGAGGCAGGGAGCGGGGCACCCACCCGAGGCGGGGGTACAGACACTTCTCCGGCGGTCAGCGGCATCTTTTCCCACATCGGTTTGCCACCGCCGCTAATTCCGTGAGGCGCCCCTCATCCACCAGGATCAGTTTGTAAAGCCCGACACTCCCCCGAACCGGCCCGGGAGCCGCCAAGTCCCCAGTATTGCAGCCCCCGCCAGGGCTCCCCTGTCGGCCCGCCCCTTCGCTATGGGGCACAAAGGGGTCGCCCCGGGACTGGGGGCATGTATATCTTTTGGGATATACACCGGCCTGCCGGTCTTGCGCTCGGCCCTCATCCCACCCCACACGCCCTCCGGCCACCGACGCCTCCGGAACTGGAGGAGCAGGAACCACTGCACCGGGAACCCATCACCTCCCCAGGCAGAGCCCACAGGGACCAGAGGGAGGGCGGAGGCGGGGTGGGTGCTCAAGGACAGTACCCAGTAAGCCCCGAAGGGCGGCTGGGACGGAGAAGAGAAACTTTGCGGGAGATCCCGAGTATTAATAAACAGGTTTCCACAGCCGCAGCCCCCCCCTAGTGACACCGGTACCGGGAGTGCGAAGCGCTGCCTGAGGGGGTGCAGGCCCGGGGGAGGGGTGGGGGGGGGGTGGTGGCTGCACCGCAGGTTGGCACCCACCGCAGGGGGAGCACCCCGGTGCCCAGCCCCAGCCCCTGCCGCCCCGACGGCGCTCTTCCCCAGCAGGACACCCTCCCGGCTTTGGGGGGTGCCGTCCGGCCAGAGAGCTGGGTGGAGGGACGCGGGGTGACATAGATTTCCAGGCGGTCTGTCCCCATCCCTTTCCCGGACACCCTGCACCACTTCAGTGAGCACTTTCTTGGAATGCGACTTTTCTGCATGACTCAATAAATACCCCTCGTTATTTCAGTGTTGGAAACAGGCAAAACCTCCGCTGGTTTCAAAATGATAGATGGATAAGATCCTTGGGACATGAAGCTGAGACTTAGGAGTTGATCCAAGCCCCATTAAAATAAGCAGAAAGCTTTTCAGCACTGTCAAGGATGTTGGGATTAGGCCCTTAAAGCAGTTTGTGTAAACCATAAAAAGCAAGTTCCAGTGCCTGAGCTGAAGATGTTGTGGTAGTGGCCAAATTTTGGTCTATTATCAATATACGAGTGTTGCAGCAGTGGTGGGTGACCTTTTCCATGAGCCTGCCATTTAAAAAGGATCTAGCATATAAGCACTGACGGAAGAGAATTAATGGCTTTCATGTCTGGTTCAGTTAATGAAATTGCCAATATTGATAGTAAATACTTGAGTGCGAGTAGGGAAAGCAGTTGTGACATTTCAGATCATACGTGTAACACTGAAGCTTGAGATCCTAGGTCTTTATTTTTTGATCTGAATGAGTGGTTGATTTTGCTGCTGAAAACCACTTCGCTTGTTGCAATGCGGTGTACTAAAAGGTAAAGAGGAACTTGCTATTGGCTTTTTTCCTTACTCTCTATAGGTATTTTTCATACTCAACCAAAATTTCGTTTCTTTTTGCTCCAGTAAACAAAAAAAGTTCTTCACTCTTCCAGGATTTTGTCTATAAAAGGTCTTGCCTGCTGAGCAGTTAAGATGATCCGGTGATTCTTTGAATCCTAAATTTTATATGATATGGACATGCAAAAGAAATACATGATATATATGAGGGACACCAGTCCCTCATATAATTGAACCCAACTATCTTACATCATTTTATATCCTAAAAGATTTCACATGTAAAAGAAATGAAACAAAAAAATACCCCAACAAATGTATTTCTTTTCCTGGTGGCCGTAGAGTTCTTGCGTACAAAGTTTGTGCAGCAGGGCCCAATCCTTGGCAGCCTTCAGCAGCAGAAATATTGGTACCTACACACGAATCCCTGCACTGTATTTGGGTCTTCACTTCTGTAGGGGTTTTAGTAACTTGGTAAAATCCTTGAACATTTTTCAGCAGTTTGTAAATTGGTCAAAATTCTCTTGAACAAAGAAGTTCATTTTCTAACTTTCTTTCAGTGAAAAGATAATTATTTTATGATTTGCTTGTCTGCTAATTGGTTAATTCTAAAATACTTAGGGAAGGGGAATTGCAGTAGTTTTCACTGCTCTGTAATCTGTTATTTACCTGCAGTAGAGAAAAGGTCTTTTAACGGAGGGAAGGAAAGAAGAACTAACTCAAGCTTTTGCATAAGAACAGCCAGACAACTGTAGGAAACTATTTCATTTATTTAAGTTACGGTATAGGGTTTACAGTCCTTAAGGTTTTGTTTGGTTCAAACCCTCATTAAAGAAGGAACTCTGGATTCAGACAGATAAAACTTTTGTCTGTGAGACTGTAAAGAAACCTCTAGCCTCAGCTGGTCTATCACAGCTGCACCTTTACTGTAGTAAGCATCTGTTGAGCAAAGGATCTTCCTGAAATTAGAAGAGACCATTTTGTGCTAATATACTTTTGATGCTGTTAGAGCTGTCCCACAGAAAGTCACTGGTACAGTACCCTGCATCCATCAGGGTCATTGGTTTGCTTGCTTTTAGAAAATCAGGATGGTTTTTGGCCACGGGTGCACTGAACGTGCAGGACAAGGTGGAAGGTAAGCATTGCTGTAAAATTTGCAGCATCTCCAAATGTAAACGCCTTTGCAGTTCTCTAGCTGAATTTTTCAGAGGCTTCTTATAAGGAACTGCACCCCCTGGGATACTGTTTGCATACATGGGACTTCACCATAGCGAAATAAAACTGAAATTTTGAGATCTCTGAAATCAGCATGGTGATGAAACATTAGTATCTCTTCAGATGAAGACTTGAAAAGGTGGCTTTAAATACATCCAGGGCTTGATGGTTCATAACAATGCTTTTAGAGCAGGCTGCCATGTAACTAGTACAAATATAAGATCAGTTCTTTGGGCATACTTGATGTGACATTTGAGTCCAAATAATTAGCTCACAATTCCATGAGCACTGCGGTTTGTGAATTTTCCAAGTTCACTCGCTTGTCTGTTTGCCTGCATCTGTGCTGGATTTTCTATTTGTTTCATTGTGTCTGAAAATGAATACCCTGTACGATCTGACCCTACTGGAGCCCAGCACCCCAGCAGCTGAGGGGATTTGATTGCTAACATTCTAGTTAGGAAGGTGGATAGCATAAAGGGTATTTGATGGCTGAGCGATCCTATAGATAACAAGTGTAGTAAGGAAGAATATGTGGTGATGATTAAGCCAGTGAAGGCCTGTACAGTTTGGGGTTTTTTTTTAATATGCTTGTACTAAAAGACACTTAAATGCATCTTTTAGGTCTTGTCGAACTGTGTATCTGTGTTGGAGAGTTTCTGTGAAAATTTAAAACTGTAACATGATTTGTTCTTAGAGATGGATCCTCATCCTGAGATAGTTCCATAAGGGAAACACCTGTTGAAGTCCATGTGTGTGCCTGAGACAGGGCAGGTGCCCGTGGTTAGCTCATAATGATCCCTCCCTGTGGCTGAGAATGTGTAATAACTTAATTACACCTATTAAGCATGCATAACTAGCAGTCCTGGCCTGTCTTCATTCCCATTTATTTTCTCCCAGGACATCTGCAGCAAGAGTAGTTTATTAGCTATAAAATTCTAGCCAGTTTTAAAAACAGTGCTTAAAGTCAGTGGCAGAGGGCTTCTGGCTTGCTGGAAGAGATGTGGTTTCATTCTCTGTCTACAAATGAGTGTTGGGGCAAATACTTTTGGCTGTTCTTCCCTTTCTGCAAAATCTGAAATCAGGAAAAGTGAGAGGAGGTTAAATAGAGCTTTGGCTCTCACTGCACCCAGTAAGGAAGAAAAAGCTTGGTTTTGGCTTAAACTGCCTCGAGACAGAAATGCAGGGCTCAGCGCTGTTTTTCCTTCACTTCAGCTACAGTTAAGTACTTTGTTTTCTTCTATTAGTAAGCAAACTTAATTTCTCTAAGATGGAACTTGTTACTTGAACCAGGGAGTTGATTCAGAGCTATGAATAATGGGTTTGCAATTAATTAACAGCTTATCCTGAGCAGTTTTGCAAAGTTTCCCAAATATTATGGTAATGGACAACAATACATTTTAGATAACTGGAACATTCTCTGAACGAGTAGTTGCCTGGGAATTAGAGGCACTAACTTCAGAGCAGCAGTTGGAGCACAGATGCTGAGATTTCATCAGTTTTTTAGGCGTGCTGTGGTCATGACTCTGACAAACTTCCTGCTGGAGCTTTGGGTGCTTATGAACTCCGTGGCATAAACTCAAACTCTTAGAAACACCAAATCATCTTCTTTAGGGGTTTTGGTTGGCTTGCTGAGATAATATCTAGAAAAAATGAGGCTTGCCTGGAACCAAGGACTACAAGTTTCTAATGTTAGAAATTAAAGCCTTTTTTTTTTTTTTTTTTAATACTGACATAGAAATGGAACCACCTTTTGTTGCTCACCTCCTCTTTCTTCTTTTCTTAAACTTTACTCCTTTGAATACTACTATCAAATTATCCCATTTTCTTCAATGCAGCCATTTTTACTGTTTTGGCAACTTGAGGCAGGACTTGGAGACATATCAAGTTGGGCAGAGCTAATTATATGAAAAATATTTTCCCTGCAAATGTAAGTTTACAAATGAGACCCTCAAGTCAACAAGAGTGGCATGAATTCTTTGTTCCTGTGTAGATCTGTAAATTCGGATCTAGCTTGTGCTATGCTTATATAGCAATAAAATACAAGAAATGTAGTGACAAGGGTAATTTAAAAGTAATTCAAAAGCTAAATCATAGAATTGTAGAATACAGGGGTAAATACGGACACCACTAAATGCAAAGATATTAGGGTTAACGTACTCCCAGGTCCATATCCTATCAATTCTTAAACTATTCCAGTGCTAAAACTCTCTCAGCTGCAGTATGGAAGGGGAGCCAGATTCATAAGGGAGATATTGTGAGCAGTCATGCAGTGCTGGGAGGAACCACCTCTGTCCTGGAGCTGGGTCCCCCATGGTGACAGCAATGCATACCTAATGCAAAGGCCCTGCAGAACATCCCTTCTGCAACCCATGACACTTTCCAGCAGCCTGTAACAAAGGTGCAATCTGCTGCAAAAGACCAAAATCTCCTGTGTGTCTGAGGACTAGCAGGACAAGCTGTATGTTTGGCTAATATTCTAGGAATATCCTAGGAATTCTTGTTTCTTGCAGAAACAAGCTGTTTGTTGAATAAAATTAATGGAAGGCTATAGGAAATAGTCCCAATGCTATTCTTCAAAGGGAAAAAAAATTAGTTCTCAACAACCTGACTTCTGTTGTTTCCACCTCATCTGGCATTCAGTTTAACCATGAACATGTGACAGGATGTCCTAGTTCAGCAAATAAGTATTTAATGCTGCTGTCTTCTGCAACATAGTTTGTAGGTACCCTGCTCTTGGCTGTTGCTTTCTCCAAGGCTCAGAGTAAAGCAGAAGCCTTCCTGTTCTTCTACCCCCTACAAAACTTAAGCAGCACGGGGAAATAAAAATTCCTGGCTGGTCCTTAAGGTGTCAGGGAGCTGATAGATACTGTAAAAAGAAAAAAAAAAAGGAAAAAAAAAAAAAAGCCAAATGTGGAAGTGGAGTCCTGCTCCACCAATGCTATGTCTCAGGGTACAGCAGTATCATTCCATTCTGTGAGGTTAGATGCTTGTGATGGGTATTCCCTGGGTGCATGAGTTCCCCATGTGGTGGCTGAAGGGAAAAGGCTTCTTGGCAGAGAGGGTACCTCTCAGATTCAGGTATCTGTGTGGCAGAGCTGGCTGAGCAGAGGGTCGGAGATTTGCTGACTGGCTTGCCTGGTGCCGCAGGGTCAGGAGGAGAGGAGCCATGGCTGGTGCCGTGTGTGAGGCAGATGTCCTGGCGGGGACAGTCACGGCATGAGAGCCTGACCAGGAATTCTCATGGTGAACATAACAGGTCTGCAGCACGTCTTGCATCTGTGAAAGGCTGATGCTTCTGGGGTCAAGGTTAGAATGATCTATATGTTAGTTTTCAAGAAAAATCAGGCCTTATGAGAGGCTGTGTGCTAACGACACATTCAGTAAGTGGCGTGTTGTGTTTGCATGCCAGCCTGTGGCCCAGCTGGACCTCCTGGGTGCTCACTGTGTGACACTGTAAGGCACTAACATAGAGGAGAAAACCCTCCAGAGACATCTGAGTTCTATGGCAGAAAAAGGTAGCTGCCAGGTGAGATTTTATCTGCTCCTTGTGCCGGCTGAGAGCCAGGATACCCAGCAGGTCTCTGTGCTCCTCTGTAAACTGCGCCCTGTTCTTCTCCCGAGTGGTGTCAATACAGATCCCACTGGTCAGATGGATTGGCTAGAGCAAGTTTCCCAATGTTGGAGCTCACATTCCTCTCCTAAATGCAGAGTCACTGGGACAATACGGGTGTGGAGGCCCCTCTAATGCAAATATTTTTTTTAAATGAGTTGTGGTAAGGGCAGCAAATGGCCTCCATTGTAATGAGGTGGGGAGAACTGGGGAGGATTGCATTTACAGAGCAGTTTAATCACATGGATGGAGCAGCGTGTTCACCTCTCCTCCTTGCTGGGTCATTTCCACTTCGAGCTCTGCAAACAGACTGTCTATTGAGCAGTTAGCATTCAGTGCTGAATATTCAATACTAGACTCTTGTTTTGGTGAGTCTTATGCAAAAAAAAAAAAAAAAAAAAAAAAAAGGAGGAGGAAAGAAGTCTTCTCTTTTTTCTCATGTTCTCTCCCTGAGTTTGCTTTGCATATTGTTCAGAGGAGACTGGAGGCTTCTCAGAAAACCAGGCTACTAGTTTTAAAAGCATTGGTCTGCTTTGATAGTAGAGGGAAGAGACAGTGTGGAAACAATTCAATTTATACAAGGTTTATGAAGTTGTAATTCTAGGTACATCAGGTCTGAGTGAAGACTTTCTAACAAGCAGACTTGGGCTGTGAAATTATTAGCATGAAATGCATGTTCTGTATACACAGATGAGTTCTGAAAGGTAGTGGTCTTTGTGGGAGTATGTTATGATGATTTATTTATGTCCTCTCTGCTAGTTTCAATATGCAGATATTCTCTGGGTGCATTTTGACAGCTGAAAGAAACATCGTTCCTTACTTGTTTCTGTCTAGTTAGTGCCATATTCGCTCACAAAATGGTTGTGAATAATGTAATGGCTGCATCCTTGGACAGTGGTGGGTTTGAAAGAGAAACCAAACCCAAGAAAGAGAATTCAAACCCAGACAGCTGGGTTTGAAAGAGAAGTGCACAAAGTGAGGAAAAGTAGCCACCACTTGAGTGAATGTAGAGCTCTCCTTTGAGTCACATTCTTCTGAAGAAGTGACTGCCAAGTAATTGTCTCTTCCTTACTTCTATGCTTGTGTCCTGACACCTGAATTTTCTTTGCATATGTATCTGTCTTCGCCTGTTCTTTCAGTCTGACTGGATACTCATTCTAATGAGAAATATTTACTATAGTCCAATTCCTTCAGGAGCTGACCTCTTTTCTCCTGATTTAAAAAAAAATCTTCTCTCTGTTGTTACTTTCTTTCCTCCTATCTGTTGTTTCTGACCATGCCCTTTTCTTTGTCATTCATTCTTTTGTTTTCCTTTCCCTTTCTTTTTGACCTCCCTTCCAACAACCAATTTTCTCTCACTTCCCTGAGCCCAACAACCAGTGCTTCGTGTGTCCCCCACCCGTATCTCACATCTTTTCATTTTGTCATCTTTGTGGGCCAGTCTTACTGATGTACTACCTTTTCTGTGCCAAATTTGCCTGTCTGATGAATTCATCAGCTCCTGAGGCGGAGGGAAGCATTTCATGGGTACTTGATGCAAATGCTGTTTCTTCTCGAGTCACAGACATCCTGTTCAGCCAAATGATTCCAGCCTTGTGCAGTGGTGAAGTGGAGCTGAATTAAGGACTTGAATACTCTGTGTCTTCCCACGTACACTGGTGAGCTTGAGGACCACAGTAGCATCTGGAAATGCTTAACCTGAAAGCTAGTGAGTAGAGACTGCTCTAGGGTACAAGTATAAGAGACTTTGTGATAAGTACCCAGAAATTAAGATCCCATGAGCTTTCTTGTGTGTCTTGTATTAATGCCGTAGCATAAGAAGTTGATGAAATCTGGGGCATTTCCTTGGAAGGAACCATTGTGGCTAAATCAGAGACAATGACAGCATTTACCCTGGTTCATGCAACAGATCCTCAGTCCTTCAGGGTGTGCAACACAAGTTGTAGAAATATGAGGGTACACTTTGCTGTATGCAGAGGTGGTGCTTGGAAAGGATATGTGTGATTATCACACTGATGAAAAGGTTGGCATGTTGCAAATCCATGTAAGTTATGTGGTCTGGGAGAGCGTAATTGGTCAGATATTGATGTCGCTACCTTAAATGATCCTAGGTGAAAGTAAGGAAATGTCACTGTGCTGAAATTGGACCAGGTGAGGTTCTCTCTGCTATTAAATGGGGAATAGCCTTGATGTGTAGTGAAATGAGGCAACCAGGTGCCACTAATTACCAGGTAGTGGGCATGAGCTTGTGTCAAGCCCACCTGTGCCTAATTAGGGTGGGCCCCAACTGTGCATGAGCAGGACCAGGGGGCCAATAAAAGGTAAGACCTAAGACACAGGCTCAGCTCACACTGGAACTCACTGTCTCGGCATGCTTGGCTCCACTAGAGCTCATCACTGTCAGGGTGGGGCTTTGAAGAGTCTCGAACCCGTGGCCCAGAGCAGTGCGCGGGGTGTGTCGTTACGTGCTTAGCCGGCTGCGCCACTCAAGCCTCACCCTGACGGAGATGAGCTCTAGTGGAGCAATAAAGGTAGTGCAGTGCTGAAAGCAGCACTTAAAGCCAAGCATGCCAAGCCTGTGAGTTCCAGTATGAGCTGAGCCTGTGTCTTAGGTCTTACCTTTTATTGCCCCCCTGGTCCTGCTCATGCGCAGTGGGGGCCCGCCCTAATCAGGCACAGGTGGGCTTGACACAAGCTCATGCTCACTCCCTGGCAATTAGTGGCACCTGGTTGCCTCATTTCACTACATTGATGCATAATGTGCATACAGCGTTAGAAATGTAATAGCAATGTGGCATGTGATTCCAGGCACAGGAACAGGTAGGACTTCAGAAGTCCTGTCTGATTCAGGTTGGTAGCTGCCTGCCAGAATAGATACGCAAAGGAATCTTGTATTCCAGGGTTCTTGAGAGTGTTGATCTGCATTTGGGATGCAGCTTCTCAGTAAGGCATATTGTTGACAGAGTACTTTTACAGAAGTATCACATTTAGCTGAACTTCTTCATATTACATAGAGTAACAAGAAGCACTTCATAAATTCCAGTTCTTCCTACCCAGGAATTCTAGAGGAGTTAAATATTGAACTGTGGTACTTCTTGTTGTATCAATTAAAACAAAGCATGCCATTTTTAAATATATCTTATCAACTAGGTTAGCAGAAAATTGTTTTTAGGAGCAAAGCCCTGGCTGAAAAAAATGAATGAGCTCTCATAGATTCAAAAGAGTCATTCTTCACATTTGTATGATATGGTGGCAAATCTGACAACTCTTCTTTAGAATCATGAGTCAAAGAAAAAGAACAAAACCCACTCCTGCCAACATCTAGCAAGAGCCCTGAACCAATGTCTATTGACCCTGGAATAGTTTTAAGGGAACTATATGCCAAGAAATGAGAACAAAAGAAAGGACTGTAACAAGAGTGCCTGACATTTTGCCATGTTGGAAATAAAATAAAAAGTTAGATTAGCAAACAAAGCACCAAGGTATTTGGCAGCTTGTCAGGGAAGCAGCTCTACCATCTGCACAAAGGCCATGTGTCCCTGTCATCCCTGAGGAGCAGGTCTCCTGGAAGAACAGAAGATGGCTATGCAGGACCAAGGAGGACACTGGCATGATTTCCTGTGGACCTTGAAGGTATTCCTGACAGCTCATGTGCACTGACTGAAGGATAGGTGCCTTGCCAGGCAATGGTAGTGCACGAGGCAGTGAGGAATAAACCCAGTACCTGTGTGGTAGGTTCACCTTGATGGTCAAAGCTCTTTTGTGGATGAGG
This sequence comes from Calypte anna, assembly GCF_003957555.1. Classification (NCBI taxonomy): domain Eukaryota; kingdom Metazoa; phylum Chordata; class Aves; order Apodiformes; family Trochilidae; genus Calypte; species Calypte anna. The sequence continues at coordinate 55,230,045 of NC_044244.1, read as the reverse complement.
AGTGTCTGGAGTGCAGTGGAGTAATTGGAGGGAACAGCAGTCTGACAGTGGCCCTGATAGGGTTTCACAAGCCTTTCATTTGACAATGAAAAGGAGGGAGATTACATCACCTATGAAAATCTAAATTTTAGAAAATACCCACATGTGGATGAGCTGTGCCTAATAGCCTGCTCTGCTTGATTTTAGTTGATTTTGATACATTCTCATGTCCCTCACGGTAAGAGTGGCTGCCAAGCTCTGTCAAGCTACAGGCACACAGTTGCTCATAACATTGTGCAGACACCAGGCTAGGAGATCTTGCTGAGGTCTTGGTTTTACAGTAAATTGAGGCTTCAGTGAAAAGGTGGGGTTTGTTTGCTTTCTTTCAAACAGTGTGGTTCTTTAAAAGCTCTGACATGCTGCTGTACCCAGCTCTCACAGCACCCCAGCAGCGTTGCACTTCTCAGGTGGCAGATGTGCCTGTAACCAGCAGTACTGTGGTATGCAAGGTGTGTGGGAGATTCCGAATGTGAATCCTCTGCTTCTAGTCAAGGCAGGTGTGGTGTCCAGCAGGCACTAGAGCAGACTTTTAATAGTTTGAGGGTCAGACTTCAGGTTTATTTCCTAATCATTACCACTGATAGAAAGAGAGTCTCTTTTGCCTTTAAGGGATTGTTTCAAACTAGTGATTTGTCTTGTAAATTGAGATGACTGATTGAACCATGACATTAATGTGTTGTAAGGTGTATATTATAAAATATTAGCTGTGCTGGCTCATTTTCTGCTTTACTTTGCTTCACATGACAGAAGTCAGGTTTGCAGTTCACTAAGGGATAGCCAGAGTAGAATTTAGCTGTAGGAGTTAGAAGTTCTCTGCCCACAGCGATGGTGCAACACAGACATCATGAACAGAGTGTTTATTGGGTAGTGGCATGTCTCAGACCATGTTCAGCAAGACAGTCTCTGCAGAGAAAAGCCACAATGGATTTTGCAGACCTCAGAACTTATTCTGAGACAGGCAACAGAAGCAACTGTCAGGGCAGTGATGGCTTTCCTGAAAAATAAAAGATTACCCCCCATCAACTCCACTAAAAAAATTTTGAGGTAGATATATCTGTTTAGTACCATGGACTAGCAAATTAGAAGAAGGATGTTCCATGACCCAGTCTGCTGTCTAAACTTTCAAGGTACTGCTTTTACCTGCTAGAACTACTGTTTATAGCCACTTTCCCTTGGCCTAACAGATCAGATGAACAGCTAGGCACTACTGCTGGCCAGCTTGGTCCTGAGACATTTGGCAGAGATGCTGCAGGAAGAGATGAGTAACCCTTCCCTCTGAGAACAACGAACAAAGAACTCAGAGGGGTGCAAAGACTCCATATGCATGGCAGAAGTTCCTCCTCTGTCACAGAAGCTGTAAAATTAACGCTGTCATTACTTCTGGGGTTTCTTTTTTCCAACAGGTTCTTTTGTAAATCCACTAAAATGTGGTGGTCCCTTTATATTTACATTATCTATGTTTTATATTCCTTTGACCACAGTTACTTTCTACTTCTTTCTAAGTCTGCCTTGAGAAACTGGGGAAAGAATTAGAAGAGCAGTCATGAATAAAAACAAGGAGTCAGACTGCTGTGGTGATGCCATCCAAGCTGGTACTGAGCTCAAGTAGTAGCTTGTGTCCTGGCAAATCTCTAATTCTTATTCCAGATGTGGCTCTATTTCAATGACAAGCAAACTTTTGTGTAAGAATTGCTGGTGTCTGTGCAGAGCACGAGGTAAATTGTCACTGTTCTTGGCAAAATGCTTTGAAATCTGGGGTATGGGAGCCAGTTTAGAGCTGAAGCTGTGCGGTTAGTACCCCTGTTAGGTAATGAGGTGAGGCAAAATGCAGCTCAGATTAGGTGACCATAGAGTTTCATTCTGCCTGTAAAGTCTCTTAATCTCCCCTCAGGATGCAGACTCATGCCTCGCAAGTAGCAGCCTCCCAGCTGCTCAGGCACAGCCCCTCCGGCTGATTTTGGTATCCTGCTTGAGTGCCGAGCAGGACACTCTCCAAGGCAGAAGAGGCTGTGATTACAGGTTGTGTTAATTCTGCAGGAACTTTTAACCCCCCTGGCAGGACAGCAGCTGCAGGAGGCAGTGCCAGCTGTGATCAGCACCCACCTTCTCCTCCGCTCGGCAGAGCAGAGCTCAGGTGGCCCTCACACTGCTCTCCCTGTGGCTGTGCACACGTGGGAGAGAGCAATGAACACTTTCTTATCTAGGCTGCAAACATGCTAAGCCAATAACCATTCCACAAACAAGATGGAGTAATTATCTCATTAAACATACTGGCAGCTTGCAGGCACCTCTGCTGTATTCTCTCATGTCTGTAGGGAGAATCCTCAAAAAAGGTGTCTTCCAGGAGCAAACCCTTCTTTCTGAAGGAGATAATTTGTCAAAATAACTTGTCAGAGATAGACTTAAAAAAACAGTTCATGCTTCTTTTTCCTGATAGTTCACAAAAGTTCACATCCCTGAGCAGGTTTCGTGTTTGCCTCTGTTTTGGGGGGTCCCAGACCCTCCTTTCCAGCTCAGTGGAGAGGCACCTTACAACTATAAACCACACTTGTCAGTGTGAAGAGCAGAGTCTTGGTGGAGACAAGGGAAAGCCATGCAGGCCTCTGTCCTGGCAACTCCTAAAAACAAGCTCAGTTTAAGCTTCTGTCGTTAAAACTCTGGTGAACACATCTAATGGGTGAGTAATACTCTCATGCTGGATGTTCAGTGGACGCATCAGTCCTACTCTTGCTGAGTAGGAGCAAAAGAGAAGAGATGAAATGAGGGGCAGAAGTAGTGCCGTAGTTCTTTTTAATACATCTTTCACTGTTTCTTTGTGAAAAAATTGATCTTGTGTCATGGTAAGTTATTCTGCCAAAAAATTGACACTGGAAAAATTTTTGTAAGCTGAACAATCATCTTCCTTCCCTCATGTTGGAATCATGTAGAGGGTACAATGCACTTGTATTTGTTGATATGCGAAATTACACAACAAAAATTACAAGGCTGAGGGACGTACTTGTGCTCTTCATTAGTTTACTTTTGATCCCTGCAAAATTAAATACTTGATATAGTCTTAAAGATGCATCCTCAAAACACTTTTAAACTTTAATTGCATTCTTTGCTAATAAGATTGTAATAGGTTCTGTATCTTGTCACAGCACAGAGTTATCAGCATCTGACTACACTACCTTTTACTACTAGATATTAATTGATTTCTTTAATTTGCCTGTGTGTTTTTTGGCTTGTTCTGATGTTTGCTGAGTTCCTTAGCTGGTGTAACTGAGGGTTCAGTATGCTGGGGCTCAGGGTGCAAAGGAGTCCTAGGAAGCAGAAAGGGAAAATGCCTTAAGCCAAAATGCACTGTAAACAGAGTAAAATAGACTCTGTATGAGACAGGATGTGTTTTCTTTTGCTTTCACAATTCCCCATTAGGAATTCAGTGTTTCTACATGTTGAGTTAACAATTCATCATTGTTATCCTGTCTGATATGCACTTCTGCTTAATCACCACCTCAGGTCTCCATTACTCTGGACTTTTCCCTGCTGTAAAATCTTGCCCATGAGAAGTTTGGAAACTTCCAAATTTTGAGACCTGATGCTTGTCTAGAACACCAGTGTGGTGTGATTGCCATGGGAGCAAGCCATGAAGATTCAGAACAGGGACACCAAGGCTTAGCCATAGGTTTCTTCCTCTGGCTCTACATCCAGATTGCCTGGGACAGATAAGAGTGCAGCCAGGCTGTGCACCCACCTGTGGGCAGGAGCTTTTGATTTGTGTGGGTGGGGCTGTACCCAGTATTAGCTATGAAAGAATTTACAAAAAACAGACTTATTTTTGACTTTTTATTTTGTTTGTTCTGCCTATGTATCTTTTGGTTGTTGTTGCTGGTTTTTTTTTGTTTTGTTTTAATGCAGATGATGATATATCCAGGGTCTGTGGGCTCCTGAAGGGAATATTTTCTGTCTCAGAAAAACTGTGGTTGTATATTCTTTCAGTGCCTAAAGAAATTCTTAGTAATACTGGGAGTTTGTCAAGGCTTAATTCTGGGCCAGCAATTAAATGAAAGCTTTGTTAAAACTTTTTTCTTTGTACAAAGAGTAAAAAATATTTTTTCTTTATACAAACAGAAAAAAAAATCTATGTTCTCATATTTACTTATATGTCTCGATTTATGAGATGAAACAGCCTTTAAATAGTTTTGTTGCATTTTGTCATCTGCCAAAAAAATTGACAAATTTGCTATAAACTTGCTGCAATTTTTGCTGAAAAGAGTTAGTTTTCTTCATTCTTTGCTGCCAGACAGGTCATGTATCTTTCCAGGCTTGAAGAATTTCTATCAGCAATTTAAATGCAAGGCCACAAAGACAAAGCCAGACTCAGGCTGCAGCGAGCTGAACCAGGGTGATTCAGGACCAGAAGAGCTGTAGCACATAATTAAACAGTAACTACACCCTATTCCAGAGACATTATATCTTGCAGTGTAAACTGCCTGCTTTACCTATGAAAAAGGGGTGTATATTCACTTATCAGAGACATAACGTGTTCAAGGATGGTGAAAATTGTTAACAAGTGACACTTGAAAAGTTTTTTTTCCTACCACGGTCAGGGAACGTGGCTAAAGATGGCTGCTGCCAGTTCCCTGCTGCCGAGGGAAGAGGATGCATCCCAGCTTCCCAGCTCTGTGCCGGGAGGAAAAGAAAGGGCAGAGCTGGGCATCGGTCTCTCCTTGGCGCTAATGGCAGCCGCCTTTCCTTTTACTCCCTGCAGCTGGGCTCCAAGCCAAGGGAATTATATACAGCCATGGCTGTGAGCTGAAAGGAGGAGGAGGAGAGGTAGGGTGATCTTTCTCAGGGTTTCTAGCACCTCTCTCTGACGTTGTCTCCAGCAGCAAGTTTCTCCTCACCTTGCAGTGAGGATCCAAGCTCCTGTCCCCCAGCTCGCGGTGCTAAAGCAGGAGAGGAGAAATGCTGTTAGCTCATTTTTCGGGGAGTAAAAGAAACCTGGCACGACGGAGCCATCTCGTTGTGTTGGCCTTTAGACAAGGAGGTGGTACACCCCCACCCGATGCAGCCGAGCAGCATGAGAAGGGAAAGCCTGGAAGTCAGAGTCGCTGCAGGCTTGTGGGCTGCTCAGTGAGCAGGAGCTGGTTAGACAGCACGGGCCTTGCTGACAAGTTTGAAGCTGCGGTGCCCGTGACCTGCGGTGGTTTTTCTACAAGGCCAGGTTGAATTTGATGGAAGAAGACATATCCTGAAAACTCTGTTGACAGGAAGAGTTATTTCTGCAGATTTTAAGAGAAGTACCTTGAAGGAGCTGGCTAGAGGAAGTGGCATACTACCCTATAGGCACAGGGCAGTTTGGTGAGTGAGGAAGGTGCGCACAAGGATGTGCTTGTACCAACAGAGGCAGCACCACAGCATCTTGTTTACTGGGGGCAAATAGGCAGAGGGAAGGGAATGGCCTGGAGCTGCCACAACCTCTTTTACAGTGCCTGAAAACCAGAAGTGCACAAAGCAATAGCACATGGAGACTCATGGCGAGACCTCTGAAGGGCTCTCAGCAGACCTTTCCGAAGTCCTGCAGAGACGCCCTGTGCAGTGTATTTGTGTGGCAGTCCAGAGTGTGTGTGCAGAGGAATATACACTGGTTTGTACAGACACTTGGGTTTGAACAGCATTTTTTCTGCAGGATGTGTCTGCCCGTGACTATGCATGTATTTATTTGTTGGCACCTAGTGCTGAAATGAAGTCACACTGACTTTTACCTTCCAGAATGGGTATCTTTCCCAAGATCTTTCCCAAGGTCTTATGCTCTCCCATCAAGACTGCAACTGTGTTGGGCTTTCTCTGGCTGGCAGGCTGCTGACTGTGCTGTGCTGGTAACCCTGTGTGTCTGAGGGGTGGCTTAGGGAAAGGAATCTGCAGCTGTTTCCATGTCTTTGAAGGTGTTTCTGGCTTTGGCAGTGTGTGCTGACGGCGAGGCCTGTTTCCCCTTATTTCTTGTGCATCTCTTTGCTCAGTGTGTGGTGGTTTCCTGTCATAACTTGTGGGGCCACCTTGCAGCCTTCCTACCTATCCCTTCCTTTTCTTGCTTTGACCACAGAGAACTTTGTGAGCATAAGTTCCTGTCTGCCCACATGCATGCCCTTGAAAAACAATCTGATGGGTGAGACTTTATTGTAGCAATACCCCCTGGACTCCAGGCAAACTTCAGGACTCTCATTTCATACTTAGTCCGAGGAAACATTAATGAAGGTGCAACTTTTGCCCTGCAGACCTGCAACAGTAAATTCTGCTGATCCTGGTACATCCTCTAAAATCCTCAGAGGATGCATGTTATAGCTTCCAGAAAGAGAAATGACAGAGTCAAATCAATGTAATACTGTACCGTACATGATTTTGGGAATAAATTGGAAGCAGGAAAGGAGGATGGGAGTGGCTTAGTAACCATCCTGGAGGGACAAAGGTTCAGGTAGTTCAGTGGCTGCTGACTTGCTACACTGGACTTTTACCAGCAAGGGAAAGATCTCTGTAGGGCTTGGGACACCACCAAGGTGAATGGGGTTGTAGGGCTTTATGTCAGAGAGCTCATTTTGAGACCTGCTGTAACAAAAATTCACTTGAATTGATTAATTTTACGCACATGAAGGGTCCTTTCCAAAAAAAAAAAAAACAAAACACACACACACACAAAAAAAACAAAAACAAAAAACCACAACACTTTTTTTCCTTTCAAAATCAGTGGAAACACTCAAGTTTGTAAGTCTTTGCCAGAGAAAGAAACTTATGCAATGTATGTTGTCTACAGTTGCCTACATGAGATGATTTATTTTTCTAATGTAACATGACTGGGAGGGGAGAGAATATCCTGAGGAGCTTTGCTGTGTGCATGGAAATATTTCAGCTTCTGTCTTATAAAAGCAAACAAACAAAAAATTAAATTAAAAAGAAACAGCTAAGTTTGGAAGTAAGAAAGGATTTTCCTGCTAAATGACCATTTTCCTGCTAAGTAACCTCAGACTGAGCGTGTTTTAACATATGCTACAGAACACCATCTGTTGAAAATTGCTGCCTGTTTAGTTTTATGTGTTGGAAGTTTCTCTCTTATGCAAAAACAAACAGTAGAAAAAGAGCATCTTTATTCTTTTGCAGAGAGTTGGATTGAACGATGTCTCAATGAAAGTGAAAACAAACGCTACTCCAGTCACACCTCTCTGGGGAATGTTTCTAACGATGAAAGTAAGTAACTTGTCCTTCATTTAAAATAAATTACTGTGAAAGTGTCCATGTTCCCCTTATACATGTTGCTACTTCTCAGTGATATTTTTTAGTATTCTGTAGTTTGAATAGTCTAGTCACTTGACATAGCCAATTTTTTATTTTTATTTTTTTTTCTGGAGCATTTGGTTTTTTGCATTATTTAAAAGGAAGTACTATTATCTATTAATTAAAACAACCAGAAAAAGTTGTGTATCACTGAATAAAGGTTGGATGACCTCTAACATGTGCTATTAATATTAGCTAATGTGTGAAACAATCTGTTTTGCTTTTCCTGGTGATCACCATGCATTTGGAATACAGGAAAAAATTGTACTGGTTTTCAGTACTACTATATCAAATCATACATAGAAAAATCTTTCTTTTAAGAATTAAACAATCATCGAATTTTAAAAAATCATACTAAATTATATTGCTTCCTTCCTAGTTATAGAGAGGGAACAATTATAAATCTAGCTCATTTAAAATAGTTATTTTTTTCTTCTCTCTTATAGCTATGGTTATTTTAGATTTTGATTTTAACAACAGCATGGAATTAAAAAGAAACCAAATATCCTAAAATAATCTAATTGCTTATTTTAAAGATGTAAGTCAATTTTAATTTAACATTTAACTTGCCTTGTTTATGCCATTTCAACTTAGTTTACCTAAAGCAAAACACTCTTCATTTCTTCTCTGTGTTTCACATTAGTTCACATTACAGAATAGTGATGCAAACTGACTTCTTTAATTTAAAAAAACTGACATTTTTATAACATTCAAGCAAGCAAGTTTAGAAAATGTATTTTTAGATGACTTCTTAATTGCTGAATGTCTCTTTTACATTTTTTGCATTTTAAGGCAATTAATTTATTTTGATGTCACAGTAAAATTACTTGCCTTGCAGCAATCTGCTATGCTGGAGCCCTACTCTTGTTTGTCCACGGGTCTTTTTTGAGGCTATGTCTAGTCTGAAGGAGAAAGGAGGTGTTGGAAACATAGTATTAACTCATTACTCCCAAGCTGAAGATGGTGGATAAGAATCCTAAAAGACAGAAAATAAAACTTAGTCAGCTTTGGGGTTTTTGGGTTTTAAAAATCCAGGATTTAGAAATTAGTTTCTCTTTAAAAATAAAATTTTAGTAAATTGTGGTGGAAAACAAAAAGGATTTCCTTATTAATATACATTTACAAGAATCTGTGGCACTTAAAAAATTCTTTTAATTATGATGCAACTGTGAAAGTGATGGGAAGAATCAATAATGAGTGAGTTGTGACTTCAGACTCTTAATAGGGTCAGAATTCAGGATTCAACTCTATTGACTGTAGTGAGATTTTCCTTAGTCTCACAGTTCAAGGCAGTATTGTCATGGTAATTGTTTAGCACCATTGGATAGATTAAAAAAAACCTGTAATGTCATGATTATGTCTCCCTCTGTTCTAAATCTGTTACCCCAAATATGCTGTCACCAAAATAGAGGTAGTTTGTTAAATATGATTTCATTTTACATGTGAACATGAGAACTTCCACATACCTAGAGACAGTAAGGAGTAGACCTGCATGGGTCAGCAAGAGCAGGTGTTTCAGACACTGGCATTGTGAAGGTTGGATGGTTGTTCTTTCTGTTTTCTGCTACTGGAATTAAGGGACAAGCAATCATGATGAAAGACATCAAATTTTGAACTGATAAAACAAAATAAAAAATATATTTATCCTGCTATTTCTGTGCAGAAGACATTGTCACAGTGCATGATGGAAATGCAGGTGAGAGTTGGTATCATTTAGCTTCCTTAAGAACCAGTTCTTCCAGATGCTTCCTTTGCACTGACACCAGCATTTCCGAAGTGCAGATAGGACAGCTAATCCATCTGAAAAGTCATCCGTGGTTTAGGTAGTAAGGGTGAAGAGGAAGGTATAGGAAAGAAAAACAAGCCACTTGCCCAGCAGCAAGACCACCAATAATCTGTGAAACACAGAACAAAACAAAAAAGTTTAACCTTGTAAATCATTCTGGTATGTCCTCCTTTCCTGCCCTTGAGTTCTTTATAATATTTCTATAAAAGTGCCCACACAACAAGAAACAAGAAGTTTCCAAACCATCTAGTTATACATTTGCAAACAGTAGGAGGCAAAATATTTTGTGTAACCCTATTTGAGTTCTTTGGAATGGTGGTCAAATTGTTTTAGTCAGCTGAGCTCCAGTTTTCATCTGCTGCCAAAAGAAGGCGTCATCCCTCTTCCCCCTGGCTACTCATTTTGTCTTTTAATACATTAGGTAGCTGCTGGCTGAATTCTAACAGAGAAAATGTGGCTTTGTTGTTGGGGTTTTGTTTTTTCTTGCCCTTACATCCAACGAAAACTATGAAGATTTACTCTGTGAACTGATAATGTTCTTACACAGTATCATTAGCTCTTGGGACTGTTTTTTCCTGTATGTTTTTAGAGTGCATAGGGTTTTAGGCCAGGAGTAGCAGTGTTGTTGGTTTCCTTTTCTAATAGCTGGAGCATGAGACTGAACTTCAGGCTACAGGGGTCCTTTGCCATCTTCTGCTCTCATCCAGACACCTACAGGCTTCTTCAATCTGCATCCCACTGTGAGGAGAAGCAATGACACAGCTGTGGATTCCTGAGATCTTGTAGTTTCTCAGGGCACTTCTCTTGGAACCCTTTTTTAATTTCAGTTTCCATTTTTTGAAACATTTTTCCTTCTACCACTTCCATGCTCTGTGGATTAGCCCAAAGATCCAAAAGAAAAGGGAATTTTAGCACCTCATATCTAATAATTAAAAAAACCCAACACGTTTTCTGTGTACTGTGCATTGAGCCAGATTCTCCAAATTGAAACGTGTCTGGAAGAATACAATTCAAGGATTATGAAAGTTTCACCTTTGGTTCCCTGGGGAAGGAGCAAGGATACTACACGATGAAGTGGAAGGGTTTTCATATTTAGATGTGAGAATGTGTAGATGGTTCACGTGAGATAAACGAAAAGATTCAGACTACTTTTTGTGCTTCAAAAGAAGTGTTCAAAGTCCATGCTCAGACTGGCTGAAATGGAAGATTCATCGAATAGTTTATTGTTTTCTTTGAACTAAACCTCTTATTCTTCCATTGAAAAAATATTTTTAAAATAGCTTCTTGATTTTGTTGAAATTTTCCTTAGGGAAAATTCTTCCTTTTTCAGTCATACCTACTGAACAAGAACTATGCTCCTATGGTTCTCAGAGGGTTTTAAAATGTCCCATTATTGAAACAGATGCTAATTAGTCTGAATCTTATTTACGGCTACATGTAAGTAAGAGAGAAGACTATATTCTGGTAGCTTTGAAACAAAATTTTGAAAGGAGAAAGACAGCTTATAGCAAAGAAAACTCCATGGAGTTTGGGAAGAAACACACTGATATCTCTGAGATGCAAGAAATACTATTTTTTTAGTACATAGATTATCTGATTTTTTAAATCTATTTGAAGGCCTCTTCTGTGCTTAGAGTTTTACTTGCAACTGTCTAAGCTATTATCTGCTTCAAGCTTGGAATGAGTACCAGGTTTCCTTCCTAACCAGGCACCTCTCCTTGGAATCCTTGTAGTCTTTCTACTCTCAGTGGTGTGAACACAATAGATCTGCTCCTTGCAGATGGGTTTCTCCCTGGGGTGCTGTGCTGCTGCCACATATGTGAACACCTATAGATGTTCCTCAGAATCACCAGCTCTGTTCTTTGATAGTGACTTGAAGCAAGACTTTTCAGTGTCTTTATTTCTTTTCTTTTCTTTTCTTTTCTTTTCTTTTCTTTTCTTTTCTTTTCTTTTTTTTTTTTTTTTTTTTTTTAATTATTATTTACAAAATAGATTTGATTTTAAAAGTAAATAATACTGAATGGTATGGGTTCATTTTAATCTACAGTGTTGTTCTGATGGGAAGTGTTAAAATGACAGGCCAAGAAGTAAAACAGCATGCTTTACCTCTTTCATGCTGTACAAATAGTTCTGGGATCAAACCTAAGTCAAGAGGCATACAAAGCATCCTCTGCTCAACTGGGGAGCCACTAAATGCTCTGCTACCAACTAAAACATAAGGAGCAGGGATATTTATTATTTTCTGCTTGTCGGGTATTTGAGGTCATATTAAACTATATGAGGCAGAATAAAGTACTTGTATATGTAATACTGAAAGTTTGTATTTTAGGTCCCCTCCATTCCTATACTATGTGCAATTCTTTCCATCTATGCCATTAAGAAGTGAAGGTTTTCTGAAAATTAATATTTTTGCTAGCACCTGCTGAAAATGAGAAATATTTTGGCTGACATCTGGTCCACTGGCAGATAACAAATGGTTCTGATTTCTTGTACAGACACTTGATTTTGTTTTGTTGAAACGGGTAAAGCTTTGATGGAAAATGAAGGATAATTATTTTTTTTTAAATAATTGGAAAATCCATCATTTACCTTCATTATTTAAAATGACAGTGGAGGATGCTGAAGAGTGTTGAAGAAGAATCCTCAGGAAGCAGACATCCTTGAGGGGCAGGCAGGATTTAAGTTGCAGTTTCTGTTGTTAAAACACATTCTTACCTGAGAGGAGCTGAGTATGGCTGGCTTGTAGTGTGTCTGAGGGCAGGTTAGGTAAAGCACCTGCTCACAGGTGCTTCCTGAAATTGAGTGAAAAACAGCTAGGGGAGGGATGGAAGGGATATAGATGGTCTGTTATGTAATTTAGGCTGATAGTGCTGCATATCCAGGAAAAAATGCAGTCTAGTTAGTGCAAGGGAAAGCCATCTAATAACAGACTTCTTAATACTAACGGCTTTGAATCAAGAAAGATAATCAAAAGGTTTAATCTGGGAAGGGGAGGAGTGATAGCTCTTGGTTTCACAGGTAGAAGTTGTTAAGGATTTCTGCACCTTTGTTAGATGAGTGCTTATTTAGATCAGTGGCTTTCACATGCTGCTGGTACTTTGGCCATCGGCTTCGGTAGCTGTACCTCACTGTGGCATCCCCCTTCCTGCAGCAAAGGCCAAATCCCTCTGGTGGGTCCCTGCACCCTCCTTTACAGGTCCCTGTTGGCAAGACAAGTGACTGCCAGCCATAATTTTCATTGCTACAGCAGGGGAAACTCCCTGCCCCAGCCAGCACTTGATCCCCTGCAGACACGGCCACCTCCTCCTCCCCAAGGAAGGTCGGTCAGGCGTGAGCTTAGGGCATCCCTGTTGCCGGTTAAGGGTAAAAAGGACAAAACAATTGGGGTTCTGAGAGGGGTTGGCCCCAACTATTTTATCCACCCCGTGGTTTAAATCTGGGCTGGAGGAGGTGTTTGTCCCACTGCTGGTGAGGCCAGGGGCTGCTGTTGAACCTCAGGGGCCGGCGGCAGCAGCAGCAGCGAAGGCCGCTCAGCATTCAAGCCCTGTGTGATGGAGGTTTGTTGCACGCCGACCATTTGTTTAGGAAAAACAGATGAAAAACACAATTTAAAAGTGATTTGAAATGTGTCTGTTGGTCCTATGCGCTGAATAAAAGCGGGCCCCTGAAAGGCAGGGAAGGAGTGTGCGGTCCAATAATTAGAGGCCCATTGTCATGCAGATGGAGAAGAGGGGCTGCTCCCAGTGTCTGCTGGTAACTAAATCTGGATTTTCCTGACGTTCAGGGGACCGGCCTGGAAGGCTGGAGGATGTTCACTTAACACAGTTTCTACATATATAATGGGAGAAGTATTATGGTGCACAGGCTAAAGACAGCGTTTTGTCTGTGCCTTGGTTCGTAGGACGGCGCAAAAGGCATCTTAACAGCATCCAATGTTAAGAGGAGATAGTGTGGCTACCTTCAGATTCAGCATCCTAAAGCCTCACTTAAATAACTTCTGAAAGTTGATTGTACGAAAAAAAAAAACAACTTGCTGCTTGGTGTAGAGGTGCAGTGGTTTATCCTCGTGTTTAGATATCAAAGCCTTTCGTGCTTAATGTTTTAATCAGGGATAAAGTTGTTAAAATACTGAAGTGTTTGATACAGCAGTATTTCCCAAAGCATGCTCCTCTGGAGTGTGCTTCACTCCAGTGTTCACACAGGCGTGCTTTATATGCTTCAGAAATCACAGTTTAATAAGAATTACTTTATATGTACTTTTAAACCATTTCAAAAGAACTTATGTAAATGAGGAAGAAGCCAGTATTTTAAGAGGTTTATTTTAATTATCTTTTTCTTTATTCATCCTCTATGAAAATTTTTTTAGAAAGTTGGCAAATCAGAGAGTTACCTTAGAAACCATTAATGGGGAATACTATCAGAAAAATTATCTGAAGATAAATTAAGTATATTGTAGTATATTGTATTTCAATTTTTCTTGTAAATTTATAAACATCTAATACATATGTTAAGATCACAACCGTGGATGAACCCCATTTGGTTAAATGCCTCATCTAATATAAAACTTGCAAAAGGCAAGTTAAGTTCCCTTAAAGAAAACGAAAGTGGATTGTTTTTTTTTCTGTTCAGACATGCTGCTGGAGGTCTGGGAGTTGCTTTGTTTTCATATAAATTTATCCTTTCCAATGTAATTATTCCTGTTCACTCCTCTACTACTGCTGTCAGTGCTGTTCACAAGGGTTATTGCCTGAAGCAGTATCTACAGATGCTAGCTTAAACAACATAATTATTTACATTTCCACAATGTAGCCAATATTTTGAGGAAGCTTTGGCACTTGAGAACACTTTTTTTGTCAGATAATTCATTACCAGTTTATAAATGCTGGAGGGATTCCCAGTGAAATTACATTGCATATTTTTGTTTCTTAACAGATGAGGAAAAAGAAAATAATAGAGCATCGAAACCACACTCAACTCCAGCTACACTGCAATGGTAAGGACCTTTTTTTTAAAAATCAAGAAAACCTGTTTTTTCTTACATTTTTTTCCAGCTGAAGAGAATAGAGGTCTTGAACATGATACAGTTCTAAAGATGCTTTCACTGTATGTTTTTAATCATCTCATTAGTATCCGGTGCAGCATTTCTTAACAAATGTCTCACTCTTATGGGATTTGTCTGTACATAGGAGACCTCTGATATAATTTAGAAGATCTACTTGGCAGATTCGTTTGCCACCTTGCCAGCTACTTGCTTGTGGTTTGTCATCATTGCTATATTTCATACAAAAAGAAAACTAGTGCTGATGATTTTTTTCAAGACTCAATGTTAGTTTCAGTGTATGATGGATCCCACCTTTAATGACTGTTTTACTGATAAGAGATTTCTGTAATTTAATGTAAAAGACAACAAAAAGAAAAGTGTTTGACAGTTGATTAATTTGCCAAAATTCCCCTGCAAATTCAGTGAGGGGAAGATATGAAGGGTAATTAGGAATGGAGGAAGAGAAGATGGGGAGATGAAATTCTCTGGGTTAGTCTAATGCGCTGTGGAAAATGAACAAATGCTGTTCACTGTCATTTACAGCAGTATTTTAGGCTGCATGTTCTGTAAGTTTGCTTATACTTCTGATACCTCTTTCTCTCAGACTTTTTTTCTCTCAGACTTTTTTTCTCTCAGACTTTTTTTCTCTCAGACTTTTTTTCTCTTAGACTCTTTTTCTAACATGTTATCTCTTAGTCTTTTGTTGAATTTTCCCTTAATTTAGTTGTTTTTTTTTTTTAAATTCTGGTTAACCTTCTTAATGTTGCAAGATCAAGCATCTTTCAGGAGGTTCCTTGTATCTGGCAGGACGTAGCTCTGTTAGAGAAAAAGCTTGGAGCATACTTATCTGACAACCCATACTCCTTAGCTATTTTTAAGTCTTTTAAAGAAAAGCCTTCACTTCACTTGTAAGTAGCTATCATAGTTTTCTGGGTGAAAATATAAGATTATTGACAAAATATATGAGGTCTTTAGCAAAACTATTTTTCTGCTTCTGTCAGTCTTTTGGGAGACCTAACTGAAAGAATAATAAGACCAGTTCATTCAGTGAACTCTTTCTTTGCCTATGAAATTCTGTGATTCTGTGAAATATGCATAAAAATATTTGGATTGTTTCAACTGTATTTGCTTTTTAAATTTGATCAGTTAAATTTTAGGTTCTAGAAAACTCAAGATCTGTGAGTTGATTTCAAAGAGGTTGCTGCAAGTATTCAGTGTTTTACCTCAATGAACCTTGCAGACATTTCCAGTCTAAATTAGGTGGGAAATATAAATAAAGCCATTTAGTTCTGAATTATTGCTTATTTGTATCACATAAGCACTGCTTTTCAGAAGTTCAAGAGAAGTGAATAAAGGGAGTGACTAAAGAGAGCAAATATTTAAATAACAGTGAAATATCATATAGATATTTTGTTACTTTCCATGATTCACCCATACAACTTCAACACGTTTCTAACAGGATAGCAAAGAAATATCTAGCAAAAATAAAATAACAGCTTACCAGTCCCAAATTCAGAACAATGTTCATTTTGCAGGAGAGCCAGTTGTCTTTTTCACAGGAGCAAATAATGTTAGTTAGCAGCCAAGAACTCAGAGTTAATTAGAACATGCCAACGAAACTGTTCCCAACAGAAAACATTCAAATACTGTAAACAATCTTTTGCCAAATACTTTCAAGCTTCCTCGGTCATAGAGGTTAGTAAATCCCTAAACTCTTGGGATATTGAGCCCTGCTGGAATGCTGTGTGCACACTGATGCTCATTCTGAGTGTTTGCAATAGAATCCTAGAATTTTGATTCTGAAAAGAATCATCTTCCCTTCCCCCTTGCTAAAGGACTGGCTTACTACCTGTCTGTTGAGTTGTTTCTTACATGTTTAGGTAGGTCAGACATTCTCCCCTTTTGTATTTTGAAGTATTTTAATGTATCTATTATAATTATATTGTTATTATATTTGAGTATTTTGAGGCATCTGCGATTTCCTCCATTCAATCTTCCACCCCAAAATACATGAGACAACAGAAAACCATAAAGTTTTCAAATTTGATTTCTTTATCTGGCAACTAAAAAATTGCCTCATTTGTCAATAGACCCAGAGGTAAAGGTTTCCTGGTCTACCAGCTATAACAGAGAACATTTTTCTAGTGGTTTCCATAGACTTTCCAGCCTATACACTGCAACTCGGAATTTGATATTTCCTGGAGAAACTGTGCTGCTGGATTTGATACACTAAATAAAATGTCAAGCTCAAAAGTTATGGTCAAATTGCTAATGTAGCAAGCTTTGTGTGAAGTTCCCACTGTTCTGGGAAGCTGGACACATTAGCATCAGGTTATTTGCACTGCACTAGCACGTAGAAACCCACGGGTTGGTAAACTACTGTGGTCAGCACTGCCCAAATGCTGCTCTGCAGGGCTTCTGTAGGTCTTGCTTTACATGTTTGACAGCTCTGCTTAGGCCTCAGAGCAAGTTTTTGCACAGCCAAGAAAGACAAAAGACTGAATATACCTTGAGCAAGCATGTGTCCTGCCTTCTTTCAGGAATCTCTGGGTGGATTCAAGAGGTGGAAGTGATAGGTTAAGTTATTGTCCACTCATGTTATTCTTGTGTTATGTCCACTTGTGTTATTCTGGCAAATGGAGGAGGCACTGCAGTTTTCTGTAGTGTCTGGTGTCGGCCAATTTAAAGCTGGTTATATTTGTACTGGTAGATGCTACTATCAGGTACAGCTCAATGGAGTGCTGGAGAACAGAAACCAATGTCAGTAGCAAAGAAAAAGAAGAGGAAGAAAGTAGTAGGGAAAATGAAGCAAGATTTCTAAATTTAAATTCTGTCACATGGCTATGATTTTGCCATCAATTTTTTTAGTTACTCCTTGTCTGGAGTCTTGCTGTAAAGACTGAACAAAAGCAATCCCATGGGGATCTCTCTCTCTCCTTAATGCTTATGCCTCTCCAAAGGTGTGAAGTATGTTGAATGCTATAAATTATGAGGAAGAAGAAGTAGCTGAAGATGCCAAGAAACATGCCTGGATGACTGTCAGACTGGCTAAATATCCCTTCCCTGGAAAGAAGAATGATGTTTTTGTTTGGTTTTGTTTTGCTGATAACCCAAAATGAAGTGAAAGGCCTGGTAAATATAGCAGTACTGCCAAATAAATCATAACTGGGGAAGCTACATGAGCTTGAATTTAACTGTTAAAGCATGAATATGCCAATACCTAGTATCCTGTGATTATTTCATGTTCATTATTATCTATAGAGCTGTAGCTTGCTAAACACTTGGCTCTAAAATGATCATGGTTATTTCATTGGTGAACTTGTTGACCAACTCATGTGAAACTTTCTTTTACCTTGATTTGGGCAGTTTGTGTCTATTTCTCCAAACGTAGATTTGTTCAAAGCACAGACAGCTTCATTCCATAGAGTTTGGTGTTTTACAGTGCAGGTGCTCTGAGTAACAACAGTATTGTGAAACTAAGGTCAACAAAACTATCCCATTTTCTGCAACATTAAAAAGTGGAAAAGCTTTGCTAGGTAATGGGTTCTCCCTAGATTAGTGGTTTCTCAGAAATTGCTATAAAATGAATCTGTCCTAGAATCTCTTCTGTAATTAGCAGTTAATATCACAGTTGTTTGGTTGCCTTCATATCTAAAACCAGGTCTGTAATAACACTACAGACATGACTCTTCTATAGAATAATTTCATTTGATCTAGAAGTATGTAAGTATGAAGAGGGAAACAGTAATAGGGACAGAGAGAATTGTCATTCCTGAGGAAGGATTAGGGGTTTTATTGCTATACTGTAGCAGTACAAAAGGTCTCATTGTGAACCACTGGATTTCACATGGCTTTATTAGGGCATTTAAAATGTTATATATATTATTTCTGATAATGATTTGTTAGGTAGAAGATTGAGTTCCTTATCTTTCTACAATGCTGTAGAAGGAAGCTGAATTCAAAATATGATAAAGTTGTTAAATAAAAGACAGGAAAATAAAAGAAATGGAGCAAGATGGGGTTTTGATCATTAAAAAAAAAAGTTCAGGTATAATAGAGCATTGTTCAGTGTCAGACTAATGACTCTCTGTGAAAGAGAGGAGAAAAAGAGAAAAATTCATCAGATATGAACAGAAATAATTAACTGCTTTTCTTTCTGTCCTGTCTTGGTCACGGAAGCTGACATTCCAATTAGCAGCTATAGTATACAAACGAACTCTCCAGGTTTTGAAAGGAGGTTTTTGTTCAAGCAGTATGAATTTGAGGAAAGATGCCATGATGATATTTCTGTAGAAACCAAAGAAGAATAGATGTTGCCCATACAAACTGATTCCATTCATCTAGCCGGATATCTTATTAAAATAGTTTGCAGTCACAAATGATCACGAGAACTGAAATGGAAGGTAGGTAGGTCCTGAAAAAGGCAAGGAGGGAGAGGAACTAAATATTTGGAAGGTGTTCCACAGCCATCAAATGGCACAACTTACCTACTGTAAAAACGGAATTTTTTTGAGAATTTATATTAATTTTCTAATATGTCTGAGAGGAAGTTGTACCTACTTTCTTCTAGCTAGCTCTGCAGACAAGTACACAGAAATGCCTGAGTGACACCATGAATAACAATATTAATTGTGGTTTAAAGTTAAGTGTGTTTGTAAATAGCTCTTGAACCTTTTTGGATCAGCAATCATAAAAATGTCATTTCAGAGGAATGTTTATTCTAATTTATAGACTACTAATGAGCTCAGTTTCAGGTTTTAAAGATGAAGCATATGCTTAATCATATATTTGATGCCTAATTTAGAAATTTATAGTCGTGTGTTTGCTTCTGTAAATAACAGTTTCTCTAAAGCAGAAGAGGATGCTATTTCACTATTTTATTCAGCAATGCATTCAGATGGTGGGCTCTTTTTCACTTTACCCATCAGCAACAGCCAGAAAATAATATATATAAATGATTTTGTGAACGTTCCTGAGTAATGCAAATAACTTGCTTTAGCCACATGCACTTCCTCAAGGTAAGGTATTTTGGACATGAGTAAAAAGAGTGTCATGAACCAAACGTGGTCTGTCCAGTAAAGAATCAGAAAATTCCTGCCCTCAGAGAACTGTTGTTGTTTCGCAGTTGTACATGTATTTGTTTACTGCAGGATGCTTTTAGAGTATAAGAAATTACCAGTGTATTTTTTCCCAAACCACTTCAGAGCATGGTCAGAACCCCAAATCCCAGTATGATAATCTCTGCTTGCCTGAGAACTCACAGCCTATATTTTTGATAGCAAGTGTGAACCAGCTGAAACAGGTAAGTATTATGGAAGTGAACTGGAAGGAGCACTTTGGATGAAAGCATACAAAATTTAGTAGATGAGCATAAGTCAAAATGTTTGATCTTAAAGATGCAGCTTTGCACACTGTATACCATACAGGACATCCAACATACTTGCAGTTCTCTCTGTTTGATATTTGCTTTTAAAGGCTGGAGGAGAATTATGAGATTGCAGAAGGAGTTTGCATTCCTCGAAGTGCTCTCTACATGCATTACTTGGACTTTTGTGAGAAAAATGACACACAGCCTGTTAATGCTGCCAGCTTTGGGAAGGTAAGTCTAAACAGCAGCTTCATGCCTTCAGCTCTCAGCTTGTTTAATTGAGTTTGGATTATTGAAAAGAAGTAAATCATTGTTTACCATTAGAGATAGAGGTATATACATGGAATCTCTTGTGTATTCATGTTATTGGACAAAGGCTAGGATTTTAAGTATTTAGATGGCTGGAATAATTCCTGATCAGGACTAAGCTCCAGAATATACTACATTTTTTTATTACTTCAGTCCCCAGCCTAGTTGATAGGTACATGGTGTGTAATACCAGCTGCTTGGAAGTCAGATACAAGCCAGAGTAAACACATCTGCATTGTGTCCTTCACTGCTTTAACAAATATATACGTTTAACAAATAGAAGGGTAAAGTATCAATCATTTAGTACTAGGGCCTGTCTATGACATCCTTGTAGGGATGATATGGAGACCCCCTGAATTAACGTTATCAGCTTACACTGGCAAATAGTGGAGTGCAAAGCCTCCAAATGTGTAAGTACAGAAAGCATCTAAAAGCACTGGTGTGGCACTGCAGATACAAGCTTCCAAGTTACCTTTGCCTTGTGATTCCCTGTGCTCCCACTTTCCAGCCCAGCTCTGGTCAGAGTCACTGCAGTGAAGTCCAGACTCACAATGGAGATGCACTCCTAGGTCAGATGCAGCTGTGCATTTTCCAGATGTGAGCATTAAAACTCTTATGCTGTGTTTCATTAGCAGACATTAGTGTCTGGCTAGGATGTTATATAAAGTTCTTATTTTGGATTTGCTGGTCAGATGGTGTTTTACTCTCAAGTGAAAAATAGCATAATCATTTTATATTGTTATGATTTAAAAGTGAAATTTTACTTTAGAATGGGTCACAGGCCTCTAAACCGTGAAAAAAACAGAGTGCAAAATTTGCCACTGTTTTTGGAATGCTTCCAACCATGAATCTGAAGCCATTTGTCCTGCAAACTATGATCTAGTTTTTAGGACATTTATTCTATAGATGTGTTGGGTATTCAAAGAAGGAAAAATACTCCTAGGGTAAGTGCCTGTGTAAAGGGTGGGTGAAGGAGAAGAACATATTGAATGGTGTCATTCTCTATAGTGCATCTTTATGTGAGCAGCTTAGCAAGGCAAGAAAAATTTGGTATGTTGTAACATTGCTGTGTTTGTTGTGTCTTGAAGAGCTGAATATCTCAGTTGAACCTGCTAGGTTTCTTGACGTGCTAGGTTTCTGTTTAAATATGCTGTGTAAGTGTGAGCAAAATACTTTGTTCTATATATGATTTTCTACTAAATGCTAAGTATAATGGCAATGTAATTTAGGAATATAGAGAAAAAGAAACAGATTTCTTGCAGGCTAAATCATCTGGAATGTGGGTAGGATTTTACTTTTGCTGGTACTAAAAGCTTCAATAAATTTTAAAGTGCAAATATTCTGACATTATTTCATCAATATACATTTACCAGGGACCTCACCAATTTTCAGTATGCAGCAGGCTTGTTACACTATATATGACTCCATCCTCCTCCTTCCCTGCCCCTCATGCACACACACCTGTTCATCAGTAGGATCTTGACCTACAAGTGTCTTCCAGCCAAAAATTATGACATTCCAGTGTGTTTTTCATGTGTTCCAAGTGTGTTCCTCTTGCTTGCAATAATAGTTTTCCCTTTTTGTGGAGAGAAAGCCATACAGAATCCTTGTTGTACTTTTGTAGTGAAAAGACACAACCAGGTGTAGTGAAATGAGGCAACCAGGTGCCACTAGTTCCCAGGATGTGGCATGAGCTTGTGTCAAGCCCACCTGTGCCTGATTAAAGCAGGCCCTAACTGCGCAGGGGCAGGACCAGGGGGCCAATAAAAGGTGAGGCTTGAAGAACAAGCTCAGCTCACTCCTGAGTTAGCTGGCAGAGAGATCAGTTGCTCTCAGAGCAACAGCACTGGATCCAGGCTAGTCAACCCTGTGGGCTATAGGCTCAGAGAACTGTTCATGAATCTCTGCTGGGACACCTGGTTGGACCTTGAAGCTCCGTACCCTAAAAGAGATTTGTCTTGCTACATACTTTCCCAGACTACTGCTTCATGTGGCCATTACTTTTGGATTTGGAAACAGAAGCCCCCAGACAGGTATTTCCAGGAACCTCAGACAACGTTGGCACAAATATGAAAGTGGAACAGGCTTCTGCATCTGCAGAACCCAGTGATTCTGTCCAACCTATCATTCCTAAGAAACTATACTGTGCAGTAATAAAGATCTGCAAGGCAGACACCCACTTCATTCAACCAAGACCTTGCAGTCAGGTTCTCCTCAGGAGAGATGAAGTTTACACAGATGAAGTTTTAGACAAGAGGCATTTTGTAATATTGCATAAGAGGGAAAAAAAATAACAAGGAAAAAAAAATTACCTGGGGCATGGAGAGATTAACAGAGAGACATTTACATGTCCTAGACTGTTTCCTGAGGAAAACAGATTAATAGCAACGAAAGTAACAAGAAGAGGAAAAAATAATCTACGCTTCTAAACCACTTACATTACATAGAAAATAAAGGAGACTCTAATATGGTTATTAATGTGATATATTCTTTTATCACAAAGGGAACTATAGTTGTAATATGCTATCCAGGATTTTAGTTTTTAACTTGGCCTGTATGAAAATTGCAGGCATTTGTGTCTATAGTAGCATTTGTCAGTCTGCTAATAGCTGTGCTACCTAGTCTGGCTTTACAGAACTTTGTCTTGTCTGCCAAGGACATGATCAAGCACTCTGTTACCCATATACTTTAACCAAGCAGCAACTAGGGAGGATCTTGTGTTTGCTGATTGCAGCTCAGCATCAGCAAGTAGAGACTCCAGTGTTAAACTTCTGCTCTTACTATAGCCAGTAAAACATTTTATATTCAACAGGATCATGATTTCATATTCAGCAGATTCATGAAGCAGAATAAATAAAAGTGTGCCATGCAATGAGTGAGAAGACAGGGAGGTGAGAAAGGGCAGGCATATCACTCTTTTATTAACAAAAAAATGTTGCATATGAGAAAAAACTTTCTTACAGTGAACATGTTTAGACTGTGAGTAATTATTCAGGCAGAAGAAGTGAAAGTCCTGCTGCTAGGGTCACTTAAAAAAAAAAGATTGCAACCTTGTGCCCCTCAGCCCTGTGCTGCAAATGCTTCGGGCTCTGATCCTGGGCCCTGTGGGCTCAGAGAGCAGATTAAGGTGTTTCCAGCCCCAGGTTCTGCTGCTGCCTGCATCAGGGAGGGCTGAGCAGGAATATGTGGGTTTTTTTGAGCAACAGGTTAACATAAAATGCCAGTGATGATTAATACATTAATCTAGGAATTATGGTGGATGGAAAGCTCTGACTCGTTATTCCCACTAAAGAATGCAACCCAAGATTTATTTGTAAAAGCTAAAACATTCGGAATCAGGACCTTTACACAAGCAAGTAAGTTACTTAAAAAGCAGTAATTAAGCATTTCCAAGCCTCTCAGTAGCTATTGCCTATGGATGGGTGCTCTAAGATTTTTTGGTTCCCTCCCAGCTACAGCGTGTCATATAGCTGTTCAGCTAGGTTGGCAAATCTTTGAGCTTCTTTTTCGCTTTTATTTCAACGCTCATTTTTACTCTTTGTTTCTTTTGTGACTCTATGAACCTTATTTTCTTAATCATCCCCCTTGCAGATGCAATCTTCATCCTCTGTACCGGTGTCCCCTGTTCTCCGTGCCCTCATTTACTGCTCTAAACCGCCTGTGCAGTGCGAAGTCACCTCTCGGACCCTGCCCCCTCTCTCACCCAGAACACGGTGTCTCCTGGTGCGGCCTCTTTTGCATCCTTATGAAGGGTTCTTCCCACAACTCCCATATGCCCCCTGGAGGTTACACACCTTCCGCTTGTCTTTTTCTTTCTTCCCCTCAAGTGTTTTTTCCTGCTGTCTTAGGACAAACAATAATAAATTAATATTTGAAAAGGCAAACGAAGGATGCTGACACTTTGCTGGGTGGCTCTCTCCAAGCTTTAGGTTCCTTTACAAGACTCTGGCAGCATAAAGAGGTTTAACTTAGATGTGTGTCCATATGGATTTTAGAGCCTCGTGGTTGCTTCCTGACTGGCTCCCTGACTTTCTGTAAGTGAAATTTAGGTTCCAATAAATATATTTCAGTGAATAAAGTTGGGCAAAGTATACAGTATATTTGTAATATTGGCTAGTAAAGAGATCTTTTACATTTTTTATTAGCATTTCCTTCATTTATTTAAAAATAAAATGGCTTAAGGCACAGTCATACAGTCAGGAAAGTGCTTTTTTTCTCAATTGTTTGCTTTGCTCCTGGGAGGTACACACTGTACCAGCCAGAGTCCTTTTTTATCACTGTGCACTGTCTCTATGCCCAGAAGTTTTGCCAGCAGGACTGCTCCTCCAAGCATGATTAGCATAAATAGGATTTCCAGTTTCATGCTATCATAATAGATATATTTAGTGTTAAAGGACAGAAAAGTAGGCTTCTCAGGACCTCTTTGATAATGATATTGCAATGTGGCTGTATTCTGGTTTGTCTTCTAATTCACATGCACACATCTGGGAAGGGCCTGCTGTGCATAAGGAGATACTTCTCACAGAGATGTGTTTGGCTTTTTTTCTTCTGATCTCAATTTGCTCCTAAGTGGCTTCAGTATAGAAAAACTGGTATAGAAAAGCCAAATTTAGTCTTAGCGTTCTCTTTTGATAGGTTAAAACAGCACTTGTTTTATTATGAACAATTACTTCATATGACAAGGTTTATTAGACTTTTTTCCCGAGTAAATATAGAAAAGAATAATAGAACTTGAGAAAAATCAGTATAAAGTTGTCGCGATCCGACCTATTATTTTAATATTTTGTTTGAGGAAAACCAGCCACTGCTCCAGAGACGCGCAGAATTACAAAAAATAATAATACTTAGTGATTTTAACAAGTTATAGGGATTTATTTTCAGGGAACAAGAGAACAGGTAAAGAGAGGAGATCGGGTTACCAAGTCCAGGCCGCTGCGGAGCTGTTCTCGGCTTTGCCTTCAGGGCTGGTTGCTCGTTGGCTCCTGGCTGCTTCTGGAGTTAGCTGCGGTGTCCAGGCCGATGGCTCGCTGGGTGCTGATAGCTGATCTGGTGGCTTGTCCGTCGCTTGCTTGCTCGCCGATTGCTTGCCCTCTCCTTGGTTCTTTTTTGTTGGGTTTTTAAAATGAAAAACGGGGAGCGGAAGGAGGGGGTCTTCGTTTGCATAACTTGAAGAAATTCACGGGTTTCCCGGAACAGACTTTTCCTTATCTATTTGTTAATTTCCCTATTGTTTTAGGTAGGCGCCGGGGAGGTGGTCTGACCAGTTTTGGGTCTCAATAGGTGCTAACGAGGCATTCTTACAGGATTGGTGACAGGAAAGAATTTGCTCAAGAAACATTTGAAATTTTGAAAAGGTTCACATCAAAAGTTGAGGAGGTGGTTTCTGTTATTGTCAAGGGCCATATAATCCTTTCACTATCTGAGCAACCCCTGCTTTTCCTTATCCCCTTTTTACCAGCTAAGGTTCCTGACCAAAGAGCAGGTAACACCAGTATGAGTTTTCTTCCTGATGCAGAATCTTCTAGGCCAAGCTCATCTGAGGAGGCCGGATTGACACAACTGCAGAAGCAAGAGGCCAGGCAGGTGTGGGGAATGGGGATCCTACACTGTAGCTGGAAAACCCTTTGCACCCTTGGCTCTGCTTCACAAATCCTTCTCATTATGTATGTTGTTAATTATTGCCTTTCTCTCCTTGAGTTTGGGGAGTAAGAAAAACAGCAAGGACACCTCAGTTTCCTTGGAGTGACTTTCCCTTTCCCCAAAATTTGCCCTCTAGCGAAGGGATTTTTACTTCCTTTGCCTCCTCAAGCATCTGGCTTCTAGTTAGATCTTCAGCATGAAGTAGAGCTGCCTCTGGGGTGCTTTACCTCATGCTTTGTCAAGCCATCCCAAAGGCTGTTTTTACAGCACAGGCTCTGCCAGAGAGCAGGGATCCTCGTGCTCAGCCTTTTCCCACAGAGATGCTGGGTGATGGCAGTAAGTGAGCTGGCACCAGTACAGAGTGGAGGGGGTTTTGCAGGGTTTTAGATCTGCTTGGCTTCAGCAAGTCAACACCATAAGTGGCTGCAGCTCAGTGAAGCATCTCAGTCAGCATTTGATGTTTACAGCTTTGTTGAGATGCAGTAATCTGTTTGATCATGCCTTAGGCTCAATTCCATCTGGCCAGTGGAGCTGTTGAAGGAGGATATTTTACACATAGACGAATTTGAGGAGACATCACAAGCTTTACTAAAGGGTCCAGATCTGTTAGAGTCCCCAGTGTGTTATCTCCACAGCAGGCAGAATTGGGAACAGGCATTAAAGAAAATGCCATCAGGTTTTTCTGACTTATTTTGCAGTATCAATTGAGATGTTTCAGTGCTAGAAATAAGATCTCATCCTGTAGCTAGACTATGGCCTGTTTTGCAAAATTATAACAGTGAGGGGAGCAAACCAGGAAAGTTATTGAATTTTAAATAAGTAACAGAACACAAAGAATTCTGTACCCTTACCCTACCATCTTCTTTCCTCCTCCATTCAAACAAATGAGCAAGGAGTAGAGGGGATACAGAATCAGTCATGCCTCTTCTCCTTTCCTTGACACAGTTTAATGGACTTGAGAGACAGGAATGACAAGTTGTAATCTTTTGATTTGATCCTGCTCTTTCCTATTAATGGATGTTTCTTGGGGCAAAGATTTCTTGACCTTGAGGTAAAGTGTTGTTAAGCCAACCCTGAGCTAACTTTGAACCAAAAGGTACCTGTTAACACAGGTGTTAATAGTAGGAGAGCGACTCAGGGCAGGATTTTCAAAAGCACTGAAGCAGATGGGGAAACCCCAGACCAATCCAACTGAATCAGTACAAGGCCAAAGATGAATGAGCCTCAAAATACCATATTTGTCATATAAAATTGAGGATATCAATGCTGTTTGTGTTTTGCAGTACTGAGATTAGGGAAGGCATAGCCATGTAGGAGTGTAATTGTATTTGACATCAATGGGTTTTTTCTGCTGTCGTGGCAGAAATTTGAGAATGAAACAACACAGTAGAATTCACTAAACGAACACAGATCTTCCGTACCTTACTTCATAAAAGCACAGCATGCTCTCTAGATACAGAACTTGAAACCTGAGTTGAAATAAAAAGAGCCAGACATGTTATGAAGGACTGTTATCAGAAGAAAGAGAATTTATTCCCCTGTATTTAGTATCCTTCTAGAACCTCTCAGACCTCCAGAGCATGGGACCTGAAATTTGTTTCTCATCCTGGCAGAGTGCAAATGTTGGTTTGCAATTTGCTTTGATTTTATCTCACTCCATGGGAAAGTTCTAGAAGCATAGCTAGAATGATTTCAAATAGGAAGGAACTCGAGTCATGAAGAATAACAACCCTCTAGATCAGCTGCCCTTACGAAATGAACATGCCTTTTATAAAGTAGAAATTTAAGTTATTCCATGGCAAAAGCTTCTGTAAGTCATCCACTCTCTGTTGCCCCCTGAGCAAAATTTAACAACTTGACAGAGGGAGGGAAGAAAAAAAATAATCATAAGTTTACAAAGGTCTTTGATTTCTTCTATTCGTATTTGTTAGCACTAAGACAGATGGCATAAGATGTTTTGTAAGATGGTTTGGGTTCTCTTTTTCCTGTTTTGTTTTGACAACTCATATCACAGAAGAATTCAGATGGAACTACTGGGAAACATGAGTTTTGCAGTTTGCTCCTCCATTGCATTCACTACCAACGGGTCACAGCATAGGGAAGAAAGAATAGACAATACATTGCTCATTTTAAAGCTGGGGATGGCTCTGTTCATGTGAGAATGCCACAGTAGTGGAGATGTGAGGAGAGATGCAGTGGCAGACATTAGAGCTGGCAGGAATCAGGACAAGGGAATCACCATTGCAGCCATTTGTGACTAAGAGAACAATTTCCACAGTCAGCCATCTCTAAGGTTAGTAGGCTGTGCAGACTGCAGTGCAGACCTTTACAGAAATGCATTTTCCCAGTTGTTGCTTGTAAAGTTTTCTCTGTTCTGTGTGGATGCTTAAGTAACTTTTTTCATGTCTTTTTTCATTATTTTAAGAATGAGCAAAAATACAAGTCACGAGATATTTAATTCCAGCCTATTCAGACACCTTTACTAGGTTAAAAAAGCCAAAATGGGATAAAAATCCTGTGAAGTCCAAAATCTGTGCTTGAATCTTGTACTACCAGTGCTGTAGTGAGAGAGGGGCACAACTTTTCTTTCTTACATTCCCTTTGACCACCCCGTACATTCAGAATGGAAAAGTTACTGCTTCTCAGAAAGAAAGAGGTCCCTTTATATTCTACTTGCACAGGCATTCCTAAAACCATGTACCAGGATTGCCTGCAAAAGGGTTAAATGAATGCTGATCCAGATATCCTATTCCTCTGAAAATGTGTGAACTACCTATACATTGTTTTGTCATGTAATGACTTCTGACTGGCTTTTATGCATACAGGAGACAAAGAACCACAGACTTTCAAAAAGATAAGGAAGTTATTAATTTTTATTTATTTTTGTTTTTTAATCAAGAAAGGCACACAAGATTTTCTATAGGCAGAAGGCAAGATAAGGTCTTGAGCAAGGGGCAAAAGAAAGAGAGGGAGAACACAAGGGAAGTTTAGAAACTGAGAAAGAAATCAAAGGAGCACTGGTTTCTGCAGCTAATATAGTAGGGAGAGAAGTTACTTGTATGTGGAACTCCTGCTCTACCTCTGTCTTAGAACCAAAAAGACAAGTAACATAATCCTTAACAGTCAAAACTGCCACATAACTTAGGTAGAATTTTACTTGGAAAATGTGAAACCTGTATCCTTTTGCTCAGCAGATCTGATGGTGCAGCTGGATTTTCGGTCGCTTTAGAGAAGTATGAGATGAAATTTCAGTTCCATTGAAAGACAATGGTAAAAGGCCTGTTCACTCCAAAATTCCCTTGGATACCACCCATGAAATCTTTTTACCACTGCTTCTGTTGAGAAGCCAGCACTGCTGTGAGAACTGGGACGGACTGGGCTCCATTCAGAAAGCAGCTCGGACTGCATGATTTGGTCTTGATTCGTTTGCTTGCATAACCCCACTGCACTGATGAAAGGAAAATGATCCAACTTGGCTTTCAAATCCAAACCTGAATTTTCATGTCCAACGATCAGGAATACCCTTTCCTCTCCACCCAGCCGTAAAATTAACTTTTGGGGTTTTTTTTTCTGTAGATCTTTAAAAGTTAATAAATACGAAACCCAGTGATATATTTTATATGTTGACTTTTCAGGCTGAAAGTATAATTTCAAAATCAACAGTTTGGCCCCTCTACCTTTTCCATTGATTTCAGCACACAGTGAACTCTGTTCTGCCTGATCTGACTTGCTCTCTCCTTTCAGGGAAATCTCACTGCCCATCATTACACAGGGATTCACATAAATGTAGCCAAACATAAACATTTACATGAAGAGCTAGTTCATTTAGCATTTAGTATTTGACATTTAATTCAAAATACAACCAGAAATACCCATGCTGGGTATACCGTATTATACACACGTTACATATGCAAAAAGTCCTGACTTTTTTTCAGAGGTTTTCCTTTTTTAAAATTTTTTTCTTTTTTTCCCCCCTATAATACTATTGGTAAAGAATAATGTAAGTGATGCATACTTTTTAGCTGTGTTCTGAAATGTGCTGGATTTAAAAAAGAAACAAAGAAAAGAAAAACTGATCATCTGATCAACTACTCCATTATTATTCCTCTCTTCTGATTACCTCTGCCCTGGTATGTAAAAAATGGCAGATTTATTTAAATCCCCAGAACTCCCAAAGCATATGGTTCATAAAGTAGTATTTACAGTGTGCATTGTAACACTTCATCCCTAGTAGAAACACTTTGAAAGTAATGTGGGTTCATAATATTCTAAAAGAAAAATATAAGGCAAAAGTATCTCTAATAATAAGATTTAATTTTGAGTTTACTGCTGTAAAATCAACTTTTGGGGAGGAATGCTATTTTCTGAATTACAGCTGCCACTGAAAACAACAACAAAAAACAAAAAAGCAGAACCAAAACAACAACAAAAAACCAACACCAAAAACCTCTAACCCCAAAAAAAACATCCTCAGAAAGTAGTTCTTCAAGACTGCCTTTTTTCCCACAGCCTTGTGGAGCCCCCAACCCTGTCTGCAGAAAATGAAAGAGAGAGGGGTGGGATTAATGTGTAATTAAAGGGAATTTGGAAGGCTGAGATGTTGCGGAATGTTAGATCAGTAGCTGGAACAGCATGTGGTGTTCTTTAGGCAGGCTTCATTGAATCCATACAAAAAAAAGAAAGAAGGGCTGCTTGCCTGTCTGCTCATTTATCAAACAGCCAGGCTGAACTTTCACAGCTCCACAAAAGTGTTTTACTGTTTGCTGAAGTTTTGCTCCAGAAATTAAAGCTGAACAACCTAGCGACTCTGCATCTATGCTGCATTTTTGACATCAGCCACGTTGGACAAAGCTCTTGGAAACCAGTGCAGGTCAATTTTTACACGATACAAAAAGAAGCAGATTGAACATTTGTTTAAAAAAAAAGACAAAAAACTGAAGAAATGATCAAATATGTGCCATTGTAATGTCTTTATTTATATAGCACCTTTTTGATCCAAATACGTGTTCCAGAGCTTTCAGTCATCAGTCAGGATTAAATATTTATCATGGTGGCCAAATGGCTAATGGAGAAAAAGAAAGTCTATATTATTTAAGAAATTTTAATTGCTGTTTTTTCCTACTTGAGTAGTTATATCTTGTGTGCCTCTTTTCCTTTAATAGTAGTTGGTATATTCCCCATTGAGGAAACATTTAGCAGTTTATATAATCAAAGCATGATTAAAATATAATATAAATTAAAACAGGAAGAAGCTCCTTTTGCAAGTGAATCTCCAAGGCTTACTGCAGTCATTATTGTGTGACTGTTCTGCCAGAAGAATTTTCCTCCCACTGGAGACCACACTGAGACTCAGGTTCAATTCTGTGAGGTGCTGAGCGCTGCCTTTCCAGCAACTCCAGCAGAGCTTTTTCCTCAGGACTTGCCCAGCTGACAGAGGCTCTGATTAGTGAAGGAGCACTCCTCCACATTCATTAATCCATTTCCTTAAATGCTTCTGGCACTCAGGAAGTTTTGTTTTACAGTAGCAATGTTCTTTTAATCTCTGCTGACTGACTAGAGCCCAGATTCTTCTTGGTGCCCTGCTGTTTCAGAGATGCCCTTATTTTCCATGGAGGAGAAATAGTTCACAAGCTATCTTTACAAATGCAACAGCAAGCTTTTCCTGGTAGAAGTGGTGTCCCTGTCAAACACCAAAATCTTTTCAGGGTATCATCACTTAGGAAAAGGAATGTTTAATGGCAGGGTTGTGGAGATCTTTAAAAGACTGTGGCCTCCAAGACTCTTAAAGGGGGAGTTTCCTCTGTTCGTAGCAAAACCAAGTCTGTGACATAAATAGTAGGCCAATTCTAAGTACAATCCTGCTTAGTTTAGAGGCAGAACTGCTCTTAGGTTTTAAAGAAAATGTATTCTACTCTAGTAAATTCAGAAAGTATTTAAGTTTATGGTAGTTAATGGAATTGTACTGAATTTTAAAGTTTCTTTTCTCTCTTTCAATAATGGAAAAAAATCAAAAGCTTTATTTCTGATTTCTCCTGCCAGGTATTTTGCTGACATTGAAGTAGTTTTCCAGCTTTTCTGTCTTAACAATCTATATCAAATTATTAGTAGATTTGCTTTTCAGCTTTTTCTAACATCAGTTCTATTTATTTGCAGATAATAAGGCAACAGTTTCCACAGCTAACAACAAGAAGACTTGGAACCAGAGGCCAATCAAAGTAAGCAGTGTATGGTATTATTATCATCTCTCTTAGGGCCCCATTTGGCTCTAGCTTTACTGAATAAAATAGTATAAGATCGGGGAACAATTTATCCACTTAAGGACTTGAAACCCAATTTTGAATGAAGTTCCATTGTAGCCTTTGCACTGCCTTGTTTATTTGGTGGTGATCCTGCAAAGGTAGTTTAGTGGAGGCCTTGTACTGATTCCATCAGCAGTATTTTCCGTGTTGTTCCTACAATGTCTTTCATCTCAGCTCACTTTACACAATATAAAGGACATTCACACCCAGGAGTAATGGGAGCTACTGCTGGAGGCTGGGAAATGAAAGCTGCAGGTTAACATCATGCTTCAGCTTAGAGGACAAATGGCAGAATGCTACCTGGAATTTAGGTAGGAACATACATGGGCCTAAATGAAATTGTCCACAATATAACCATCATTATATACGTATGGATATAGCGACCAGCTTTCCTGTGTAATGAAATCCAACATATCTCTAAGTGATCAAGAAATTAGTTTCTTGCCTTACCCAAAAGATGGTACTTCTTGGAAAGAGTTCATTCATTCTCATTCCAGAATGAGAAATTCATTCAGAAAGAACAATGTACTTCCTGGAATATTTCACTTTTTCCATTTGGTGACAAAATGTGATTCTACCAACTTATAAATTGGATACAGAGATGTTTCTATACTTTTTTTTTCTGATTGTGGACTCCATTAGTTTTCTGGTGGAGCTTTCAATCTTCTTATGGCAAACTGAAGCCACTTTAAAATAATAACAACAACAACAACAACAACAACAACAACAATAATAATAATAATAATAATAATAATAATAATAATACATGGTTTTCCTGATTAGCTTTCACAGAATCCTCCAGGGTAGTCTAAGGGCAGTCTCTGTAAATTGCAAATGGAAAACTGTGGAGGCAGAAATGAAAACCTGGGACAGCATGTTTGTAAAATGTTGCTGGTAAAGCTTCTCTTTCAAAACAAAGACTAGAAGCATAATAGTGCTAAATGCTGAGGAAGAAATATGCTATGAGAACTGAACTTGCATATTAAAGCTAGATCACCCCACTCTAAAGGAAAAAAGGAATTAAGATGCTGGAAGAAATGCCATTAAAGTTATCCTCACTGTACTCTTCTAAGAGGTGGTCCATACTAAGCAATATCTCTTTGATGGGATGAACTGTCCTCTCCTTAGAGCTGTCATGTTTAAGCAGCTAATTGAAGATTTGAAATCTCTTCCCAAGTGCAAATTCAGAGCTACCATAACATCTTTCACAACAGAGCTTCCAGAAGTCTCTCATGCGAATTCTGAGCTAGTCCAACAGCATATTGTTGGAGAACACAACAGGTCTGGACTCAGAAAATCAGGATTTAATACTGAATATAAATTATTTGGAAGTTCATACAGATGGAGTGGAAGTGTGAACAAGTTGCTTACTGGAAGCATTTGGATGGGGGCACTCACTGTGCCATCAAACTACTCTGACACTGGCTACAATTTTGTTATTTGCCTTCCCATTTAATGAAAGCAATGACTAGTGCTGTATTTCCAAACCTGAGTCTCTCAGAAGGGCAAGATGTTCTTGATCTGCCGACTGGAGGTGTCTTGTCTCTCCAGAATTAAGTCTCTCAAGGTCACTTAAGGGCATACGCTTTTGAAGAGGCTAAAAAACAACAAGAATTCATATTTTTTGCATATTTTCTCCCTAACCTGCATGACTATCACAGGGCCTTTCAGGCCTTTCGGTCACATATTCTTTTCAGACCACCTTTGCCTGAAAGGCAAAGCAAGGATGCTGCTCCTTACCTAGCAAATAAGAAGAGGTTTCTTTAAAACGTGCTGCATGTGCTCTGCAAAATCCTTTGCCTCTGAGAGTACCTGGTCACATCTGTAAGGGAGACCACAGTCACTCAAATTTCACAGTCTTGGTAGGTATGAAATAGAGTTTTTCTGCTCCAAAATAAGATGCTTACATCTTCATCAGTGGTCAGCACCCCAAAGATTATCTTATACAGAGGAGTCCCTCCCATCTGAGCCAACGAAGAAGTGAGGTATAAACACAGGCACAGTACATGCACTCTGTACTTCTTCACAATAAATACACTCCTTGCTAGACCCAGCACAGCTCTGACTGTGCTCTGGTTTTGTTTTCAGAAACACCTGGCTGCATTCCAATTAAGTGTTACATAAAGAAATTACTTCAGACATTAGCACTTCAGTCTCTTTATCACCAGCTGTGCTGACCGATGGCTGCCAGTAGGACTTTCACTCCACTTCCCACCTACTGCCAAAGGAAATTCAGCTGTAGAAGTGGTTAAGATGATCTGATTTCACACTGTTCTGCCTTCAGTCTTTTTATAGTAGGGCTGCCTTGTAACATCACAAAGTTCAGAGCTACGATGGTGCTGTACTCTTGGCCATCAGTTGTGAGCCTTTCTTTTTCTGCAGCTAGGTTATTGCTGTAAGCATGCAGCCGCTCTCTATTGCACTGAGCTCAAAAACTCTTCCACCACAGTTGAGCCATGAGAAGGCAGCTAAACATCAAAGACAATTTCTTTCTGTACTGTAGTTTGAAACTCTTCAGTTATGTACAAAAGAGGTTGGAAGCTACATGCTGCAAAGGGAATTTTACTTCTTTATTTTAAAAGCAGAGCTGCAGATACAAGATCCATGAGAGGAAAAAGCTTTCCACTGGTTACCAAAAAATCATTCTGTAGTCTGCATGCAGCAGATCAAACTTTCAAGTTCTGCTTACTGAAAAACATTGGGTTTTTTTCTTGTAGAAATACATAAAAATGCTTGGAAAATAATCTTTGTAATATGCACCAGTCAGTTTTTATGACTTGGGATGGTAAAATTGCAGAAGGATGAAACTATCAGATTTAATTTGGGTATTGCTGTTTAAATTATTTTGAAGCTATCTGCAAAACTATTTTGTGTAGTTTACTGACAAGTGAAATATACCAGATATTAAATAATGCACAGTGAAATTCTGCTATATTTTCCAGGCTTTCATTCTTTTTTTTCTTGAATTGATTTAAGAGGAAGCTTAATATAAGAGATTGACCCCTTTTAAGTTATAGAAACCCCTCAGTCCATCTAGAACTTTGCAGTCCTTCTCTTTGTGACCTTTTTTCCTTGTTTCCCTGCATCCCCTCAGCCATTTGTGGTGCTGTCTCCCTGCAGCATTCCCTTTTGGTTTCTGCATCCCCAGACTTCCCACACATGATGTATGTGAGCTTTATGGCTCTTACAGGCAGTGCATGCATGACAGCTTCTGGAGACCAAACTGGGACTTAAAATGCAACCTGGAGTTGTTACTCTTCAAGCTAAGAAGCCAAACTTCTACAGCTGGTGTTACAACCCTAGTGCTAGCACAGATTTGCCATTAACTCTGTGTCAGTGCTTAGGACTGATCTGTTAGGACTGTTTCTGTTCTGTGCACCTAAGCCCTGCTTGGCAGATTTGGAGCAGATAGTGTGGCTTTTTAAGGTATTGAAGCTAGGAAATCCCTTTCACACCATGACAGCTTAATGTTTTAATAAATTTCACTTAGATTATTCAATATTGACTTCAAGATGGCTTTTGTTTTTAATGGACAATGTGGAATATGCCCAGTGGGCACGGCACGGCACGTAGAAGTTTGCTACAGCTCCCCAGGCCTCCTCTCAGCCCATCTGTGCTGGGAGAAAAGATCAGGGCTTCCAGCTCTTTGCCCTTTCTGCTGGAGATGAAGAAACTCAGTGATCTGTGGCTAAATCACTGTAAGTGAAAAAAAAGGAAAAAATTCACCTCAGTTAATTGAAACTACAATCACTCTTTCACTAATTTAATTGATGCCCTTGGTAAAACCATCTGATTTTTCCTAAAGCATACGAGTCCACTGAAGAGAACAGACCTGCTGTTAGCACTCTGAAATCAGTAACTGGGGAGTACAGCAAACATCTGGAGATGGTAAATACTCCTGAAACCATAGTGGAATCCAGAAGACAGTGTCTCATCATGGTCTGAGTTGCTTTTGATAGGCTGTAAGGACACAACTAAAGATAACTGAAAATTCCATCTAGGACAGTCGGGTGAATCTGACCAAGAGGGTGTGAGCCAAACAGTCTTCTGGTGCCTTTTCTGATTATTCAAAATTGGTGAAGCTTACAGCTGAGAAACTGAAACCGAACTTAGTGAATTATGGAAGGAGTTAGATTACATTTGTTGTTTTGATTCAATAGTTAAGCTGGATAATCAGTGCTTCTATTAACACCTATAATAAATCTAAGCTGTACCATAAACCTGTGCCATAAGGCACATTTTTATAGCACAGCCAGGCAGTGTAACTCCCACTGTGATCTGCACAGAGGGAGTTATAACTTTGCACAGTATCCCTCACTGATCTAAGCCCAGTGCTGATGGTAAGTTGTGAAGCAAATAGTTTTGAGCTGTGTATTTCCTACCACTCATTGCTTTCCAGCAGCAGCATTTTATCCCACCTTTCTTTTCATTGGAGTGTTTTCCATTTCTGAAACAATTCTGATCAACTGACCTGCTTCCTTCCCAGGCACCAAACCAGCCCTCAGCAGTGTGAGAATCAGGGAGATGAAATAACAACAGAAGGGCCCAGTCCAGAGGGTCTGTACCTCTGCTTGTTGCTAAACTAAAGGAGCAACTGCACAGCAGAGCTCTGTCAACAAGTAGCTTTAGCATTTTTTTGTTTTTTATTAAAAAAGAAATAAAAGTGGAAGTCTATGATTTTCCTGGCTTGCAACAGTGCCAACTTATTAACTCTGAAGACAACTACTTTTACCATAATGAATGAGAACTGGAAACCAAATGTATTACCACAATGTTCTGCTACTGACTGCATCAATATTTTTTAGTAATATACAAAATATTGCTCAGTTTGTTTTCAAATTTAAAAAAAAGAAAAGAAAGATATGGGGGTAAGAGAAACTGATAATGCTAATGATTTCTACAGCAAAACAATCTGCTTTATAAAATATAAATCTCTACATATCAGGTACCATTATTATGGAATTGCAGTGAAAGAAAACTCCCAGTATTATGATGTGATGTATTCTAAAAAAGGAGCAGCCTGGGTCAACGAAACAGGAAAAAAAGAAGTAACCAAACAGACAGTGGCGTATTCACCACGATCCAAACTGGGAACATTACTGCCAGAGTTTCCAAATGTCAAAGATCTAAATCTGCCAGCCAGTCTGCCAGAGGAGAAGGTAACACTTTGGGAATCTTTTCTTGGCTTGTCTTGGTTGTTTTTTTCCCCTTCTCTGGATGAAAGCTTTATCTAAAATATAAAGACTTTAAATTAGAATTAAACTAATAATTAGAATTATTAGTTTAATAATGCTTTGACTTTATGGGGGAGTTAATTTCTTCATCTAATAGGAAGAAATATTATCCCTTCAAATAGGCAGCTGATACTATTAGCTGTACAGTATTTCTAAAGCCTGTGCACACTTTTTTCATAGTTCCATTACATACAGCAGGTGAGGGGTGAGGGTAGCTGCTTTTAAATACATTATAGCTCTTTAATATGCAAACACTTCTGATGGCAAGCTGAAGAACAATCCTGGTGCTTTCTTGAGCAGAGAGGAACTGTACATTTCTTATCCTTCTAGACTAGAAATTAAGAGAATCCTATTTGCACACATGACAAAAGTGCTCTGGCTGCTCTTGGCTGAGCTTGCTGGTTTTCAGATGTTATTCACATGTGTCGTATCAATGTAAAGTGGACAAAAGGATAGGGTTTTATAGTTCTTTATGTCCTAATTAGGGCCACATTCTCGACTTTGATCTCACTGAGGCTTTTTGCTCCTCTTACATTTGAAGAATTCCCATTGACACAGAAAAATCCACGAATTCAAAGGGAGAATTTACTTTTAAGAAGGAAACTCATCTTAAAGCTAATCTAACTCATCTAACTAGTCTGTAACCGATTTCATTATTTTTGCAATTGTGCATATAACTAAGACAAGAAAAACCTGATTTTTTTGTGCTTTGTATTCTGATAGTATAAAAAGCAGATTTCTTAAAGTAGAATGATCTTTTGTGTGTCTCCTTCTCATTCCTTTTCAGGTTTCTACCTTTATTATGATGTATAGAACTCACTGTCAGAGGATACTAGACACTGTAATAAGAGCAAACTTTGATGAGGTATGACTGGAAACTACAGCTGTAGTTTAATGATACATAAGGTATTGGTGGATCTGAGAGCTTATTTTGAATGTGATATTGCAAACTTATGGTTTTGTGGTGTCCAATCCTTTTCATGAATAAAGAACAATAGCTATGCTTGAGTACAAAATACATGGCTGGTAGTGTTAAATCTCACTTGTAACACTGTGCAAGTTAGAATGAAATTGGAATGTTTTTATCTTGCCATTCTCCAGCAAGATTAAGATAGCAATATCCCCTTACAAGATGTTGAACAGTCCTGCTCTTACAACTCAAGAACTATGTCCACCACCACTTTTCTAAGCTCTGACTTGAAGCTGAGCTCTGTTTGAAGAGCTTTGAGTGTTCAGCACAAACCCAGGGCAGGTGCTGCAGCCAAAATGGTTGGCTCTGCTGCTCTGTTACCAATGATGCAGGGCAGTGGGAGGCCTACAGCCTCCCAGACAACCCAGAAAGCTGTAGATGAAGGTCCCCAGTTGCTCATTTGTACTGCAGTGCAACTGGG
The DNA here is from genome assembly GCF_003957555.1 of Calypte anna. NCBI lineage: Eukaryota > Metazoa > Chordata > Aves > Apodiformes > Trochilidae > Calypte > Calypte anna. Next base: position 55,191,630 of record NC_044244.1, on the reverse strand, counting down.
AACACATGCTGCTCAGCAGTTGACACACAGTCCATTAGAGATGGATAAAGTTTTTGTACCTGCTGCACATCTGACTGAATCTGAGGGTTTGCTGGCAGTGCGTGCAGACAGCTCTGTAATTAGAGCTGAAAAATAAAATGTTGTGGGAATGCAAGCAGTTTTGTAGGACATGTGGAGAAGACCTCTAGTCCAGGAAAACAAATCTGACTATACTGATGCTGAGGGCCTGATTCAAATATGACATCCAGGTTCTGGAAAAAATCAAAGGAAATGTGTCTTTCACCTCTGCCTTCTGAACAATGACAAAAAATTCCTTGCTTTTTTTCCCCTCTTGCTCTTTAATTTTCACACTCCTCTGCTTTGAAGCTGAGGCCCGTTTAAGTTATTGTGCCCCATCTAGATGTTTTAATGTGAAAGAAATACGTGACATTTAAACATCTGGAAGTTTTGCTAGATGAATCTCAGAATATTTTCTTAAGAGCAAGATTTTATAATTTTTTAGGGAAACTGTTTGATGGGGAAGGGGCTGAGCAGCAAAAAAATATATAATTGGTATATATTCTTCACCTGGTCTGGTTACTTATTTTAGCACAGATTGTGTGCACAAAGTGAATGCTGGTGTTCTGATCACTGTAGAACTTACCATGTCTTTCACAGAGTAACCCATTGATTTCCTAAATGAAATTTTTAGAGGTGTATTTTGCTGCATCTGAAACCTCCTCCCCATTTTCTGTCTTTCTCCATTCTTTCTCCTCTTTCCTTCATAGTGGAGGAAAGAAGATATCCAAACGTGTGCAGTGTTTCTTCCTAAAATGGAGACAGAAAATAGTACATTGGCCTTTTTAAGGCCTGTGTTATCCTCCTCTCCCTCCCTACACCAAGCCCTAGGGTGCCTTACACAGAGAGCAAAGAGAGAGGAAAAGGCTTGACATGTGGAAGCCTAGGAGTTACATTCACCACCCACTGACCAAAGGTAGAATATGGTGCTTCCCATGGGTGCCTCAGCTGTGGTAACACGAAGACTCTATCACCAGCTCAGAGCACCTCCCTGCTCTTTTGTTGGTTACTCCACTGGGCTCTGCCTTAGAGTATAAACCTGTCTAGTTAAGGAATATGCCTTGCCTGTGCTTTACACCATCCATCCAGCTCTGGGACTGAAACAAATGCTAGACAAGCAAGGTCAGTTAAGGAAAATGTTATTTGTGCACTTTGATTATTTTCACTTGCACAATCTTGCTGCTTCTTCTGATTGCAGGTTCAAAGTTTTCTTCTGCACTTTTGGCAAGGGATGCCTCCTCATATGCTGCCTGTGTTGGGTTCTTCAACTGTAGTGAACATAGTGGGAGTTTGTGACTCAATTCTGTACAAAGCAATTTCTGGAGTTTTGATGCCTACAGTACTACAAGCATTACCTGACAGGTCAGTATAGCAAGCAGCACGGATCACTTTTATCTCAGCTAACTTCCTTACATATCTTTTCTTAAAGAATAGCACCAGTTCTTAGAAAGCTGTTTGCTGCCACCTGTTTCCTGAGTTCACATCACCAGGTCAATTCAAAGGAGTTGAAGAGTTGAAGAAATGTTCAGATTTTAACAATACTTGTATTGTTAAAACTTGTATTCTTTATCACACAAAAAAGAACTAATTTCCTCTTGGCTTATTAACATGAAGATGAAAGCTGTGTACCAGCTTTCAGGTAATGCTAGAAACCTGCAGGCTGCAGAGTGCCGCACTGTCTTATGAAAATTCTGGACACTTTTCTGCTAGTGTGATGACATAACAGTATTCTGAATTACAGTGACAAGAGGAGCTGGCCTGGCTGTCTGCTTATAAATACTCACATTCATATTCAGACACTGCAACCTAAGCATTTGTCTCTGTTTGCACTCTTTGAACTCAATTGTTATTTTGCTTGCCAGGAGTATAAACCATGAAATCATAGTTGTGAAGTCTTGGATGAGCTGCTTTAATTGAAATACTGCCCTATGAAGAACAGATGTGTGCTTATTTCAGGATCACTTTAAAAATATTAACAAGTATTTTCCTTATTTGCTTGTTCAAAACTATACTCACTTTTCCATCCCATGAGGTAGATTTCAGCTGTTTTCTTCCTACCTGGAACTCATCTGACCCCAGGAAATCTTGTTTATATAGGTAAAGCAGAACAGAGACTGGCAGGTCACAGCAAAGAACTGTAATCACTGACTGCAGTCAACCTGTTTGCCCCTTAGATTTTCCTAATATGAGCATCAGGAAAGCCTCGTTAGCTGAATATATGTGTATGCCTTTAATACTATTTGACTGATGTTTTCTTGGGGTTGAATAATTTGCTAAGAATATTGCACTAGGAGTGTATTATTGGTGCTGTATGTTTGGCCCTGAAGAATTTCAAGTGGCTCTAATTATGGCAGATGTTTCAAGATGCTGTTCTGCTCTCCTGTGCACACTGTGTGACTGCTAAAGTGCAGGTGAAGTATTTTTTTCCATAAGAAACCTGTTATAAGCATGGGCTTTCCTTGATAGGATATGTACATTTTTACAGGCTTTGCCCCTCACCTCCCCCAAATCTATTTCACTGGCAGGATTAAACAGAACAGCAGTCCTTTTCTCAAGCTGCTTAGTTCTTTCATAGCAAATAAGGAGAGACTTGAGTGTGAATATAGACTTTTGTAATGCATATAAAGGGCCAGATTGTGGCTATTAAGCCATAGCCTGCACTGGAGGGGGTGAAGAAGGGTCTCATTGCACTGGGAGCTCCTGAAGGAAATCTTGCTGATTCAACCAGAATCCTCCCAGGGACTTCCTGGGAACAAAGGCTGGCTGCCCAGAAAAGCCACTTTTTAGTGGATGCAGCAGTTGTTATCCATGTCCTGTCTGCTCAGGTGTCTGTGTAGGGCAGAGCAGGCCTATGGCCATGTTTATTGTGCCAGCTCTGTTCTCAGTGCAGAGTGTTAGGAGTACAAACAGAAAGAGCTGCCTGGCTGAAAGGGGGGTAAGTTCCTTCCATTTTTCTCTTTCATTTGTGTATCTTGAGTTGCTACACACAGAGATGCTCTGCCTAGCAGAATCAGCTGTTAGGTTCCCCTGCAACTTTTCCTGGAAATCTGTCATTTTATGCTGAGCACTTCCAAGAAGAAGAAGTGAAGAATGATCTGCCTACCAAGTTTAGCAGCAAACGATGGAGCCATCAAGAAAGGGCAGAAAGTGAGAAGAAGAAAATTCCACTTGTCTGGGGAAGTTCCTGTCCTGTGCAGAGCTGAGCAGGCAGGATTTGCTCCACCCCTACCCCCCCCCCCCACCTGTGTGGGCTTGGCCTGGAAATTCCTCCCCAGCATCATCACCCACTTAGTGGCTCCAGCCTGCAGCAAAGCTGATTGCTGCCTCCCTTCCACGTTTCCTGTGTACCTCTGGGTAAATAAGGGCACAGCTGAGTTGAAATCCGAAGCTTGAATCTATTGTCCTCTTTCAAGTGTTGTGATTTTAAGTTTTTATGTTTTTAGTGAGTACGAATGATTTTATTTCAAGCTCAGAATACTGTTCATAATTATGAATGCTGTGCAGGACAGGGCTTTCACTCTTTGTGAGGTTTTGAACATGATGTCTTGTTTGTTTTTTTTTTTTCCTGCAAGCATTTTCAGAAGTTTCTTCATGTCTCCAAACCAAAATATGTCATTAATTCTGCATAATAGTGAGCTGTAAATAGCTGATCCCTAATGTCCACACATTCACAGATTGTACAGTAAAAGCAGAGAGTAAACACATTCTGATGTGGTGATTTTTTTCTTTCAGTTTGACACAGGTGATCCGTAAGTTTGCAAAGCAACTGGATGAGTGGCTGAAAGTAGCTCTCCATGATCTACCAGAAAATCTACGAAATATCAAATTTGAATGTATGTATTGCCCAGTCTCTCTCCTATTAAACTTGGATGTATATAGTGTTTATTGATTGCAAATTAATTTAAAGGGAGACTTAGTGTTCTTTTAGGAATTATAACCTGTCAGTATTGTAAATCTTACCCTCACAATCTTCACTTGTTCATGGGAACCAACTTCATTTAGTGAAATGAGGCCCTGCTCAAAATGAGAAGAATTGCTTTTCCTTTCTTGTGGAAGCAAACATTAGGGATGATATTAAGCAAAGGAAATTATTAAACAAACTTTTGGGCTAGCACAATTTGAATACAGCTTGAGGCCCTTACTCAAAAAAGTGCCAGAGTTAAAAATGAAGGAGATCAAATTACCCTGTCACCACAGGAAAGGGCACTAGTCCTTTTCAGATGTGCTTTGTAGATGCCTGCAGTGCACATCACCTATTGATAAAGCCTGCTTTATTTCACAGCTCTCAGTTCTTTGCCTTTCATGAGCACTAAATTCCACACCACAAAGTTAAAAGGAAAAAAAAAAAAAAAACACAACTAATTTAGGAGAAGGATTAACTATTTTGATCAGCATGGAAAATTAGGTGTATATTTGACCAAGAAGAGTCAGGATGTAAATTGGAACTACTAATTTTAGTTAGTTTGTCTTGTTTGCTAATTTATGTTCAAAGTTACACAAAGTCAGATTAGAGAATATGCTTTTTCAGTTCAAAAATATCAAGAATCTGTAACAGCAATTTTTTTTCTGTTCTTATAAGGTGAGGCAGACAATATTCTTTGTTGTCACTCAATCTGTACTCTTTAACTGCCTCTGTGTACAGTACAGATAGAAATCTTACTCTCTGGCCACATCTAACAACTCTTTGGATAGAGCTGCAAGTCAGTTGATTTTAGTGTAAGGAGAAACTTGAGAATATCCTGGCTTTTTCATGAACATTTGTTGCTTCTGCAGTTTCTTCCTCCTCATCAGAATTTGTGGTGTGCACACAGCGAAATAGAGGTGCTGAGAGGGGTAAATCCAAGCCTTTCTCAGGTTTGCAGTTCCCAAGTCATAGATTTCAGACAAAAGATGTACAAGCCAACATTTTAAAATCCAAGTATAGGAAATACCTTAATACAAGGTCTGTATTGCTTTGATAGAGCTAAAATAGAAGCACCTACCTCTGGAACCAGTTTACCCAATAGAATGTTAGTACCTCATGTAATCTTTCAGAAATTATGATAAAATTCTACATGAAACCCATCTGAGATCCTACTAGTTCAGTCAGAAGTGTCCTCCAAAACTTGTTTGCATGAAGACTTAGCAACCTTTTCTAATTTCCACATATAATTTAGCTATCATTATTTTATGCCTTCTTGTACTTGCACTGACACTTTTGTTTCTATTTATAATTCTTTCTGGTCTTCAGTTCTTTTGTGTATCAAGAGAAGATTTGCTATGCTGTGCAAGCGAAGCTTTTCCATTGTCCTCAACATTTCTCTTGTCATCTCATTATTTACAGCATCTATAAATCATTGCTTGTAATATGCCTCTGTAAAACCAATTGAGTATCCAGATTTAAGGTTTTAGGTTAAGGTTAAATAAGTTACAACTAAGCTATTCAAATGAACTTTATGTAGCCACAGTTGTATACAGGAAACTGGATATATTTATTTTTGGTTCTTGGCTGCATTTAGTATTTTCACAATCTATTTCCTTTATTTAGCACAGTAGGTAAATACACATATCTCTTCTTTCCTGCAGTGTCCAGAAGATTCTCACAAGTACTTCGGCGACAGACATCACTAAATCATCTCTGCCAAGTAAATATTTCAGTTACCCAACTGTATTGAGTACCATTTTTTCTGATGTTTCAAATAACTTTATGAATTGGCAGGTTGGACTTTACCTGAAGAGGAAGAGATCATGTTAGCAGTTTATGTCAAATATATATTGTGACCATCTTCACAAAATCAAAAAGTAATCATCAAAAAAATGCTTTTCTAGACAACTGGCAACCCCTGATCATTAAAATCAGCAGGAACGTTTTATGAAACAGAATTTCTGTTTGGTTTGAGGATATGATTCATTTCCATTAAATAAATTAGAGGCATTCCTTTTGATTTCAGAGCTGTTTGTATCAGGCCAATTGCAAAGCAAGGACAATTTCTGTATGTCTGACAAAAAATTTAGAGTCTAACTGTGTATTATAAATCAAATGTAAATTACTAAAAACCAAAATAGTTGAGCCACTTCTGTTTTAAACAGGAATATTTTCACAGCCATAGCAAGAGAATATAAAAACTACTGTGAAGTGTTTTTTCCTCACCAGTTATTATTTTAATTATCTACCAGAAATTCAAGAGGCCAAATTTTCTGTAGTATCAAAAAGGGGAGGATGGATTTAATTTACTGGTATTTTGCCCATGAATAGGAGCAGATTTTTATTTTACCTGTCAAACTGACAGCTCCACTTTTTGAGGCTATATCAAACACCCCAGACTAATCCTGGGACCCACAGAAGGAAAGTCAGGCAGAAAAAAGACCAACACTCCTGCAAAGAATTTTTTGTAGATTTCTTCCTCCATTATTTTAATGTTGGAGGCAGAGATGTCAGTGCTACCTTTGCCCAAACACAGTGGATGATCACTGAACTTTGGAGGTCCTTAGGGATTCAGAGAAAATTAAGATACAGAGACCACAGCCTTCTGCATCAGACCTGGGATCAAACAGATTACTTGAATGAAGGTTCTCTTGCATGAAGATCCATTATTTCCTTGGGGAACCTGATAACCTTAGAGTGGGTTATCATTTCTGCCTCACAGAGATCTGATGGCCATCATATGGTCATGATTTTGTGTCATTTTGTTTTCTGTCAGCCCATCCTCCCCATTAACAACAGCAGCCCCAGTCTCAACCAGCCGAGAAGCAGATCTCAGTGGAGAGACAAATGAGCTTTAACCTTTTCATATGCCTGAGGAAATGAGAGTCTTCACAGTTCAGGAGAGGAGAGGGTGCAAACTTGGCTGGGAGTTGTTTGGTTTTGGTTTGATTTTTCTTGATGCTTTTTGGTTTTGAACTGAAGCTGGTCAAGAAAATCCACAGAGCTGTTAGAGACTGAGTAGTCTAGCAACAACACCACCAGGTTAGGGTTGCCTACTGGAGTTTGTGGTGGATGAAAACAAAATACTTGCAGTTGATGAAAACAGGAAAACTTACTTGGGAGTTCTCTGTGGTTAGAGGGCCCTGCAATGTCCCTAAGAAACCAATCTGGTGGGAGGGCTGCATAGGAAGATCACCTTAGTGAGCCTAGCTAAGGAAGCGTAAAAGGGGATAAAGTCTATTTTTTAAACTAATAAACCATGAACTAATGAATAGATTGGATTGGATTACAGGCATCAAGAACGGTGATCCACAGTGCAGACATCACCTTTCAAATGCTGGAGGACTGGAGGAATGTGGATCTGAACAGCATTACCAAACAAACCCTCTATACTATGGAGGACTCACGGGAGGAACACAGAAAGCTCATCATACAATGTAAGAGTAGAACCCTCAGATAAAGCCAGGTGAACCTCATTTCCTGCTGGAAACAAAGCTCAGTGAAGTAATGCTGGTTTTGCAGCCATTGGTTTCCTTGGAAGCTTAAGGGAAAGGCAGAGACATTTATAAAAATGTAAGGCTCTCTCGAGGTCTTATGTTCTGAGGTGTAAATCTGAGCATGGTGACATTAATTAATGAATTTCTTTCTGGTATCTAGAACAGCCAATGGCTAAAAAACTGGCACCCAAATTCAGAGGATGTTTTTCCATGAAAATGGGCATATTAAATCTGAGTTAACCATTGATAAATCTGATGAAGTCCAGCATCTTCTGTAGAATTGCAGCAGAGTTGTCTTTTGAATGGCATTGACATCAGAAGTGACTGTGTATTTGAATCTCTTGTAAAATTTATTTCTAAAAATCTCCATTTTGCATAGTGTTTTCATAAACAACATAATTTGATGGGACGAGCTCTTTTACCCTGAGCTTTTTTGAGTAACTAGACATACCATATCATTCAAACTCACAGGCTACTTTAGATTCTGCCTGGTAAAGAGCATGAACTAAAATGTGACTTTGGAAAGGTTAGTAAATTTGTTTTAGAGGCAAAGACCTTTTACAAATATGAAAATTAACTCGCATTGGTAAACAAGTGTGCATGGTTTTAAGCTTACATATAACCCTAAGCACAGCATTTGTCCCTCTGAGGCACCAGAGCTGATCAGCTTTGTCTTTAACATCGTTCATAATCTCAGTTCCTCGTGAACCTACTTGTATTGCCATCTCTCTCCTGAGGAGGACCAGTCACCTTTTATCCAGAACCAGCTTTAATGGGGAGCAACCTGGGCAACCATTTGTGGGAGCCCTGCAAGGGTAGGTTTGCTACTGGGGGTAACTCTTTCAGTGAGTGGCTGGGAAAAGAAGGGGTGACACCTTCACGTGCACACTGGACCATGCCAGGGTGAATTTGGCACTTGTCCCACTGTGTTAACACTGGAAGTCTTCTGCCCACTTGAAGGATGGACCTTGCATTGGCTGTTAGCTCTGCTTTCCAGTGAGAGGTACCGGTACTCTTAGTACTCTTGGTACTCTTGGTACTTGGAACTCTTTCCTTTCCTTCTTAACCCTTGGTTGATCTCCTGGAATGGCCCTCTTCTCTTTTGAAGGTACAGAAACTTCAGATGGCTGCATATAATGAGATTGGAATCTGCAAGTTGGGTGCCTCTTTGTATCACCTACTATGTTTTCACTATCTACCACCATCTTCCCACTGCCAAAAAAAAGAAAGAATTCTTGATGTTATAATCCCTAGTAACAGTAAAAAAATTGCCTCTCATTCATAGAATCCTTACTGTTTAGGAAGCTATGTTTATATGATATTTAAATACAAACCTGTAATAAAATGGAATTTTCCTGAATGCTAATGGATTTGAACAAGTTTCCCCATATTTTAGGCCTATATAATCATATATGCAGCTACCTAGGAATGATAACATGAATGTTCACCATGAGATGGAATTCCCACTGAGTTGTGCAGATATGTATAGAGATTATTCTAGAACTTGGATTTTTTTCTCACATCTTTGATGTTTATTCTGCTTGGCCAAACATATTTTCGAAGATCACACTATGACTCATATGGCATGGAATTAAGGCCAGCTTTCACATTCTTGGTATTAATAACCAAGAAAGTACAATTTCTAGCTACAGTAACTGGGAAAAAAACTTTGTAAGCCTGTAAAGCAAGCTTAGAGGAAAACAGAAAAATCACTTTGTTTAAGAGAAGGTCTTTCCTGCTCTGGTATGGTAGCTGTCTCTGACATGCTTTCTTTTTCATTCCCTCTTTCTCAGATCCTGTTGAGGTATTTTTAAGAGTCACTAAAGGCTAGACAGTTCCTTTTCTCACAAGTTGTACACAGTTGCATTGCTTCAGCAGCAAAGCAGGCAATTGATTTGTTTTTCCACTCTTGCTCCCCTCTTTGCGCAGCATCTGAATTACTTCACCTGTTTTATCAGGCAGTTTTTGTCCAGCCAAATACCTCAGGTAAGGAGGCAACCTTTAGATTTATCTATGAGCCTATTCTGAATAAAAAGAGGTTTCCCATTCAATGAAGCCAGAGGACGGCCCAAACATCATTATTTCCCTCCTTCTCTAACTAATGTTTCTGACCATCCAGCCTTTGCAAGTCTAAGCTGAAGAAGGTTAAAGTCAAGTGTGAAGCAAAGTGCATTCCTGTTGATCTTGCTGATCAAACTTAAGAGACCAGGCAGAATATTTTCTGCACTGTTCTAAGCCTCTCTGGCTCACTTCTCTAGCAATCATCTCAGCTTTGGTTCTTCCACCTCCCGAACAATCTTTCTTGTGGTGGGAAATTCCCTCCTTCTGTTGTCTATAATTGAGCATAAATGGAACTGTAAACCACATTGAGATCATCCTGTAACACAGTAGGGAGGAAGTATCTTTCTTCTTGACTTACTAGGCCTTTTACTTTACCTGAGTTAAAGAATCATTTCTTAGATGTCAGTTCTTTGATTCTTTGCCTTTCAGCCACCGATTCTCATAAATAAACCAGAGACTTGCAGTTTTAAGAGCTGCAGCAGAATGACTTTCTGTATTAAAATATGAATATGTGTACTTGGGAGAGGCTAAACTGTATACAGGTTGTTCTTTGAAACAATTCTTGATAAATTAAGTATAATGTTTTTGAATTGGTAGTGATCTGTTTTTGAAGATGCAAAAGTGTATGGAGATTCTTTGTGCATCTGGCATTGCAAATAGATGATTTGCAGCAGTTAAATCATGTTTTTGCAACTAAAGCATTATACAGATGAGAGCCCTATCAACAATACTTATCCTTTTGGTGTTCAGGAGTTTCTTTATGCATTTCTTAATCAATTTCATGCATGACCTTTTCTCATCACCAGGGTTAAGGCTTAGCTTTGCACCCTTCATAGAGAACACCATTAATGTTTCATTTCCAGGCACCTCAGACAGCTCAAGTTTAAATCAAAATACTAATTCTAAACAAATTTATTAAATGTATTTGCTCACATTAAAATACCACTTCCAGTAACTCCATCACTTTTGGTAGAAACAAGATAAGAGACCAAGCAAACTTACTGGGTCAGCACCAAGAAAGATACAACAGTTACACCTAAGCAATCGCTTATAAAAACCACAGCAAACTTGTGATGTTTTTGGCAGCTTTTTGTGATTCATTTCTGTTTTGTTTGAAAATATAATATAAGTCCTGAAGTAGGTTGTTTGGTTTTTGTTGTTTTTTTTTTTTTTTGTCTGCCAGTGTATCAGGAGTTTGATCACCTTCTGGAGGAGCAGTCCCCCATTGAGTCGTACATCGAGTGGCTGGACTCCATGGTGGACAGATGTGTCGTAAAGGTTGGTATTGCAGGAGTAAGGACCTAAGTCACTGATGTGCATTATGAGCTCTATTCAGGTCATAGAATTTTAGCAAAAATAAGAAGATGGGGCAAGGAGAGCAGGGAGAATGCCACCAGGCATTGGTAACAAAGCAGCGGTGGGCAAAATCTCATCAGTTTTCAGGTTCAGTGTGAGAAATCCTCACATTCAGACTTCTACTTTTTTTCTGTTCTTCTCTACTCTATCCCAAAAGATCATAGTCAAGAATGGAAGTGGGTTGAGATTTCGAATCAAATCAATATTTATTTTCAGTAAAATAAATAGATTAATCTAATCTGGCCATTTAAGATTTCAATGAATACTGTACCTAAGCTAGCTAATTCATTTACATGCATTCAAATGTAAGGATGAAAGTCTACTTTGTGATCCAGTGAAGAACATATTTATGCTGCCTTTTGAGCTATTTCAGGATACCGGGGACTTTTATTTTATTTTATTTTAGGTGGATGGAGAAAGCTAGTAACAAATCTTTAAAAAATATTTTCAAAATCAGGCATCACCATAATATTACATAGAGTATGAAACCTATGTGACTATTTTAACTTCTGTCAATAGGTATGCTTTGTATTAGGGTGTTCTATTAGAATTTCAACTTCTCATTCCAGTTAAGAAGTAGGGAAAATACCTATATACTTCCTCTCTGCTGCAAAACATCTGTACAGAAAAACACACATATATCCCCAACTTACCATCAATATTTTGATAGTTTTGGGGATGTTTTCTTTTAGTCAGGGGAATGCAATTTGGAATTGAGACCATAACAGGTTAATTTTAATACATTTTAATTTTAACTTGATATGAGTTTTATTAGTTTATTGGACGAAAATAATTCTTTAGCTCAATGTGGTGATAGTTAATAAATTTTTTAAGAGCTGATGCCTGAAGTGTGCTTTCTGGAAAGTGTTTTTGCAAGTAAAATGTCTGTGAATTCACAAAAATAAAAACATGAAGGAACAAAAAATTTATACTCAGTAGGAAAACTTAATTGAAATACTAATACAGATTTTCAGTGTAGATCAAGCATTCTTGATTATAAATTGCTTCCCTGAATGGAAAGAAGAAGGAGCATGTAAGTCATTATGTTAAAAGGAAGATGAGAGCTATTTTTTTGGCAGTCCTTTTATCATTTATAAAGGAAAATGGTGTTGAATAGTACTTTATTTTCTCCTTTTTCTGAAGATTGCATATAGTTACAAGATGGCTTTCTGAAGGTCTTTTGGTGGGTTGTTTTTTTGGTTTGTTTTGTTGGGTTTTTTGTGGTTTTGTTGTTTTGGGGTTTTTTTGTTTGCTTGTTTAAGTTTTAGTGTATATTTTAGTATTAAGGTAATGGCAAGTAGTTTTTCAGTCTGAAAAAAAGAGATAGACATGTGCATCATTCAGCTGTGTTGGACAATAGAAATAAAAGCTTCTCCATCTCAGCTATATCTTTTCTTGCAGGTAGCTGCTAAGAGACAAGGCTCTTTGAAGAAAGTAGCTCAGCAGTTCCTCCTGATGTGGTCCTGTTTTGGCACTCGAGTGATTCGAGACATGACTTTGCACAGTGCACCCAGCTTTGGTACTTTCATTTTGTTGTAGTAATTGCATTCCACATTCAGAAAAAAAAAAAAAAAAAAAGGAAAGAAGAAAGTCTGTGTCCTGACTGGTACTGTAAAATTTAAATTAAAACATAACCAGTTTTCACATGTCCAGGGCTCTGCTAATAGAAAGAGTTGGGGCTACTGTCATTTTGAAATAATGCTCAGGCAAGTATCTGCCTTCAAGATCTAGCCAGGGAGGCTGAAAACATTCCTAGTTACTTCAGTTTGCTGTTAGCCCATGGCTGAAGTTACCAGCCACAGGTCAGCTGGACACGGGAGCATTCCTTAATGCACTCCAGTGCAAAGAGAGCTTGGTTGCCCAAATCACTGTCACCATGAGTTACACCAAGAGAGGTGACTTTGCACTGAAATGGATTAAAGGCTCTCTAGCAAAATGTTTTGCCAGCTCTGCATTTAAAGGACATAGTATTTTAAACTAGTTTTAAACTACACACTAGTGTGTGTATCTATAACCTGGACAGATGCACTTCCATTCTCTCTAGAATTCAGTGAGGATGGAAAAATAGAATTTTACTTTTTTAATTAAATAGTGTGTTGCTGTTCTACATAGTTTCAAAAGAGGCTTTGTCTTGAACCCTGGGATAAAACCAGTTCAGATTAATATCAGTTAAAAGCAGGAATAACTCAAAATGGACTACTGCATCACGAATGTGAACATTTGCAGTCACTCTTAACCAGCTTTTGCATGAGGAATGTTTTTGTAAATGCACATCTATTTGAATACGTTAGTAGAAGATTAATAATGAATTAATTTATTAAGGCACTGCATTGATCAGCTGCAAATTTTTCTGCCAGCTGAGCTTTGATGTCCCTTATGGTTTTAGAATCATCTAATAGCTTAAATTCAGATACCATCAGAGATGCTGAATCTTGTTTTCTAGCACTTTGGGTTGCTACTCTTCCCTCTGCAGATATAATCCCAATTTTGAAACACAGGGGTACCAAATAAATGAAAAAATATTCTGCATTAGCGCAGTGTTGAGGTTACACTGTTACAAGTCAGGAAAGGCTGACATTAAAGTGCCCCTAAGGATACATTGTTGTTACTGAATTGCACATTATAACATTATTCTTATTATTGTTCAGGATGTATTTCTAAACTAATCATGCATTCTCTGCTTCAGAGCATCAATCACCAAAACATGTTTAATCAAATGGGGATGTGCCAAATAGTTATTAGACCACCAATTGCTTGGATGGTCTGTGCTGGGATCCTCAGCTGTGATCTTACTAATTAACTTAAACATTTATGAGCTTCCCATGTAGAGAGTAAACGAGAAAAGTGAGAATTATCAGTTGGTTCCAGTTTAGGATGCTCTAAAATATAGTATATCAGATCTACCAAAAGAACTTACTTGTTGTCTCTGTTAGAGATTTGGCTTTTGAATGTTGAAAACTCTACCTGAGTTTTCAGGTACCAGGTTTTCATGTAAAACTCTACCTAAAGCTAAGCTTTTAGGGTTTGGGAGTTCATTTGTCTTTTTGGTTTACTGAGTGTGTCTGTGTGTACAAATGCATGATTCCCCTTTGTATATGGACACACACTTTTGAACATGAATTGGGTATGTTTATAGGTAACCACAGTCAGGGGAATTCTGTGCAGGTCATAGCTGATATTTTTCATGGATTCGTGCTGTTATACTTAGAACTGGATCAATAACTGATTTTCAATCTGATAGCCAAAGCAAGAGGTTCTTTTTCAAAAAAGACCCTGGCTTTCAGTATGAAACTGAGATAGTTTGGGTTTTTCATGTAATTTAGAAACCTTTTTTATAAAAAAAGTAAAATCAAAGAGAATTCTTCTGTTTGCCACATTTTGGTGCTTAGACCCCAGCTGCCAGCCTTAGCAGTCCTGAAGCAGTGTTAATCACTGCCAGCACAACCAAAGGGTTGTGGATCTCCAACCAAAGGGCTAAAGGGCTAGAAGATTCCTCCTGTGGGAGGGTTTTCTCATCTTTTTCTGTTGTAAGAAGTTCACTTCATACAAACCACATAACCATTCATTAAATAGCAGAGGTCTGCAGTGAGGTGATGTGGGAAAAGTTGGTTCAGTTCTTCTTCTAACACTTATTTGTAGAGGGTTAAGTTTTCCTTACTCAGGTGCAACTTCATTGGAGGCAGGAAGAGACCTGAGCCTCCAGGTTTTCAAAGGGGAGAATGACCAAAACCTCATCCTAGTAAGCAGAAGCCTGGGCTATCCCTGCCTTGTTTCCACCAAAATGTTCCAAACATTATTTAACTACATGTTTTTATAACAATTAATATTAATGATGCTACTCCTCCATTGCAAAGTTTTTTGACATATTTTTCATGAATTGGAGTTGAGCAAATTCCAGAATAATATCCCCTGAATGTAAACAGCTCAGACCCAGATGTCAGAAACTCTTCTGTGCTTAGCTGAACACAGTTTCTCCTAGCTTTTCAGGATAATGTATGCATTTAAGTGAGTTCTATAGAGAGAAACAAAGATTATTTGCTGTTTTAAATATATACAGCATATATTTAACATGTACCTTTGTTCTTAACCTAGATAAAAAGGTTTGCATTTGTACTGCATTGGAAACTGCTTCAGTGAACTGATTCTTAATATTATTATTTCTGCTTTATGCAGTACATAGACTCAGATGCTCAACATGTAATTTTTTTTAAAGAAGTAAAATAATGTGTTAGATTATGGGATCTTTACTATACACAGGATGGTATATATTTGTCTCTGAAATGTATGGTACAGAAATCTTATTGGAGTAAGTTGGAATACCTGGCACTGGACTGACTAGCACAGATGGTAGGATGAGCAGGTTGAAACAATTCCTAGCAGAAAAAAAAAGCTCCCTCTCCCTTTTTCTCTCTGTTTGCCTCCCTCCCTCCTTCCTGTCTATGCATATCAAAGGCACAGTTGGTGGCAGTGTTTGGGTAATGCATCCAGTGCATAAAGTAACTGATTAGTAATAGAAGCTCCATGATTTTCTCCAGATCTGGAAATCTCACTCTTTTGCTACTTACACATAACTGCTATTTCTTTTAATAGCTGCTGATACTTACTGTACATTAGCTGAAAAAATCATTGTCATGACTTCTCTTAACTCCTGAAAATTAGAGCCAAATGCTTTTTATTATTGTAACTACAGTCTCTTGAATGACTTCTTACCTCTTCCTAAAGAACTGTATGATTTTCCAGCCACAGTTGGATCTGTTTTAGTTCTTCAAGATATATTTGAATGAATTAAATAGCTTCATGTGAAAAAAAATAGCTTGCAAACACAGAATAAATTATTGTACATCATGCTGAATAGCTATTCACTGTGTAGCTGAAATGTGTGCCCTGATATTGGTTTCACTCTATAACTTACATTTTGTTTGACTCATTTAAAAATCTAAAAATATTGCATTCATTCAGCACCAACAACTTGTTTGTCTTGTGTCTTTCACACAAATCCTGGGCTCAAAAACTCTATAGAGAGTTTAAAATTACACAGTGGGAGAAATAATAGGAGAGGAAGAGAGAAATTCAAAAGAGTGACAAGGGCACTAGGGTGTTTTTAAATGTTCATTCAGTATTGCCAACCCAAGTCTTCAAAATAAAGTACTAGACCCCCCCAAAAACAAAGACTTTTTTTTTTAAACAGCAGATCTTATGCTTGCTTGCATTTTAGCATTTAGTGTTTGTATTTCCAAACGTTGTTATGAAACTACAAGCAACTTCCCCTTATTATTATTTTTTCGACTTGAAGCTGAGCAAGGAGTTTGATGGGAAACACTAAATACCCTGAGCTCTGCATGCCATCACATGGAATTTGCCAAGATTTAGGCCTGTTTTTCTTACCTGGGAAATATTTATTGATAATAAATGCATTCAAGTCACTAGAATCTTGGCACTGAAAAAGTGTGGTCAGACTATTTTGTGGAGATTCTTGATCACCTAGGTTTCCAGTGGGGAAATCCTAGGTCAGTAACAAGATGACCAGCCAGGTCTGATGTCTTCATTGTACTGCTAAATCGAATAGAATTTTAATTAACAAGACTTTGAGCCCAAAAGATTTCTAAAAAGAAGTTTTCTGCAGTAAAGTGAAGATCTCCATTCTTTGTTACCATTTTTATTTTGCGTGGATACATGAAACAAATGAAAAACAGAATGCTTCAGGTTCACCAACAGCCAAAGCTTTCCTTCTTCCCTGTAGCAAAGGTGTTGCAATCACACAGGTTCTTTTTCTGTGCTGCCTTGCCCAAGAACACAAAGGGCCATGTTCCCCTCCCAGTGTGTGTGCTCAGCTCGTATTAGTGATGACAGAAGCCATGCAGGCATGGGGTGAGAGAATGAAACACAAAGACCATCCAGGTCACAAAGAAAAAGAATGTGCTCAGAGCTGCTTTGAAAGCTGAATTGCCAGCTAGGATTGTATAAGGATATAGGGTCTTTCAAACCACTTCTTCTGCCCTTCAACAGTATATTTGAGCAGAGAAGCAGGAGTAGGGTCAGCTATGCTTTGTTGTGCTGAAAGCTAGTATCCCGAGCTAAACCTAGCTTCCCTGCAAAGAAACCAATCATTAGAAACTTGGAATTTGAAACTAGTTGCATCTTTTTCCCACAGGAGTGTTTTTCTTCAAAATGTAGTTAGGGAATTTTGAAAGGAACACATCTAGATGAAACTTTTTTTTTTTTTTTTTTTTTTTTTTTTTTTTGGCAGTAGTTCATCTCTGTTTCCCTCTCAGCTGGTGATTTTTCTCTGGTTTAAACCAGCTGCTGGACCAGCTATTATTTTAACCTTACTTTGTTTACAGATGCCATAGTTACTATTTTAATAACTAACATGAACTTTAACAAAAATTTAAATCTGTAATTTAGTCCTGTCTGGATCTATTTGCAGGTGTCATGGAGTCTATTGCATCAACTGACCAAACTCATCTCAGTACTTGTCAGTCTTCCCCTGCAGATGGATTTTATTCCTTTCAGGAAGACATGTCACAATGTCTCAGCTCTGATGCTTTGCTCCTATAATTTTCCTCTGAAATGCATCTATAGTAACTTCTTACACATTTATTTTTGTGGCTTTGTGTGCTATAGGGCAAACATTTCTTCACCATCCTTGACATGTATCCTCCTTTAAAAATTATGGGAAGCAAATCTCTTCCTTTTTGCAAAATTAATCCAGCTATGCATTTTTAGTAATTTAAAGCCTATTAGCCATTTCCCACATACTGCTCATAGTCTTCTCCATACCAGTTTAAACTTGTGCTAGTTTTTCTTGAACGTAAGTGCTTTGAGTTAATGCAATATTTTGTGAGGTTTCACAAGTAACTTGTGCAATAGAATTAATACTTCTGTTTCTGCAGAGGAAGTATGTAAACAGAGGATGCTATAAATCTCTAAGGGCAGAGCTTCTCATAGCATGCTATAAAGCTTTACCTCCATTACTCTGTTATGTCCATAACACCACCCAGTTCCTCCTAACAACATTAGCATGTTCTCCATCTGTACTCAAATCTTACTTGAAGATTTGTGGCAGACAATTATCAATATAAACTCCCTTTATTATTGATTTTTTAAGTGTGTTTTTTTTACTCCATCTCCTGCATTTTCTTTTGTCCATGCTTTCCCCTTGGGTCCTTTAGTCCTTAAGTTTTTCACATTCCTGTCATGGCAGTTAAGAGAGAGTATCCATGGCATCCTCAGAGATAAGTATAGAAATAGACCGAATATTTTACTTCTGATGTGATTCTAACTGATAATTAGGAAAAGATAGTGTAGTAGGAGAGGAATGGAATGGCTGCACAAAGATTTGGCGTAAGTCTTCCTATTTAAGACATTCACAATTGCTGCTAATGCCTCTGTGTCTCACAGTTAATAGATGTCTCATGCAGTCTGAGCAAGGCAATGGAGATACAGCAGCAGGAGATTTGAAAGATTGTTTTTACCTTCCTATTGATTAGTTTCTCCTTTCTGTGTTCAATGGCACAGGTAGTTG
Source organism: Calypte anna (assembly GCF_003957555.1). NCBI lineage: Eukaryota > Metazoa > Chordata > Aves > Apodiformes > Trochilidae > Calypte > Calypte anna. Next base: position 55,173,230 of record NC_044244.1, on the reverse strand, counting down.
AGAAAATTCATACCAGAGCATGTCACCACTAAGGAAGGATTCTACTTCTGATAGGAACATATATCTGGTCCTTTAGATAAAAGGAAAAAATTCCACTGGAGTGTAATTGTCTGAATTGTTCTACGCAATGTAGGAGAAGGAAACTGCACCAAATCCCAGATCTCAGTCAGGGAGCCTCCTTGCACCACAAACCACGATAACTGGTTCTATATCCTGTATAAATCCAAGAGTGAACAGTGCTTGTTAGTCCCTTGTTTAGTTTGACCTCCCTTACCTTGAATGAGAGACATTTTAGTGACAGGAGTATATGGCAGCAGTCCTGAGTACTGAGTACTGTTTGTGCTGAATACCCTAATCATTGGTTTAATGAGTGTATTGAGATAGCCAATGGTTTTTTTGTTTGTTCACTTTATTACCAGGGTCTTTTCACCTTATTCACTTGATGTTTGATGACTATGTATTGTACCTGCTAGAATCACTCCATTGTCAGGAGAGAGCTAATGAGCTGATGAGGGCAATGAAAGGAGAAGGAAGCACAGGTAAGCTTGTTCTCTTATTCATCTTCTGTTGTTTTGTTTCATTGGATTCAATATTTGTATGTTAAGACACATTTTTATCGTCATCTAAACCTAGAAGCGAAGTGTTCTGTGGTTCCATCATGATTTGAAATGTCATTTGTGAGGGGGGTGTCCCTGGTTAATACATTCTGAAAGAGGCCTGCCTGGTTCATGATGTAACTCCGGGTGTCTGAATCCCATTCCTAAGCACACACTTGGCATTCCCATAAGAGATTTCTGTACTAAGGCTTTTACCATGGTTAGCCTGTCTAAGCCTCCAGTGTATTTCAGTGAGCCCAGTCTTTTTCTCACCCTGGTTTAACAGTGGATAAATTCATTGGTGTAACTCATAGCATCACAGAATGTTTATGGTTGGAAGCGACCTGTAAGATCATCTAGTTTCAACATCCCTGCATGGGCAGGGACACATCCCACTGGGCCAGGTTGCTCAAAGCCCCATCCAGCCTGGCCTTGAACGCTTCCAGGAAGGGGGCATCCACAACCTCTCTGGGAAACCTGTGCCAGTGTCTCACCACCCTCACAGAAAAGAATTTTTCTGAATGTCTAACTCAAATCTACCTTCTTTCAGTTTAAATCTATTCCTCCTTGTCTTATTGCTACCTGCCCTTGCAAAAACTCCTTCCCAAGCTTTCCTGTAGCCCCTTTGGATTCAGAAAGGCCACTACAATGTCTCCCTGGAGCCTTCTCCAGGCCACTCTTTCAGCCTGTCCTCATAGGAGGACAAGCCCTCTGATCATCTTCATGGCCCTGCAACAGCTCTGCATCCTTCTTGTGCTGGGGGGTCCCACAGTACTCTGGGTGGGGTCTCACAAAAGCAGATTAGAATGCATTGTACCAGTCTAAATCAGAGGGAGAGATGGGAGAAGCAAATAAGACAAAACTCAAAGGTTTCTGATAGACTTGTGTTCTAAGTGCCTGTACAGAAGCATATTCTAAGTCCTGCTCCGTTCTGCACAGACTCACAAGAGCAGAACTGAACAGAGATTGCCTTTAGTCTCTCTGCTCCTGGCAGCATGGCAATAATGAGGAATTCTTAGTGATCTACCTGCCTTGCACCTCCCATTAGTTTTGTTATATTGAACCCCTTTGTTACCTTTGGAAAATTTCACTTGTAATTTTAGGGGTAGTTTAATTTGTTCACCCTGTGGATTTATGAGAAGAGCAATATTTCAGTGATTAGGGTAATATCTTCTTTGTGCTGAAAGACCTCTTGTTTTTTTGTTTTTTTTTGTCAAAAATGGGTTGCTTATCCCTGTGTACATTCCACATAGGTTTAGCAGGTAGAACTTTCTGGAGTGTCTTCCTCTTTTTAGTCAGTGATGAGGGAAGGTCATGGCCAAAAGCCACTGGAATCCAGTGGATATTCCTCTTTCCTTCCAATGTCTCTAGAAGGAGTAGGAGCACCTGACTTAGACTGGATTCCTAATTTGGGTATCTAGTAGTGTGTTACAGGAATATAAACTGTAAGCTAGCTGTACACTTGTTTCTTCTTTACACAACAGGAAAAACAGCACTTTCCTTTAAGAGGTCTTATGAAGATACAAGGAAGGCTGCAAAGTGGAGCATTATAGAAGTACTCTTATAAAAAATTGTGAATCCCACAATGTATTTCTTGAAATACAGCTACAGAACCTAACCTCTTGCTTAATTTTGTTTTGTTTTGTTTTGTTTTGTTTTGTTTCTCAGTGTTCCACTACCTTTAAATATGTTTAATTATTTTTCTCTCACCCTGCAGCAGAACTAAGAGAAGAAATTATTCTGAGTGAACCAGCTCCTCCAACACCCTCCCCAGTGCCATTCTCCCCAGCTAAATCTGCCACCTCAGTGGAAGTGCCCTCTGCCCCCTCACCTGTCAGCAACCAGTCCCCAGAGTATGGTGTCATAGCAGCCACAACAGGTAGGTAGAGTTATAGTAGATGGATGTGCTTGAAGATGGCTTTTGCTTTTGGCCACCTGAAACTGAGCCTGAGAATATGATGTATGATATTTCAAGAGTTGAGAAGCCTTCCAAGACAGAAATATGTTTAAAGAAAGTATCAGTTATACCTTCTCACTCTATCCAAGCATATCTAGCAGGAAAAAGGTCTGGTGTTTGGTATCCAATAATCTAACAGGAGATCTCAAATCTCAGCATACCAGTGCCTCTTCGATAGCTGAGGCCTTCAGAAGAGCAGATTTGTCACTTTATTTCTAAAGAGCTTTTAAAATCAATTTTTTTTTTCACATTTCTAGCAGTGCCCTGAAATAATTATTTATGAATGTAGCACTTTCGAGCATCTTCAATTACTTTAAGGGCAATCAGTCTCTCTGAAAATTTTTATATACTTTAAGAAAATGTGCCAAATATTTGGGGCTCAGTGAGATTTTCATAATCCTGAACCAGTAGTGGTTCAGGAATTCCTAGTAGGTAAAGTGGGAATTGGATATTTTCAACATAGTCGAGACTCAAATATGTGTAAGTAGCAGCTCAAGTTTCTCTTGGCAATGTTTTACACAATGTTGATAAGTTTCCTTTTTCATTGTTAGAGACCAGAAATTACACATCTGAAGCCTGTTTTCAGTTGCACACTCTCTTATGGCAACTCTTAAGGTAGTTGTATTCTGGTGGGCCCACAGATTTTGTATGTTCAAAAGACAGTGTTTTCTTAACTGATGCAAAAAAAAAGGCAGAAATGTGAATAACTTTCAGAAGGTATTCCAAGCAGTGAAATTTCAGTTTTGCTGCTCCTCAGTGAAATGGGTGTATAATCAGAGTGTGGAAACTATCAGTTTTGTGATATTCTAGAAAAGTTGCAAAACCTTCTTGAAAGAAATGTCAGAAAATGATGATTTACCACACTGGAGAATTTGGCAGTGTCTAAAGGACTCATAAATCTTCCTGACAAATCTTTTTCATGTTTTCAAAGGCGCCACAGGGAAGCACAACGCATAGTTGTGGTGGAAAGGGATTTAAGAACATTTGTCACTAGATTGAAATGTAAGGTTTTTTTCTCTGTTGAGACCACACCATATTTAAGAGGCAAATAGGTTGTTATTATCTCCAGAACAGTTAGACAAGACACACATGATTCCTAGACATGGTAGGTGAGCACAGTGCTTTGGATCAGGCAGTGCTGGTCTGTGCTTAAGTCTGGAAACGCTGATTTTGTGGGTAACTTGCTCTGTAGACACTGTGACCCAATGGGTTCACTGTGATATTATAACCAGAAATTAATATGATGCAGAACTGTACCTGGAAGTAAAATACTAAAAAGCAGGGAATTGTGTGCTCTCCAGTGGCACTGATAGAAATGGAAATCTGAGGGACTTGTGTTTAGGCTGCAGAGACTGTAACCCCCTCCCATGTGACTACCATAACTATTAACCCAAAGCTTATTCCATATTTATATAATAGCCTATATTTTCAGCTATCTGGTATCCTACATTTAGTTCACTTGATTTAGGTACTTGACAGTACCAGGCACAGATCTGGACAGACCTGGGAACTGGACAGATCTTATATATCCCTTCTTAATCCCACCACTAATGGCAGTGGAATGGACCCACGTAAACATTGCAAATCCAACTCCTTTTTGTTCTGATGTTGTTTACTATTTTCTATAGTCTGTTTTATTCTCTCAATCTGACTTTCTTTGTGTCCTGGTAAGGCCAAGGTTTGTTAGAGGTCTCAAGTCAGAAAAAGGACTATTTGGGAACAGTGGTTAAAAGTCCTGTTCCCACAGTACAGGCAGCAGAGCCTGATATAGGTGTTCCCATAGCACAGCTTCTCAGGCAAGAAAGCTATTTTTGTTTATTTCAGTTCTCTGTTGTTTTCCAGATTTTCATTTTTAGGTTGTTTTAAAAACTTCTGTTTGGTTGAATTGGATTTTGTTCTTATGGTCTGGTGCAGTCTCATTTTTGCAAGTGTGAAAATCATTTGTGCCAGTGCAAGCCAAATTTGTCAATGTAAGTTAATGGTCTGGTAAACATTAAATATGAGTATGTAGATATTCATGATCTTAATTTGTGCAGCTAGTAATACCTCCATTTCTCATGTTCATCATGTAGATGAATGGATCACCTTTTAAGTTTGCTAATTGTAAGACCGTGGAATGCAGAGTTCATTCACAGAAAGTAACACAAAATAACCATGTTATCCATGTTACTGATACAGGAAATGGCTAATGTTTAAAATAGGATTGCTGAAGATATAGTACATGTAATCAAACTACTCTATATAGCAGATTTGTGGCATTAACTTATAGAATGTTTTGGAACAAGAACCTCTGTTCTGGAGAGATATATCTAAAGCACACCACTGATTTTGTTATATGCCTTTTATAAGGTAAACATAAACCTCAGCAAATGCTTTGTAGACCTTGAGAAGTGGTTCCATTGGTTACCACCAAGCTCTCAGTTCCTCAGTTTAAGGCATCATTACTTCTTTCTTGTTTGTGGCATTAGCAATAAAAGTTAACTATTAAAGTTGCATTTTAACCTTTTTTCCTTTAGTCAGTCACAAAACCAGCAAATAAAATTGTTGCAATTACATGACACTGAGCAAAAGAAAGGTAAATCCTATATACAGCATTCTGTGGTAGAACAACTGGCGTGGCTCAGCGAACATTTTATTTAAAACTTTTTGTTCAGTTACTAGACATTTGAAAGGATAATTAGGCTCCATCCTGTCTAAATCACAAAGGCCAGATTAATGATTGTTCAAACTGCAACAATATTGTAATAAAAGTGATAGCTATATGGCTGACTATGCTATTCTCTCTTAAAGTCCCTCTTAAAGCTGTGATTACTCATTTGCCAGTGCAATAGTTTTTAGACAACTAAAAATGAACACTGAATTGTAAGAAGTTCCTAATTTATTAGTAAACTAATCTGTTCAGTTTAGAACTGTATGTGTGAAATGGTTTTTCAGGTCAGCAATGGTTATTTTAGCTCAGTGTTCTTCCTAGTCTAGGCTAGGTATTAAAGTTCCGGGAATCTGGCAGAGGTGATACTTGCACAGAGCTACCACCTCTCATATTTGTGTGAGTACAACAGATTTCTGTTGGTTTTTTTCTTTATTTTCCCCACAGCTTCAGCTCCTGGACTTATATGATTCCATGGAAACAACAGCTGTTGTGAAAAGATCAGGATTTAATTCTCATAGCTGCAGAATTTAAAAGTCAAAGGTTCTGATTTCAAAAGGCAATTCACCTCTTCCATATGGAAGAGTTTGTGATTTTTATTAAATCTGGTAGTTAATATAACCTCTTCATTGTACAGGGGCAGATTAGAGGTTTGACTCCAGATCTCTGATTACTTGAGGCTGACATTACTGCTTAATATCAGGCATAGTGGACAGTGCTCTGAGTGTCTTGCATGTAACTGGGTGGTCATTTACCCCAGCATAAAGCAAATTTAAAACACAGCATCATGAAGCAACTTTTGTTTCTTTCTGCACTGGTGTACATGATGGCACCAGAGGCAGTTGGATTGACAGCAGTTATATTCAGCATCACTATGGGTCAGATGGCCCCTTGGTTAGTACTCTCAAAATCAAATTTTTCACTAAAAGAGAAAGGAAAAAGGAGTGATAATAAATGAGCTTCCCAATTTTAATCAAACCCTGCTTGTTCAGAACACAAAGAAGAGCAAAGTGTTGCTCAATCACTATTGTTTTTGCTTATTTCAGAAAGCAGTTCAGTTGGGTTCAGTCATATCTAAAAGAGACTTCATCTCCTGGAGTTCAATTCTTCAGCCAGCTGAGGAAGTTAATCATATAGGGCTGGGACATGAAAAAGCTAACTGTGAAAAACTTTCTGAATTATCTCATTCCTCCATTTTCACAATGTTGGTTGTGTCCTGCCTGGATAGATATGTATGTACACATGTTTACAAATCTACTGCCTTCTTCTAGCCTTCCTGTCAGTGTCTGTGACTAGGTCACTGAAAATAATGGCATTTCTTCCACCAAGGGGAGGAGGACTGAGGCAAATGCAGATCCCCAAGAACATCCTGAAAAAACACTTGAACAGCTTCCTGCCATTCTGTAAATCCAGAATGAAAACCAACATACATTTGCTTCCAAACCATAACCTCCAAAACAAAATATTTCCTAGAGCAGGTGTGTGAAGTACTATCTGGTAGCACAGGGGACAATTGTTGGTCAGAAAAATTAAAGATACTCACAAGTCTTCCAGTGCAAGACCTATTCTCTGTATTTTTTTTTTCTGTGTTGTCTGACAGGCACAAAGCATGTTACACCCTAAACATTTATTTTAAAATTGAACTGAGGTAGCTGCCATTTAGACTTGAATGCCAGGAGTGGTCAAGTCCTCACATTCAAAGAGTCTAAATTCTCACAGGCAGCACATGAAACAACTTGTTGTCCTGACTCATTTTCCTCAGACTGAGATAAGATCCCTATTATTAAAAAAATAATAAAAAAAGGAAAACGAGGCTGTCATAATGGTTGGGGCTGGCCAAATTAACCATATCTGGTAAAGTACGAAGGATCTTTTGGCCCTGTTATTAATTTTTCTTTTAGATCAAGGAAGGTTGAGAGATTTGTAGCTCAGTGGCCATTTTTTTCTTAAAAAAAAAAAAAAAATCAGTTTGAAGTAAAAGTTTTGGTTTATGGTGAACTTAAAGAGTGAAAAAGTAAAAAAACCCAGTATGATATCTAAAATAATTTTTGGGGTTTTCACACCATCTTTATTGTCCTTCTTTTCTTTCTTTCTTTCTTTCATCTTTGTTTCTGCCTTTTGAATTTTAGGCCTGTTTTGAAACAAAGTTTCAAATTTTGTTTTGGAAAATAGCACTAGGAAAAAATATGCTGACCTTTTAAAACTGAAATGTTTCACCAAAATATTCTGCAGACAAGTGGTTGATATTTTCAAAACAGCTTTTCCTCTTGTTTTCAAATGAAGGTACTTGGTGACCACATAAGTAGTTTTGTCCCCTTCCACAAAAACTGTATCTTCTAGTGAAGGAAGGCTTCCTTAAACACTTCTCTTCCACTCAAGGAACCATGACTGCCCACAGCCACAGCAGTACAGATACATATGTCTCCTCTTTGGCCTCAGGGGTCTCAGTGGTTCTCTTCAATGGGAGAATATAAAAGACTGAAAATTCAAGAGTCAGTGACAGAAAATGCAGGTGTGTGAAAAGAAGCCAAGCACAAATATCCTCGGTGATAACACATCCAAGCATGCCTCCACTCTCAGAGCAGCAAATCACACTCTGCTCATGTATTTCAAGCTGGACTTAACCTCATGAAGCTCAGGGGGCCCTCGTTCACACCCAGAATTAAGCACTTCCTATTTCAAAACGTAATTTGTCTGATTTTGGCAAATCAAATCACATACACCTGAAGAAAATGATGGACATCTGAGATAGGCTTTTCATTCCCCAAAGCCAGGGGGTGGACCCAGACCTGGTAATACAATCATTTCCTGCTCTGAATTAGACCCTTTCATACTGCAGGAAGTCCTAGAATCCACACTGAAAAAAACCCCCAAGTCACCTCCTGCAATTCCTTTTAGCCACTGAAAGAGAGTCGAGTGCCCAGAGACCTCCAAACTAGCATTCACATTGGGTTAAACTCAGTGTTCTGGTCCTCATTTGCAGGGTAATCTCAGCCAGTATGGTCGTGACCTCCAGCAAGAGCTGTGTTATACTGGAACAATGGATCTGTCAGCTTCCTGAGTGAAAGGGGTGTGTGCAAAGGACAAAGGTTTCTCAGCAGCTGGCTCATGAATCTGGAGTTCCTGCCTGGAAGGGATCAGGATGATTAAAAAACTCAGCACCTTCCAAGCAAAATGGAAAGCCCACTTCTTTGCTTTGCTCTTCCCACAAACGCTCTACACGAAAAAATTAATTAAGTCCAGTCCCTGCCACCTCGAAAGAAGAAAGAAACATTATTTGGGGGAAGAAAACAGCTAGGCTATTTCAGTCTATATCTTTGTTATAATCTGGAGATCTGCAACCGCGTTGGCGCTGCAAGGTCTGGTACCTGCTTAGGTGGAACAGATACAAACTGCAAAAGGATTCAAGAAATTCATTTGCATAACATCCAGCTTTTTCTAATCCTTCATTGTTCTGAGCATACTTCCTGCCTCACTCCAGGCCTGAGCAGCCTCAGAGCTGAACAGGCCAGGAGCCCACTCCATGTGAGAGAAAAACCTCAGGGTTCACTGCATCATTCCTGAGAAATAACAGCACTGCTGGTCCCCTATCTCAAAGTCCTATTCCATATTTTTTTCCCTGAAAAATGATAGACTCAAATTACAGCACCACACTCAAAGTTCATTCTGAGCTACTCCAGATATGTCCTGTATCTCTGGATTTATGCAAACTACAGCTGGTATATTTCTATTTTATTTATACCTCAGAAATAACTGTTTTGTTCACGTTGGTTGATGCTGGTTCAGTTTTCAGTGCCTATTAGGTTGCTTCCCTGAAACCATCTCAAAGCCTAACACCTCTGTGAACTACAGCCCATGCTAACTGTATTCCTTTAATACTTGTTTGTCTGCAGGAGCTATGCAATCCTATACGTGGTCACTCACCTACACTGTAACAACAGCTGCTGGGTCACCTGCTGAAAATTCCCAACAGCTGCCCTGCATGAGAAGCCCACATGTACCATCATCATCTGTCACACACCGGATACCTGTTTATCCCCACAGAGAAGAACATGGGTAAGTCACTTCAACTTTTTTTGTGGGTTTTGTCTTAACTTATGCTTAGGTTTTTGTTTGGTTTTTTTTTGGAAATGCAGTGAAATCTGTTTCTTGATATCAATCTGAAGTGATATCATCATTCTATGAGTATTGTTATTCTCCTCTTATTATGTCTGAGTTTTTTAATGTCTTTAAATTCTATTTAAAAACACAGTGGACTTGCAGAATATTTTATAAAAGAGAAGGCTTCAGTAGATTTCTTCTCTGATTCCTGTTTTCCTTTGCCATGTTCTATTCCAAAAGCTAAATGTGCCCAAAGAACAACCTTGCTGTACCATGTCTCAGGAGAGGTGATCCTTCTCCTCTGGTCAGCACTGCTGAGATCACATCTGAAGCATTGGATCCAATTCTTTGCCCCCCAGTACAAGACAGACACAAACATACCAGAGTACAGGTATGGCCCAGAAAAGGGCCACTTGAGTGATTGCAGGCCTGGAGTCCCTGTCATCCCAAAAGACATTGGGAGAGCTGGGACTGTCAAGTATCAGGCAGTGAAGGCTCAGGGAAAGTCTTATCAATGTGTATAAATACCTGCTGGGGGATGCAAAGAAGATGGAGGCAGGTTCTTCTCAGTGGTGTTTTTTGACAGGTCAAAAGGAAATAGGCATAAATATAAGAAATTCTATTTAAACATAAACAGAGAGAAAAAAAATCATTTTAATGTAAACTCATAGTTTCCCAGAAAATCTATGGACTTTCTCTCCTTGCTGATACAGAGATCTCCTCTGGACATGATTCTTAGCAGCCTGTTCTAACAGACCCTGCTTTGGGTGGGGGATGGATGTTAGACCAGACAACCTCCACACACCCAGCCTCAATAGTTCAATGATTCTATGACTATTGTTAGACCTGCAAATAAAAAAAAATGTACAAAGTTCTGAGAAATAGCCACATTTTCATCATAATATTCTAATCCCATCTACAATCTGAGTGATTGTAGAGCTCATAGAGGTGCATAATGAGAAAGAAACAGTAACAAAATAATTGATGGGGAGGGGCCAGGCACATGGCAAGATTAGCAAATAACTCAGATACTGACACCATGCAAGAGGTTCAAAAGAATTTACCATGTTCCTCAGCCCCCCTGCATACTCATTAAGCTTGCAGAAGTGTTTTCCCAGTGTAGAAGGTTGCGTACTGTTTAGAAGGGTGACAATAGACTAGTTTGAACCCTGCATGTCCTTCCCTCTTGGATGTAGTTAGGTTTGGATTTTTGTGTGGAAGTCATTGCTAATCCCTTACTGGAACAACCTGGATATGGAGATATGGAACATCTGTCCTCTCCAGCAGTATGATTGTTTGGTAGAGGGAGAAAAAAGGCAATAAGGAGGTTCAGGACCTAATAGAATGCAAAAATTGGAACAGACCACAGTAAGGCAGTGTATATATAATATATATGCATATATGTATGTATGAATTCATTGATCCTAAAGGAATCTCTTGTCTCTAGTATGTGATGTAAGGAAACTTTCTCATCTAGGTGAATCAATTTTTCTGAAAAGCAATGAAGAATTCTATAAACTGACTCATTTTGCCATTTGGTTTTATGTGTGATACATGGATAGAATCACTTTGGTGATGTTTCTAATCACATCTGCCTTCTTTTTTTGGAACTGACTTTGTAAGCTCACAGGGATAGGCTGTTAATTGTTTACATGGCTTCTATTACAAAGATTTTCTGATCTTGTTTGCTCTCTCTATAGTTCTTTTAGAGGTTTTTTTTTATTATTATTTGTTATAAATTGTACTTAGTTTGGGTGTACAGGAAAAGTAACATATTGGTATTTCAGTTTTTATACTATTTGGGTCTGATGTGATATGTTGTTGAAAAAAAGTCCACAGGGAAATCCAGTGATCTCACCCATGATGTGTCAAAGCACAAGACTCATATAGTGCTTATAGTCACAGATTCAAGATAGAGCTTGGTTAAAATCATTAAAGAGCTGTACCTTCAGAGAGGAAAAGAAAAAGTAAAAGATTTTGTATGCAAGATTCAACAGACAGCTACCCCAGAAAGAAAGGAAAAATATCCAAATCTGCACTAAGATTCCCAGGTTTCTGAAGAAGCAGCTGCTGAAGCTTCAAAAACTGTGCCTCTCTCCCAAGCAGAGGACCCACCAGAGAGCAGGAGCAGTATGGAGGCCACAAGCCATTCTCCAGCTACAATTCCCACCAAATTCAGACTCTTAGCCATCTAGGATACCTGAGAGTCCTCTTAGAGTAGTTCCGCTGGGGTTACTACCACTCTTGCCCACTTAAGGTTATCCTCTATGAAGTATAAGACATCTTGAGATAGAATACCTAAATAAATACCTCATAGTGCTTTATACCACAATATTCCACACTGTAAAGATGTTTAAGAACTGAAGCCTTGGAACAACATTAAAGCCTAGTAATTCCTAAGAGATAATTGGATATGTAGTTACAGAATGCAATGCAGACTGTTGGGTTGCTTTTTACAGATACTTTGTGCTTCAAGACACTTATAGAAAGTGCATTTTTAATGATAAAACTGCTCTCTGTAAAATAAGAATTGATGAAGGCCAGATGCTTATTACCAGAAAGTAAGAAAGGGTTATATGATCTGTTTCCTCTTGTTAAAACAAGCCTTATAGCAAGCAATACTAGCTGTCAAAAGAGCACAAGGTCCATAATCTTTCCTAGTTCCTTCCACTAAATCATCTCTTAGACCCTTAGTGGTTCTTTCCACCTGTGTGGGGTCTCAGGACTGTAAATGAACTATCTCTGATATTAATAGAATAAAGCAACCTCACATATAATTGGATTTTCCCCTGTTCTAACAGATGTTGCCTCTCACTCTGTCACTGTACACCTGAGAAGGGTTCAGCTCCAGCTGGTCTATACTCTCCTGTTACTTATAGATCATCCCTTTGACTCTCTTTTTAAGTCTGGGCAAACACATCTCTCTTCCTGTAAGTCATGTGCTTCAGCCCACTACCTGTCTTAATGGCCCCCCACAAGACTCAGTCCATCAAGCCAATGTCTTTTTAAGAATGGAGAACCACAAACAGGATACATAATTCAGGTGTGCTCTCCAAAATGCCAATTAGAGAAGAATAATCTGTTCTTCAGGCCTGCTGCCCACAATCTGGCTACCACAGCCCAGTACATAGCTGATCTTCTTCATTACTGGTGACTCCTGTTCAACTTTTTGTCCCCCAGAACTTGCAAAGTTGCTTTCTTTCCAATAGCCCCAACCTGTACCATAGAAAGAGTTACAAGGTCACAGATGCAGGGCTCAGCATTATTCTCTTTACTAACAACCAAACATCCTTGCTGAATCATTGCTGCTGGACTCCAGAGGAACTCCCAGTTCCCAGCTCCACTTTCCCAAAGAGATGACATCTGTGTATCAATTGTTGGTGGTTGTAGAAGTGGTTTGGCAGTCACTGCAAGACACAGTACTTGGCAGAAAAGATTTCTGTTAGACTTTTCAGGTGCACTTTTTTTTTTTTTTAGAGAGATTAAGGCTTCCTCAGCCAGGCACTTTCAGATAGGCAGGAAAATATTAGACTTGAAGGACCATGGTCATCTCCATCTCATGTCCTCAGTGCTCTCTCTCCTGAAGCTGAAGAGTGAAGTTTTCTTGACCAAAAGTACACAGTAGAGATTAGGATAAGAGATGTTATAACTCCATACTCAAGTGAATTAAAGTGATGTATTTTAGCCAAAGTGATGAGTGTTTGAATGGAGACAACATCAATAGCTTCCAGACTAGGACATAGCATCCTTAATGACTAGAGAAAGCTTGAAGTGCAAACACTACCTTACAGGACTTGGCTTTGATTGGGACTCCAAGGGCATCTGGGGCTACCAAAGGGGCTAGATAGGCAAGTATCTTCTTCAGGCAGAGAAGGCTGCACCAGGATATGCCAGGCTCATGCTGACCTTGCAGATCTTGCTTACCAGTCTCTTGTGTAGAAGGGATTAAAACACAAGATGTTTGCCTACCACAGCATGAAAAAGTCCCATGGCGTAGCTGCTTCTCTCTCTCCTACTCTCAACAGAGAGGCTATAAATCTGAGCACATAACTGCCTTCTCACAATGAATTGGTGACCCTACTTATTTCTCCTGGTTTGTGTTTCATTTCAATAGCATATATTTCAAGAGCCTTTAAACTTCTGTGTTGAATTAGCATCAGATGCTCACATGGCTACACAAAGATGGGGAGGTTTCAGAAAGTGTCCATGCAGCTTCTGAGAGTGAATGGCCCAGATAGTGGTGGCCAACAAATACTGAATCTGAAGTTTCTTGCTAAGGAAACTGTTCCCTTCTTAACCCCTGGCGGTCTAGACAACCCCTCTAGACAAGGGGTTGGAATAAAAATTAAAAAAAAAGAAAGTAGGCAAATTCTCCAACCTCAAATCCCACTCTATTCTTGAGTCACTTGTACAAAGCTGTATGTTGTATGTTTCAAATGCAAGTTAATACAAATCTTTCCCTCACAAAAAGGGAACATCTGACCACAGTGCAAGGAGACAGCTGAACTTCACAAAGAAGTTCTTTAAGTCAAATATTACCATACTTCCTCAGCCTGGAGAGCAATTCACTGGGAACATGGCAATAAAATAATAACAAAAGGGAAAGACACTTTCTCCTCAGAAAGTGCACAAGTGAGTCTTCAATATAAAAGCAGTCAGAGAAACATGACAAGTCTATTTGCTGTGGTGCTGAAAACAGCATTTCACTAAATGGCACCTGCTTGCCAGATGAGCTAGGAATTATTTTTATTTTTTTTAAGGTTATTTAAAATATCATGCTCCTATGCAAAAAAAGTACAACTGGGTGTCTCAAAAGTTATAGAATCATTAGCTGCCATACAATTCTTATGCATACTAAACAGTGTTTTTTTAATGGATTTTAGATACACAGGAAGTTACAACTATGGTAGCTATAGCAACCAGCATCCCCATCCAATGCAGAGTCAGTATCCATCCTTACCACATGATACTGCTATTTCTGGACCACTTCACTACTCAGCTTACCACAGAAGCTCTTCACAGGTAAGTTGGATTTAATGCTTGACATTGATTTTTAGAACATTTTAAGTGAAGTTGTGCTTGTAAATACTTCATGAGCGTATTAGCTGGATGGATCAATAGGCTGTCATCAGTGTCATCACTGATGACACAAAATCAGAATTTATTCTTTTCTAATTTTACTAGGTGTTTTTCATTGTGGTAGAGATTCTTTTACCAGAAGTAGCTTTAGATTGTACTAAAATGTAGAATTCAGCATCCTGGATCATAGAAAGTGTCTCTGTGTTAAAGGTGTGGCTGAAAAAAAAATTAAATACAATAAGTCATATGTTTCTGATGTGTTAGGAACAGGAAGGAGTACTAACAAGAAATAAAAGTGTTCTCCTGTAGCTGACAGAAGATGCAGAGACCATAATGAATTTTTCTGAGGCCTCTGCTCTTGAGAATACACATGTTCAGGAATCTGCAAAAAAACGTGGGTTCTGAGTACAGTTTGAATAGCTTCAGGACACCACTGCAAAGAGGTTCTGTTTAATCTATAAGCCATAGCCTCCTACTTTAATGCTGAGAAATTATGTCAGTAACTATTTCAGGACTATTTTAGTTCACAAAACTGAGCCAGCAGAAACCAGCACAGATTAAGTGGGAAGATGGTATTTGGCAGCAGTTCAAAAACACTGCCAGAGTAGGAGGGCTTTAATATATTGTGCAACTGGTGCCTCCCAAGTGTAGGAAGATGCTCTCTGGGATCTCTGCTTGATGATTTGGAGGTACAGGTAAGAGGCAATGGCACCGGGATATTCTACCCACATTGCACCTCCTATGATTTATCTGCTGAAATTTTATACAAGTGTGTTAAGGAACATGAACTGGAATAGTTGCAAAGATGTTAATTTGGTAGCAGTTTGGACTAGAACACATGAAATCTGCACCTCACTCTGGGCTTTGGCATCTGTCTTTCAGGTGATCTCAGAGTAGTAGTTTCTCTTTATTATGCCTCACTTTTCCAAGCTGGAAGATAATAATGGTATTGATCTCCTTAAAGCTTTAGGAAATTTGACAGATAGATTGTCCTATACAACCCCAATATGCTTTTTTGGACCAGCAATGGCTCCAGCTTAATGGAAAGAATAAATCTACCCCTTGCCATTATTTGTGTAACACCTGATCCATTAGACAGATTGTATGAGATGTGAGGATCTGTTTGAGGGTTGTTGCAGCTGCTGTATCTTCAATAAGAACAGTGAATGTACAGTGTCCTGTGGTAGGTTTGTATACATTGGTTTTTCAGTAGTTTTTACTGTTGTCTCAAGATTTTTTCCAGAATACATCACTTCTTGACCTAAAATTGTCTCATCAATTTTCTTTACTCTCATCTTTTACTGCAGAAAATTCATGAATGATGGTTCTGGATGGTCTGCAAGGTCATGAATCTGAGTGTAAAAAGGAGAATTAGGCTTTACTGTTTAGAAATGCTATCACCTGTACAAGGCATCTCTTTCTACCTTCTGACAGCTTTCTTTGTCACACTGACATAGATGGCATAAGTAAAGCAAGAATTAAATAAGGCAAAGCAAGATCAATACATTTATAGATTACTCATGTCCTGGTTAACGCACTGTACGGAAATGGTAAGGTTAAAATAATGCTTTTTTTTTTTTTTTCATACTATAGTATGTCTCTACAAGTACAGGTGCCAGATCATTTCTTCCTCTCTTTCTAGCCCTTGAACAGTCCTGGACACACATGAGGAACAGCTGTGCTTTAATGATCACACTTCATAGCAAGATTATTTTGACTTGTATTCAGCATGTTCTTTACCATGCTACTTGCAAACTGAGGTGGAATATCACAGCAGGACACAGCTAACAAATTCCTGTCAATGTGATCTTTCTGTATTGAAGGGAGCTATAAATAGAAATCCTACTTTCAAAAATAATCTAGAAGCCTTGAATGATTTTAATATGGAATTTCTGAAATTCTTTTTAAAGTTAAGTGAGTTTCTGCGAAGTGCCAGCCCTGATAAGTCTTTTCTTAGCTACTTTTAGCCAACAGAAGTTCATAATGTTAAAAATGACCGAGACTCAATATTCTGTTAATGGCTTAATTTAATTAATAAGTTTGAAATTGCAGTGAGCAAACCAGCACTGGGTGCATGGGGAGTCTCGGCTCCACTCACACGCACACTTCCAAAACTCTAGAATTACCTTCTATTAATTACAATTCTATGAATATTAAAAAGGGGTGGGTTTACATATATATTCATTAGGATTACATGTTACTACAATATTCATGATAGGCGGAGTCTTCTCCTGGGGAGATACCGGGGGGGCGTTAGGGTGTCTTTGGATGAAGTAAGAAGTCTTCCTCAAACTTGAACCCCTTGCCCTCTTGTTTTCACCAACTTCATTATGTTGTTACAGAGGAAAATTAGACCCTAGCCATAATTTTTCCCTTATCTGCTGGTTGTGGCATTTTTATGTTGTCTCTGTGCATACGTTCACATTCTTTTGGTGCCTAGTTAGCCTTGGCAGTGCCTTGTTTTAAGAACAAGACCCACACTTCAGTTATCATCGAGACAGAAGTTAGTCTCGTTACAGCCTTGTGTTGCTTACACTGTTTTTGTGGAAAATTACATGTTGCAAGACAAACCTCTCTTAGAGTATGATACTCCAAGGTCCAACCAGGTGTTCCAGCCAAAACTCACAAATAGTGCTCTGAGTCTATAGCCCTCAGGACTGGTCAGCCTGGCTCAGTGCTCCAGATTCAACTGACCTCTCTGCTGGCTTGCTCAGGACTGAGCTGAGCCTGTGCTTCAAGCCTCACCTTTTATTGGGCCCCTAATCCTGCTCATGTGCAGTTGGGGCCCACCCTAATCAGGCACAGGTGGGCTTAGCACAAGCTCATGCCCACTACCTGGTAATTAGTGGCACCTGGTTGCCTCATTTCACCACAATTACATGTCTCAATTGCTTTGTCTAGCCCCATATTCACTTCTTTCTCAGTCTAACTCTGAATTTCACTGGTTAGGAATACAAATTCATAAACATATATTACAGCCATTTATTACAATAATGCCTTTATTGAGCCTGTAAAGCCTAACAAGCTGTTAGGGAACTACTTTTTCTAGGAGACTTTCTAAGGGGAACGTGGTGCAAGGAACTGCAGTAGGACTCATGACACTACGAAATACAAATATAGGAAGCTACATTTGCAGTGAACTTATAAAAAGCTGCCACTATGTTGAAACTGGAAGAGATGCAGTGACTGTGGTAGCATAAGCAATGATGAAGGGAAGGCACTGACTATAACTCTTCCAAAGAACTCTTTGTTATAATCTACATTCAGTCCAAATATAGAACGCTGGCTCAGCCTCTGCCAATATTCTTTCATGCTCTTTGGGATTGTGTCTAGGGATTAACTCCTAATAAAAAAATGTGTGGGATAAGTTCTCTACAAACATGGAATCAGAGAGAGCCTTTGCCCCAGTCAGGGGTCTGAGCTGAAACAGGCACCATGTAATAGAGGCAGGTTTTAGGCTGAAGCTATAAGTAACTTTTTTTATATCAAAGAACACAATGTTCAGCTTTTTTTGATGTGGAAGAGAGCAACGTACTACAGATTTTATCAGGTCTGATATTTTGAGGCTATATTCCATCCCAGGGCAATGTACTTAAAAACTGAATTGTGATTGACTTTCTGTTTGTGTGTTTAGTAGAAATTTAAGATGGATTATTTCACAGATGCAATTTAAAGACCATCAACAAAAATAAGTTAAACTGGAGCAGAGGGGATGGAGGAAATAACTTTTATTTGGTAGAAGTGGGGAGCTGAACATCCAGGGAAGGGGATGGGAATGAATAACTCTTTAAACTGTATTTGTCAACATGTAACTTGTTGATCTCAACCTCACAACACAATGATGGTTGCACTGTATGACTTCTAGGATATCTGCAGTGGTTTTGGAATCCTTACAGTGGGGTTGTGTTGAGGAATCATAGAATCATAGAATCATAGAATCCTTGGGGTTGGAAGGGACCTCGAAAGATCATCTAGTCCAACCCCCCCTGCCAGAGCAGGGCCACCTAGAGCACGCGGCAGAGCAGAGAGCGGCAGCGGCACCGGTACCGGTGTGAGCTGTGCCTTTAAATTGAAGAGGAAGAGGCTACCACTCTTGAAAAGTGGAGGTGGGGATTCCAAGCCAAACCTATCTCACCTGACCAGTGGCAAGTCCATGTTGGTGAGAGGTTTCTGGGTAATTTGAATCCCCCAGTGTTAGAGAAAATGTAGTTGCTAAGGCTGATGCCTCTGAAGAATGTGTCACAGCTGCACACTCACTCATAGCCCATCCTGTAACAGACTGGTGAGAATCCTTGAGGTTATTATCTCACATGTCTGAGATAGTCTTGGAGCTTCTCTCACAGAGGAATGTGTTAAGTGTCTTGTGACTTGGGCCAAATAGAAAGTTTGATAAGTAGCTTATATTTTCAGAAAAATAATTGACCCTCACATGGAAAAAAAAGACAAAAATTTGAAGGATATAGCTTGTAAAAAAACTTTATAAGGGAGAAAATTTTCTGCTGAGTTAATATCTGCAGCTAATAGCCCAGCATGAGCCTAAAACTATCTCCTTCTGGTAACACAGACTGACTAATTCCCACTGATGTCTAAGAGTCTTCTTGTTGACAGGCACAGACTGTTCAAACTTTGATCTTAATCCGAATCTTTCTTTTTTTCTTTCATCAATATGTGTGAATAGTTGTCAGAGCAGTTGCTTCCTTGTAAATTCAAGCATGATTGTTCATTTCTTGACTTGGATTACTGGCCAGGAGACTGGCATATAAATGAGGAAAAATTATTTACAGATCAATTTGTTCCAACCAAAATCTCTAAGTCACAGTGCAGAAGTGCATGCAATTCTATGATGCTACTTTATCACCATTCAGAAGGAGACTGTGTAAGGTGTGCACAGAAACACATCTACACTTTGTGTTTTGTCAGTGTTCTGACTCTACAGTTTTAGGTACCAGATGCCAAAGCAGAAAATAGACAAACCTGCCTAAAAACCTCTGAGTATTCCTAGCAACTTACGTCAAGAAGGTTACTCCCTTCAAAGGTTGTTCCTTCACAATGTCACCACCTAATTCACCTCCACAATGTATGCTTGGACTCTTTTGATCACAGCTTTCCACTCTGGCTGGACAGGTCTCACTCCTCTTCCAGTCTGCACTGTAAATATTTCAATTTATATCCTTCCACCTCTTCCTTAAACACGAAGCAATTCAGGCTGCTGTCATTTTTCATTGTAAATCATAAGGATAACACTTTTAGTAGGAAAAGTAATTAGAGAATTTTGCAGCAGTGTATATTTTTACATTTTAATGTATCTGGTAATATAAAGATGCATATAATAAGGATGTGCGTTACTGTATATACAATATGAAAAATGATGAACACAAAATACATGTGTAAGTATTCTAATGCATGGATGTAGTAAACCACTACAGGTCCATTTATCCAGGTCCTATCTCCAGCAATGGCCCAGAATGAAGGTGTGGTAAAAAAAAGTCTTAGATATAGGGTAGTTAGAGAGTGGTCCTTCCACCATCCATAAAGATGGAGTGTTTGGCAAGAGGACCACCATGAATAGGAGGCAGCAGCTGGATTTCTATATTATGTAGCAAAGATCTCTCTAATACCCTGTCTTAGAGCTTTTTTGTTTGTTGAGCTTTTTTGTACTTACAGCCTTCTTAAGGATGGGTTGTTTAAAACACATATTCATCTCTAATTCCCTATTGACCTACTCTTGACTGTCTGACTTGAGACATAGATCTGCATCATTCCTCCCACCTCTTTCCTGTCATCTCTTTTCCAGATTTATCACCTGTTTAGGTTTTTCTGTGATGGATGCTCTACACACAGGAGTTACCTAAGGACTGCAGGTGAAGTGCAGGAGAATCTAAGTGGCCACACAGACATCCTGTTCTCTCAGTTGTGCTGAGTAGGGAACCTGCTGGCACTGCAGCTCCCCTCCAGCCTCTCTGTGCAAATCTGATCTCAGAGTAGGAAGAAAGAAGAAGTTTCCAGTCACTTAGCTGTGGGAAGCACTCCTAGATCCCATACTGCATAGGGCCTTATTTTACCTTGCCTTTGCACTTCAAAGATAGAGAAACCACCTCCAGGCAGTATCTCAGGTGGAGACATTTAACAGCGAGCCACAAAAGTGGCACAGCTGCATTTTCCTTTTTGTTCCTTAAGATGCAGTTCCCTCCTTAAAGACAAGGGGGTTTTTTTTGCTGCTTTTCAGCAATCTCCTGTTACTCTCAAGAGCAAAGCCAGTCAGCTGTTCCTCAACTGGGACTCTGTCCTCATGAGGCACTGATCAACATCTGGGGCTGGAAGGAACACACTTGTATCAGCAAGTGCTTTTGCTGTGTTTTGTTGTGATCAGATTTGGTTTATGAAGAGCATAGTTGACTTCCATGATCTGGACAGAATAAATCAGCCTGGAAAACACTTCAGCAGTACAATGTGCTGCACCTCTCAGAGTCCCAGAGCACAGTATTGAGGCCACAGTGAAAGAAGCTTTTAAGCAGTGTTTGACTCTCCTAAACTGCTTGGAAGACTGTGGTGGTCTCACATAACTTCCCAGAAATGCCCTATGAGTTGCAGCAGCACTTGGATTCTCTGTGCAATCCTGCATGTCCCATTTCTACCCAACCAAATCTTCTCTTCCCTTCCTGTGCCTCTGCAGCTGGGTTTACACAGGGACAGTACTGGAAGAAAATAGTAAATGGCTTTTGTTGCAGCAATGGAGCCAAAGAAATCCTCTTCCAGAGAGAGCTCGTGCTTTGGTGTCCATTCATGTTGTTCTGGCCTATCTATGTCAGAAAAAAAAGAAGGGGAGAACTTCTTGTTCCCCCCGCCACATACACAGAGTAAGCTCGTGACTATAACAATGCTGTAAGAATGCACCCTTCCCAATAACCTCTTGGTCATCCAACAGCCAGTAATGACAGAAAGTAAAAAGTACTCTCCAAATCCCACTCATGCAACAAGGATCATTGTTCCTCACTGTATGGCTTCATAACAGACTTGAGATTGTTAGGGTGTAATTGAAGTAATTATGTATTGAACGCAACAGGAACCAGATGTCTTAACTTCTTTTTAAATAATTACAAATTTTCATAAGGCTCCAGATGCCACTCCCAAAAGTACCAAGAACACTTAAATTGACTTGACAGTTTCACCCAACCTACTTAGCAGACTAATACTCAATAAGCTTCAAATTGTGGAGAAAAGGATCAAATTAAGGGTTATAAAGACGCAATCAATCAGTATTTTTCTTTATATAATTTCTTTGAGACTTTAAGCATATTTCTATGAAGTTCTTCATAACTGCTCTGATTTCTGGCATGAGTTGTTTAATAGTCCTAAAGCACAGGCTGTCATACAACATTCACTTACAGCATTGTGCAGAAGTGTGAGCGAATGCAACGTAAAGTCAGAGACACATTCCTAAGGAAAATATTTTGCTGTTTGGACACAGGCACCTTTCACCTCCGTGCATAATCAGTCAGTGAGTTGTGGATAAGAATAAAGAGATCATTCTCCATCTTCACCCTGCAGGAACTCAGTCTTCACTTCATGGGAGGACATATTTAACGTTGTATTTTTTTGAAATAATACTCAAAGAAATTGAATTAATTTTACATTTTGAGGCAAGGCCTTAACAATTGAACCGCTCAAAGTCTCCCAGACTTAAAGAGCTTCTTGTCTAGGTCTAGTGGCAGCAGTAGCAGCAAGTGTGAGTTAACCCAGTAAAATGGTAATTTCCTGTCAAGAGCCCTCCAACAAATGTCGCTTTTATATCTGGTGAGGATCACTAGGCCCCAGTGTTTTGAGTTCAGCATCCTTAAGCACTCTTCATTAAACCGGATGTGGAGTGTGAAAGGTGATTCAGGCAGCATGGGCAGGCATCCGCCCAGATGGCTGTGCTGTGGACACTCCAACAAGGCTGAATAGATGCTTCATTGGGTGAGTTAATAGTCAGGCAGGGGCCAATGAGTACTTTAAAAATATTGTCTTTCAATAGTCTCTTCACTGTAAGGAAAAAGAAGTCACTGACTCACTTGCGATTAGCTGACCTACCATGACAAAACTTTCCATCTTGCAGTCAGTCATAACAGAATTTATTGTAAAATACTAGATATTTAGGGTCCATGTGATTTTCAAGTAATTATTCTTGCATTCAAGACACATTCATAAACACAGCTGCATCGGGTGCACTTGATGAAAAGCAACAGCAGCACACTGTATCCTGTCCCCTCATGCACAGCCATCAGCCCTGCCTTCTTAGCAAGCCTTAGCATGACCTCTTGACTGCAGATAGGAGGAGAATTATCTTTCCTTTTCAGTGCATTCTTAAGTTCATTTTAGGAGACGTGGTCTAATTCCCCTACAGGCTTTGTGTGTCCAAACTCCCTCAAAGACATTATGTGGCTTCTTCGCATAATGTCATATATAATCAGAAGACCCACCACATTATTTCCACAGTCTTAATTTTGTTTCTCTTGCTCACAGATTGAGGTTTTGCAGTCTACTTGCTACTATTATCAAGTAGCAAATTATCCTGGATGAAGCTGGGGCATTTGCAAGGGTGTGAAAACAAGAAATTCTCCTGTTATAAGTTGCAGCCTCAGTTTCACAACCCTCATGATTGTCTCAGAGGACAATTGCACTGAGTCAGGGTGGTGAAGGTTCTTTTACAGTTAACAACAGAGTAGATCAAGTATCACATTGGGAAGAAGCCAAGAGATAATCATGGGTGTATTATAGCATGTCTAGATTAACCTTGTAAGTATATTCCCTAATACAAAAATCTACAATCACAGAATCACAGAATCAGCCGGTTTGGAAGGGACCTCTGAGATCATCAAGTCCAACCCTTGATCCACTACCACCGTCGTTACCAGACCATGGCACTGAGTGCCACATCCAGTCTCTTCTTAAAAACCTTCAGGGATAGAGAATCCACCACCATTCCAGTGCCTGATTACTCTGTCTGTAAAGATTTTTTTCCTAATATCCAACCTAAACCTCCCCTGGCAGAGCTTAAGTCCATGCCCTCTTGTCTTACTGGGAGCTGCCTGGGAGAAGAGACCGGCCCCCCCCCCCGGCTACACCCTCCTTTCAGGGAGTTGTAGAGAGTGATGAGGTCTCCCCAGAGCCTCCTCTTCTCCAGACTGAACACCCCCAGCTCTCTCAGCCATCACTACAGTGACTTCAAGTATAGATCAATGGGTAATAAAGGCAAAGACCATGATAACTGGTATCAGGCAAAAAACTGCTGAAGACAAAGAATATTTTAGCTTCCATTTCCACTGGTGACATATAGAAAACAGAAAGCCAAATATATATTCTTTGTGTGATGTGTTTTTTCCCCACATCTTGCTCCTGACACCAGTCATCTCAAAGCATTTTGTACGCAGTCATTAGTGGGACAGGAAAAAAAACTTGTGAATTTGACAGCTGTGGAAAATTTACTTTTACTTAACTAGAACAAACCTAGCTAGTGGATTACATCATGTAGAAGGAGAAAGAAAAGAGACATTTTCTGAGGACTGTTCCTCTTCTGTCCTAAATACTTCCCTAGAGGTTTGATAAACACTTACAGTAACTGTACACAGAGCACAGATGGTTCACTTTTATTATATGCTTGACTTTTTGATAACCAAAGTTGGGTGAGATTAATTGAACTCTGAAGCTATCACAGCACAACTTCTGTCCTTTGTATTCATTATGGCAAGAGATTTTTTCATGAAGATGTTCAGGAAAAGGCAGTCAGTGGGCAAGAGCAAGAATGTGACTTTCATGTCTTGCCAGTGCAGAGCAAGAAAGCAGCCTCCTAAATCTATTATTTAGTCTCCCAGTCATAGAAAATATGAAAATTGTTGAACTTCTTCTGGAACCTCTTAGGATACTTGCAGGTTGGGTTTTTCTTGACAGAGACTCCTGTCCTTAATTAATGAGTTAAAATAGAGAACCATGATCCTAAACACAGATCACCTAATTTAAAACTTCAAAGCTCAAGTTGCATTGTTGCTGGGCACCAGTAGCTCTTATTTTCAGCAAAACCTTCTGGAAAGCCAGCAAGTCTGAAAACTTGACTCTTCTGCAAAGGAATATAAGGCTTTCTGCAGTCAGTACCTTAAGTCTGCTGAATTTTCTTACCAAAAAGCCTTAATGTGGGGTGAAGGTGGAAATCTAGATGATCTTCTATAGACTCATTGCCAGTGTTTCCAACACAGCATGTTCTGATCACTTTATTAGAAGTACCAGTTGAAGCGTTGACGTTCCAGTTAGGGTGGAACATTTTCCAGCCTGTTTTAGCAGGTGAGTACCCAGCTAAACCCACAATCTCTGTGGTGATGAGAGGCACATGCTAAATGATGCATCATAAGCCCCTGTCATCTGCTAACTGGGCTGTCTCCCCAGGACACAGTGGAATATGCTAAATCACTGACTACAGTAAGTTGGTCAAAAATAGTCTTCTCTTTCTCCTCTCTAATTAGGAGCGGCCAGCATGGGGGTTTTGAGATGCCTGAGGCTTAAGAAAGGTTCAAATATATTTGCCAAGGCAGGGCTGGTTTCCTGGCTGTGGTCTAAAGGGAATCAGTAGAAACTCCTCATGGAGACAGTGCTGGAACTGCCTTGGGGACCCATTTACACAACTGATTAACCCTGACTTCATCCAGCAGTGGAGTAATGTAATGACACCTTTTGGGAATCACTGAAATCTCCCTTCTAGCAAGAATACAGCAGCTCTTCTCTTCATGAACCTTCAAAGTATGGGGGTGGGGTTTTACAGCCATGTAGTATTATTGGCATGCAGCTTGCAAGGTTTGTAAGCATCAGAAGAGGGGATAGTCCTACACTGGCGACAGCTTTCTAGCTAAGGGAATATTGCAGTGTCAAACAACTCAAGCGAACAAAATTTTAAATTATGAAACTTCTTATGGAAAAGGTATACAGGTGTAAAATGTACTCTCTGAAGATACACAGCTGGCCAAGGGGATCCTGACCATCTCTGCCATGCAGATTGATAGTAGGAGGGCAAGACAGGGAAGCCATTTCTTAGGCACAGATGATCTACTCCTGTAAGACAGGCAATGAGATAAAGATATGTTAAGCAAGCACTCATAAGCACAGTTTGCTTTCTGTTGCTGGGCAGCCTATGGCTATAGAGGGCAAAAGCTGTTCTCTGTTTTCCTGCCTCTCCTATCTTCAGCACATCTTCTCCTTACTGGGGGCAATTTGTCAGACTCCTTTGATTCCCAGTCTCCAACTGTCACTGCAAAAAGTTGGGAGATTACTCTTCTGTCTACCTCTTTTTACAAGTTTTCCAATTAGCTCCTCGCTCTGAGGCCAGACCCTACTATTTTTCTGCAGAAACTGGCAGACTGGCTTGTAATGGATTTGCGATACCACAGGTCCTTATTTTAAAATTAAATACACGGTAGATAATTCCTTAATTTGTTTTTCTTTGGTTTTCTTGTAGTACCCTTTCAACAGCCCAACATCAAGAATGGAGCCCTGTTTGATGAGCAGTACCCCGAGGCTGCATCCCACGCCTGTGACTCCTCGCTGGCCAGAGGTCCCAGCTGCAAACTCCTGCTACACAAGCCCATCCATGCACTCCACAAGATATGGAAATTCCAGTGACATGTACACCCCCTTGACTACACGCAGGAATTCTGAATATGAGCACATGCAACACTTTCCTGGCTTCGCCTACATCAATGGGGAAGCCACCACAGGCTGGGCTAAGTGAAAATGACTGATAACAGCTGAGCCCATACACTTAAAAAGCTGTAAAAACTTCATGTTTTGTGGGACTTTTCATGGACGTTCTTCAAGGGAGGTGAAGATGGAAAAGATCCTGGCCAGATAAACACAGTTCATAATGTGGGCAGATTGCAGACCAGCATGACTTAACGTTTCTGTAGCCGAAAAAGATTTTTGTGCTATTCTAGATTATTTTGGGTGCTGATCTGTGCCTTTTTTAAATTATGGCACACAGGCCACCCTTGAGTGATGTCAGTTTGAGTGAGCCATTTTTACTCCCTCTCTTATTGGCAAGTATTAATGACTCTCACAAAAACTGGTACTGGAAGAGGATCTATTTATAATCTGAGTTTAAAACAGGAAATTCACCCTTAGCAAAACTCTGTGATCTTTTCTTTTAAGCTCTTAATGCATTTCTTAAAAAACATTCTGCCAAGTCATCACTTGTTCACATCAATTCCTCTCTCTGGCTCCTTACAAGACGTGTCATTGTAGGTTTCAGTTTACACCTGACTTTGTATATTGATGCACCTTTCTGTTGATCCAGTAATTTCTGATCTTTACAAAAGAGAAGACATGTAGCATTGAATTATACACTGCCTTAAGCTGGCTATTGTTCTTATTATATATGTATTTGTGTTAAGTTTGCACAATCTGGAAAAATCTAATTGGTCAGTAATGACAAAGTTAAGAAGGGGACTGGGAAGATTGTTGGATTCAGAGCCACATATGTTAAATATGATGATATGAAGCAATTATGTAAAGAAACTGACAATGCAAACATGATTATTCATTTAATTACCTATTGACAGGTATGAACCTGTTCTCTCGATTCCTTCATGTGGTGATAATTCTATATACTTCTACAAAAGGAAAATTCAAAGCTGTGCCTTTGAACTTATTCTGTACTGTGTATGTGTGGAAAAATGTATTGTATTTTGGGGAGAGTTTTTCTTAGATATTTTCTGTCAGATTTGTAGCTATTTGTGAGTTTTTGTTAGATTTTATTAACATAGCTTTTTCTTCTGTATTATAAAATGCACCAAGCAATTATGGTGGACCTATTACCCTATGGGTAAGAAATAAATAAATGGAGATATGACATTAGGCATTTTAGTAATTGTTTTGTAAATAAAACCTTTGATAGCACCCAGTGTGATGATAACCATGTTTATGCCTAAAATGAACAAAAGTGTTATTTGTACAGTTGTGCAAGATATATGAGGGATTTTCACACTCAAATAAAGTTCTTGAAATGGAATAGATACTACTTAAATTTACTTATATAGAGAAGCATGCCTTCAAAAAACCTTAAATGTGACAATGTATGTTTTTTATCCAAAAGACTTGAGAATAGATATAACTCCCAGCAAATGAGCAGTCCTACACCTGTGCTTTCAGCTGAAAGTGCTGAAGGTTAGGAACTGATTGATGACTTTATATTACTGGGTTTAAGCCTGGCTGTTGTTGCCTATCCAAGACCCTGTACTTGCTGCACCAGGTAAGATGTGCTGTCTTCTTTATTGTACCTGGTAACAAATGTGTTGCCACTGGAATACTGGAAGTCAAAAAGTCATTTTTTCTTAGCTGGGTAAATAAGGTCAGGAAATTCTTAGGCCGTGTATATCTAACTTGTGTAAACTGGTGAGAGTTTGGGGTCTAAAGTAACTCTCGGAATGAGATGGAAATCTGGGAAGAGATGGTTCCAGAACAGGTTTTGCAAGTGTCCAGGCTTTTAGGCATTCAGTCAACGTCCTGGTGGGATATTCAGAAACATATCAAAAGTTGACCTTTAAGTCCCTGATGAAAATCTTGTTTCCTGGGCTAGTGTCACAGACCACCTGAAATTTGTCTGTGTTGTTATCCAAAATACTTTACTCCTCACTTTTATTAAGGACAAAGCAGACCAGGCTTAGGCTAATTCCTGCATTTTCTTTTTATTCAAGTTACCTTCAGGCAAAATTTTCTACATTTAAGGAAGCTA
Organism: Calypte anna; assembly: GCF_003957555.1. Lineage (NCBI taxonomy): Eukaryota > Metazoa > Chordata > Aves > Apodiformes > Trochilidae > Calypte > Calypte anna. Next base: position 55,145,100 of record NC_044244.1, on the reverse strand, counting down.
AGTCATATAAGCAAGTTTTTTTTTCAGTGGCCAGTCTTTAGCAGCTGGAGTTTTGATGTGTTTGAGACCAAAGCCCTATTTTGTATATTGTTAGTGAAGATGTTTAAATCAAAGCATTGATTCTGGCCTATTAATTATTAACAAGCATAGAAAGACCTGCCTCATCAAGACTGGATGATAATAGTATGGGCAAGATAGTCACTAGAATAGAAAATTACACTTTCTCTTCCACAACAAATTCCATCTGCCAAAATCCCACTGTGACCCTGTTCACTCAGTTAAACAAACACTGAATAATCTCCAGTTACCTGGTGAGACCACTGGCCATGACCTGGCAGGGTACCTCCAAGGATGAGATGCATTGGAGAGATGTTTGTGGGCAGAACTGACCAGGAATTCAAAGCTGGGTCTTTGGAAGGATCTGGAAAGGGGTAAACCCCAGTACCACTCAAGGGAAGCCAGAAGAGCTTCCTACAGTTTTTACAAAAACTTATTAAACCAAATAAAGTCTAATCCCCCTTGACTGAGAAAGTGGAGAAAATGAGACTGCTTTAGTAAACAAATGTTATGTCCTTCAGCGTGTTTGGTGACAACTCAGCTGCCCTGACTTGAAGAGCCCAGAAAGACTGTTCAGGAAAGAGGATGGATATTGGACACAGTCCAACATCAGCAAAGTCAGAACCAGAAATAATACTTTCTGAGTGGAGAACTGGAACACCATGTGCAAAGTTCTGGGAGAGAGAATGTTGATGAACAGCAGCGCCACAAATACGTTCATGACAAAGAGGCATCATTAGTCAGATGGGGCTTTGAAATGTTTTCCCAAAAGAAGCTCCACAGTCTATCACTTTTTTTCCAGGCCCTTTAGAAACTTATGCTGGTGCCATAGGAGTTTGAATACACACTTCTAACTGCTGTTGAATTGATGGGCTTTGCCATTCAAACTGGACATTCATGGGGCATGATATATGGATTGATGACCAAGAACAGCTCTACAGAGGTCACCATCACCATCTGCATCCAAAGCACTCCAAGGAAAAGCAGACATCTCCTCAACCACTGCAGGTCAGAACCCACTGTATTAATATAAGCTGCCACAGCTTTCAGATCAGGGTATATACCAGGCTGTGAAGTGCAGCTGCTCGCAAGAGGATGGTAACCTCTGGGTGGAATGGCCACTTGGGAGCAGGAGTCCCTTAAGTCATCCTAGAACAAATTGCCACACCTCCTGAGTCAGAGCCTGCAGTCTGTTGATGAAGCTCTTCCTTTGACCATGGTAACTGAAACTGCTGCTCCTTGCCTAGCCATGTATTTATGTCTGTATAAACTAATTGTGTGACTACAGCAATCTTTCTGAAGAGGCTTTTATACCACATGGCAAAACATTAAATCTCATTTTTACTTTGTCTTCCCTTCTTCCTTCCTTTTCCCTTTCTCTTTTCCTTTCCTTTTTCCCTTTTTTATTTTTCTTTTTCCTTTTCTGTTTCCTTTTTCCCTTTTTTCTTTTCCATTTTCCCTCTTTTCCCATTTTTCCTTTTTTTTTCCTTTCTCTTTTCCTCCTCTCTTTCTTCTCACATCAAATAAATATTTTATTGAAATTATGGTCTTTTTCATGGGCTAATAGATATAATAAAAGACAGATGTACTATATAAAAGATAATATATTTTAATATAATATATTACAACATAACCAACATAGCATACATAATATTTTAAAATAGATGTACGCACACCCATGTAAGCATGTACACATATAAAAATCCATTACAGTTCTTCAAGATTTTTCATTACCAGGTAGAAAAAAGACTCAGCGGGGGAAGAGCAGTGAGAACTCCATTCACCAGCATGAATCCTGTTTTTGTCAGGCTACCTCTTGCTGCTAAGGTCACTACCCTTTGACAAAAATGGCCTCTGACCTCCCCAGCCCCACAATTCTGTTGTGACTGACCCCGAAACCCATGAAACTCAGGGGCAGACATTGCTTTGGAAGGTTTAGATAAAGCTGACTAACATGGGAAGGGCTCATGGTATGAACCCATCTGAAAAGGTCCGGCAGTTCTTTGGTAGAGGATGCAATTTATTCTGTCCCACTCTTTCATTGAAATCCTAATCCTTCATATGCTACCTAAAGTGGAAACTAAAACGTACCGATGATGAATAACAATGTGCTTTTAAAGGGCAGTAACAATTTTCAAGTCTTTATTTTTTAGGTTTTGTGAAATTTAAACAAAATATTTAATTGGCAGTGTACAAGCAAAACAAGTGTTTGTGCTGTGCTGTGAAATAAATTTAAGCAGGCTTATGCTTTATTGCAGAGGTGTAAATAAAACGAGAAAGACATTATTTATATGGGATTTCTCTCAAAGACTGAGTAAGTAGACACACGGAGGTGATTCGAAAGAAATGTTTGTGTCTTTTTGGGCTGGATTTTGTCTCTCCCTGCAGGCCAGTGATCATGTTCTGACTGCCTAACTCAGTTCAACCAATGGTGGCAAGAACCCCCCAACCAGAAAATTCAGATCCCAGTGGGTCAAACGCATACAGGCATACACCCAACCCATCATAGCACCCTCGGTGCTTGTTGGTGCTGCCATCCATCTGCAGATGAACACCCTCCTCCCCCGGGCCCTGTGGTATTTTCCACCATGGAGCTGGTAATTTATGAGACAGAAGGTTTTTCTTCATCACCACAGACTACCTACCTCCTGAATTGCTGCTGAAAGGATAAATACTTAAAGGACAGATCGACTGCAGCTTCCTTTGAGGTTTTATTGTTCTGGTGTTTTTGTTAACGTCAATATATCGTCTTCTACTACCTGGACAGTGAGTTTTGGTTATTGAAGAAAAGCACAGAATATTTAGGTTGGAAGAGACCTCCACAATTATCCAATCCAACACCATAACTGACCAACACCATAATCTAACGACTAAACCATGTTCTTAAGGACCGGGTCCAAAGGCCTTTTAAATTATGGAGCACTCTGGTTATGGAAATACCACGTTTCTTTCCAGGTGTAGTTGAGATGTAAAGCCTTGTGGAGAACTCGGGAGTTCCCCTTACAGCACCTCCCCCGTGAGACACAGCAGCAGCAGCTGGTCACTCCTCTCCCTCCTCTGCACCACAACAACAGCCTCCAAAAAATATATCCCACTCTTCTGTGGGATACACACAGGCAGTTTGGGGAAGTCAGGTGTGCTGTCTGTGAATGAAGTTTGTCCAGAGACCTGGCAACAAAGGTGGTGAAGTGTCTGGAGCAGGAGTCTTACGAGGAGTAGCTGAGGGAACTGGGGATGCTCAGCCTGGGGAAGAGGAGGGTGAGGGAAGATCTTGTCTTTCTCTACTACTGCCTGAAAGTGAGGTGGGGGTTGGTCTCTTCTCTTAGGTAACAAGAAATAGAACAGGAGGAAATGGCCTCAGAGGAGGCTTAGGTTGGATGTTGGAATCTTCTTCACTGGAAGGGTTGTCAGGCACTGGGAGAGGCTGCCCAGGGGAGGGGGTGGAGGCACCATCCCTGGAGGTGTTTAAAAAGCCGTGTTAAATGTGGTGCTTAAGGACATGGCAGTGTCCACTGTAGCAATGGTAGGCGTGGCCGTGGGGCTAGGTTAATAGTTGGACTTGATGAACCCATGGGTCTTTTCTAACCAAAATGATTCTATAGTAATATTGCTGAATTTGCGTGTATCCTCACCCCTCTGGTGGCCTGGAATTAAGAAAAAGAGTTTCATTTTGCTGACAGACATTATGCCAAAGCCTAACGAAGGCGGCCTGTGTAGGGGAGCGATCTGTGCCACTAAGCAATCCGAGGCCACGGTCCTGGCTCCCCGATCGAACCGGGACCCCTCAGCCTGCTCCGCCACCCTCCTCTCCCTCCGTCGGACAGGGCTGCCCGAGGCAGACTACAGCACCCATCGTGCCCCGCGGCGCCAGAGCCCTCAGATGCGCCCGCGCACCGCAGCGCCGCGTCGCTTGGCATGCCGGGAGATGTAGTCCTCTCGAAGTAGAGAGCTGCAGGCGGGACTAGGCGGGAGGGCAGCCAATAGGAAGGGGTCAGGGGGCTGAGCCGCAGCCGCCTTCAGCCAATAGGCTGCGAGAGCTGCCTGCCCGTCCGGGCCGTTTCCACGGGGAGCGTTGCGTCACGTCACGTCAGGGGGCGCGGGGTGGGAGGTCAGGGCGCGGCGGGGCGGTGGCGGCTGCCGGCGGAGCGAAGAGGAGCGAGGAGGGGAAGGGAAGAGAAGGAGGGGAGGGCAGGCGGCGGCCGGCGGGCATGGAGCTGGGCGCGGTGCTGGAGGCTGTGGAGGGGCGCGGCGACGGCGGTGCCGAGGCGGTGGAGCGGGTCCTGGCGCGGTATAACGAGGAGGTAATGAGCCGCTGGGGAGGGGCGGGAGTCCTCCTTCTCCATCCGCCGCCCCACCCGGCCCCTCCGCCCTCCCTCCCCCCACCCCCCCTTCATTCCCTGGCGGTGTCTCCGCTCCTCCCCACCCTTGGCAGCCCCGCTGGCCTGGGGACGCGGACGTCTCGCCCTCCCCCCTAGCCCCCTTCGGCCTGCCGCTGCCCCCCGGGCTCGGCTCTGCCGCCGGTTCCCTGCGGGCACCGATTCCGCTGCCGTTCCCTCCGCTGGCGGTGCGGGGGCGGCCTGTCCCTGCCTTTCCGCGGGCCGCGCAGGGCACCGCGGCGGTGTCGGGGTGACGAGGGAGGGGAGGGCAGTGCCCGGGGGAACGGGTGGCTCCACGGGAACACGGCGCCCGCGGGATCGCGGGTGGATCAAACCCCTTCGCTTTCTGCCGTGTGTGCCTGCCCTGTGGCGCGGTGGGTTATCGGTGGGCAGGCGGGAGAAGGAACGAGCTGTGCCACAAGCGGGCTTCCTAACCCTCTCGGTTAGACGGACTGATGTTGGGGTCTCTTGGATAAGAGCACCGTGTGCCCCCCAGCTCACCTAGGACAGCCCTTGGCACACCCACACCCCTCCACCCCTGCATGGGGCAGAGAGAGGCCTTGGTAGGGACCCTGTCAGGGTGCCAAGGGAGCAGCCCTGCAGTGGGAGGGGGTGTCTGTAAAATGGGCTGCCAGCCCCTCCTTGATTGTTCTGCGTTTCTGTCCAAGCAGAGGGAGAAGGGGAGACAGATAAAAGCAGGGTTACAACAGGCTTGAGCTTTCTGTGTGGACAGCCATGAGCCTTTTAATGCCAGGTATTAAAGAGTTCCCAGTGTCTACTGCCATTACAGTGTGATAGGTGTATGTTAAGTCAAGAAGTGAAAGAGTTCCCTGGTTTTGTTGGGAAGTAGAATTTGGAATAAAGTTAGGTGGATTTTCAGGTTTTTCTCCCTTCTCTGATAGGAGTATTTTGACACCAGGATTGTAGTAGAGCATTATAGTTCGCATCTCAACCCATCAGGTGTCCTTTACAAAAACGTTTTTGCAGACCTCTAAAGCTGATACCGACTCTCTGATTGACTTTGCTTTTAATTTAAATGGAGTTGCGTCAAACTAACCACTGAAATTTAGGAATCTGTTGCAGGAAATAAATATTCAGGTTTTTAGGTAAAGATTCCTAGCTCTGTGATTAACAACATAGCCAAATGGGTGTGTGGTTATTCTTCAGCTTCTGAAAGGTCTCTTGAAATTTGCAGTCTTGTGTGCAATATACTGGCAATATACTAGCAGTGGCAGTAACTGATATCTTCACTCGAAGTTGAGCTTCTAGAAGAAGTCTGAGCAACAGTTGATGTAGTCTGTCTGCCTTTGTGCACATGAAATTCAAATACAGAGATTGCCCTGCCACTGCAGGGCACTTTCTCTCAAGGGCTGGTAGATCTGCAGTTCATTAGACACATCTGACTGTTCTAACTTGCTGATGTCTAAGGATGCAGAGAAAGCATTCTGATTAAGGGAAACCTTTTATCTCCTGGCTCCACTCTTGAAAATGACCCTCTCTTAAATGTGTTGAATCATAAAGTGCACACAAACATCATATTTCTTAATTTTGCTGTTCTGGATTTTATGGCTTTTTGGCAGCTTCCCCAGATGAAGGACAGAGTAAGAGCTCATGTGGTTTCTGTTCTGGCATTTATAGTCTTTGAATGAAGTCTTGGAGTTGTGTGTAGCAAGAAACTTTTTGAAGTGGGATGGGAACCTTTAATACGATGTCAATATACATTTCTCTTAATTGCATTTCTTATTGTTCACCTTGATGTTTCCCTTCATCTCTGAAATGTTTACTAACTCAGATGTATTGTCTTTTAGGGCCAGCAAAGACTGGGCACGAGTACTCCAGTTTCCAAATCTTTACTCTTGCCTCTTCTGGGCTTTATTTTCTTTAGAGATTTTCCAACTGACAAATTAAATAAGCTTCAATTTAAGAGAGAGGACAGGTTAAGTGTAGTTCTAAGGTGCCCATGGCTGTCCATACAGAATAATCTATAGTTACAGAAAACTGTAGTAAGAGAAATTAATAGATGTGTTGTTGCTCCTTTATGCTGTCCCATTTGCAATTATGTCAAATCTCTGTTCCTCCATCTCTTGGACTACTTACTGTCACTAGGTTTTTTAGTAAATTTTTTAAAATGTTCATGTACATATGTAAAGAATGCCTTCTCTTGGTTAATTTCAAATCATTTAATGCTCACCTGTTTTTGGCTGGCATTTTGCTGAGTTTGTGATTCAGTGGGCGTACTGGAAGCCCCACAAGGAAGTGAAAAGGAATTATTTTCCTACTGTCATCAGGGATCTAACTGATATTGGTAACCTTTGATGGTAGGGTAGATGTCCAATGTCCAAGGCATTTCTGTATAGTTGTGAGCTTATGTCATGAAAGGTAAGAGACCCATTAATGTGTTATGGAAGCTAAGTTTTGTTTTACAGTCACTTGGATGATGTTGCAAGTTCTGTATAAGAGCAGAAATTTTTTTTTGTTTTTTTGTTTTTGTTTTTTTATAAGCTGTTGATTATGCTTAATCATTTCTCCTGGAAGTTCTAAAATGCCATTAAAATAATTGTCTAGTGTTTGTGCTGTTTGCTTTGACTGCCAGAATAAACCCTGTCATATGAGTAATAGTTAACTAATACGGTACTTCAGGATGGTAATAGAGAACAAGACTCTGTTACTCTTTGAAGTTTTTAACAGGAAACAAGTAGTGCTTAGGTTATGTCTATTTTGTGCTTAAGCATATCAGAGAAACTAATACCTCAATGTGTCATGTGTTTTGGAAATGTCCACAGTGTGGGAACTGGTAGTTTCTGGCTTATTTGATTTGTAGCACCTGTTTTCTGGGCAAGATTCTAGTGTGGTGGTTTAGGTTTGGGGAGCTCTGAAGTGCAGTCAAAAGCTTATAAACAAGAACTGCTGGGGGAAGCAAGTTCTGGGTAATAAGGTATTTGTAAAACACAAAGCTATAGCTGATGTTGTTCACCCCATTAAGTTCCATGTGTGAGGTTGTTAATTTTCATCAGAAACAAACCCCCCAAACAAAACTGGTGCTTTGCACCAGTAGTACTTGTGAAATTGTTAGTTGGAGCCACAGCAGCTCTTGCTGTTGAGTGGAATGGTAAAAGGACATCGGTTGACATGGTTATGGCCTTGTTATCTGAGGCTGGGTTTGACTAGACTGCTAAAATCTTACAGTAGTTTTGCAGCTATTACATTCTTAGGCATAAAGGATACAAACTCTTCTCTTTTTTTTACAGAACCGGACCATTTTCAGATTTGATCCATCAGATGAAGACAAAAGAAAGGTGAGTGAACCAGCCTCCTGGACTGCATACCAGCTATGGTTAGAAGTATAAAAACGTAGCATTTGTCTCTTAACTTAGCTGCCATTCTGAAATTATGCAAGTAGTGATTATAAAGTTCTGATTTAATTTTTGTTTCTTCAGTGCAAGAGACATAACAACTGCCCATTTCCTTTTTTTTTCTGTTTCTGAAATAGGAAAGGAAATTCCCTCAACAAAAACCCTGATCTAGAAAAAAACATACTAGCCAAAAAGCCTGTAAATAATTTTGTCAGGTACAGATTTGGGCTCAGAAGAATAAAGATACTGTCTTGTATCTACTGAGACGAAAATTTTGCAATATGTTTTTCTTGTTTTCTCTCTTATCAGATAGCAATGTCACAGATAAATTTCTTATCTATGTTAGATACTTAAAGAATAGTAGAGATTAAGATGAAAGGCTAAGCACAGAAGAAAGCTGTGGAGCTGTCAGGGTGACAGAGCTACAGAAGCCTTTTGGTACAAAGGTAGCTGTTATCAGAAATATGTTTATTGTACATGTCAAGTTGCAAAGATAGGAAGTGTTTGTGTGTTGTAGTGTGGAGCTGTACAGGTGTGTCAGGGCCTAACAGGTCCCTTGAGATCCATCTACAGCCTTGCATTTAAAGCTTGCACTGCCACTGAATTGTTTTTTTCTTTTTTCCTCTTGTTATTTTTATGGTGTAACATGTAATGGCAAGACCCTTCCTTTGTTTTCTTTAATTAGTTTTTGCTGATTTGCATATTTATTCATAAAATGTTCTTTAGTGAACATGGCTGCATGTTTCTGCTATTTCTGAAATAAAGCTTGAAATCAGAATTGGAAGGCTCTTGCAAGGATAGCTTGTCTCAGCTTGGACACACACTGATTCATTCCATGATTTTGTACAAAGTCTAAATATTTTCAGGTGTTAAGTCCTTTTCTTGTAGAAATGGGTGGGATGATAATACTTTCCTTTTCATTTGCAAAACCATCAGTTATGTGTACTGTAATCTTGAGCTACAATTCTTGCCCTGAAGATCTTCTAGCCTTTACTGCCTTTATTGATGACTTTACTTGAAGCTGATGTTCAGTAGCATGCTGATGGATTGTGGGTTTTTTTGATCTGTAGTGTCTAGTCTGGAAAAATTAATACTAAGTAGAGAACATAAGAGAGGAGACAAGATCAGAAACCAAATGGTCAAAAACTAAATAAAAACATTGAGTGGCGGGAAGGTGTAGGATTTTTGGTTGTTTTTGGTGTAGATGTTTGGTGTTGGTTTTAGGGTTTTTTAACAACTACTCAGCTGCTCATTCTCAATACTCTTGGTGTCTGTAAAACATTGCATACTTTTCTCCAGTCCTTCAGTTAGTCTAAAAAATAAAAATGCTTTAAATTGAAAGTACCTGCTCCTGCAAACTACTGAAGTTATCACCAAAATTAGTGGGGTTGCTCAAAGGTGCATGCTCATTATTTAATACCACTTCAGAAACAATTTTCATTTTTTAATGTTCAGTAATACCAAAATAGTCTAGAGTTGATATTTGCAGTTTTGGTGCTATTAGCTCAGAATGATTGCAGTGAAACAGAGTGGAAGGGTCACAATCTGTAATTAAGTCACAGTGGACTTGGAGTTCAGGTATAGCAGCAAATACAGAGGGGCTTCAGGATTTTTAATCTTTGGTTTCTGGTGCTGTTGAAAACTTGACATATAACCTCATGAATGCAATACATAGTTCTTACAAGCCTCCTGCTGCATTCTTCATGTCTAGGAGTAAATTTTAGTTTGTCACTCTAGCAAGTGTCACGTCTCTTGACTTTTTCCATCTATGGAAGAGCACAAGTAAAAGATCAACAATAACAATGCAAGATTTTTCTCTGCCTCACCACAAAGTTTCAGCCATGACCTTAGAATCACAGCAAGGTTGTGTCTATAGCATAATTTTATAGTAACATAGTATTACTGTTTTATGGCTATAGGCAGTTACAGTGATGATGGCCCATCTACAACAGTGGCATGCTGTAAAATATGAAACAAAGGTCAAAACTATGGCTTGATTGTAGAAGCTGGGAAATCAGACAGGAAAAGTTGTTCTGCCATAATATGGCTATCAAATCAGATGCTTTAGGGTGTAAACTAACTAAATCAACAGTTAGTTTGTAATACTGAACTCCAGGAGGAAAGCATGTTGTGTCCCCTGGAAGGCAGGAAGAAAGGTAACACTAACTTATCTATCTGGACATAGCCACAGGACTTTCATGCTTTTGCTTATCCTGCTTAGTTTTAATGATCTGTGTGCCTGCCTTGGCTTGTATGATGGATGCTGTGGGTATAAGTCAGGTAGCAACCTTTATTGTAGTAGAAGATCTACTCAGGTATCAGACAGATCAAGTTGGTGCCATTCCTTCTAAGCCTGTCATATACTAATTAAAAATTATGAATTTCTGAAAGCCTGTTTAGAGTTTTCATGTGTAAGTGGTATAGAAAACGCCATCAGATGTAAATTTGTTCCAGAATAACAACTTAAATTAAGGCAGTGTGGTTGCTTCAGAGGAGCTTAACCAGCTCTTAGAAATTTAAAATATTTGTCTCAGCCAGCCAAGAAGTTATTGGCAGCATTTTGCTGGAAAAGGTTGAGTCTTCAGATCTGTGACGTTTCAGAGCAGTGTGGCATGGTTGACACACACAGTTGGTTCATTAGGTCTGTGGTACAGTAAACTCCAAAAAATGAGTATTTGGTAACTTGACTGAACAGTCACCTTGGAGAGAGGTTTCAGGTGTAGTATCTCCCTCTCCATGTGGCACAGTGGACACTTGAGCTCAAGCCTTACATGTCCTAACACAAAAAGGAAAGTGATTTTTTTAGAACCACTTTCTCATCATTTGATAGCTTTGTTCTCTATTATTTATACCTTGAGTTGTCCATATCCCATATCCTGCTTCTGAAGTAGCAACATATTTGTGCTGTTTACAGACTTAAAATGGTAAGAAGATTGCAGCACAGTGTCCTGAAAACATCCATCATTACTGATTCCTGGGTTTTCCAAGGCATTCCACAACTGGAGGGAGCTACAGCATTATTTGCCTAGGTGACATAACAGAAAAAGTAAATCTCTAAGACATCAAGGCAAGACTGACATTTTAAATTGGATAAAGAAGCTGAGTTTGAGGGAGGAAGGGGATATAAAGGAAGCAGCAACCAAATGTAAGGATATTACAAGATATACTCTTACCTGAAGTGGTAGGGACTTTATGATTGACAGATTTCCTCTTCAACTCCTTATGCTTTGTTTGCTTCACATCTTGTGGTACTTACATCATCTGGTTTCTGTTTTTCTGCCTCTGGTTTATTGTATTGGGTCAGTCAGCCTTTACAATTTGAGATGAGTTTTCCTGATTTATTGTTCAGGTTCAATTTGAAGGCAGTGGATCTAAAATTCAAGGCCTCCTTCAGTGGGAAGTAAATGGCCAAAACAGTCTTTTCCCCCTACATTGCTACATATTTGAAAGATGTTGAAATATATGGTGTTAAATCATAGCAAATATCTTGTGGAAATTTCTCTCCTAATTAAATTCATTATGTGAGAAGATTCCTTAAGGCTGTGGACTGTACCATATTTGAACTTTGGAAGGATGGAAGCACTAAAATATGTTGATGGAGCAAGATGCTGTCATGCTCTTAATCTCAGAAGAGCCTCATTATTGGATAATACTGGTGGTGCTGTGACACTTCTGGGAGGTCTGAAGCTTCCTGCAGCCACAAAGGCATAGAACTTTTCTTCTCCCAGTAACTTGGTTGCAAACTTTTAAATCCTGTTAGCGAGTGTCCTGTAAAAAATTAAGCTCTAGCTCCTGTGGACACACTGTGTGGTATCTTAGTATTAATTGTTGTTACTGTTGTGACCTCACCGAAACCTCTCAAGGGAGCAACCAGTCTGTAAAAGAATGAAAGTTAGAGTATCCTTCGTTGATACTAAACATTTGTTCCAATTCCTTCCAGTCCTGCCCGTTCCCATCCAGCATTTTTCAGTTTTCACATCTCTTAAGGTTTATGTCAAGACAGTGAAACCCATCTCTCCTTTTAAATCCCTTCCTTCACCCCTGGGTTACAGAGGTTACAAAGGATTCTCGGTGTTCTGTGGGGATGGCAAGGAGGGCTGCCTAGAGTGCTGCCATACAGAATGTCACCTTGCTGTGACTCTGAACCAAGTATTAATTCCAGCAGTTCTGCTAACAGATTATTGGGCCTGCTTCTCACCTTGCCTGTCAAGTGTTGTCAAGCCTAAACCCTCACATGTTCCAAACTGCAACTTGGACTTTTGCCATGCCAGAGCTGGCAGGCTCCTGCCAAATAGGCCAACTTCTCCGTGTGGATACAGTCTGAGCAGTAAAGTCTTCAGTAAAGCAGACTAAATCCTCAAGGAGTACAAGTGTACATCTTCCTTCCCTGCCCATGTCTGTCCACAAAGACTAGGCAAAAATTGGGCATGGCCTTTCCAGAGGTTGTTGCCTGATTGTCCCATTATTCAGCACAGTTGTTTATAAATGTATAAATGTTGTCTTCAACTTCCAGAGAAAATGAAAGCTTGAACTAACATCACAAATAACTCTTGGAGCTTATTTTCTTACTGCCTTGGATGCTTAACTCTAAAACCTAATAGCAGAATAAAACAATTATTTTATTCTTTCAATGCTGTTCTTATTAGCAGAAATTATCAGCAATTCCAAGATATGCCTCTTTGCTCCTGGAATCTCCTATCTCTGACTTGTCAAAAATACATTCTCTCTTTGTTTTTCTGCAACACTGATTTGCATAGTCTATTGAAAATATAAGAAACATGTTAAATGCTTAATTTATCCTTATTTGAGATGGAGAGTAATGTATGTTTTAAGAGAAGCTTCTAAATACCTTTGAGAGCCATGAAAACTCATGTGGTTTATTGTGGTTACTACTAACATTCCATTCATCTACCTAAAAACTGGGAAGAGTGTGTTATGAATCCTCAAGTTTTTAGTACAGTGGGAGATAAGTTTAAGGAATAGATAGCAAGACAGATGAGGTAAACAGTAGCCTGTTGGGGGAATACAGTTTTGTGTGAACTTTGTGTTTGGCACTACAGTTGATTTCATTAACCATTCTCACCACTGAACAGCTGCAGAACTAGGCTGAGTTAAATTAAGAACATACTTCTCTAGAGACAACTAATTAAAAATTAAATCTGAACATGATGAAAGAGTGAGTCAGAAGACAAAGTGAACTCTAGAGGAACTGAAACCAGTGCAGGATAAGAAAAGCATGACCTGGTACCACTTATGATGTTCCTGTTCTCCCAAGTAAGTTATGTGTTCTGGCACATAATACTTGAGGCTAAATACAGAGCAGCTTCTGGTTCACCCATGCTAAAAGAGTGAGCAAGCACTCACTGCTAGGTCTGTGGCTTTTCTTTTCCAGCTGTTCAAGAAGAGTGGGGAGGACTCCCTTGATTTTTGTGGACAGTTCTTTAAAAAGCTTGATTTTTGTTTGAATTATACCTAACAAATGTACTAAGAATTACATCTGTCTGACATACTCACATGGCTCCTCCTATGTGAATATCATTTGGTGTTTCATCAAGATGGATGTATTTATGCCTTAGAATACCCAAAGAAGTCTTAAGAGCTTGAAAAGGAAATGAAATAGATACAAAACCAAGCACACCTGTGTCCTGCTGTTGTAGAATTCCTGTTCTTGGTGGACTTTTCTGTCAATTTTGTAACTAAGATGCTCTCTCACTGAGGAAAGTGGGAGCAACATGCATTTCCAAGTCAATTTGACAATTGCTTGGTTCTTTGGTTGTTTTGTGGCTTTGTTTTTCCCTTTAGAGTAAGCTTAATTGCTAAGAAACATACCTCTTCTGGTAGTGAAAGCATCTATGGTATAATTCAAAAATAAAGGTGCAGAAAATAAGATATAAAGTAGCAGAACTTTTGCTGCTCCCCTTTGAACTGCAGCTTCTCTAGTGCTGAGCAGTCTGTGCCTAAATTAAATGCTATTAAGTAAATTCAGGAAAGCAGTGGTATTTGCTTGAATTGGGATACTTGCAGAATGGAGAATATGTGCCCTTATTCCAATGTTTCTCTAACCAAAAAGCCTGTATAAGTAAAGAGAATGATTTGCCAAAGGAGAGGAAGCAAATAAGGGGAAATTGTCTCCTTTTCTCATCAAGACTTTTATTAGTCTGGTGTTCAGAAGCTACAGTAAATTCAGCTGACACATGTAGCCAAAGTTTAGTGGCCTGTGAATGGAAAAAAGTGAGTATAGGTCAAGTGTGCTTTCTAAACCTCTTCAAACACAAAGAGCTGGAAAAGGACCTTGTGTGCAGACACCCCAGGACCAAAGAGCAAGATCATGAAGTATCCTATTTTTCTCAAGCATCTAGTATCCCTGGAACATACAAACAAACACTTGCTAATACGCACTTCCAGTGGTCCTCTCTTTTCCTTCCCCTCACCATTTGCCTGGTAACAAAGATTGTGGAAGGAGACAAAGGGATAGTTGATACCTTTTTGCCCAAAGCCACACAGTAGGTCTGTGGGTAAGATAGAAAACACAGGTCTCCTGTATCTCAGGATATTGCTTTTTCTATAGAACTGGGTTGCTTTTTAGAGTCAAGTGTTTATGCTATCGAAATAAAGGACCAACATGGATTAGTATTTTACTCATCAAAACAAGATGACAAATGGGCATTTCTGTGTGTCCTCTTTCAATACACAACATTTTAGAGTGTTTTACCATTGCACTACAGCATAGACAAGAGGGATGGTGTGTATTGCTCTGTCTTAACTTTGCTGTTAGCACAAAAGCTGAGAGTTCCTGAATTTCAGAGAAGCTGATGTATTCTGCATTTAAAAAAGTTTAAAAAACTTTGTTTTTCTGGAAGAAGTATATGAAAGCACTTCTTGCTGTAGCATGAGTGATGAAAGTCCAAATCCATTCTAAATGTTGAAATGGTACAATTAAAAAAAAAATTCATACAAGAATTTAGGAGATGGTAATAAACCCCCGGAACTAGGATAGTCATCATATATTTTGTGGAAGGGGAGGTACTTTACTGCTAGAATTCTTTCACTTGCTTTCATTTCCAACAACAACAAAAAAATAACATCTCTGCTCCTAAGTTTATGCCATGCTAATGGCCTACAGAGCAGTAGAAAAAGGGCCACCTAAAGAAAGTGAAACGGGTAATAATTCTTTAGTGGTCACATCTTTCACTTCTCTCTGAGCACTACTTCCCTTCACACTGTCAAGGAGAAAGCAGAAAATGGGCTGTATGGCACTTGCTTTAGTTGTCTCTAAGGCAGTTTCCTAATAGGATGAATTTTGTTTCCTTGCTTTAAAATGTTCTATGTATAGCTCTTCAACTGCAATTGGATGCTCTGTTTTTACCCCAGTTCCTTTTGGTTCTTGAGATCAGCCAGCAGTGGATCACCATCCCAGCTATCAGCAGTATTGCAAGTACTGTATCTTATAGCTGGTGTCTTGAAAATCACTCTTGATGGCTCACCAGGGTCTAACTACCGAGCATTTTGTCAGCAGTTCCTACATGCTTTTCACTTTTGTGAGTCTTGCATCCTAAAGAAATTGTGTTGTAATGGCTAGGAAGCTTAGTAATCTGTTCTTAAGTATGTGGTAGCTTAGCTGTT
Source organism: Calypte anna (assembly GCF_003957555.1). Classification (NCBI taxonomy): domain Eukaryota; kingdom Metazoa; phylum Chordata; class Aves; order Apodiformes; family Trochilidae; genus Calypte; species Calypte anna. Next base: position 55,129,691 of record NC_044244.1, on the reverse strand, counting down.
AACATATTGTACATAAGACTGTATAATTATTGCTTTTAAAAAATCAGCCTTGCTTATACTGTGAAGTCTTATATACAGTCAAGGCTTCAGGAACTTGTAGGAAATTAAGCACCTTAAAAACACATCAATGATTTGTGTTTTTTTAAGTTGTGAATAGCTTGCTAAATCTCAAAGAAGAAGAAAAAAATACACGTGTTTTCTGTAGTATGTGTCTTAGGTGCAGCTCTTTAGGGTTAAGAATTTTCTGTTGTTGCCTTTCACCAAAATTAGAAGCTATGAGATGATGGTTTTTATAGTCTTTAATTAAATTACAAAGATAGTCTTCAAATGTATGGAGGAAGGCTTAGGCTTCTGCCTCCCTTGGCTAGTCAGTGCGAGTTTGGTGCCCTTTGGGATTTCCCCTGCAGTGCTTTTGACATTTTGCAGTGACACTTTTATAGCAGCAGTTGGTTGCAACTTACAGGGAAAAATAAAAATTGGTCTGAGTTCCAGAAGATGAAGATTGGTCTCTTTGTAGTCAAATGAGTGTACAGGTACAGGTTTTATCTGACTGAGCCTGAAGACCAGGGTGCCAGATACAAGATGTGTACAGGCTCTGCTGCTAACAAAAATGTAGGTGGAAACTCCCCCTAATTTCAAGGAGTATTGGTTGGAGCAGATAATTTATTAAGTGATCCTAGGTATTTAAAGTCCTACAACACTACTTCAGCACTGTTAGTGAGAAAAACATGTTTTTGTGCTGTATTTATATACTGACAAGGCAGTCTGTCTGGCTCAGTATGTCTTTAAAGTCTTCATTCAGCATCTTGGTTTGTGGATGGCTGGTATCTTGGGTTCTTGTGTTGTTAATATGGTACTGGTACACAGTTCCTGAAGAGAGGGAGAGTCTAGCTGGTCAGCCAGCAGTTTATTTTGAACAGATTATTACAGATCACCTTGTAGCAGCTGATGTCAACAAGACTGTAACCACTAAGTGTAATAGAAGTGTGCTTAAACAGAGAACAGGATAAACTGGCCTTTTCGTGGCATTCTCTGAACTGTCCATTCAGTTCTGTGCTACTCCTCCAAATCAAACAGACTTCATGACTCTTGCTTCAGCTTGCAGGGCAAAAATAATTGTAGAGATAGCTTTCTTAGTAATAAAAACTTCTTGTGAGAAGCTGGGCTGTGACAGCTAATTTGACTGTGGATCTAGATTGGTCAATTTTTTTTCCTATGTGTTTTTTTAAAAAAGCTACAGAGATGCCACCTTCAGAAACACTTAGTGCAGATTGAGTGCACTGTGCTCAAGTCGGGGAGTTGCACAGATCTGTGGAAGCAACATAAAGTTAATGTTTAAGAATTCCGAAAACTCTTTACTTGAGTATTTTTTCCAGGTACGTGTCTATGAAATTCCCATGGTAAGTACCTCTATGCTGGTACAAGTGGTAAAATGTGGGGTTTATTCTACTGCGGTGTCTATAATCCTGTAATGAAGATCCTCAAGTTGCCTGTGTGACAGTGAGAGGTGGAGCTCCACTCCTTGTTTTCATGCTCTTAATGGATTAATTTAGTCAGGGCTGTGGAGATGTAGGCAAGATCTTGGTCATCTGGGTGCTGCTTTTTAACGTTGTTGGAGTCATGTTGTTTTCTCCCATATTCTTCTGGAGTGTCTGTTCTAGATTTGCTTTAGATCACACAAACAAAACTTTCCTAGGTGTCCTAAGTGGAACTTTTGTTGTCAGGGTGATGGGCTGCTGTGCTCCTCGCAGCCTTTTTATTGTGGTGGTGGTGGTGGTGAGAAGTGCAATTCCAGAGACTGTTCTCCAAAAACTATTTTTTACTTTACTAGTACTTTTATACTTTTTTTTAAAATTACTTTCTTGTTGACAAAGACTGCCTGAGACCACTATGTGAATTTCAGGTCCTAAGCAGACTTCTGCACTTGGGCTGCTCAACTTAGTTGCTACTCTGGCTTCTTTGGTAATTTATTCATATCAATGGTCAAGACACAGAGTTTGTGGGGTGAGGAGGAACTGAGTGCTGTGAGGCACAAGCAGTTTGTATTGCCACTTTTCTGGAGATTTGTAAGTATACTTGTGGCTCTGACACCTGTGGGTAGTAGTGTTGTTCTGAGCTTAAGGGATAAACACCATATGAAGTTTGCCTCCACCAAGCAATTTCTTCTTTCCTGTATTTTCCCCCTTTTGATTATGTAATTGTCCTTTTCTGTCTTTTTTCAGTTCTTTTGTAATTCAGACATTACTGTTCTGACCTGCAGATTCTTGGGAGTTTTGTAGTTTCTAAAGCTGCACATAGATGATCAACATTTACCCCTGCAGTCATGTTGCTACGAAGTATCATTGAAGTATTTTGTTGAAAAGCCAGAGGTTTTGCTTGTTTGGTAAAGCAGCACCAGCAGTGCAGTGTTTCTATGTCAGAGGTAACATCTCTAAGAATCTTGTTTAAGAAGGGAAGAAGAAGAAGAGGAGGCTGAGGGGAGGCTCTACAGATACCTGAAAGGAGTTTGTAGTCAGGTGGGTGGTGGTGTCTTCTCCCAAGTAACCAGCAAATGAACAAGAGGAAATCGCCTCAAGTTGCACCAGGAGAGGTTTAGATTGGATATTAGGAAAAATTTCTTTACTGAAAAAGTGGTCAGGCATTGGAACAGGCTCCTTTGGGAAGTAGTGAAGGCATCACCCCTGGAGATGGTAAAAGAAGGAGTAGATTTGGCCCTTCAGGACATGGGCATGGTGGTGTTGGGTTGGCTGTTGGACTTGATCTTAAGAGGTTTTTTTCCAGCCGTAAGGATTCTATGAAAACTTTGTGACTGGCAGTTGTGGACAGCATCTGTCATTTTGGCTTAATACTTTTGCAAATGTTGGTGTATTTGGATTGAATCCATGAGGACAACTACTTTTTATGATCTTTGGATGTCTTATGAAGCAGTTTATATTTTGAGCCAATACAGAATACCTATTTTCTCAAGTCAGCTGAAAACTATTAAGTTCCATGGAAGCTTAGTAAAAGTAGCTTCCCACTGCCACTAGTACTTTGATGCTAAAACTGTTTCTTTTTTGTTTGTTCTGCATAGAAACTGTGTGAGGGAATTCTAAACATCCTTGAGAAAGACACCAAAACTTCATGTCAAGTTGCCTGCCTGGAGGCCCTACGAATTCTTTCCAGGGACAAGAAGGTATTAGTGCCTGTAACCACGAAGAGGAACATGCAGATCCTCATGAGGCTGGCAAAGCTGGACACTGTGGAAGATCCTTTGGAGAGACCGTCTGAATTTCCTGTTATAGTGGAAGCTTTAAAATGCCTCTGTAACATAATTTTTAATAGCACTGTTGCCCAGAAGCTCAGTTTGGAACTGAATCTCGCAGCTATGCTCTGTAATCTTCTGGAAAAATGCAAGGACCAGCAGTTGGTTGATGACATTAAGTGTTTTGATTTGCGTCTCCTCTTCCTCTTGTCACTTCTGCACACAGACATTAGATCGCAGTTGCGTAAGGAACTACAAGGGGTTCAAGTTTTAACTCAGGCTTTGGAAAGTTCCCTGAGTGTAAGGTGGACAGAAGAATATAAAGCAGTAGAAGATCGTGACAGACCTCCTCTATCTTTGCAAGAGACAGATTGTGCCATTGAGGCACTAAAGGCTCTTTTTAATGTAACACTTGACAGTTGGAATGTCCACAGTGAGGTAAGGCTGAGATGAAGTGTTTTTTGAATTGTGTTTGTTTATTCTGCAAGAGCCAGGACTAGCAGGTAGATAGATACACAAGAGGCAGTTGTTGTCCAAACCCCAGAGGAAGGATTTAAAAGCTTTTGCTACTGTCACTTTGGTGGAATATGAATGCACTTTTCAAAACAGCAGCTAAGGTAGTGTTGAAATTTTGCATCATCATTTCTCTATATGCAAAATCAGTCTAAGGAAATTTGTCTGTCTGAATTCTGAATGTGCTGTGTATTGAGTTTGGGCTTTCAAGAGGTATTGAGTTTTTAATGCTCATTGCTTTGAACACCAGAGCAACTTTTTTGTTCCTGTTACTATTTTGGCAAAAAAAATTTAATAATCCATACATTTTCTGTGTAAGGGGAGAATAAAGAGAATGTAATGTAAGTTAGAACTATGTTTTCAAATTAGAAAATGCAAAGAAGGCTACCTCATGAGTCTTAGATTTCCAAAAGAAAATGAATTATCTTCACAAATAATTAGCTGGCTAGGAAAAACTTGTTAATGTCAGTGTATCAGATGGCTACATCTCTGGGGATTGGGAACTGATTTTTAACAAATAACTCTAAAGCAAGAGCAGTGCTATTTTCAGTATCTTTATCTCTCATCCTCCCAACACCAGGTTTGGGAGATCACTTAAATGTGATCTTTTAAGATGAGGTCAAGTGTGAGAACCAAATGCACTATCATTGTTACTTCACATGAATAAGACTTATCTTCTTTTCTTCATGATAACATCAGATTTTTTTTTTTTCCTTAGACAAACATTCTTCCTATGTTACAAACCTTAATTTATAAACAGAAATTACAGGAATTACGTTTTTGTTAGATAACCTGAGTCTGTGCTACAGTAATAGAATCATATGAGGAATCTTTCTTTTGAGTCCACATTATATGAACGGTGTTCTTAACTTTTAACTGAGCATTGTAAATTCACAGCATAATAAACTAAGCAGAAGTTTACAGTAGTTAAAATTGAAATTTATTTTTTTTTTAGTGAGTTAGGCTAAACAGTGAAGAAGATATTAATCATAACATTAAGGAATGTAAAATTTGAGAAAAGTCTGAAGTTTATTATGCTTTACTATCTCAAGGATTAATTGAATAAGAAATCCTGAAATTTAAGATTGAGTGAATGGTATTAAAAATCATAGAACTAATACTTTGAATTTCAGGAGAGAGACTTTGCTCTTGTTTGTATTCCTGACTTAGATCTTTATTAACAGTACCTTTCAACTTTGTCAGAGGAAGTATTTTGTACTTGTGCAAGTGATTGTTTGGGAGGTAGAAACTTGAGGAAGAAGAATTACCCACAGTCAAACTCTAACACAGCTATATGAATATTTACTTGTTCAGGGTTTGAGATTTATCTTTTTTGTGAGTCAGCTGTGTGCAGGAAATCGTGTCAAGTGTAAGTGGGAAAATGAAGCTGTGTAACGTGTTCGCCTTTTGAGAAGTAAGCTCCTGAAATATAGATTTTGAAGCTTTAATGCAAAATGCTGGGAATCTTGGGGAATGAAGGGGCCAGTTTAGCACAGAAAGGTTGGCTGGAAGTGGCACCCAGCAGCGGCATTTCATGATAGTGTTTGTGTGGCTGCTGTCTGTGCAAAGAGGGAGGTTTTGTCCCACAAAACTTTTCTTCCCTAAAGAGCCCAAGAAAATTTCAGCCATCAGAAAATTTCCTTCAGATTGTAGGAAATTCTGGAATTAATAAGCTGTTTTTTTAAATTTTTTAATTTTATTTTATTTCAATGAGAGTTTAAGTCATTCTGGGGTGGGAGAAGCTTATTTGATATTTTGAGATAAAGCTTATATGGTAAATTTTTACTAGAAATTCCTGAAAGCAAGGAACTTTTAATGTAAAGTCCTTGTAAACTGCTGGCCAGATAAGTTAGGTGACATTCTGCTTAGCAAGTATCCCTGTGGAAACACTTATGATCTGTAAGAAGAGTAAACAGCGTGGTAATTAAGTGGGTTGAAGATGCGGAATTCAAGGAGATTACAAACAGTAATTACAAACTTAATTTTTAAGAGATTACAAACAGGATGGAAAATAAAAGCAGAGCAGAGGGGTTAGGCATGTGGGCAGAAAGCTAAATGAGATCCACCTTAAGAGGGAAGAGGAAGGGCTTGAAACACCAGTATTTAATGATGGTTTCAAAGTAGCAAAGACAGACAAGAGCAGCAGGTGGTACAGTTGGCAGATTTGGATGCTGATGTTACAAAAGATGTACTGGGGTGCTTTGTGCTAGGTCAAACATACCAGAACATATGATGGATGCCAAGAAGAGCTAATGAAAAAGGTCTGGGACAATGATACACACAGTTAAATGATTGCAGTTACTTGTGTACTTTGTATGGCTGATATGTGGTGGGAGACTGGAAGGGGGAATTGCTTGGGCAGACCAAAAGCAGGGCAAATAAGGTTGCTGAGAGAAGTTATTAATGAAATGGAGAGAAGGTATCAAGGGAACAGAAGTGAGATAAACAAATGGACTGGGTGGGGGAAATGAAAGTCTTGGCAGCAAAAGGTCTAAATGAGGAGGAGGTAAATTACATGAAGAATATACATAATCCAAATGGATGAAGGGGGTGACAGAGTATAAATATAGGAAGATTATAGTGGTATATTAGAAATAGTGGTATGGAATTGAGCAAATGCTTCTAATGGCATTTTCTGGTAGTGAAGGTTCATTTAACTGGAAAAAAGACCCCAGCACCTTTTACAAGGTCAAGTTAAAAGTCCAGCATATAACAGTTATGTTTTATTGAGCATTCAGTGAACTCTAAGGTACAGTCCTTTTATTGATAGGGATGGTTGTTGTGATCTAATAGGTATTTTCCATCTTTAATTTTTATTATTCTAGTGACCTGAAACCCCCACTTGCAATCTTCAAAATGAAAAAATATCTTCATAATTTATATTTATATAGAATGAATCTCGTCAATTTCGTTACATGGCTGCCATCCTTCGACACTGCTTATTAACCACGGGCCCTACTGAAGACAAAACAGAAGAGCTGCACAGGTTGGTAAAAATGCAGCACCAATCTATTTTTAAAGGTCATTTCTTCTTTAAAAAATAGGGAAAATTTTACTTTGCCTAAAATCTAAAATGGAAATCTGAGAAACAATACTATTAGTTTTGACTAAAATATTATTAATCTTTTGGTGAAAACTGTCTGAAATACTATTTTAGCATGTCCAGTATTCCAGAGGGAAAGTATCTAGCACTATTGTTGTTTTTGTTGAATAGTAATGTAGCTGACTTATTTGAAATCTCTTCTTCTGGCTGAGGTATAACTGAGGCTGAAAACACATATGGAAGTTATAGATGTAGTGCAAATTGAAAGAGAATGCAACTTATGTTGTTTTGCACAGCAGCTGATGGAAAAAGTGCATTTTGAGCTGTTCATAGGGCCTGGTAGTGAATTATCTTCAAACACACTATTCCACACTATCTCTCAGCTCTGAAAGTTAGCATTACCATTGTCTTTTTCAGAGATGTTCCTGTATCTAAGGGTAGGATCTCTTGAAGATCTCCTGAACCAGCATTCTCCAGGAAGAAGGATATAGCTTTTCACTTTTCACACCCAGCAGTCTTGAAAGTGTTAAATGAACTTGATTATAATCTTGGAAAGCTCTTAGAGATCAACAGTCTTAATAGGTGAACACTAAAATCCTACCTCAGAGCCCTTCTCAGTTGTTGCAGACTGGTTTGGAATAATATAGGATACTGCTGTAGTAGTTGTCATGACTAAAGTTGGTGCTGAGTGTGTTCTAAAAGGCAGGGTTTTGTCTTCTCTTCTGGTTATGGCAGGTGTTTTGCACCCTCATCCTCCTTTAAGGGAAGAGCTTGTGGGAATAAGTTCCCCACTGCTGGAAAAATTGTACAGTTTTGGATAAATTCAACAACTACAAGAAGACAGAGAATAACCCTTAGCATTTAAGCTTGTACATAGGCAGCAAGACTGCCTAATATTCTGGTGAATTATTTATACAGCTGATGCTTCTCCCAGGAAAACATGTCCTGTTTCCTTGACCAGGAATCTGACTAATCTAATCATGCTGCAAAATGTATCACACAGTAAAATGCAGTTATCTTGTGAAATTACAAAAGAATGTGTGTTACATAGGCCCTTATCGTTCTAGCTTTTGAAAACACTTCCAGATTAGATCCAAAAAGGGCTTTACGTATAGAAGTAGCCATCTGTGGAGAATATGTGGTATTGGTGTGATTTCTGCCCTTGCTTTTTTCAGTCAGGAGGGATATTTTATGTAGAGATGCTGCCCACATGAACCTTATAAAGACACCTAAGCAAGGCAAGGATTTTCCATAATTCTGAGAGAGGGTAGCAGAAGAGAAATGAGAATTATTCTGGCTGCCTTGTGTCACTTCAGTTGTTTCCTGTTCTCCATCAGACTGCACTGCATCAGTCTTTCTGTTATGCTGGGAAAACAACTTTCCCTGTTAGCTGACTATAGCTACTTGGTTTAGCTCAAGGTGATAGAAGGAATGCAAGTATAGTACTGCACTCAGTATTTGGTCTTGATATTTGTCATAATAAGGGTTTTTTGTTTGTTTTTAACAAGCTAGAAGAGCACTGCACAGGTTTTTAATTTTGTGATTCAGATATGTTGACCCGTTTGCAGAAACCGAGTGTTGTCCTTGAATGCCACAGGGTTCAATAAAAGCTGAGTAATTTGATGCACTTTTCCACTAAGAGTATTCATCACAAGGCAGCTCTGGAAGATAAAAGGTATGGTTAGAAATAATGCTCCTTTAAATCCTCAGAGGGATCAGGAGCCCGGATCAGATGGCCCCACTTCAGTCCCCTGATGTATCTGGTCAAGCAACACTTTCATTCTGGATGGGACCTTCAATAATGAATGAGTAAACTTGTGTTAGCAATCTGTAGCTAAAAAAATGAGACTGTGTCATTATTTGGGCTGTTCAGTGTACCAGGCTCTGCCTGTGCAGTCTTTATTGCTAGAGATGAAGTGTGCATCAGGAGCAGAGTGCAGCTTCTCACTCTGCTTTCCACCTGCAGCCCACCAGTAAGGCAATTAGGAAAACAGTGTTAAAAATGGAATAAAATAAAAGCAGTGTTGAATGAAGAATAAACTTTTTGAAGCATCAGAGAGGTGTGCCTATTAAAATTGCCTGTCACTTGCAGATCTCTGGGTTTGTAAATCTGCAGGTAGATCTTTAAATGAAGGCTTCAGTCTGTTTGAGCACATTGTAATGCACGCCTGTGCTCTGAATGTGTAAGTTGAGGTTTTATTTTATGTGAGTATCAGGTGTTGAATGCATACCCTCAGCTGTGATGTACTGATTGTCACTGTGATTCTATTTGTAATAAATAAGTAGAACTTACCTATAAAAATATCTTAACTAGTTTAGTACCTGGTATTGTCATCCTTGTGGTTCTGTCACGTTATTGCTTAACGTTTGAATATGAATGGCTTAAAGCAGCACATATTAAGAATGAATGCCATTTTTGCCCACTAACAAGGTTTTAATCAAGGCATTCAGCAGCTCTAAATAGGCCTTTGCTTCCAAATTTGCATATCAGGAGGGGGCTGGGAGCATGAGTGGGTGGATGTCATGTCTCAGTGATTAATGATCCCTAGGAAGCCGAAAAGGGGAGAGTAATATACGCAGTATTTCTACCCCCTGGAGTAGGAATGCAAACACTATTGTGCAGATCTGTGCATAGTCACTGACTTCCTGGTAGCTGGAGAATTTCATACACTCCTCTACCACAAATAAAACTGTCAGTGGAGTGACAAAGATCAGAAAGCCGGGCTTCATTTATTGAAAAGAATAGCTCAGACACAGTGATCCAGAAAATTAATTTTGTAGGTGTTTGGGAACTTGGTTGTTTAATAAGAAACTGGTAAAAAGCGAACTTTTGATGAAAGGCCTGAAGCCACCAAATATTTGTTGAATTTCAGTCTGTTTTTTTTCTGACTATTCCTCAATTATTGGAGAGGAATAATTTCCATGATACAAAAGACATATCTGAAACAGGAATTAGAAACAAAACAAAGAGAACGAGCTTTCCAGAAAGTAGAAGTTGCCTGAATTTCAGTTGCTAAAAGAGCAAAAGGGAGATGGCACAGTGTGGAACAGCCACCCAGTCTGATCAGACCCAAACCAGTACATTTGTTAGAAATCCTATTATGTTTGATTGCCATGGTTTCACTTTCTCTTTTACTAATGCTTTGTCAGAATTGTATTAAAAACATAAAAAGTGAGGGCAGGTTCTAAGTAGATATTGTTAAAAGTGTTAAAAAAAGTTTATTGGAAAGTTTTCTGTGTTCTTGGAGCACTTTGCCAATCCTTGAAGCATCATGGCTCAGTTTCATTTGTAGTCTGTATATATAAGCCTAAATAATTATGTAGTATCTCTAAATATATCCATTTGCAAGTTTAGTTGGGCATCAGTGGGTAAGCAAGGACAAATTCTAATTTTTTCCAGCATCTGTATTATTTAGCCCTGAGTCTATATAAATGAGAACAGGATAGATAGCAAAATCAAGGGATATGTACCAGACTAGAGACTCCTGCAAAGTCTGTTCCATCTTCTTTAAAGAGGAGGAAGAGGGACCCTGTGGTCCTATTTAAATCACCTAACAGATATTTGGGAGGATCCTGGATTTGTGCTTTGAAGATGCAAAGACTGCCAGTTACTGAAAGATGATGCTTGATAAATCTTTTTATTTTTTTACTGTGTTAAAAGTCTTCTGTATTTCCTGTACACTACAAGCTGAGTAATAGTGAAGATATTTCAGGGAATTGCAGAAGTCCCATGGTTACAGGAGAAAATATTTTCTGTGGTATACTTTGTCACGTTAATGATGGGAATATGGGTGTGTTGTCAAAGGTACTAAGTTTCAAGGAGAAAAAAACCTCCTGACTGCTGCAAATCAATGTGAGAGTTCCCCCTGCTGTCCTGCAGGATCAGCTGCTGTAACATACTGCTGGAATCTGTGCCTTATCTATGGGAGAGGATACTGTGGGGGCTGGCAGTAACAATGCAGTGCTGCAGGGTAGCTTTTGGGGCTATGGTCTTTCTTTTTGCTTGTTTGTTCCAAGAGCCAGCACTCAGGTGGTAATGCATGCCACCTTCTTTAAAAATGGAGAGCAAGAAAATAAAGCATTGTTTGAGTTGCAGGGCTTCTTTTTGGTTGCAGTTGTACTAACAGTTCATGGTGAGTTGTATTCTGTTTTTAATTGTTACAAATGAATAATGAATTTTTTAAATCTGTTTCAGCAATGCAATCAATCTCTTAAGCAATGTTCCTGTTTCTTGCTTGGATGTTCTTATTAGTCCATCATCTCAAGAGGAAACAGATATAAAATACAATGATATGAATATGGGAGCAATTCAAATTCTACTGGATTTCATGGAAAAGAGAATAGACAAGGTATGGGCTGCAAAAATTCTTCACAAAAGGGGCCTTCTTTCATTAAAGCAAAACGTGTTTTAATGTAAAGCTTCAATAAGGAAAATAATATTAATAAAAATAATAAGAGCAGTGTTGAATGCAGAATGAACTTTGTGAAGCATCAGGGTGATATATTTATTAGAATTGATGATCTCTAAGTTGGTAAATTCCAGGCAGTATTTAGCATCATTATAGATGTCCTTGCTTCCAGATTGTGAAATACCTCAAAATTGAGAGCAAATTCTGATTAATATCTGAAGCATACTTGCTTGTGTGAGGATAAACATTTGGCTCTTTCTTTATGTCTGTGTAAAGTTCATATGGGACTCTGTTGAAGGGTTCATAGGATTTGAAAAGGAAAACTTGCTCTTAAGTGTTTTATTTGTGTTTGGTTTTATTTTAGGGAAGCAGCTATAGAGAAGGTCTCACTCCAGTTCTCAGTTTATTAACTGAATGCTGCCGAACTCATAGGAATATCAGGAAGTTTATAAAAGCTCAGGTAAGTCAAATATTCATCAAAATTTGCATATGAAGCTAACGAACTTTCTGAGGTTTGCACATGAGTGCAAGGCACTGGTACTTCAAAAGCACGGATGCTTTTGAATTAAATTACCCACGAAGTTCCCTGCAGTACTTTTTTCTGCTATGTCACTGGCAGCTGGCAGTCATGTAAAGCAATGGATACTATGGTTCCAAAGTTCCACAAAGCATTTTAAAGACTGTTAAATAATAATGTTAGGCTTATTGTAAAGCTGGTGTTCATGTGAATTACCATGCGTCATACTCAGTCCCGGTGAGGCCACGCCTCGAGTACTGTGTCCAGTTCTGGGCCCCTCAGTTCAGGAAGGAGATTGAGGTCCTGGAGCAGGTCCAAAGGAGGGCAACCAGGCTGGTGAAGGGACTCCAGCACAAGTCCTGTGAGGTGAGGCTGAGAGAGCTGGGGCTGTTCAGGCTGGAGAAGAGGAGGCTCAGGGGAGACCTCATCACTCTCTACAACTCCCTGAAAGGAGGGGGTAGCCAGGTGGGGGTTGGTCTCTTTTCCCAGGCAACTCTCAGCAAGACAAGAGGGCATGGACTTAAGTTGTGCCAGGGGAGGTTTAGGTTGGATATTAGAAAGAATTTCTTTACTGAGAGGGTGATCAGACATTGGAATGGGCTGCCCTGAGAAGTAGTGGATTCTCTGTCCCTGGAGATATTTAAAAAGAGACTGGATGTGGCACTCAGTGCCATGGTCTGGTAACTGCAGCGGTAGTGGTTCAAGGGTTGGACTTGATGATCTCTGAGGTCCCTTCCAACCCAGCCAATTCTATGATTCTATGATGTTACACAGGGAAAAAGAACTTGGTGTGGTAGCTAGTGAGGCTACAGGTGTTTTGATGGGTTTTATGTGAGCTTTTAGTTTGACCTCAGCAGGCAGGAGTTACTGGAATTGAAACTTTGGTACCAGTGTGTATCAGCTGCTCTGCCACCATAAAACCCTGTCCCTGAACAGAGATACTTCATCACTTTATCTCTTAAAAGAGCTGTTTAATACAGTACAGGCTGCGAGTAGGCTTTTAGCAGGGAAAAAAAAAAATACTTCCATGGCATGGCCAAAGATCTAGAGAATCTCTGTGGTTTGGTGGTTGGGTGTGGTGTTTTCTGTTTGTTTTGCTGCTTTTCCTGAAGTGGAATAGAGAGAATTGAAAAGATGACCAAGAGAAAGACATCTGAAACCAGCTGAGAAATGTTCTTTTCCTAAGTTGCAGTGGTTTTTGGATTGCACCGTAGATGCCACTCCCAAGTCAAGGCTGTGTCTGAATTCCATAAGTGGCAAAGAGTATATATTTTCTGCCTCTTTTATATATACCAGAAAAGTGGTTTTGACAAATTTAAGAAACTCCTTGCTGGTTTTGTTTGCAGCAGTTCTTTCCTAGGATACTCATCTGTCAAGTCACACACACACACACAAACACACGAAGTTGCAGAACCAAATGTTCAGAAGTTAGAAAATGAAGTTGTCTGCTTGTTGTTATGACATCTCAGCATCTAAATGTCAGGATATAATTGTATGCTGTCTCCTACCACTGCCTCATAGTGCACAGAACGGATGGATACTGCTGACTGCATGAGCGGATGTTTGATATTTTGAATTACCCTCATTGTTAAGTGTTGGCCTTGGGCTTTATTTATTGTTCACTATTCAAATTATGATCTGAAGACAGAATGATTCATTACCTCATGGACTGTCCTATGGCACTCATCACTGTATTAGTATTAGAGTACTCTAAAAACATTAATTCATTCTTACAACACTCTGTGAAATGGCAGTCATGGTTCTATCCCCATTGGGGAAAGTAAGCAGGGACAAGTAAAATGTTTCTGCTAATTGTTTGAATACTTAGTTTGAAAAGTCAGTCTGTTTCTTTTCAAAGTAGTCAATACTGCAACATTAATTTGTTTAACTATCAGCTCCCAGTGAGTCCAGTTTCCCTAATAATTTTGCAGTAATTTTTCCATGAACATCATGTTTTACATTAGAAACCTTGAAAAAAACCCACCTTGCTATTTTTTATGGTAGTTTGGTTTCATTCCCTAGTAAAATATTGAAGATCTGTAATTCTTATAGGAATAATGAGATCATTCAATATTTAATATTATGGCCCAGATTTATTTGCAGATCCTATCATATCCTGTGAACATGAAAAAAGTTATTGTAGGTTTTGAGTCTGGAGGCATATGCATAAGGAGGTGGAAGTTAGGCTGTAAACCTTATTCTTCAGGTCCCTGAAGAATATATTTCAGGCCCCTCCTGCCATTCTTGAAGGTTGATATTAACATGTTAAATACTGTTTTCTTCAAAATATTTTTACAATTTAGCGTTTAGGAGAGTGTTTTCTGGGAGGAGCACACATTTCCTCTATAGGTGTGAAGCCAATATTTGAAATTTATGGTAGCAGAACTTATGTGACTTATTTTCCTGCTTTTTCACTTTAAGTGTATTCATTGTTGTGTATAAATTGTGCATCATGTTAATAAGTTTCCTTAGGCTAGTTTTTTTAATGCTTTTACCAGATATGTGAGCAAAACAGAAGAAACAAAGGACATGAGGTTACTGCTGCTTGTTGGCCAACTATTTTGGGACACTTATTTGTGCTCTTAAACTCCTAAGAATAGTCTTTTTTTTTCTTAATATCTGCATTTGAGACCGAGTTCTCTTCTGCTCAGGATGACAGACCAAAAGGCTTGAATATATTAAGAAGCAACAATCATTGGGTTTTTTTGGGTTTTTTTTAGAAGCAGAGCTTGCAATATTTTCTTATTTTGTTGACTCTGTTTCTTTTCTGCAATGCTTGGATAGGTGTCACAGTTTAACACTGGCCCGGCAATTAAACCGAATAACAGATGCTCTCTATTAATCTCTCTCTCCTCCTTGATAAAGAAAGGAGAGACAATAAGGGAGAGAGACTTATGGGTTGGAAACTAAACTGCACAGCTTTAATGAAACAGTAATGATAAATAGGAAAAAAATTACTAAATATATACAAATATACAGGAAAATGGATACCACATTCCTCCCCCCTCTCCCCCCAATAACTCTCACGTCACCACCGAGGCTGCAGGGCAGCCCTGGGAAAGTCCAGGCTGGACTCTTGGAGTCGGCAGCAGTCAGGAACTGGAGGCAGGAACACACAGATATGGGCTGGCACGGATCAGGACCACAGGCAGACGAACGGACAGGATCCTTCCAGGATGCCGGGTGAGGGAAGGGAAGCAGGAAAGGCAGGAAGGGCAGGCAGCCGGAAGCTGGAAGCAGGAAATCATGGCTTGGCCCTTGTGATCCCTCAAATTTATACTGAGTGTGACGTATATGGGGTGGAATACTCTGTTTGGTCAATTCTGGCATCTATCTTGTCCCTTCCTCCCCAAAGGAGGGCTGCAGGTGGGACCTCTCTACCCTCCTGGAGGGTAAAAGTTTTCCTCAGAGCTGAGCAGTGTCCTTGGCTCTGCACACCAGTCTCTAGTAGTAACTATAAACATCAAGTGTTACCAGTCCTAGAAGCAGACACTGTCTGAGAAACTTGCTGTTAATTTCAGCAAGTGCAAATACTTGCAAGAGACTTAGCTAAAAGCAAAAGTACAAGACAGAAAATCGCCTTTATCCTGGCCCAAACCAGGACAATAGGTATCACCATGCATTCTGTGTCACTTTTCCTTTTTCTTTGTTTTTGTGCTGCCAGGTGCTGCCTCCATTAAGGGATGTATCAAATCGTCCAGAAGTTGGCACAACAGTGAGGAACAAGCTTGTGCGCCTCATGACACACGTTGATCTTGGAGTAAAGCAAATTGCAGCAGAATTTCTTTTTGTTCTTTGTAAAGAGAGAGGTAAAAATCACTTTAGAAAAACTTTTGCTGAAGATCTTGTTGTAATGAGAATATTTTCCTCTAGCTGTAATTCTCAATTCTCTTAACACTGTGCTGTTTTATTTTTGTAGCTGCTTATAGCTGATCTAGTTTTCTGTATCGTTCTCTGCAGTTGACAGCTTGTTAAAATACACAGGCTATGGTAATGCAGCAGGATTGCTGGCAGCAAGGGGTCTGCTAGCAGGAGGAAGAGGAAATCATTGGTACTCAGATGATGAAGATACAGATACAGAAGAATACAAATCTGCAAAGCCAAAGTATAGTATTGTTACCTATTCTGCATATCCTGTTGCAATTTAATTGTTTTGACATAACTGTTTTGTTTCACCTTTTCTGGGGAGGGTGGTTTTGGAATTATGTGGTCTGATATTAAATGCAGTCTTCTGTTGACTTCATGGTTGAATTATTGAGAAACCAGCCTCTTTAATTCTAGTAGGGGGACCTATGTAAAAATGATATGTTTCTGAAAATGAAATAAGGAACAAAAAATGCAAAACATCTGAACATCCTAATGTGGATGGCATGCAGGATGCACATGAAAGTTTCAGAGTACACATGTGTTGTCCCTTTAAATGGATACTTTAAAGATGAAATTAAGTGAGTATATAGGAGGCTATCAGAGATGATCCTGCAAAAGAGTAAAAAAGCAGGCCAAATGAGTTTGAAGAGCAGCTTACAGGAGGCATTAAGAATCAAGAGAACCTTGTAGACAGGGTAATGAAAAGCTGGAAGCCTGCAGTGTGTATATGGTCATTAGATGGTTGAGATAGAACTAGGCAGAAAAAGGGGGCAAGTTGACAGCAAAAAGCTAAAAGAATTATTTATATCACTTTATTTATGAGATGAGGAAGTTTGAAGTATTTTCAGGTGGGATGCATTCCTTATAGCATCCTTATTATGAGTCTGAATAACTGTTTAAAATTCAAGCGTGAAAAAATATTTTTTTTTTACAAATTGAGCAAATTTTAGAAAGAAAATATAACTAGCTTAATAAAGATGGTGTTTGCTCCAGGTTTTTCAACTCGCATGAAGCTGTCAAACTGCTGTTGTTTGTGGGGTGTATTTCTCTTACAGAGAAAACAGGTATCAAATGTGGCTTAAGGTTTTAAATAGGACTTTGTGAAAAAGAAACAAATCAGTGGGTCTAGTTTCAGATTGCCTGGTACTAGATATTTCCTGAATAACTGAGTAGGTTACATAGATAAGTACAGGAGCAAAATAACTTCTAGAAGTCATGCATCAGGAATCCAATATATTTGTTCAAAGGATTTAATAATCATATAGAAGCTCTGTCGATTTTTATTAATTGTAATTGATTTGGTGTTAGAGGTTTCAATTTGTCATGATACATTATGATTTTCATTTCTGCACTTCAGGATTCTTTTTCTTGCTCTTTTGTTTTTGCTCTCTTTTAAACTCCTAACAACCAGTTATATGCATAGAAGTAGAACTAAACCATCAATTTAGTTAAAAGCTGACACTTAAACATTCAAGACAATTGTCAGTTGCTGTATGCTTCTGATTTCTTGTATTGCTGTTAAATGTTTGTAAACTGCTTGAAAAGATAATTTGCCCTGACAGTGTTCTTTCAAACTAGTTCTCTGCTTTTGTTATCATTTCTGTATTGCTGTTCACATCTTTTAGCAGTGAAAATAGAACTGACATTGTAGATCCTCAAAGGAAAGTAACTTTTATTTAGCTCAAGAAAAAAAAATTATGGGAGGGGAATAGTAAACATTCAATGATTTCTTCTGAGTAAGAAAACATAACTGGAACCTGCCTACTTTTTTAAAATCAAGCCTGTACAGAGTTAGTTGCAAACATGTATCTGTCAATCTGTTCCCCATCTGTGTCATTATTACTAATGACATTGTCATTATTACCACTTTTATTCCTCTGCTTCCAATGACTTGTGTACAGGTTATAACATAACAAGTACTAGTGGACTGTGTATTTGAGTAGCTAGCCAGAAATTAATACAGTTAATCAACAAGAAGATAATATCATGATTCATGGGAAAAGGCTACAAAAAGATGTAAGTATGAAGGCTGGCTCTTTATAGTGCAGTTCAGACAGTTTTAGTCCTGGTGATTTCTGTTAATGTGTTCTTTTGTTCTGTCAAGAGGACATATTTCTGTATGTACATATTTCTATAGAAATCTTAACTGTATTGCTTTTCCACCTCCAGCATTAACCTTATCACTGGTCATTTAGAAGAACCAATGCCCAATCCCATGGATGAAATGACAGAAGAACAAAAGGAGTATGAAGCCATGAAGCTTGTCAACATGTTTGATAAACTTTCCAGGTATTGCATTGTAGCTGCTTTTGAGGGAGGCAGTTCATATCCTGTCTCTTTACTAAGGTTTAGTTCTTCAGTATAGTGATATGATCAGCTTCTTTGCAGGATTAACTGCAGAGACTCTGCACTTCAACTGCAGAGAAAAATGTTTCATGCTTCAAAGAAAAGAGCAATATGTAACAGGACTTCAAAGCAAACCACTTTAGGAGAGGAATGGACAGAATCAGGAAGATCTGGTGGTGAGGGGAACTGCCTTCTAAATAGGATGAAAGTAATGAAAAAATTTTGCCTTTTAAAGTATTGGGGACAATCCAAGCCCAAGGCAAGTGTACTCATTTTCCCCAAGTCAGTGAGCAGCATCTCAGTGGTAACTACTTGTATCTGCTGTTTATATGAAGAACAAATGCAGTGTGAAAATTGTTGTCATCAGAAGCAATAAATTATATAATGGAGCAATTGAAAGAGAATTTACAGTTAAGAATTATTGTGAATTTATTAGAGTAAGTGTGGACTGGATTACAAATGAGCCTTTATAATTTGTTTTCCATGACTGAGGTAATGCCATAAAAGAAAATTAAACTTAATGTTACATAAAGTTATATGTTATTGTTACAGAAAGTTTGTTTATTATATAACTTTCTACACACAAAAAGGGAACAAACCTCTGCTCTTAGCTGTAGTTTTCTCTTTGACTCAATAATCCTAGAACTGGCTGTTTTTTCTTCCCCCATACTTGTAGCCATATTGGAGAGATTGGCAAACATGTAGTTTGTTTTCTGTGTAGGCAAACTTGTACATTCTTGAGGAACACTTTGTGTGATACTAATTTACCATTGAAATGAGCAGTAGGAATTTAGACAAACATTAAAGTGAATCATTCTTCAGACATGGGAAAACTCAGCAGCTAGAAATATGTTTGTATTTTGTGAGAGTCTGTAGATATTAAGATAAAAGGTTGTATTGAAAGAACTTCAGCAAACCAAGTATTTTTACATCTCTGTTAAAAATTAGGAATACAGCAAAAACTATGGAAGACTCTGGATTTTTTATTAGCTGACAAAGAATTATAAGCAAGAGTGAGAGAAGGAAAGGATCTAGGAACAACTGATCCTTCAGTGAAGTAATTGGATACTTTTTGACTTTATTTGCATGGAAAGCAGGTGTAGTATCTTACAGTCTTTGTAGTGAAGTGAAGAAAATGCAACGCACGTGTACTCCTAGCTGAACTACCATGTAAACTGTAATGATTGCTGTGTAAGCTAGAGAATTAAAAGCTGAGTGTTAGGGGTGCCACAATAAAACAACTCAGTGCTCTGAAACTTTTTTAAAAGGAAGATTGAGACCGGAGATGAACTAAGACTGAAGGCAAGTCAGTTGCTCTCACTATAGCAGCTACACAAAAAGTCCAAATGGCATTACTGTAGCATAAGAGCCTTTTCATTTTGAGGGATTGAAGGCACCTGCTGCATTGCCTGCTACAAGCTGACAATAACTGAGCAGCTGGTGCCCTGTGTCACTGCTGATCCTGTTGGTCAGTAGCTTTACTTTCACCTTGGGCTTTCTGTGTCAGTTACATCCACCTGCAGTTTCTTCTGTAGCACTTAGACTGCAAACTCCTCAGGGCTGGCATTCTTTTTGTTGTAAGGTTTCTGTTTATTTTTTAGTATAGTGGTTACTGTGGGACAGTGTTGTTGGTGTGACCCTTTATGTGTTGTGATAATATGAATAAAATCACTTGACTGTTCTTCCCACTCTTTTTGTTTTACTGGAAATTGGGCAGGGGGAGGGAATAAAAAAAAGAGTAAGACTTGGTTTTGGGAGACTGTAGGATATTTTTAATGGAAGTAATTGAGTGCAATTGTGGGTTTTGTCAATGTCCCATAAAATGGAAAGTTGCTGGTCTTGTCCACAAGAGGAAGGATGCTGACAGTGCAGTTGGAATTGAACACTTCAGCCTCCAGCTTGAGCCATTCAGTGCTAGGAGTTTTCAGAGACTTAAATCTTCCAGTGGAATACACTTTTTTTTCCTTTGTTAACAACCTACAAATTTAAAATGAAGGCTTCTTTGATAGGAGTTTTCACTTGATTCTGTGTTGAGGCAGACTCCTGGGGGCAGGTTCCCTGCTTCTGTTTTGTTGTGGTCACCATAGGGGAGCTGAGCAGTTTCAGTTTGGTGTAGTGCTATAAGAGGGGAGGAATTTGGTCAGAGAGCCAAGTGGTCCTTCTTCTAATCTTGAATGTGTTTGTGTAACTTCTGTCTGTGTAATCTGAATAGGAGCTTAGAGTGAACTTGCATGCAGAACTGGTGTGCTTAATACACTTGTCTTGTCCCAGTAATGGAAGTTAATCTTGAAAGAAGTAGCATGCTTTTATTGGAGAAAGGCTGGGGGGGGGGAAGTTGAAGGACTGAAAATCTTCCCTTCCTGACTGATGAGGATAATCAGGCCAGTCTGTACCTTTTGGTTTTGACTGTCCCTGTATCATTCTTTAAAAGTTAGCTGGTGAAGAATTGAACCTGGAAAACAGGTTTGCAAAACAGCACTTCTACATTAAAAAGTTACAGACTTTATTAATGGCCATTAACAGTTTACACTACCCTTTGTGCAGGTTTATTTGAAACCATAAGTAATAAAGTGGTATTTTCTCCCTTGTTCCATAAGATAGCAGTGGATTACTGCTCTCCAGGTTTCTCTTAATTTTACTGGCACTGAAGAACTGAAACTGCTTTGAGGTGATATAAAACTAATCCATGCTTTTGGTTGCTTCAGGTCTTGCTTCTAAAGTTTTTCTAGACTGTTAGGTTGTTGGTATTCAGGCTTTTTCATGGGGTACTTGACCACTGACAAGGCTAAATTAAAATTAATCACCCAGTTTTGTTTTATCAAAATGTGTGGAGGAAAGCTGAATGTTATTCCTGAACCCATTTCCTCAATATTTTAGCACAGACTTGGGTCCTACAGAATCTTTTATGGAAAGTAATATTTTGCTCACATTTGGATGGATGAGATTATTTTTTAAAATCTTTAAATATATATAAATTATAACTGTAAATGAAGATGAAGCATCTTGATTAACTGCAGCTTTTGGGAAATGTAGATATTACTTGGGTAGTTTGCTGGATGCCTGAACTCAGCCCTGGTGAGGCCACACCTCGAGTCCTGTGTCCAGTTCTGGGCCCCCCAGTTCAGGAAGGATATCGAGGTCCTGGAGCGGGTCCAAAGGAGGGCAACCAGGCTGGTGAAGGGACTCGAGCACAGACCCTATGAGGAGAGGCTGAGAGAGCTGGGGCTGTTCAGGCTGGAGAAGAGGAGGCTCAGGGGAGACCTCATCACTCTCTACAACTCCCTGAAAGGAGGGTGTAGCCAGGTGGGGGTTGGTCTCTTTTCCCAGGCAACTCTCAGCAAGACAAGAGGGCACGGTCTCAAGTTGTGCCAGGGGAGGTTTAGGTTGGACATTAGGAAGAATTTCTTTACGGAGAGAGTGATCAGGCATTGGAATGGGCTGCCCAGGGAAGTAGTGGATTCTCCATCCCTGGAGATATTTAAAAAGAGACTGGATGTGGCACTCAGTGCCATGGTCTGGCAACCGCAACGGTGGTTCAAGGGTTGGACTCGATGATCTCTGAGGTCCCTTCCAACCCAGCCAATTCTGTGATTCTATGATTCTATGATTCTAACTTGGCCCTGGAGTAAATCTTTGAGCTTTGTCTGCAGTAAGCATTGGTAGTATCCTGTTGATTCATTGAGAATCATTTGGTGACTGTAAGGGTCTTCTCTGTATGTGATGCACATCTTTCAGCTTTGAAAAACTCCCCAAATCTGCAAGGTTTAACTCAACCCTTCATTTTTGCAAAGTGTCAGGTTAGCCATCTTAAATCAGTGTTGTATGGTATTCAGTCTGTTTATATAGTAGATTATTGGGAGTACTGTGTTAATTAAAATGTCTGGAAAAAAATGCTAACATTTTTTCTATTATAAATGGTAGGTAGAGTTGTATATTAATTGACTAATTTAAAATGTCAGAATGCTTTTTCCAGGCCAACCTTGTATTAATAGCAAGAATCCTTTTGCTGATGAAATGGTCTCCAATTATCACAGCTTGGGTTTTGTTGTACATTGAACAGAAGTCAACAAAACCAGTATGTAAGAAAAGCTGTCTAAATAAGCAGCCATACTCATTAGAAACACAAAATTAATCATAGGATGAATGAAGAAGGCAATGTTACATAGATTTTTTTTTTCCTCCCCTTTCTAATCATAGAACAAAATAATGCTACATGAAAGGATCGGAACTATTATGTAGTACTCAATTATCAGGAGGTGAATAGGTCCCTAAAATGCCATTTTATCAAAGGAGCACTCTGGTGTTTACATGGTGGTTGTTTCATTACAGACACTGCCATTAATTCCATGTGTCAATACTGCACTACAGCACATGGTGCAGACAAGGAAGAGTTACCCTTCAAAACAAGGGAACGATTTTTGATTCGTTATGTAGCTAAATGGCAAGCAGGAAGCTAGAACTTGTATAGATAGATTTGAAGGGACTCTTGGGAGATCTGGAAGTGGAAGAAGAGAATGCGTTTTACCAACTCTTTAATTATGATGTGTTTCTAAGTACACTTGAATAGAATGCTTTGTTTGCATTAGAAAAACGAATGTTGCAAGAAGGTGTGTTTGAGCATATGGAAGGTTACAGAAGAACGTTCAGCTAGGTGTAAATATGCACTTTGTGTACATGTCTTTACCTTCATGGGTACAGAAGTACTCCTGCTGCCACCTACTGGGCTGAAGCAGTCTCTCTTCTGCCCCATAGATGGACCATAAAACGCCAGGTTCTGGATAATTCACTGTCTTCTGAGGTTCTGTGTGTCCCTTGCCACCAAGTATCTCAACTTAAACAGTAGTTTAAGTGGCCTCAGTTGGCTCCGGTTATCAAAGCTCAGTTGTGGTCTCTAAGGAGCCAGTGCTAACCAGGCAAATTGCTGAGGCTGGAAGAGCTGGAACCTTTCACACAAAGTAAGGATCAGGTGTGAGGGTTCTTACGTGGTTCTGAAGTTAGCTGAGTGATGCATCTTGCAATCTTACCTGAAATTCTCCTATTTAGCAGATAGTTATGACTGAAGCTAACTTTGTAGGCAGCCTGGACCATCTGTCTCCTGTATTTTTCCTCTGTGAAAAACAAGTCTTAAGCTTGTGTAGTGTTCAGAGCTTGCAGTCAAATCTTCACCAGTGAAAGTATGGTATGTTTTACACCAATTTAAGGCTAGATTATGGTTAGAAACTAAATAGGCTGAACCCTGTTTCTCCTCCTACCTCTTCTTTTGGTGGCCTAGAATGTATCTGTGTGTATAAAGTTTAGTTTGACCCAGGTAGCATTCGCCTGAGGAAGGATGTATGAAGTTCAGCCTCAGAACAGCAAACTTGTAACATGCATCATTCATCCCATTCAGGGACTTGCAAAGCAGGAAGCTCATGCAAGAACAGAAAGGTAACTGATAAACATCCTTGTTATTCTGCAACATCTGAGCTCAGCCTAGCTCGTAGTTAAAGTCTAGAGAGGAGGAAAAGCACTGGGAATGAACCTCCAGTGTAGCACTGTTCATAGTGGTGCTCTTGGAAGTGAGCACAGCAAGCTGAGAAGCAGGCTCTTGGGCAAGAAGATCCAGATGCATGTCAGTGACTCAGGCTTCTACATGATGTTTTCATGCAAAAGTCATTGCATTTATCCCCAAAAGACACCCCAAAAAAACACAGTTCAAGACTTGTGCAAATAGATGTCTTGTCTGTGGCACTGGGTGTTTGGTGTCTCCACAGGTGACTCGCCAGGGGAGTAAAAGTTTTGTCAAGTTCTGGAGTGTGTACAGCAGGATGTAAAAGTGAAGTACAAAAGGGAAGTTTCAGATAAAGAGCTATTTCTTTATAATTGACAAATAAGGAGACAGGACTTCTTAACAATATTTACAAGTACCTTAAAAGTATACTTATGTGAGGAAAAGGAGGTCCTCACATAAGGGGACCTTGTTTTCCTGTATTCCTCTTTCCTTGAACTGCTTCTTCACCTTTTACTAGCCATTATAATTTATTTTTTGCCAATAATAAATTGTAATGACTAAATTATGCAATTCTGTGACTTCTGGCTGCAATGTTAAGTGCTACAACTTAAAAGTATGCGTTGTTTTTAAAACAAAAATCTAGGATCCACTTAGCTTAGAGAACAAGCAAAGGTGATTTCATTATTTGTGGCTATATTTTTACTTTTGGGATTTAAATACAAGCTAGGACTTACTCATCAGGTTATTCTTCTCCAAAATTAAGTGTACTAGACCACTACTAAGGCTACTTAGTACTACTTGGACTACTACTTGAGTAAGTGGCACTGAAGAATTATTGCAAGGCTGATTACAGATTTCAGAAGACACCATGATGTTTAAAATTTAAAAGCTAAAAAGGCCTCAGACATGTGGGATTTTTTTTCCTGTGAAAAAAGTCTGCTACAAACAAAACTCCAGAGCACTCAGGCTTTACCTTTGGGGCACTCTCACAGCAGACAGAAGGTTCTAGTCCTGTTTGGATGCCAGAGTCCAGCCTGTGCTCTTCCAAGTATGATCAGTGCAAACTTCCCTGGACCCCATTTTCCCACCCAGACCTGGTTAGCCAAACCTCAGCAGTTTCTCCAGGGACATTTGTGAGTTTATCACTGTAGCATCTGATTGTCACATCTGCACAGGTAGCTGTATTGTTCCTGCTGGTTTCTGTTCCTCCTGAGAATCTTTGAAACTAGTGCATGAGTGGTGTGTAATTTGAGTGTTGTCTTTCTTACTCTTTCTACACTTGTGTGCAAGCAGTTTTGTCCCATTTTTCAGGCAAGATAGTAGTGCAGACCAGACACAGAGCTGGTGAAATGCCTTTACTGCCCTGTTGAGTGATGGAGTTTCATTGTCTGGTGGTATATGTGTGTTAAATAGGCAGTTTTACTGGGTTGCCTTTCAAGCACACCAAGCCTCCACTCTGATTTAAGGTGACTCCTGAATATTTAGAGGTAGTCCTCATTTGTTTATTTTTTTTTAAAGCAGAAAAATCAAAATCTTATCTTTGCCCTTACAGCTTTTGCCATAATCCATACATAAATGAGGTGATAAAAAGTAAGGATTAAATAAATCTTTGTTAATACTTTTTGATTGGCTTAATCAATAATTAATCATCTCTTAGATGAGGCTGTAGCTTGTGGAGTAGATATAATTGGATTAGCTGCTGAGAGGCCTTTGGAGCTTTGAAGAGATTAAAATGGCTGTCAATCCTGTAATTAAACTGCCACAAACAAAAGCAATAGTATTAGAATAAGTCAGCTTTTTTTAAATGAATCAACAAGTACTTACACACTCCTAGCAGTGGTGTGGACAGAGTCTGATCTTGTAACCGATTTATTTCCTTCAACAAGATGAATATGTATCAAATCCTTGTTTTAATTGTCTGGGTGTACATTGGCCAAATTGGCCAAAATTTTAGGAAGAAATGGTGGTCAGAGAACTCCTAGAAGAAAAGCTAGTTTGTGTGTCTAAACCAGTGAACCTGCTCCTGGGCTTGAGCCTATTAGGCACTGACTTTTCATGGTGTCTTTAATTGGCTAAGTAGGTTTGGCCCACATGAATGAAGTCTTTATCTGTCCCGCTCTTCCCCTCCCACCTATTTTGGAAGGTTTTTTGTTCCTCTTTCTTCAAAACAGAGAGCTTTAGCAGAAATAACTTCCTTTTAAAGGCTCATTATGTACTAGCGCATATACTGTATGTGACTGTATTATATACATGTGAATTGATATGTGTGCATATGCTAATATATATTCTTTTTTTTTTTTTTTAATCTCTTACAGAGATGAGCTTATCAAACCAATGGGAGTGAGGCCGGATGGCACAATGGCTCCTTTGGAAGAAGCAGTCAGCCAGTACCATACCAACAAGCAAGACAGTTCAGATTCTGACTAAAGCATCATCACCTGCTTCACTCTCGATTCTCCTCTAATCCTCACTTCTCCCTAGAGCCACGACATCCTTTATCTAAGCATTTTATCCTCACGTTAGCCAGCATCACTTTTAACTATTCTTTTATTGGGCTATGAAAATCGCGGGTCCGGTGGTGTAATGTCTGAATTTTTATTATGTCTGTTTAAAGAACGTTTAGTTTATGATCTTTATTAATTTAAAAGTAAGTGTAAAATAAAATATAAACACTTCAATTTTCCGGAATCCTGTTTCCTGAACTCTGTAGGTTTTTCCATGCTTGATATTTTTTTATTGTCTTGCCAGTCTCTCCCTTTATATAATTTTAAGGAAAGAAGTGTGTTTGCTTAATGGCATTAGGAGCAAAGGGTGTTTATACTTAGAATTCTGATTTTGCTGCTTTAAACTGGCATTCCACAGTGATTTCAGAGCTACCCTTTAAAAAATGTCATTGGATTTCTTACACAGAAGTGTGTGGATTCTTAAGATTTGACATCACTGACTGCTGCTAAAATTACCTTTAAATTGGGAACAAGATCGTGTACGTTGTGTGTCCTACTTCTGCTCCCACTCCCTTTTATGACTACACAAATATGTCCCACTCCTCTGTCTCTGGTTAAGTAAAACTGTCCCTGTTCAAAACAGCATCCAAGTATCTACATTTAAATGTTGCCATGAATGGGAGTGGACTGAAGTGCATGTGCAAGTGTTCTACTGAACTGGGCCCTGCTTTAGGAGGTTACCTATTATGCCTCACTTGAAGGGAAGTCGGACTAATCAACCAAGAAATATTTCCTTTTAGGGAGACTAGGAAGTGAAGGGAAGGTGGGAAGGAGAAGAAAGTGTCACTTTCAACTCTGTAATCTTTAAAAACAAAGATTAAAATCTGCTGCACCACTGTTGTTCCCTTTTTGCCTACTTGGTTTCTTGCTTTATGAGTTTCTCCCAGCATGAATTACACAAAAAATAATTCATGTCCTAGTTTGTAACATTCTTGTGAACCTTGCAGAGGTTGGTGGGGATTCTCCAGTTTGTCTTTGTTTCCTACAACCTGGGAGAGGTTCTCTGAACTAAGGAAGCTGGTGCTCAAAAACCTTGTAAAGGGAAGACTTGGTATAAAATCATACAAAAGGGAAGCCAACTGCTGTTCCTACGTAGCAACAGCTACAGCAAAACCCATCCATGTATTGATAATACTGTAGTCAGACCCCTTAAATATGAATCCAAAAGAGGAAGAGAGAAGCTGTCCATGAGTGAAAAATACATTTAGCTGCGTCTCAGAAATGTAATTCTGGGTTTAGCATTGTGCACTGGCTACTCTGAGCCCAGTATGGGGAAATACTGAGTACCCTACAGGTGCAAAGAGTTTATCAGTGCTCCCTGAGGAGCAAAACTTAACTAGCTCTGTTAATGAGGAATTGAGCACTCTCTTGGTGTCAGCTGAGGCTGTTTATTGGGGCTGGAAGACCAGTTATTTCACTAATGTTATTCAGTAATTTCAGGCTATTTAGGGATGAGTACAGAGTATGAAAAAGAGCAAAATCTCTGATTGTTGCTTTACAGGTTGTAGAATATGCTCCTACAATTAGCTGGCTAAAGAGTTTAATAAAACAATAGTGGCTCCAGGGACCTTGTTATAAATGGTATAGTGTGAGGCTTTTGTGGTCTGGCTCCTGCCAGTTTCAACAGGGCAACAATAGTCACGATAAACAGTTCCACTTAGTTTATCTTGGAAAAATACATGCTCGTGGTAGGCTTTATAGGCATGAGATGCTTCTTCAGTTAAAAAGAAAAAAAATGAGCTGTGAGCATAGAGGGTTCTACCTGAATCCTCCAGCTCAAGAGTGATTTTCATAATTGGGTTGCCTGTAGTTAACAGGATAGTTGGATACTGCACTGGTAGCAGTTACTAATCTAAAAGCACCCTGTTCCAAGATGGCAATTTGCAGAAGGGGTGCTGCAAGATTTTTGGCTTATCTTCAAAATGTAGCATAGGTCCCTCCTTAGCTGCACCAGCTGGAGATCTTGGTACAAAGTTCTACCAAAGCAATGGTGCATTGGCTTCCCTGCATTGCTGTCTGGTGTTGAGTGTTCAAAATAACTCTGCTTGTGTTAAGATTTCTCTTGGACTGGGAGTCTTGAGAAAAGCAAAGGAGCAAAGGGAGTACTTAGTAGTGTAAAAGAAAAAAGAAAAGAAGAAAAAATAAACCAAAACAACTCTTTGAAATTGTTTGTTTACTGTGAAATTATGATTTACTTGAGTCTATTTTGAAACCCAGAATTAGAGGTTTGGGCAACTGAACCTTCCTTAAACCATAAGAGCCTGACTGGCTTGGGGAATGTTACCTCTTTCCTCCCCAGCAGAGCATGGAGATGGCATATCTGCATTTGGATCAGTGTCTGAAGTTCCTGCCTGACATGACCGTGAGAATTTGCTGCCTCTTGTCAGCAGTAGCTCTGATAGAGTCATTAAATATGTATTTGGCTAATGCATTCCATCGGTGTGAGCTATTCTGTGTTACATGAAGTAACAGTGTTTGATTATATAAATGCATGGTTTTGCTTTTCCTCCAAAACACTTGAGTACAGCTGACTAAGAAAACACTTAATTTGAAAAAAAGGAACTCTTCTAAGTAAAATGTCAGTGGATTTTCTGGTGGTGTCTGTAAAGGTATTAGTTAGCTAGTGGGTTTCAGGGGCTTGGATGCTTCATCCCCAGAAAGCCTTTCACAGTCAGTCCTAAATACAGAAACTTGTGTTTCAATCTTTTTTTTTTTTTTTTTTTTTTTTTACATGCACACTCCAGGGTAATACAGTTCTCATTAAAGCTCATCTGTGATTTGGAAGATTTGCTTTTCTTTGTTTCACAAAGTTAGAGTTATGAAACAAAAGATAATGGAAAATTGCTGAAATTTGTCAGAAGATTCTGTTATTTTGCAAAATAGCTCAGATGTATTCGTCTAAATGTTCATGAAAACTTCCTGGCAAGTATTCTCAAATGGGAATTGAAACTTTATGTGCCCCAAAAGTGGTTTTCAGGAAAAAGGGACACTTATAATTTGTATAAAATGTTGTTGTGAGAAACTCACCAGAACTTTAACTTCCCAAAGAGGAAAACCCCATTAGCTTCAATGTTTGTTGTTGCTGTATTATTGTGTGTGGCCAAAAGAGATGTTTCACCCTATATCTGGATTTTTTCCAAGTACCTGAAAATCTGCCATGAATTAAAAGTAAGATAACAACTGGGCAATAGATTATTTATCTTACAGTTCTTCAAGCAATAATATTCCTCTACCTGGTTGAAAAATTGGTTGTCAAAGGTGACTTTAAGGAAGAGAATATTACAATGAAGCTGTTGTTTCAGCTGGTTGCCAAGGAACCTGGTCCAAAAGAGGAAAGTAAACCCCCAAAATATACAAGGTCCCAAATCTCCTGAAAAAGCATTCCACAACATTGTCCTTCACCTTATTA
Source organism: Calypte anna (assembly GCF_003957555.1). Classification (NCBI taxonomy): domain Eukaryota; kingdom Metazoa; phylum Chordata; class Aves; order Apodiformes; family Trochilidae; genus Calypte; species Calypte anna. The sequence continues at coordinate 55,100,348 of NC_044244.1, read as the reverse complement.
CCACAAAACAGCTAATAAAATCCTCTGCTTTAATAAAGCTGGCTGTAAAAAGACTGTTCTGCTGTTCAAACAGGGAGAGCCAGGCTTTGTCAGTCTTTGATGAGCAGCAAGTTAAACAGCTGCCCAGGTCAGATTCTTTTCTGGCCAAGAATGGAAAAATGATGATTTAGTGGTAGTGCAATGATGTAGCTCACTTTCAGGAGAAGACAAACAAAACAAAACAAAAGCACACAATTTAACCTGGCAAATTCAAATCTTCATTGTGTCAAGTCTTAGTTACTGGATGGCTCTGGCTTTTATGAAAAGTGATAGAGAGCATTTTCTGTCGTATAAACTTTTGCTGATCCTGAAGTTGGTCTTCTTCAAAATCCATGTTCCCGCTCTGATGATGCAATGTTTACTCTCAACCAGGAATTTTGTGGAGAGGTGATGTTCTTTTAGCTTTGCTGTGTGTTATCCTCCAGCTGGGTGTGCCTGGGACTGCAGAAGTGGCTCCAGAGCAGACAGAAGAGCCTGGGGAGGTGTTGTCAATCCTTCCTCACCACAGCTGTCGCCCTGCTGCTTGGGGGTGGCCTGAGAGCCGCGGAGATCCTGCCTGGGGGAGGTGGGACCTGAGTAGCCATCCAGGCCATCTCCTGCCTGTGGGTAACCAGGGCATCCAGGCAGATGGGTTGGATGCAGATGGGTGCATGGCACAGAAAATGGTGGTAATAGCCTATTTGCGGTAAAGCTGAGTGTTTTTCAGGGCTCCTCCTCTCACCACCAGCACCACTGCCTGCATGTGAGTCCAACTAATCCTCTGCTTTTGCGTGTTGCTTGGCCCTGTGGGAAGCTGGGCCTTTTTTAGGGTATTGGTTTTGGTTGCAAGAATGGGTGATGGTTTGGCTATGGGGTGCCTGTCCCTCATTCTGGAGCTGCACTATACCTCTGGGTCTTCCTTTTCCTCTTGAGACCAAGCTTCCATTCCTTGCTCTGTGCAAGGGAGGAAGAAGAACCACAAGAACCACAGGGATCAAACTCTTTTGTTGGGAAGGAGGTGGGAGCAGTCTTTGCAGCACCAGAGCCACTTTCAGTTCTACCATTAGATACCTTTAAGGGTCAGGCTGTTGCACAGCTACTCACACCTCAGTAGCCTCTGGCTAGTCTTGAGGACAGAATATGCAGTCTGACAGTCTGGGAGGAGGAAAAAAATCCCCAGATGCTGGCACTCACCACAACTGGTTGAACATGATCATCTGACAGGATGTAGCTTAGGTGAATTCCCTGTCCTGGCTGGGAGCAAGGAGGTCCAAGAAGATCAAGTAAGCTCCTGGAGCATCCCAGCCTCCTCTAGAGCAGGCAGAAGCACAGATTACTGAACTGCTGATGTGCTTGGGAATCGATCCTTTTGACAGCATGCCAATCTCTGTGGGGTACCTAGGCAGGCTTTAAGAGGTTGGTGGGGAAGGAATTATTCAGACCACCCATCTGAGCTGGCTAAATTACCCGGGGTAGTCTCTTCAAACTCCTTCTCCAGTCACGGATGAGAGAGAGGACAATTCAGACAGAGTAAGGCTAATTCGGGTGCACTGAATGACCCTCTGCAGGAGCTTTGCTTTCCCTCCCTCGACTACAGAGGGAGCCTGGGGAGACCAGCTGGTTACATTTAACTGCTAAATTGGTTGCCAAAAGATGGGTGGTGAGAATTCCTTCCCTTTTCCCCTTTGCCATGGACCACACTCTTCCTAGAGCAGGCAGCTTGCTACCTCTCTCTTGCCAATTCGGAGTGCTCAGTGCAGCGGGATACAGACCCCCCCCCAGGAACCATCCCCCCACGAGACAGGCGCTGCGTAGCAACAGTCGGTGGGTACTGTATAATATTGTGTGTGGGATTTCGTGGACTTCTGCTTCAATATGTCCTTTAAAGGACCTATGGTTTTGGTAGCCTCTTTAACAGCTTTCTTTGATGTAAGCTGAGTTTTACATGTTATCTGAAATTTAGAAAGCAAAGCAAAACCTTGACCCCAGAAAATGTACTTAGGGAGGTGCAGATAAGAGAGAAAATGTGTGAGTTCTCCTCAGATGTTACAAATGGTGAAGAAGGTGAATCCATTCAATATAAACCCACTGAGATTGCCCCTTCCTCTTTGCCTGGTAAACCTGCTACAAATCAATCCAAAAGCAGCCAGGATCCACCGGCTTCAGGGCATCTCTTTTACCTTTTAGAGGTCCTAACTTATGCTGACTGGGACTTACAATCCTCGTCTAATCAGAAAGGCCAATTCTTCATTCTGGAAGCTTAAAATACAGGTTTCTGCCATATAAAATCCAGCAAGTGTAAGAATCCCAATGTGAACCAAAACTACCATGATTCTAAGTCTTCAGGATTGATTTATACTCTAGAATTGATCTTGCCTGGTAAATCACAGTGCCGTGGCACATCCACACTTCCAAAGGCATTTGAAAAAATAGCAGTTTACTTTTTTTTTTTTTCCTTTTTGCAAAGGCAGTAGTGACTGCCTGGATTCCCTCCTGTTTTCTCAGTACCGAAATGCTCATAACACCCTGTTGGGGAGGAATAATTCCCATCCAAGTTGTAAAACACACTTATAAGTAGATGGGAAAAGCATGAACAGGGCCACACGGAAAACAAAACCGCCAGCAACAAGATCTTATTTTGCATGCTTCTCACTGTTGTATTTTTGCCCCAATTAGCATATTTTAAAGACAAGCCTTTAAAAAAAAAATCCCGCTATCTGCCTGAACTGTTCTCAGGCTTTGAACTTTTCCATCCTTTCTATTGATTATGGCCAAGTGACCCATATTTAAAAAGCATTTACAATAAAATTATAGCACTTTCTTTTGTGCTGCCGGCTTTCCCAGTGAAAAGCTAAAATGTTTTAAAATTGTCACTTTTTGACAGAGGTAATGGCTGTAATATATTTAGTCTCTTCCCCCTTGTTGTGCTTAAAATGGCTATGCTAATAAAGGGCACAGCTGTCGATACTTTATGGCCTGCTGGGGGGAAGAGGGGGAACGAAGGCAAAAAACAGATTGACTGTGTGTCAACAAATGCAGCTGGGAAAGAAAAAAAGAAGCCCCTTGAAGGCCCCTGCAACTTAAAGTCCAAGATAAATGATGTCCCTATGTTTAAAAAAAAAAAAAAAAATAGAGGTTGGAATTCAATAAAGGGGGACTGAAAAGGAAACTGCTTAAAACTGAAAGCCTTTTCTCTGCCTCTAGACAGCTTACAAGAGAAATGAGCAAAACTGACCACAGAAAGGGGGTGAGCGGCCAAGAAAGAAAACAAAAGCCTATCCTGGAAAATATATTGCGTCAACGAATTATCTGAAGAGCATTATCGCCGGCGGGCGGAGAGCGGACAGTTTAATGGAGATGCGACAACAAACTTTTACATGCTGCTGCCTTTTGGAAGCAGGCTGGTTTGTGCCCAGGCTGGAGGGGAGGGGAAAAGGGAGCTGTAATTATTCATAACAAATAAATAAGACCAGGACAAAATGATGGCCGGCGGGGTGCTGGGCTGGGCAGCCCTGCCTGGCACAGCTGTGCCCTGGGGCTTCGCTGCTGGTGCACCCCAATCTGGGTTGTTTTTTTTTTTTATTTCCCTAGGGTGGTACACGGTGGTACAAGCCTCCCTGGCCTTTGGGAAGCACTGTGGGGAAAAAATAAAATAAAATAAAATGTGCTTTTCCCCCTTCCTGAGGAGGAAACGCCATTTTGTGTCCTGGCAGCCCTGCAAGGTCCCCCCCCACCATGAAGTGTGGTGGGACAGGCCCCAGCGGCCGACACAACATGGCAGACACCGTCCTTCATGTCCCCTGCACAGCCATGGGATGAAGCCAGCAGAGAACAACCACCCTAGCCAAGCCTTTGGAGGGGGAAAGCAGTGGGAGCCCTGCCCCAGGCCGGGGATGGCAGTGGGAGAAGGGCCACTGCCATGGGGAAGTCCCCCTGTTAATGGCGGGCCTGTCCTCAGCACCCTGGCAGTGCTGCAGCTGAGGTGACAGCAAGGCTCACCCCTTCCAGGGATGATATAACCCAAGGACGTAAGCAGGATGCTTTGGTAGGTGGTGGTTTTGTTATTTCTTAACAAGTCACCTTTTTTTTTAAATTGGTAGCAATGTATGTTAGGGCCTAGCCCCATGCTTCAGATCAAAACGTCTCCTCAAATGGCTGCCTGGGAGGTGGAAACCCCCTGGGCTGTCCCCAAGGAGGGGCTGCCACAGGTCCTGCCCAGCCAGCCATGGGGGACCTGGGCTCACCACAGAAGGGCCCAGGGCCCTTCCCGAGGCACAGCAAGAGGAGAAAGAGAGTTGTATGGGGCATAGGGATGGGGACCTTGAGTTGCTGCAGTGAAGTAATGGCAGTACTGGCTACAAACCTGCAAGAACCAGGCAGTTTTCATTCCCTCCGTCATGGTGCAGCTTGTTTGCATGAGGCAAACTTTTAGTAATATAACAAGTGTCAGGAAGCCATTTGTTTATTGTAATCTCTTGGACAACCAAGGAAGATGAGGACAGTTTTTCCCAGCCTGAGGCAAAATGCCTTAGTGAGTATGTCTTGTGTTTCCCAGAAGTACAGCAAGAGGATGGGTAAGGCTAAGTCAGTGCCTACATAGTTCCTGTACTCACCTGGTCAGAACCAGGGTCCAGGCACTCCTGGTATCTGTTTTGGGTCTGGAAATAGAGGCTTTTCTGGAAAATAGAGACTTGGCAGAAGGTGAGGCCAGGGGAGACAGTCAGATTGGGAAGAACCTCCAAGCTTTTGCATCTGGAGGGTGAGAAGGTGCAATCTGGGATGGGATGTCCTACTTTTAGGTACTGTCTTCTGTCATTCCCCACCCACACCATTATTTTCTTGTATTATTTTTCATTCAAGGCCTTTTTTGCCCTGTTGGTTGCTCCCATTCAAAAGCCTCTGGAAAAGATGGAAGAAGGATTATCTGTTTTCTCAGTTTCCCAAGATTTGTGTATGTATATGCTTTTTAACCTCTGGCAGTTCCCTAAGAATAGGAGGAAGAAGAAATAAGTAACCAAAGACAAGGCAAAATCAGGAAATCAGCAAAAATCCTGAAAGAATGAAAACAGTCATGTCAAATTTTTACTAAAGCAGTGGGACATTAAAATGGCACAGTAAGTTCTCATTTCCTTTTGTAATTGTTTGGAAGAGTTTAGAAAGATCATATTTTTTTACTATTCCTGCTAGATTTCACTTGGTAAAACCCTTGCACAAGGAGAGGTCAGTACCTCCCGGACTTTCCATGTCTGTGGGATGAGCAGTTTGGCTTTGCTTTACTTTAGAAAAAGAGTGGTGTTTGGTGTGGCTGATGTGCAAGAGGAAATACTGAAAGGGAGCTGTGCCCAAGGACAGAAGAGGTAAGAGATTCCCTGCCTACATTTTGGTTTCTCTGACTCACTGTGAGTTCTGCTGCCTCTTAGTAGCTGACAGTTGGAAAAAAAGTGGAGAAAAAATAGAAAAAAATGCCTAAACTCTGAGTGTGGGATACAACCAAGAAGTTCACAGTTGTGGGTTGATAGCGATTTTACAAAGTTCTTCTGAAGTAGGATTACTGGTGGAAATTCATGGTCCTGCTTAAATAGGAAGTAATGATATGAGGAAAAAGTAATTCTAAAGTTGGTGAAGTACATACAGAATGACCAGAAGTAGCTCAGCAGTATCTGAGCTGTAAACTGCTGCTGGAGAAGATTGTCCAAAAGAAAACGTCCAACAAGTTCCTGGAAAACCTAGGGCCTGAGGGGACTCAATATCTGTATCTGTGATTTAGAAAACAACCTGAAAGTGCTGGAGATACTACAGAGATGGTGTGTAATGATCAATACCATGGAGTTACACAGAGGCTTCAGAGTTCCTGCACAGGAACTGCAGGGAAGTGCCTTTAGTCATAAGGAGCTGATCCCTTCCATACAGTGCTGGTGAGACCATGACTGTGGCCAGCTTCAGTGCATTTGATTCATGTATCTGCAGAGGCCTGAAAATCCCGGTGAGATGATTTATGATCATGCTGTTTAGCACACTCAGGGGAAGGCTAAGGGGAGGCTGTGTGGCAGCCAAAGCAGATGTTTTTCGTAATTTTTGCTTTGCAGGCCTCCACAATATTCCAGGAGAGCTGCAAACCCAGGATAGCTGCTGTTGAGCTCATAGGCTTGCTTTGTTTAATTGTCATTCACAGACCGTTTAATAGGGGTCTGGAGACCACAGGAACCACCAAAAGCCAGAGGTTGACAACCACCAAATACCTCCATAGGAAGAAGATACATAAAACTTTGTTCTATTTAATGAAGGTGAAAAAAAAACAAAATAATATTTTATGTGCATAACTGGGCCTTGAAGCAACGAGCTGTGAGGTCTTGTGGGCTTGCTGTCACCTGAAGTTCTTAGGTTGGTCAACTCACCTTCAAATCTGGGCAGCAAGGCTTGTTGCTGCCATTGGTGTTTCATGTGCTGTTGTTGGGCTGCAGTCCTTCAAAACATCTTGTGCTTTGTGCCAGTTACTTGTATTGCAGGTCTTCATGTCAAAGCTTTCTAGGTATAGTCTCTCACAGTCCTGTGAAACAAAACATTCTCAACAAGCAACAAGTAAAATTTTATCTCTTGCTTTTAATATTTTTTCATCGGGCACCTTTGTACATTGCCCTCATTGCTTGCCTATTAGTTTTAATGGTTAGTGACTTAAATGTCTTGTGTCTCAGCCACAGTCTGATCTTTGGATCTGGTGTTAATTATCTTATTTTAATCTGGTGCATGGGTCCCTCTGCCTCCCACCCAGGCTCTTTCCATCTCTGCTGTCCTTCCATCAAATGTGGGAGATGGATTTCTCAGAGGTATCAAGTCACCTAAAATTTGACTAAAAGAAGCTGAGAGAGAAGAGGGAAGGATTAAAGTGTGTGCTTAGCCTCTATAAAGTACTGGAGTATCCATATGAAAAAGAAGTTACTAAAAACGTTACTGTAGGTAGTGTTTTGGGCCAAGCTGGTACCTTCTTAGGTGCTCTGAGCAACTGGGCACAGATCAGTAGGAAATGGGGTTTGATGGTTCTTGTGTGCATGCGCAAAGGGTCTTTCTCAGGAATTTCTTTGATAATTGTTTCACCCTTCTAATAACCTGCTTTCTGATCACACTGACACTGTGTGTACGTGTTTCCCTCCCTTCCTTGTGCCCCCTCTGGTAGCTTTTAAACCCACTGGCCAGTTTCAGACTTACCTGTCAGTGCAGTGAAGTATCCGAGATACGACTCTCCTATGTGTTTAATGAAAACGTGTGCCCTGGAAAAATGAGAGGTGCAAAATGGGCCCTCAGCGAGGGAAAGGCTGCAGTGCAAGCTTGCAGCTTGCTGGAGAATTTCCCATGTAAATACCCCAGCTCAGCCAGCCCCCAGATCCCCATCAGATGTACATCTGCAGGAGGCCAGATATTAACCCTTCTAACACACTGCAGTAGTTTTACTGTCCTGCCTCATATTGCCTCCCTGCTCCTTTTGCTCTCCTCCACCTTCTCTCCCAGAAAGCCCCTGTCTTTACCCTGCCAGCTGGTGTTTAGAGGTGAGTTTAGGGATGCTTAGGGGACATTTAGGGGGTGATGCTCAAGCTCAAGGCTTCATCTTGAGTAAGCACCTTCTTGCTTCTCTGCCCCTCGCATGAGATCCCATCTTGGGAGGCATTACTCATGCTACAAGGGTGTCTGTCTCTCCACTGACTCCGGAGCAATCTGCAGTGGATCAGACACCTGCTTTTCAGACAATTAAATCCTTGAGTTTAGTTTTCATACTGCCTTTAATTAAGCTAGTTAGATCCCTAGACCTATTCACAACAGATGTGTTTTTCCAGGGAAATGAGGGTTGCTTTGCCTCCCAGCTGCCCCTGAGATGCCTGGTGAGGTGTGAGCTGCTACAGCCCAGGAGCTCAGAGCGTCTGTGCTGCCCTTGCCCACACCATGACCAAAACCATCCTGTGTTTCTGACTGGAAGGGGGTTCCTACTTGCCATGACAACTTGCTAGCTGAGGAACATGCATGCCCACACGTGAGTGCCCATGTGTATTTTTAGTCTGCTGCCAATGCTTCCGAGAGAGTTATGAGATGGCTGGAAAGGATGGATTTTGTCCAGACTTGTGTCTCTACCACAAAACTGGGACACGGTTCAATGCCAGTCAGGTGCTTCAGCCTCCTGTTTGCCCCTGGGTGGGGATGCAGCAGCTGCTGGGCATATTTATGACACAAATAACTGCAGAGCCCAGTCTCCAAATCGCCTTCTGCTTGCAGACCCTTGGATTAGCCCAAATGAATCTGCACAGATTTGTGGGGGAGGACATTACTGTGCACGATCCAGGCACTGTGAAAAGATTTAACCCAAACATTTGGGAGAGTCAGAAAGCCAGTTGGATCTTGACAGGAGGGACACTGGTGCAAAGCACTTGCTGAGTTTCTGACACTCAGAAATTCTTCCTAGCAATGCTCACGTGACAAGTGTTTTGGTAAGGAACTATATAAAAATACCAAAAGTTTAAGTTACACAATAAGGTGTTTGAGATCACAAGGGAGACTTTGCAAATCTAGCCGTGAGGCATTTGCATGTTAAAAAAAAAAATAAAATTGCAGCTTCTTTCAGCTGCAACCTAAACTTTGTGCTGAGTTAAATCTCCCCAGCCCTGGGCTGATCCCCGCAGCCCCTCCCGGGTTTTCAATGCATCCAACAATGAAAGTGAAATCCAATCCCATCCAATTAGAGGGAAATGAATGGCTCATCTACAATAAATGGGCTCTGAATAACAATAAGCCAACAAGAGAGCAATGAACTGGAGACAGAGTACAATCTTCCTGAATGTTAATCGGCAAATAACTCCACAAGCTTCTTAGAGGTGGAAAGAATTGGAGGAAAATAGATTAGGGAAGCTTTAGAGCACATTGCCTTTTAACTGCTTAGGCCTCACATTTTTACCTAAATACAAGAATGCTTCTAATGCTGCCTTTTGCAGGGTGAAGGGGTGGGGGGGCTGATGAGGGTGTTTGTTCTCAAAATTAAATGTTTTCAGTTTGTTTATAATTTGACATGGTAGGTCCTACTGTATACCCTCTATTATTATTACATGGTTATATGTATTCAAAAGTTGCTTTTTAAAACTGCAATGTGAAAAGGCAGAAGCTTTGGGAAATGTTTTCTGTAGATCTGAGGATTTGGGAAATGAGGCTAAATGAATCCACAAGTCAGCCTGAGACTGAAGAGAAGTTGGAAAAGGCAAAAGAGAAAGGATAAGGAGAACTCTGCACTTCAGCAGCTGAAGTGCTGCCCATACCCAGCAGGCTCCCCACTGTCCGGTCACATGTAGACACCTTTTCACACTCTCAAGATTAATAATCACTGAAATACCTGCAGAACATCTCAGCTGTTGTTTTCCACTGCTCTCAGTCTCATGGTTACTTTTTGTAAAGCCAGGGAAGATGCATGATTCCTGAACGATCACTAAGAGAAACCCCTGCAGACATGCAGGCTCTATATTTAAGGCAGCCAGGTCTCACCAAGCTGAGATGGGTTGCCCACCCTCTCCATTCACCTTATTAATTTCCTAATTTTTATTTTCCAGACAGGCAGAGAGGTTATTGAGCTGTACCATCACTGCCATCCCCTCTTGCCAACCTTCATGCATGGGAACCCAACTCAAAGGCCACGGAGTCCCACTTGCCGGTGTGGACATCTGATCAGGCATCATTAGGTGAGAGTAGCAGCCTGGGCACCCACCTTGGCTGTGGTGGCAGAGTGTGAAGAAGTGCATTGGTTCTCAGGGCAAAGAAGTGCTCCTGCACTGGTGATGGCAAAAGAGAGCATGTGGTGACATCCAGCAACTCACAGTACTGGTTGCCATGGAGAGCCTGCACCCTCCTGGTTTGTGGTAATAATCTTGGTTTTGACAATCCAAGGAATTTCTTGCAGAAATCCTGTAAGTAAAGGGCTTCCAAAAAGTGTAGTGATGTGAGGGGAAGGTTCCATCACTGGCTTTGAAAAAGCCCTGGAAATGTGATGTGTATTAATGCCTGCTTTGATGCCCAAGTTTGCAAAGAGGCTGAGACTACCCATTCCCATCCATGCCAAGGGGGTCTAATGCCCATGCAATGCTCTGCCCCTTTGATGTCTGCCTATGCACACTCTTCACAATGGCTCCCTGAGGAGGGGGCCCTAATAGCTCCTGAGAAGGCTACAGGGTTGGCACATGTGGCTTTTTATTCTGTTGGAGCTGAGCACTCAGCTTTCATCTTCAGCTTATGCTGCCAAGGCTGCTCTTTACCTGCAGGAGAAAAGGAGGTCCCTGGGCAAACAGGAAGCTCTGACAGATGGCAGTGGGGTCCAGTGCAGTGGAAGGAGGTAATGTCAGCTCATAAAATAGGTGGTCCTGAGCAAATTGTCCTCTATAGCTCACCTGTGTATCTCCTCAGGCATGCAAAGTGTGGAGTGCAAGGACTTTGAGAGAGTTAATCAATCCCCATCAACACAAATCCTATAAAACAACCAAAAAAAGGAATAGAATAACTTTTAAGTCAACTAATACAAAATATCTCCATAATTTATTCTATCAGCAGGGGTTATTGATGCAAATATGTTTCTTGCATTGCATTCTTCACCTCCTTATCTCTTCCCAGAGGCAGCTTCAAATTTTATATCTCATGGCCAAAAAATTTCACAATCATGTTCACAGAAAACAGAAGGATCTTCTTTTTCTGTATGGCAAGATGGGACTGAAGAGAGGACCCCTGTCTCCCTTTTCTCCTCTTAATCTGCTGTACAAGGAAAGAGTTGCTCATTGTACTGTTTCAGAGGAGCAAGAATTTGATAGGCGTATAGATAAGCTATTAAGTAATATACATGTGGAGCTAAAGGGGATTTGGAAGGGACAATTATTCATTTGTTAAATTAAATAACAATTTGGTCTCGGCAGCATTAAAATAAATTTGCAAAGGCTATTGTTTGTTTGAACAAAGAGGGGAAAGGAGCTGTTAGAAGCAGTTTACACAATTCAAATATGAGGGGTTGTGTGTGTTAATAAGACCATTGCTGGTACTCAGCATGTAGCACAGAAAACACATTTGCTGTAGTGTGCTGGACATGCTCTGGTCAGCCCTTGGGAGCAGCGTTGCAACCTGCCAAACTTAACATTGAGAAAAAGAAATGCCAAGGGGATTCCTTAGATGTATTTTTCTAGGAACCAACTTAAACAGTTGGACCAGAACAAGGCAGTGGCAGTTGCCAGTCAAAGCCTCTAGCTTTGACCATTTGAGGCCAAAATCCTGTTCCTTTCCCTTCCAGCAGTCTCCAAGCATCATCATCCTTCCCTCATATGCTCAGCAGTAACACTTTCTGGAGCCTCCCACCTTTTTTGGTTTCTTGGCTTTGGTTGTCACTAACTGCAACAGCAATTCTTTGGGTAGTCTGGACTTTTTATTTTCTCTGCAAGCCCTTGGAAGAGTCCATACTACATTGTTGCCCAGATAAGGTGCAATATCACACGTAGCCCAAGCCCAAGGTATCCTAAAAATATAAAAGATTTTAGCACTCTAGCCTTATTATGCAAGAACTGCATGGGTTTGTGCTCATTGTATGACAGAAAGGGCATGGCACTTACCAGTTAAATTGTTTGTTTATAAAACTAGGTTCCAGTAACTTGATTTACCCAAAACAGCACCATCTGTTCCTCATGATTATGTCTGTGGGGATATTGAGATTGCCACTCATTTCAGGGGTTCACAGTGAGTTGAGGTACAGTAAGGTGAACAAAGCAGTTTTCTGTGAGAGCTTCCAGGTGGACCTTTTCTTTCGGAAGAGTCATATCCTGTGAAAACAAATTACCTTTTCATAGGTGCTCATCATGTTTTTGGTTTTTGTCAGAAAGGAGAACCATCTCCTCTTGCTTCTGTGACTATAGTGGCCCCTAAAAATTGTGATCCAAGGGTCTTGGTATCTAATTTTCTATTGGCACTGAACCACCTCTCTCATGAGGACCCACACCAGGAGCTCCCAGGAGGCTCCTTCTCCTGCTTCACACAGTGAGCAGACAAGATGCTCAATGGATGGATGATCTTCTTTCAGCCAGGAAAACTTCCTCCCTATGGACTTCAACAACAGTGTTCACACATCAGCCCTGAGGTAAGGTGGCTGTGGTTTGGGGGCTTCAGGCTGCCCTTATCTCACTCCCTCATCCCAGCTTCCAGTCTTGTGCCCTCTGAACAGCATAAAATCATAGAATCAGAGGGGTTGGAAAGGACCTCTGAGATCATCAAGTCCCACCATTGGCCCACTACAGTCAGACCTGCAGCAAGCTGGCTGCAACATTGGCAGAAAAACACTTCAAAAACTTGCCTATGTCATAAAGTTAAGCCTTGGCAGGTTACAGGGAGGGCTCCCTGTAAGGTCTTTTCTCGTGGCAAAAATCCCAGTGGCTTTCACAAGGTCTGATCTCCCTGCTCCAATGGCCATGGTGGGCTCCCTCCAATACAAAGCATTTTGGCTTGAGCATCTTGATCTTGTGTCTCCCTCCAAGTCACTTACTAAGCTAAGAACCCCCATGCTCATGTGTGACCCAACCCTGGCTCCCCTCATCATGTCTGCATAAAATGCATGAAAACCTCTCTAAGGTCCCTACATCAGCTGTATCTCTATTTGGAAACAAAGAGCCAAAAACCTTTAACCTTGCCCAGTCTTAGCCACTAAGTTTTATCTTCTTTACTACAGCTAAATTTCCCCTGTCATAGTTTGTATTCCCAGCCTGCCAAAGAGGTTGATCCCCAGAGGAGAGAGGAAGGCCAGCACTGCCCTGGCACTCTCACAGGGCTGCTCCTGCTGGAGCTGCCTTAACAAAGCACCATTTGAGTCTGGTTTTGGTGCCCATGGCTCCCTACAGGGATCTCTTCCATTTCTGAGAAAAATCTGGCAAATCTGTGCTTTTTCCATACTGACATTTGTGACTGCTCCCAAGTGAGAAGGGGTAAGTCAGGGACTGAACAAGTTGGGTCCTGCAGGCTCCCAGCAGAGCACTGAAGACCAGACACCTTTCCCTTGAGAAGCTTTACAGATGTTTCAAATCTGTGGGCTGATAATTAATTACTAACTCCTGCCGTGTTAATTTACTTTTGCTATTCTCTCTGTGTGTTTACCATCTAGGAAATCAAACTGGGTGAAGAAGTATTTAAGGTAAGAATAATGGTCAGGTAGTTCTTGGAGGAGATGGTTGTCCAGATGACTTTTCTAATTATTGACATGAACATCTTTACAGACTCCAGGGGTATCTGTTGTTTGAAAGAGAATGCTTACTGAGAAGATTTTTGTTTATTAAGTAATATTTTGAAAGAAAAGCACTGGTTTTAGGAGAACATCTGACTGAAAGGAAACTTATTCGGGCAGTGCTGAACTGCATTATAGACACAGGGTTAAAAGCAGAGTAATGCTGCTCTACCATGAGCCCAATTGTACTTACCATGGCACCTATACCCAGGAGAGGATGGGGTTTAACAGAACTTTCTCTCTCCAGTTACCCCACTGAAAAATGTAGGCAGATTCCCAATGTTTTTTTACTTCTATTCTTCCACCAGCACCCTTGGAGGCTTTAAAAAGAGTCAAGGCTCAGGCCAGAGATGCAGGTGGCACTTTGGGTTGAAGTGTCCAGCAGTCACTGAAGCATTCAGCTCCTGCTTTGAGTATTCATCATCTCTCACCTTTACCTTACCCACCCATGTTATTTAAATCCAGATTTACTCCTTATACAGCTTTTCAAAGCCTTGATAAGCCCTGCTGCAATCATCTTGCTTTTATTTGAGTGACAGACCATCTAAACAGAAGCAGATAGGCTTTGTTCACCCAAATCTCCTAGGAGAGCTCAGCTCTCTGGCCCATTATCTACATCCAGAATGTCCACACACATATTCTCCCACTCACATTTAGGAACTACCATAATGCTGCAGCACTCCCACAGCATCAGCAGGAAGCCCAAACTCAGACCCACCTTTTTCAACATGCAGACCTCTGCCTCATGAGCTCAGAATGCATCTTTATTAGATGTAGTGCTGGAAAAAGGACCAGTTCAGGTCTTCACCCACAACTTCACTCTGCTCAACTTGCCCCCGAAAGAGATTTTTTAATATATTTGCACTGAGGCAGCCAGGATTTAATCTGAAAGCCCCAGTGGCATCCCCACTTTCTGGGAGGTTGCAGGCCTGCCACATCCTCAGAGGCTGCCAGAATGTAGCATGGTTCATTTGAATTTGAATAAAGTACTGAACTTTATTTTGAGCCTTAAAATTCAAATCAGAGTGTGATGAACACACGCCTGGCGGATGTGAATTTAAAAAAAAAGAGCCACTAAGCAACAGTAAGCAGAGCTGCCCATGCTGCCTATCTCTCTGGTTTTATTATCTGGAGAGCATACACTGAAATAAAAGCCTCTGAGTTGAAACATCTCCCAAAAGCTGAAAGATTTTCGCTGTTGTTTTTATGTGAGGGAAAAAAAATTACTCCTTAGGTAATAGATCTTTAATTGGCTTTCATAAAAATAAAATTTTGGTTAACATAGAGGGGCTACCTGTTTTAGGTTAAATAGAAAAAAATAAGAGAGGAAAACTGAGAAAAAAATTTACCAAAACACTAAGTTTAAACTCCAGATCAGTTTTTGGGCAGTTTTGTTGTTTTGGAAAGACAGTCAAAACTGAAAGTTATCTCTAAGTTTGTTATAGGAAAACGGCTGCCATTTTTAGAGGGTCTAGCAAAAAATTCTCAGAAGTGTGTCAGAGAGACAGAAAACCAGCCAGCCTGTCTTTGGCATTAAACAGGGCTCCAAATTGGATAGACTCACCAGGTAATCCATTTTCAGCTTGCAAAAAAACCATCAAACCAACCCAAGAATAAAAAAAGTGCTAATTATAGGCTTTCTCTCCCTACAAAACATATGGCTTTTAATGCCTCTTGCAGGGACTTAGCATACATGACAACGTGGTATATTTTTTTACTGCTCCTTTTTGCTCCTTTACTCATGAAATATGTAAGTTTTCCAAAAATGATGGTCCTTTCTCAAAGACTAAGTACTCAACTGGTAGAAAATGGGATAACCTGGCTAATTCCCTGATTTGCACCAGCTGCAGCTCAGCCCCCTTCTATCACCTAGGCACAGAGCGGAGCAGCTTTAATTCTTTATTCTTATTTGATATCCATTTCCAAAAAAACCCTGTCTTCCAGAGTGCATGTTTACAAATGAGTCAAAGCCCATTACACTGAAACTATTTAATTTTAAGCAGGTTAGATCCTCCTTCTTGTGATAAGAGCTTCTGATATTAGTGTCTCTTCCTTGTGCAGGCTTAAAACTTTATTTGCGACATCTTGTATTCCTTTGAAGTCCCCCAGGAGATTAAAAAAAAAAAAAAAAAAAAAAGATACTCCAGCTAACACTGCCTCATTTCATTTTTAAAGGTCATGCTTAGAGCTGGCAGTTGTTATAGGAGCTGTCCCCTGTAAAGAAAAGTCTTAACTAGCCAGGCACAGACTTAACCTCACCGCCGAAAAACTAACATTGTCACTAGGATATGGAGAAACCATGGTGAAGAACTAGCAACAGCTACACCACGGCAGAATGAGCAGTCGGCATCTGCTCGGTGGGCCTTTATCATGCAGTGTTGTATGTACGATTCAAAAATGCACAGAACGATTGTTGAAATGATGTAGACAAATTGACTCAAATTAGTTTAGCATGGGCCATGCAAAGTTTAAGCTTGTTGAGCCCAGACACATAGCAACAGCCGCCCTGCTTTGGAAGACGGCGCGGTCGAAGCGCTCGCAGAAAAGCCGTGGCCCGGCCCGTGTTGGTAGGGTTTGCTTTCTGCCTGTTTGCCTCTTTTCTTTCATTTCGCCTGGCTCAAGAGGGTCTTGGCAGAAGCCATCCCTGCTGAAGACTACGCTAGCCCTGATAATTTTACAGAAGTACTTGTGAGCTTTAATGTCGTTTTATACTTCCTTAATCTTTTGACTGTTACTTAATGACAAACAAATCCCTAAAGAACTAAGGGAGGGGGTGGGGGGAAGATTAAAAGGATTTTGAGACTGTGCTCTCTGCTTTCAGTCAAACTGTCCCAAATCCTGCCAACACAATTCTCCAGTGCCCTATGACACTCTTCCCCAGACCACCAGGAGTGAGTTTCTTATTGTATTTACAGTAATCTAATTACAACAATTCTTCAATTCACAGCCAGCTTTGGTATACAGACTTTAGCAAGAACTCTCCTCCCAGTGAAGATTGCAGACTTAAATCTTTTAAACTAACACACAGAACCATCACCACACCACCCCTCTAAAAAGGACCCCCCAAACCATTCTGAAATGCCTGTGTAAGCTACTGTGTTTCCCCCTCCCACACTCACCAATATTTCTCTCAGCTTTTTACATTTTCTTTTATGCTAATTTACTGCCTAAAGGTAATGTGAGAGTTCCTCAGAGATAATATACTGTAAGGTTAAGAAATAATGGTAAAAAATGGTTGCTTGCCAGAAAATCTTAGAAAAAGATTTTCCTCAATATGTGTAGTTGAATTTTTTTAATGTTTCTCTGTATTCTGTTTAATGTCTCCTTGTATTTCTGCAGCTGAGGAAGTAGCTAAGTAGAGAAAATAAAGACTGAACATTTTACTTAAAAATGAATTATGGTCTCAGCTCAAAATTGTTGTTGCCCAAAATAATTTGATGTAAATCTTAAAACTGATTAACTTTATTTAGAATAATCAGATGACAAAAGTAGACAGAGTTTGTACATAATAAAAATGTCAAGGAAATTAAGACAAAAAAGATTGTTTTATATGAAGTAAAATATAAACCAAAAGTAGAATCTGCGATGAATTAGCAAATCTGGACATTCTTAGTGTGTCATTGCAGCCATCTAGCTATATACAGAAGTATTGCACTGTTCAATTGCATTTCTGTCACCGGGGTTTCCATTTAAAGCTTCCCAAATAGTACTGGATTTACCAATCCACATCTTCTGGAAGTTTGAGAGAGCTTGTATCCTCCTCCAGTCTATCATTTGACTCTCTGAACTGTGCTTACAAAGAAGTCTAATCTTGAACTTACTAACATTAATAAAATCTTCAGTCCTGAAGACAGGAATAATTTAAGTCAAATAAGACAGTAAAACTTAGATGTCTCCCATTACCATGTCTTTTAGAAGATGAACAGAAGGCAGAAATACTTGTATGTTTGTATTTCATTTGAAAGTATTCAAATCCTGTTTGGCTTTTGGTATCTGTTTGCTTGGTTTCTGTGAGGGTTGTGAATCATATTGCTTTTGAGTATGTACCAGCATTCACCTCATGTCAGAGCTGCTCTGATATTTAATTCCTCCTTTTGAAATTCATTGCTGTGCAAGCTGAAATAATCTGGACAGTGAAACATCAGTGGTTTTCTATGATCTTCTGTGAACCTTGAAAAGCTGGGAAAATAAGTTTCTTTTCTGATCTGATACTTTTGAAAAACTATTTCTAATGCACCTTTGTGCTGCTTTCCTCTGAGCAAACTGTCCACAGTTTCACTGACAAATGAAGCTTAATTGATAAATGAAACAATTATTTAGGCTTTTTTAATCTTTCTCTCTCTCTCTCTCTCTTTTTTTTTTTTTTTTTTTAAAGATAATGTGTGTGCACTGCAACCTGAAGAAATTAGACCAATGAAGTGGCTTTGACAAGGTACTATAAAAGACTGAGAGACAGCAGCTGCTTGGAAACCTTCCAACATTCATCAGAACGTTTTGGAAATGACAGGTTTGATTCAGTAGTTTATTTTGGTGAATTCTGCTTGAAATGTTGATCTCGGGGATAATACATCTAATCCTCAGAGTCCAGTAATTTACCAGGTTGGGCAACGTATAGGAAACACTCCTACCCTTATAAAAACAAAGGTCTTTACCGGTTTGGCAGATACTGTGCAAGGGACTCCCGTAATAGCGGGAAAACATTGTGTTGCCGCAAAAGGAGGAGTGGAGCAGGGAAGCCTGAAGTGTACGAATGCCATCTGCTGGCTTGTTTAAAAAGTGTGATCCTCCAGCAACCTCTCCTGTCTTTGGAGGTGGATGTGGAGAGCCAGATCTCATTTCACGTATTGGCGTGAGCCACTCACATTATTCTGTATCTAAACTCATGCCAATAGAAGAAGAGTCTGGCCGAGATTATATAGACCAAACTTACTTTAATGTGTATCTGTGCTGGAGCATTAGTTTTGCTTAGTTCTTTATATTGTTATGGCTTAGTTACATCAGTCAAAAAAAGGAATCTGTGCCTGCAGATTTGCCAGCTGTCATGTTTAGATGTTCTAATCTTTATTCAAGTTTATACCCATTAGACTGTTGTTTTAGGTGATACCTGGAATGCTGCATGGAAAGGGCTCTGCACAGCAAAGGCAGCTTTAGCCTTGCCAATTTTGTGGGGTTTGGTGCATGGTGTGACTTGAGGCCTTTGATGTGAACACTTCATTTGATGTGAAGTCTGCCAGGCTAGGGTTTAAGCCACAGTAAGCATAGGTTTGCTCTGGAAGGGAGTCTGGAGAGAACAAGCTACTGAAGATGGCTTGGGGGTGAAATATAGAGCAACTGAACTGGACATGGGGGAACCCACACCTCTACTGAAGCTTGTAAAGGCTACAGGGATCAGCCTCTGTCAACCTCTCCTTAGGGCTGAAAGTGCCAAGAACAGCAGCAAAACCCAAAGAATCACGAAGTAAAAGCTAAATACAGGTCCTTGCCATTGCTTGTCCTTCTCTCCTGGGCTTGAACACAAAGTCCAAGTGGGGACGAGGATGGTTCCTTCCTAGACTCTCCCAGAGTCTAGGGAGACTAGACTCCCTAGGAGAAACTACTCTTTGTTGCAGCAGGGCAAGACACAACCTTTCTAAATTTGACACAGACCTCTAAATTCACAGAACTTTAAAAATACCAAATGTTGAGTGAATTTAACTTGCCCTTACTTCCCTTCTGGCTCCTAAGCTATTAAGATTTACAGACAGTTCATTCCATCCCTGCAGCATTTCTCCAGGTATCATGATGCTACAGTACTGAACCAGCATGTGTGTTTTTATCTGTACTGAGATGAGACTGACTTGGGTGCTTTTGCTTAGAAGTATTGGGGCATTTTTAGAGAGTATGCTTACAATTTATAATCAAAATTATCATATTGTCATTTTATAATCAAATGAGCATTCCCTTTTTACACTTTTGATAAATTCTCTTGTGTGAGCAGAAAGGGTCTGTGGCAAATCTTGGAATAATTAGGATGCCCCCCCAAATTCCTCAAAATGATCATCCTGCTACATGAGGATCAGCAGGGGCCAAGTCAGATATGGCAATGCACTCTCTGAATCCTTCCCAATAATCAGCGATGTGAAACAAGGCTGTGTTCTCACACCCACTCTACACACAATCTTCATCAGGACGATGCTCCAAAGGGCCAGGGAAGACCTCAATGAAGAAAATGTCATTTACATCCGATATGGTACCCATGGGAGCCCACCCAACCTAAGGTGACTGAAGGCCCACACCAAGACCCTAAATCACCAGGTCCCAGAGTTGCTTTTTGCTGATGATGCTGCCCTCGTTGTTCACACAGAAGCAGCTCTGCAGCACATAACATCCTGCTTTGCAGAGGCTGCAGATCTTTTTGGGCTGGAAGTCAACTTGAAGAAGACAGCAGGTCTCTACCAGCCTGCACCGCAGGAAGATTTCCATCATCCCCACATCACCATAGGCGAATCAGAGCTTAAGTCAGTCCAGCAGTTCAGCTCTCTGGGATGCATTATTTCCTCAGATGCCAAGATCAACAAAGAGATAGACAACAGATTAGTAAAGGCACACAGGGCATTCAGAAGACTTCATAAAAGAGTCTGGAGCAATAAACACCTGAAAAAAAGTACAAGGATTAGTGTCTACAGAGCCATTGTGCTGCCTACTCTTTTCTATGGGTCTGAATCATGGCTCATCTACTGCCACCACCTGCGATTCCTTGAACGCTTCCACCAGTGCTGTCTCTGTACAACCCTAAACACCCACTGGACTGACCCTATGACCAATGTCACTGTCCTTGAACAGGAAGGGGCCACCAGTACTCAGGCCATGATACTGAGGACACAGCTGTGCTGGGCAGGGCACATCTCCAGGATGGAGGATCACCCCCTCCCTAAGATTGTGCTCTGTGGTGAACTTGGCACTGGGTGCTGCAACAGAGGAGCCCCAAAGAGGAGATACAGGGACTCCCTGAAACAATCCCTCAGCTCTGGCCATACTGACTGTCATCAGTGGACCACGCTGGCCTCCAGCTGGGAGACATGGAGACACCATCCATAATGCTGCTGCCTCCTTTGGGAACACACAGAGAATCAGTCTGGAGGAGAAAAGACAGCTCAGAAAGAATTGTGCCTTGGGTGTCCCCTCACAGGAGACTTTCTGCTGTGCCTTTTGCAGCTGCACTGCCTGTCCCACACTGGCCTCATCAGCCACCAGCACACTTGAAGTAAGCGTGGGGAGAGCCCTTCTTAAATTTTAAAGCCAAGCCATGACATATTAACAAATTACACCATCTCCCACTCCCCATCTCTATAATGCACAGTGAATATGACACACTGTATTTTTCCAAGGATGATCCATGCTTGTAAAGCTTTTACCTGTTGCACAGAAAACTTTTTTTTTTTTCACTCTAGGTACCTCAGATTGTTCAGAAATGGCCCACAGTCAAGCAAGCTGAGAAGGCTGTCATTATTTAATGCCTGAACTCTAAAATGGGGTCAGAGTCAATCACGTAGCTAATGACGTTTAATGGTCAGTTAGTAATGGGGTATGACTAATGAAGGGTAAAGGATTGTAGAACTGCAAAGTCACCGAGTGCACAGATAAAAACTGTCAGTCCCCTGTAACCCCAAGCTACAACCACTCTTCTGTGCTCCTGCTTTCTTCCCTGCTAGCACAGCAAGATTTCCCAAATCATCCATGGCAGGACCTTGCAAAGCCACAGAACCCAGCAAACAAGCTCAGCCTGACTGCACAGGCCACCTCTGAAACCCAGGCTCTGCCTGCTCTGCAGCATGTCACACAGTTGTACTGGGATGTCCCCTAAGCTAGGACAGCAATCCCATCACTCGTGTCCAAAAAAAGAGCTCTGTGTCTTCTGCAGACTGCTAAATGCATTACAGGAGTGAGTCAGTGCTATGAAATGCAAGCCATAAATTATACCATCATCATCCTTATCATCACTGTTATTTTTATTCATTTCTTGAAAAGAAACCAGAATTAAAGGAAGTATAGGGTTTGATTAGAAAAATGGGGAGAAGGAAGGAAAATATACTCCACACAGAGAAGAAGGGTACAAAACCATTGAGCAGATTTTAGTTCTAGCTGTATAGACTACCACATCTGGAAGTGTTCTGTGGGTTGGGCCCAGGGTTTGTGAAAGCATGGCTTCTTTTACTTTTGTATGCTCTTTTATTGCCACAGTATGCCAGCTATAGGTACAGAGTGCTCAGGGAGAGATCAGACACAGCAATAGAAAGCCATAGGGTTGTAAAGTATTCACTTCTTAGCAGTGTCAATATTATCTTACTTCTTCTTTGAAGCAGGTGATTTGTAGTTCAGAATTGAAATGAAGGTACTTTTTCTGAGTATTCCCACAGCTTCTTTGTAATTCTTACTTGTATTTTCATTTGTAGGAATAAACACAATAACAGGAAAAAGAGTCTCTGGCATGTCACTACTGTGAGATGCACACCTACGGTAGCCAAGAAGGACCAGTGGCAATCTGTTGGCTCTCCTAATTAATGACAAGCAATGATCAGATCTTTTTAGACAGATCTAGATCTTTAAGACAGATTGTAGAATGTTTTATTGTTACACTGCCACCTCTGGAAGGTACCAAGAGTACACGAAAGCTCTTGCTTATCTATATAACCTGATAATTAAATAGATGTAACAAAGTATGGTATTACTTATCTGGCTTTCCAAATGCTTGGGTGTCTCATCAGTCCACTGGAAGCACAGCAGGGATTTGAATGTCTAATTAAGCTGATGGAAGATATGTACTCAACTCTGAAGAGACCCCTTAGGAGACAAAATCAAGGAAAGAGGTGCTCAGTGCCCTTACAGACCTGGGCTTTATCTTAGCTTTGTTTTTAACCTCAAAAATATGGAAGGGCTTCTTGCTGTGTAGACCTGTAAATCTCGTAACGTTAATGTTTTATCTCATAACAAAAATGAAGGCACAGTAGAGATAGACTTGAGGAGTGATTTCATGCTTAGCACAGCTTGTTATTTTAAAACTCAGTCTCCTGGGGGTGGTTTCCATGCCAACTATTTTCTTCAGAGGTTAGATGCTACAAATGTGGGTGAACTACACCCAACTTGTAACTCAGTCAACCTTCTGTCTTCATGGAACAGAGTAAAAAGCTTACAGAGATGCACTAAGACATAGACCATACAGCTGGGGAACAGCAACAAAAAAAATCTATTTAAAACTGGATAAAAAGCTGTCACAAGAGTTGCTGCACTTTGATGCAGCATACCACACTTTTCAAAAGTGCAGCAACTCTTGTGACACAATAATAATAATCATCTATACCTGTTTATTCAAGGCAGGGATCTGACCTTTCCAGGCTCCTTTGTTTTGACAAACTTTGCTCACGCTACTCATGACTGCTTGTATTCATAAGACATGCAAGACTGGAACAGCAAATGCTGCTGATAATATTAAAAAGTGTGACAGGAGGAACAATAGTGTCTTAATATGTGATATTTTTTTTTGTAAGACTCTGAGAAATAACTTCAATTATTTGATCATTTTCCTGTCAAAAGTACATTTTTTTACTTGGCCACTGGACTTCCACAGATATGAAGATTTTCTGTGATCTTTGCAGCAAATCTGATGAATGAATACATTTAAGTGAGTACTACAGTACTATTGAATAACATTGTTGTAATTATTTTGTTCCAGGTTTGTCAGCGTCCACCCAATCATTCTTTCAGTTCTACAGAGGAAATGTCACCCTGCACATTGAGCAACAGATCCAGACTCCTTCAGGTGTTGGGTGGCTTCAGTCTTGTCAGTTGACCCCAAAATGACACCATGTCCTGACTTATAAAATAGGTACAATAAGATCTATTCACCTTTGTAAACATTAGTGCAACATAGGGTTGAATAGCAGTATGTAAATTTAAAATGTTAATTAAACTGAGGCAGAGCGCCAAGTAATCACACAGCAAACACTACTTGAAACAAGCTCATTAATAGTTCTGCTGCTGGAACCAGTTTTTTTAATGGCTCAGTAATGAGCTGACTCCAATCTTCAAAACCACAGTTATTGATAATTTTAAAAGTATATAATTATACTGTGATAATAGCTTGAACTTGTGTGTGCACATATAACAAAAAAAAACCTCTGAACAGTTAACAGCCTAAGACATAAAATCTGTTCCTGCTTATTCCCAATTGCTACAACTGCAGTCAGCTGTTACAAAACAGAATGAGGATATTTTGGCTTTTCTGTTGGTACCTGGCACTGCAGTTTAACTTCTCTAGTACATTTGATCTGCTAACTTTCTGAACCATCAGCCAAAGATATTGTACAATCAGCTCATGCCTCTGACTTTCTTCCCTTGCATGCTGCAGTCACCCAGTACTCCTAGCAGATGCAGTTTCATTTTCTATGAGATGAGATGCACCTGAAGGTGAGGCATCACACTTAATTAAGCATATCTCTTCATATGCAATGAAGATATCATATATGTGTGAGTAGGGTATGCTGTTCTTTTTGTTCCAGCCTGACTTTGCTAGTAAGGTAACATCAGCCTGTGCCCTCACTACCAACAAATGTTGGGCATTAATCTTTTTCCTTCCCTTTCTCCCTCCCTTCCTTCCTTCCAGATCACTATTAACCTAGGTAAGCTACCCAGGAAATCAATTTTTAAGCCCCAAGGAAGATTTATATTTCCAATATGCAAAAGCACACTTATTTTCTAACCTCTCTACACTACAGCACAGGCATGGATGTGCAATAGGGATGTACTCTCATTTGTGGCATACAAGTTAGGAGATAGCACCCCATAAAGTCCACCTCTGGCCACTTGGCTGCTCCATTTAATTACCTCTAGAAATGAACCAATTAAACAGCAAAGGCAGTATCTCACATGCTTTCTTGTTGTGCTCCTCTTTCAGGTCTCCTGTTGAGAAAACAGTTCAGCTGGTGTTTGCTGCCCAGTCACACACCTCTAGACATCACCAGACTTAAGAGCCTGATACTCTCCCTGATGCTGAAAGAAAAGGGAACACAATCCCCACAGCTTTGACCTTTTACAGCAGCTACCTACAACAAGAAAAATGAAACAGCAAAACCTAGGAGTTCAGGGGGCACATGTCACATTTTAAATTAAGTTCTGCCCTGAAGGACTCCCTTCAGGGCTGTTTTCTAGGTCTACATTGAACCCCACACAGATAAACTCCAGCCCTGGCTGCAGTTCCCCACAGCTACTGCAGCAGTAGAAGTAACCACACTCATCATAACGGAACATAAAATGTATGTATTTTGACCTGACTTCAATTATTTTCTGCATCTGTAATCATAGTACATTCACAGAAAAAATCTAAAGACCTATAATCTAAGAAGAAACCATTCCTCCATGGGGGAAAAGACTGAACTTTGTATTTTTTCCATCTTACAGTTTTTAAGTTTATTGTATGCTATTTCCAGTGAAAGAAGGTTACTTATTTCTTATAAAAACTAAATAATGCTTAAGAAGTCTTTATTGAACATACCAACAGTAGAGCATCTTTCTATTTATGAAGGAAATGTTCAATGCAAGAAAAATGAAATGAGAGCAAAATAGTTCTGGTGATGACTTGTGTACAACCAAAACATTTTGCTCATCTTTATTGTTGGTTTAGTAAAGTAACAGAGATGCTGCTCATTTCTTTTCTGTTGTTTGCAGAGATGTCAAGAGTGAAGTTACTTCAGTGAGACTCTACCACCAGTGGCTGTGGTTTTGAGGAAGTTAGCTCTTTCTCTTTGCTTGGCAAAACACTTTACTGACCCAAGTTCTTCTGTACCATCCTAAGCCTTTCAGAGTCTGGAAAAGAAGAGATTTAAATTTCCATGATGCCTTTAATTTTCAGTTACTAGGAACAATAGTATTCTTCAGTGTTTCATGCTGCAAAGTTACTGGTGCTTGATTAACTCTACTACAGCAAAACTATTCAAGCAGAAACTCTTTCTGCTGCCACCAGAAACATGAAGCTACAGCCTTATATTCTAAGAGCACCTCATGTAAAGAAAGTATGGGTCTGTGAATGCCTACATGGGGAGGGTGAGCAGTTACACTTTCACCCATGCACTGAACATGGATAGTACTTGTTCAGTGGGTCAGGAACACTGAGTCCTTATATCCCCAAACCTCTCTGAGACTCATACAGTGTTGGTCCAGTGGGCTGCATCGATGCTCCTGCAATAGTGCAGTAACACCTGACTAGAACTTCATGCTCTGAGGACAGATCTCTTCCTCCCTCCTCTGACACCTGCATTACATCCTTCTGCACTAATCCACAGCTAAGATGCTGAAGCTGAGGCTGATAAAAAGCCTGGAAAAAGCCTCTTTAGACATATCTCTGTGGAAACAAAGCACTGCTTTGCATTTTCCATGTAGGAGCTGAGTTCACAGAGGAACTAATTATTTTGGAGGAGTTCAGGAATAATTATCCTTCATATGCACCTCTTTGAAGAGAGGAGGGTGGAGCAGAAGGGCTTTAGTCAAGCACAAAGCCAGGTGGAGGAAGCAGAGGAAGTATTTTGCTTAGGTAAGTATTTTTTATTTTTGTGAAGCATTTCATGAGGTATTTGGTATTCCTCTGATGCTGGGAGGGGTTGGGCTTCTAAACTGACATTTGAAGTACCTGGGCCTCCCCTCTCTCTTGGCCATCCAACACTTCCTCATCTAACCAAAGTCTCTGTTCATCTCAAAGACACTCAGAGATCCGTGTGAAGAGGTCCCAAAGGAGGGCCAAGTGCCAGAAATCCTATTTTTCCTCAGCTAGCCATGTAGAAAGCCATGCCCTTAAACCATCATGACTTCAACATTATTCCCTGTGTTGTGTGAGCAGGTAGCTCCACTCACTCAGGTAATAGCTGGCAGAAAGTGTGCAATGCAAAAGCTGCTTAATTGGGAATTAGGAAACATTTATTTACTGAAAAGAGAGGTCAGGCCTTGGAACAGCCTGCCTAGAGAAATGGTGAAGGTGTAGGTGGTTTGAACACTGGAGGTGTTCAAAAAAGGTGCTGATGTGGCACTACAGGACACGGTTTAGTTGGAATAGTGGCACTGGGTTAACCGTTGCACTTGATGACGCTGGAGGACTTTTCCAACCTACGATTCCAAACTAAGATCCTTCGGATTAGCATGGTAGCCTCATTCCGCGGTGCCCCTCACAGAAAGGTCGCCGCTCCTTGTTTTAGAGAACTGCAACCTCCTCCTGCGACCGCAGGGCCAGGGCGCCCCTCAGGCGCATCCACCCAGCCCAACCTCCCCGCCGAGGCTCTCTCCAGCCCAACCCAGTGCCGCAAGCCTGCACCCCGCAGCATCTCAGTCAGCACCGCCCACCCTCTCCCGTTCTCCTCTCTCCTACCACTACCTAGCATCTTCCTCCCCCTCTGTGCCCAGGCCCCGCTCAGCCCACCCCCACACGGGTTCTTCGGGGGCCGTGTCTACATGTCAGGGCCTGCCCCGCTCTCAGGGGGAGGAAGGTGCCCGCAGGGACCATGAGAGTCGGGCGGGGGGAGCCGCCTAGGCCCTCGGGGGCGGCCCGGTCCATCTGCGGGAGGTCAGCGGGGTCTTGTGACGCCGCAAACGGAGGCCGGGGGCAAGGGACGCCGCAGAAGCCCCCAGCAGCCCCAGGGCGGGGAGAGGGCGGGTGCGGTGGCGGCTGTGCGCCCCCCGGCCGCCGAGGGGGCCGCGCCGCGCCGGGCGCTGGGGCGGGGTCTCCGGGCGTCGACGGGGCGGGCGCCACGTCGGCAGCGGGGGAAAGCGCAGGAGTGAAGTGTGCGGCGGAGCGCAGCCGAGACGAGCCGCGTCGGGCGGGCGGTGAGTGAGGGCTGAGCGGCCGCTGGCCCGGCCCGGCCGTGCCCCACCCCGCCGTTAGGCGGGCAGCCGCCCGAGCGCCATTCTTGCTTCCCGTCTTTTCCTTCCCGCGGAGAAGAGGGAACTTCGAGGGGGGAGGAGGCGGGACGGGACCCGGCGGAGCTGCCGGAGGGAGAGGCGGGCCCGGAGAAGCGGGGCATCTGCTGCCGCCACCTGCCCCCGGCGCCTCCCGCCGCGCCGGCGGCCCCGAGGCGGGCGCAGCTCGGCCGCCTTTGTGCTTCCTGCCACGGCTCCGGGGGGCGTGAGGGAGGGAAGGCCTGGCCGGCTGTAGCGGCTCCACCGCGGCCTTGGCTGCCACGTCAGTGCCGCCGCCCTGAGCCGAGGTGGCTGGCGGTGCCCGCGGCCGGCCCGGCAGGGGAGGCGGGCGGCGGTTGCTGCCGGGCCGCCTCCCGAGCTCCGCCAGGGATGCAGGTAGCTGCGAGGGGCGGAGGTGGCGGGGGCTGCGGGGGCTCGGGCCGCCCTACAAGGGCGGTGCGGGGCCTCGACGGGCCGGAGTCGGCGCCTCCAGGGATGCGGGAGCCGGCTCGGGGGCGGCTGCGCGTCCCTGCGGCTCTGCCGGGCTCCTCGCGTCCATGGCGGAGCGGCTCCCGCCTCCCCGGGAGAGCGGCTGAGGATGCTGTGCTCGGCTTGGCCTCGCTCCCGACTGGCCTTGTGCTCCCCCGTTAACTTCTCCCTGCTAGGAGAAGCTTTGTTTCGGGTTTTCTTTGCATCTTATTCAACTTCGCTGTGTTCAGATGCTTCCTGTAGTACCTTGCGCCTTATTTCATCCATTTCTCTCAAGTCCTGCTTGATGGAGCAGAATCTGGAAGAGTTTGTAGCAAACTGTTTAGAAACAGCTTAGCTTTCTGCATTCACCTTGCCAGAGCGTTTCAGTGGTATGGCCTGAAAATAAAGACAAGTTATTTTAAACGTGCAGCTGGTTTTAGTCATTGTGTGACGCTCATGGACAGACTCTGTGGATGCGATTAGTGCTTCCTTCTGCTCATTTAACCAGGCTGGAAACGAGAACTCTGAATCAGAATGTGACTTCATAACGAAGATAAATACCAAGTGCATGTATCCTGCTTCAGGGTGCCCAGAGCAGTGGTTCAGGCAGCATGTCTGTCATTGGGAGGGTCCATACAAGACAGTTTAATTTGGCACAAATACTGGTTGGTATGCACCTTATTTTTAAACTACTCTTTAAATACTGTCCAGGGTGGTTTTTTTGTTTGTTTGGGGTTTTTTTGGTTTTTTTTTGCAAAGCTTACTTTAAGCTGTGGTTAAACATTCAGTAGAGTTGCTGTTGCCTTCTTAGTACCACAATGGGCTGCATTGCAAAAGTGCAAACAGAAAGGTGATCCTTGGCGAGCAAGTGAACAGGTCTAAATGTCAGGAGCCAACAAACAGGTGGTGGACCCTAGGGAAAAGTTCATTGTTCCATTACCAAGGGTGGCAAGAAAGTTCAGCAGCTGCTTTATTGCTCTGGCTTTTAGGTCCTCTAGGGATTTGGTTTTGTAGGCCTCCTGGAAAAGGAGAGCAGTGGCAGGTGTGGAGCTTTGGCATCAGGAAAGCATTAGAAGATACAGAAAAGGCTCTGCTTTGTAAAGCTTGTGCTAGCAGGGGGCAAAGGCTGACAAGACTGGTGAAATGGAGCAAGTCCTTGGTGTTCATTAAGCTGTGCCTTGTGTGTTACTGGAATTTATGATTTGATTTCTAGAAACCAGTTTTAGAGGAGTGGGTTCCTACCGCCATTGATTTGGTATCTTGTGAATCCTTGGTGAGGAGAAAACGCGATTTCCAACATCAGGTGTTCCCTGAAGCCTGATCTATATTTTCATTGAGGGTAATGGACAAATGCTGTGTTCTTTTATAGGCACAGAATGATGCTATAGTGTCCTGGGCAGAGTTAAAGGTTAGGCTGGTGGGTTTTGGGTATTTTTGTTTGGTTGTTTTGTTGTTGGGGTTTTTTTTTTTTTTGTGTTGGTTGGTTGGTCTTTTTGGTTTTGGTTTTGTTTTTTTTTTTTGGGGGGGGGTTGTTTGTTCTTTGAGTTTTTCGTTTGGTTTTTTTTTTCAGGAGATGTCTCTTTATATTTTTATTTTGCCTTGAATTATGATGAATGTTTGGTTTTTTCATACAAATATGTTGCATTACCTTTCCATCTGTGTGTTTGAACCCTTCATGCTGTGAGCCTGGTGTTTTTAATCTTATGGCAGACTTGGTATCTTTGTCAGGAGGGGCTGTAGCCCACCCTAGTGTAGGTTTAAAAGTAAGCTGTGGTTCACACCTGGAAACTTCTGATTGGCTTGGTTTTGTCTTTCCCTCAAAAGCATGTTGTCTTTCCTCTTTAATGGGGGTGCTTGCTTGCAGGCCAGTCTTGCTTTGTATATAAATCTGAATTTTGAAACTTGGCTTTTAAACAGAGGACTTGTTGAAATGTCAGCTATGCTCTTGGTTTTTAGCTACATGCTTTCTACATGCCTGGATTTGTTGTTTGTTGATTTTTTTTTTTTACTGTAATGCAGTTACCATTGACTCTTCTTGCAGAAGCTCAGTCAACTGTCTCCTTTGTGTTAGCTGAAAATCACATTTCTGTGTCAGCTTTGCTCTGAGGGTTATGTCTGAGAGAACTAACAGCCCTGAATACCCACAGCATGTTAGAAGCCCTGATCCAAGGCATAAAGCAAGCCAATAGTCAGGGATTGATTGTGCAGCTTGATGCAGTACCCTGAAGAGCAGCCATGGGTGAGATTACCTTTTGGGCTCCATGCTTCCTTCCTTGTTTATTTTGGAGAGTAGAGCACTGTTACACGTTCCAAAATGTATTTATTAAAGTATCATCCCTAAAAAGAATTTTTTTCATGTGCGTGAAAAACATCAGGTTCATCTTGAAATGTGCTGCAGCCACTGAAAGAGAGGAGGGGGACTGTGCACATGGCAGGGGTTGTTCTGCTTTCCCTCAGTGCTGTAGCCAAACTTTGTAACTGCAAAGCTGGTGGGGTAGAGGGAAGGTAATTTTTTTGTGGTGGATTAAGGCGAGGCAATCAGTTTGTTTGCTCATGTGTCAGGTGAATAGTTCCAGTGATGTCTGCTGCTGCAGCCTTATGCTGCCAACTGAAATTGGCCCCATCCTTGGGCAGTTTCATTGCTGCCCACAAATATCTGAGTAGTGTCATTGAAACAAGCCAGTTTTTACTGGCTGCTGCTTGGGCCAGGTTTGCTTTGCTGAAACAGAAGGGCTTTTTGTCTGTAAACTCAGGAAGACATCATGAGCGTTGTCTGAAGCTCAGGAAGTCGCTCACATGTCTGTAATGGTTAGAGACCACTTCTCAATGGAAGGCTAAAATTTTACACAAATCGCTGTCCAAGAACTGCAGGCTCATTAAGGAGAGGTGATTTCTACAATTCGTAGTAATCCCCACGGCAGCATGTGGAGCAAGTACAATTAGTGGCCAAGAACATGGAAGCAGTCAATGTTTTGGTGAGAAATCTGGTCAAATTCTGTCGTCTTAAAGCCATGCAGAGTGTGGTTCTTCCCTGCCATGGGGTTATTCCTGCCTGTGGTAGGAATGTGACAGTAGCACTTTTCCTTAAGATGTCATCAGCCTTCTACTTTTCTCCTAGGTGTCTGCAGAATACTTTTAAATGGAAATAACTGATTAGACATCTTCACGAAGGGATATACGTGGTGAGAAAGTTTTATTTTAATCAGCATTGATGTGAATTTATGTGTGGCTGAACCATTACCTTCAATGGTTCCCAGACCTTGCATGTGTGGTCCTATACCAATGCTAATGTTATAAATAGCTCTTCAATTTAAATCCTCTTCTAAACCACTTCTTTCTTTAGAGCTTTGTAAAACTTTGAAGCTTCTTGCATATTTCATACTCTGACAATACTAGTGTGTCTTGTCTTCTTTAAATCCAATGGAAGGAGTGTCTTTCTTTTTCTAGTGTGAAGATTCGTACATATTTTAAGGTTTTGTTAAAAAATACCTTATCCCTTATGTCTCAAATTACTTCCTTCATAAGTGTACAAGGAAAAAAACCAAGTAGTTTACCTACCATGCCATTAGATCTGGGTTTGTTCCAACTTCTTAACAAAGGAAAATTTAAAGCTTATGTATTCATCTGCACAGATAAAGGATGACACTGGCAAGTCACTGATGCCACTACATGTCTGCTTCATGAATGTCCATACGAGTTCTGCCAGGACTCATAGGGAGCCTACCTCATTCCATGTGATTGTTTAATGCATGTGTTGCATGAAGGAGGAGGCTTTTCCCCAGTGGCACCAACACACTGTAAATTTGGCATCACAGGATAAAAATGCCTAAGAAAGATGTATTTGCTTGCATTCTTTTTCCTTTCCTTTTCCTTTCTCCTGCCCCCACCCTTCCCAGTCTTAGCATAGTCTGAAGAAGATTTTGAAAAACATGTCAGAAAAGTTCCAAAGTTGAAGCTTCTGACAAATCTTTGCCTTGTTGCATGCATTTGCAATACCAATAATAATTGTGACTAATGATTCCGTGCATAGGGGACTTTGAATCTGCAGCTTCCAATTTGAATTTCCACAATTGTTTAATTCATATTCTGTCTGAATAACCTATTTGCCTGCACAGGAGTCTTATGGTTCACTTACAGATTGGTGCCTTAGGTGTTAGCTGAGCTGTAATCTCTACTGGGTTTAATGAATTTTGTTTTCTTCTTTGTGGGAACACACTTTCTTCAGGGAGTGTGAAGAGGAACATCCCTCGAGATAACGCTGCAGGCTGGTGACCTGGGGATTCCTGCAAAGTGGGACATAAGAGCTTGGATCTTGTTAGACAGAAGAGGCATTGAACTGTGAGTACTTTAACCTTGATGGTACTACAAAAAAAAAAGTAGTGGGTGGCTTCTCCTTTTCTAATTCTAGTTTTTGAAGAAAAATAGTATATTCCTGCCCTCTTTGTCTGAAGACTCAATTAAGTCATCTACTACCAAGCAGCTATTCCAGGCCTTTGACCTTCAGTCAATAGAAATCCTCGCCTCAAGTCTCTAGAGGGGAGCCAGGTTTAAGACATGCTTCTGTATGCAGTGTTCCTTCCTCACTAGATATGCTACACCCTAGTTAATACACAGGATTTCAGATCACTTTTCAGAGGCTCTTAAGTCTCCTTATGTGTTGAATTGGCTACAAGGGTATGTGATGCAGGCTGTAACATAGGTATCTTAAAATTTCCTGCCTAAGTCCTTTGTTGGATCTCAGTCTTGATTCTCTGATTTACTGGAGACCTTCTACAGGAAAACCAAAGGACCTGAACTGTGCTTTGTGAGCTCTTGTGTGTTGAGTTCTGTTTTCAGTCAAGCTGTGAGCATTTTCTAACAGTGATGTGATTCTGTTTTCATTTGCACAGATCTAGTAGAACAGTGGGTAAAACATAGCACAAGCTGGTTGGGCATATTTTTGCGTTATCTCTGGGATGCTTCCTGGCACCTGTAGAAAATACAGTAGAGTCATACAGTAGTTTTCAGCTTTGTGATTTGCAGACCCCTGTAGGCTTCTATCTGTGTAGAACAAACTTAGTCCTACAAACAGAGACTTCGGAGCCCCCAGCACCAGCAAGATATAGACCTGTTAGAGAGGGTCCAGAGAAGGACTGCAAAGATGATCAAAGGGCTGAAACACCTCTGCTTTGAAGACAGGCTGAGACTTGGGGCTATTCAGCCTGGAGAAGGCTTGAGGAAGACCTTGTAGCAGCCTTCTAGTACATGAAGGGGACCTCCAGGAAAGCTGGGCTGGGGTTTTTTGCCAGAGAGGGTAGTGACAGGATAATGTTAGGACAGGGTAAGGGTTTTAAACTAAAAGAGGGTAGTTTTAGTTGAGATATTAGGAAAAAACCTCTTCACCATGAGCGTAGTAATACGCTGGAGTAGGTTGCCTAGGGGGGTTGTTCGTGCCCCATGCCTAGAAGTGTTTAAGGCCAGGGTGGATGAAGCCTTGTGCAGCCTGGTCTAGTGAGAGATGCTCCTGCCCATGCAGGGGGGGTTGTGTCTTGGTGATCTTTAAGGTTTATTCCAACCCTGACCATTCTGGTTCTCTGACTTCTTCCCCTTAGTTGCTCTTCCCAGGCCCTTGCGGTTACTTCAGACTTCTGGGACCTGATAGCAGCAGGTTACTGATGCCTGAGCTGTGGAAGATAGACCACAGTGCTCTGTGTAGTTATAGGAGAGTGCCATATTTCTGTGATTTAGGAAGACTTGCAATTGTGTTAAATCATTACATGTGAGTGATAAATTGTGTAATATTCCTTCCCAGCTTTTAAAAAGTTGCTTGAGGTTAAGGTTTACATAACCTTGAGGTTCCAGGGAAGGCAGCAGGGGAGGGAATGCCTAATGTTACTACTTTTCTTTTTTATGTAGTTCTGGTGATTTTATACTTTGTGTTTTGTTGGTTTGGTTTTTTTTTAAATACTTCATCACTAAAATAGAAACCCTTTAATGAAACTCCCCTGCCAATACATTGCTTTTCTTACTTAGCTTTGTAGAAACTGCAAACAAATAAGACAGTGTCCTAAACTAGATGGCAGAGTTATGAAATTGTCTTTTACTTGTGTTTGCCAGTATTACTTTGACTCCTTCAATTAGACAGGTCTTGTCTTAAATACTTCTATGTTGCCTCTCTACTTGACTGGGGCTGTACCTGCTGTCAGTCCTGATGTGTCCAATAGCTTCTTAATAGCAGAAAATACTAAAATTTGTGTGGAGCATTGTGACACTTTCTAGCATCCTGCCATGTTCAAAACTGATAACTTACTTCAACTCTCCCCTAAATATGTTGAAAATCCCTGGCAATGTTTTGTCTTTCCTTGTAACATTAAATGACTTTCTGAGCCTGTTATGAGGAATTGTTGACAGAAAACTTTTTTGGGAGCTCAAACAAGCAATTTTATCTGTGTTTCATTTAAGAGTTACATGCTGGATAGATACAAATATATTAGCAGAGGTAGCACTTCATAAAAACTCATTTACCTCTGGCTTAACTAATTTGTGTCTCACTTGGGTCTGCTTTAAAACTGTTTTGGTTACTTTTTAAATTTTTTTATTCCTTTGTTTGCTGTAACATTTGCTAGGTTGTAACTTTTACTCAACTCTTTTAAGACCTTCCCTAGTGCAGTGAATAAACTCCTTCCAAATTCCTGGTAATCATCTTAATGATCAAAATGGCCACATGTTAAATAAAAATACAGTTGCTTCATCATTTTACAGATGCTTTGATAAAATAATGTAAGCCCTGTCAGTTTCTTACAGCATCTGCCTTATCTGATAGTGCTTGATATTTTTGCTTCAAGTTGTGAAAAAAGTAGTAACTTATATGTAACTTCACAGTGAGGATGAAATTCTTGTTACTTCCATCTTGAATTGGATGAATGCAGAGACGTTGGGTAGTACCTGAATTCAAAACTTTCTCAAAACCTAATTCCCTAGGTTGTCCCTGTGATCCACTGGGTCCTTTCCCCTGTCCTTTCCCCTGTCCTTTCCCCTGTCCTTTCCCCTGTCCTTTCCCCTGTCCTTTCCCCTGTCCTTTCCCCTGTCCTTTCCCCTGTCCTTTCCCCTGTCCTTTCCCCTGTCCTTTCCCCTGTCCTTTCCCCTGTCCTTTCCTCTGTCCTTTCCCCTTCTTTTTTTTTTCCAGTTACTGATGTGTGATTAAATAAAATAATCTATAATTGTTTTTTTTAATTGCCTCTTAGCCCTCTTGTATTTAGTCATCTATATTGATGTGTTGCTACTCACTTTCCTACTACTTACCTTCCACATCCATATTTCTGGCTCTGTTCAGCATTGCCATAAAATCCTGATTCTAGTGTTTTTTGCTTGCTTTCCTGTTCAGCTTCTTGTATAAAGATACCTATGCTTTGTGAGTCATGAGCTGGTACCCTTAGTATTCATAATGAGGACTCTTTAATATTCAATTTAGGTTTGCTTCTCATCCAGAGATCTATCATTTAGTGTGTGGGTGCTGTTCTTTACTGTGATATTTGACTTCATAATTATACTGTGAGGGTTTTAGATATTGTTTTCCAGGTGAGTCTTCCCATCCTCAAGTTCAGCTTCTGCCCCCTCATGCCTTCTTCAGATCCCAGTCACTGCTTTCTCACCCAGAACAGCAGTAGAGAGATCTGGGCTCATGGCAAGAGAGGCTGGGATGACTTTTGTGGTGGTCATCAGGTCCTTGAAGAAAGCAAATTTCTTAGTTCAAGACTTATGCAGGGGGGAGGGTACTAAGATGTCATTAGTAGGAAAACAAAAGGATGCTGAGTGGTATAATGCAACTTTTTTCTTTCTCCTTTTCCTGATCTTGGTGTCTGCAGAGGAGAGAAAGCAGGATTGGCAGGAGGGCTCAGGGAAGGAGGCAGAGCATAACACCAAAGCACACTTTGAGGATGAAAAGCAGGAGGGAAAGCTGTACTTAGATACTGCTTTCTTCCCTTCTGAAGGGAATATGCAGTAAGCAGAGAAGCTAGTTTGAGCTTTCTGCTGTGCTTCCCCTCGCTGTCAGGGGCTGCTGCTTTAGAATTAGTCTCTGAAATGGCTTTTGGTGTAAAGAAATGTTCTTTCTGAAAAGCTTCAATTGGAAAGTTTGTGTAGAGTTAAAACAGTCTAGTGCTGCTACCCCCACATGGTGTTGCAGTACCACTACAGGTACATTACAATTCTTGCACCTTGTTTTTGTGGCATTTATTCAAATTCTGCTGCAAGGACTTGTTTATTTAAACTGCTGCTTTCCAGGTACTATCAGATCTTGCAGGCATGCTGCTGCTGTTTTTTAGTGTGCACCTCTGTGGTCACTTGGCTTTACTTTTTTAGTACATAAACATGAGCTGCTGTATGGTGATGGCTGTTGTGTTTTCATACTGGTTTTCTTCCCGGTTGCTTTTTAGATTTGAGATGCAATTGAGGTGGGGTGGCAGCTTCCACCACACCTGCTGGCCTGGCAAAGGGTTCCTTTTTCAAGTATTGAGTCTGGCTGAAGAAAGCAAAGGCACAGAGTGATAATAAAAAGAGCAGTAGTTTGGCAGGAGCTGCTAGCTTATCTAGTAATGAAAAAGAAGTTCCTCCTCCATGGAACTCTAACTCCAAGAATTTTGGATTCATGCATTACATTTATCTTTTGCCAGAAAAGTTGTATAGCATGTGCAAATTTCTTTTTTAGGCAATAATGAATCAAATGGACAAAAATCAACAGGAAGTCCCATCATACCTTCATGATGAACCACCAGAAGGTATGTATTGTTTTTTGTAATATTAAGTAAATTAACATAAATTAATCAGTAGTTCAGTTCTTTCCAAAGAAAAAAAAAATGGATCTGCAAGCTGAACACCTTGATTTTCATTTAAATAACTGTAAGTAAGCCAGCCCTGTGATGGGATGGATCTGGATTATTGTTCACTTTTGAATTATCCTGATTACAATAAGGCCACTGAATATAAATCTGTAATCAACAATACTGATAAATTATAGAGAAGAGAGGCAGATATTGAAGGACATAATTTGCAAATCTGTTTCCAGAGATGTGAACTGGTCCAATAGGCATTAATTTCTGCTGTTCATTATGTGAGATGGAAAGAGTCCATCTTCACTTTCACACACCTTGCAAGTTCATAGTGCTTTTGACTTCTAAACAAGATGTGTATAAAAATATGTGGAACTTTATTACTACTTTTGGAGATCCTTTTCCCTCATACAATTTACTGTGCTTCTAACTTTTGGCTTAATCTCATCTTTTCCTAAAACCAAACACTTCATTGATGCAGTGCCATCTTGCTCTCCTGAACCAAATGAATCTTAAATTGGTTATTAGATCTGCAGAGGAAAGGCACGTGAGCAGAGTTCCCTTCCAGGCTGTGGAACGGGAGAAGAGTCCTGTTTGCAAAATGGGACTGGAAACATAACAGACCAAAAGCCCTTCTTGGCACACAGGTTGTCTGTGTTCTGTTTTCTGTTGCTTCGGATATAGAGGTTGGCAGTCCTGATTCCTCTCAGTTCATTGCTCTTCAGTTTGTAATAGCATTTTAAAGCTCTGTTTGTTTGCTGGTTCGTCTTTTTTTTTTTTTCCCCTCATCTTGTATAGGTTTTATAACTGAACAATTTACTTCATTTGAACAACAGTATTATTCACTAACTCTGGCAGGAGGAGTTGAAGTGAAATAGCTCATTCGAAGCAGCTATTAGGCACCAAACATGAGTAGAAATGAGAAATAGATTTTTGTGGCACAGAGGTTGCTAAGCTCTACTATACTTGAACTTGTCACAGTAGTATTATGGTGTGAGGACAAAAATCTTTCTTTTTAGTCTCTTCTGGGGTTGTCAAGATCCAAGAAGCATTTCTGAAAGCAAATGCCAGGTTGGAAAGTATGCCCTAATGTGTGTTATTTCCAAGTCTAATTTTTAAGGCTTTCCCCTCCTTCCCCCTTG
This sequence comes from Calypte anna, assembly GCF_003957555.1. Taxonomy (NCBI): domain Eukaryota; kingdom Metazoa; phylum Chordata; class Aves; order Apodiformes; family Trochilidae; genus Calypte; species Calypte anna. Next base: position 55,062,732 of record NC_044244.1, on the reverse strand, counting down.
AAATTGAATTGTGTTTCATACATACAGGACCTCATACACTGAACCTGAACAATGGTCTGACTAGTAAATTACAGCACGTCCTTTCTTGAGGAAGGCAGTGAAACAAGTGGGCATTTCTGAACTTCCTAGAATGTTCAGTTGGTTGTTTAGATTGAAGGTGTAAGAGCAGACCCTGATTGTCACAAGGTTTTGCAAGATTTAATTTGAAATTTGTGAGCAATTAAGACTTTCTTCTGCACGCTTTCTTCGTTCAGTATGACAACAACCAGTTTGAATGTGAAGTCTAAACAGATGGAGAAAGTTGGTGTAGTTTGAGGGAGTAGAAATAATGATTCTGTTTCATGTGCACTCTTCAATCATGAGTTTAAAGTGCCGGAATATCCGTGAAGATAACAATTTTAAATGTCATGCAAGGCCTTCATATGCCATATGCTTACACCCTTCTACAAAGATGGCCAAATATGGATGGAAGGCTACCAGTCTAACTTTGGCAAGAAGGTCAGCTCTCTGAAGAGGCTGCCTGAAAGAGTCCTTAGAGGAAAGGCTTAACTCCAAAACCAATTTGCTGTTTTTCATAAAGATGTAAATAGTTCCAATTCGTCCAAATAGCACCTGACAAGTTGGATGAAAGAAATAATATTTTAAAGACATATATATGTAGAAGAAGCTTTTGTGCTCATGCTTTCTACGACTAGTGCTATTCTAATGCTTTATTTTCTGCTTTGCAAGAGGCACCAAGCTTTGCAACCTAACACTCATTGAAACTGTTTTTCACTGTTGGACTCCTTTCAGCAGGAAGCTGGCTGCAAGGTAGCATGGTAGAGCCAACCCCTCAACAGGGAACTTGAGTCATTTTCTCCCTGGATTTAGCAATGATCTGTTTTACTTTTTTCTCATACTGATTAGAAATGAGGAGACCAGGAATGTGTATCCTAGAATCAAAATCAGCCAGCAAAATCAGCAGCAATGAAAAGTCTTTGCAGCTGCAGGCATTTACTAAATCTAATGGATAGTGCTAGTGGGAATGAAATGGGAATGTGTTAACCATCACTGGAAGTTATTAATACACCAAGTCACAGTCAGTATTTACACTTGTGAAATAGACTGTATGTTGTCAAATGATTGGCTACCTGAAGTAATGTGTGGAGATGCATGTCAAGATTACTTTTGTTTGTTTGTATTTTGTGTTTTTGTAACATTAGCTGTGATGAGTCCTTTCTTGCTCATGATTAACTGAAATCTGCTCTTAAAATTCAGTGCAATAAAACTTTACTCCAGTCCATCCTGATGTCAGATATTGAGTTAGGTGGAAGTGAAGCACTTTCTGACCAAATTTTTGACAAGGTGTGTAAGTCTGGTCACAAGAATCCTCTAATGAAAAATACCTAGACAGTGGATTTTATACCAGGCTCAGTATCACTCTGTTATTCTTTGATGGCTTTCTGTATGAAAATAGAAATTCTGATCTCTGTGTGCCTGTGTTGGAAATGTATTTTTCTAGATATATTGAGGTTGAAAACTGCTGGTCTAGAATGAACCAGTGAGGGTATTACTTGGCTTTAAGTAAAAGGCTGTCATTTTTGTTTCTAGTTTCCACGACTCTTTCTGTTATCTCTTATCAGTTCCTTAAGAGGCATTAATATGAGCTGGAAGCAGCTTTAGTATTTTTTTGTTCCATTGAGGTAATTGGCTCATCTTTAAGGTTTTTGTTTCTTTTTGCCAAACTTCTAAGAAATTCCATCACTTAGATGGCTTCTTTTGTTTGAATTATTCTGGGCACATATGTAGGCACTCTGAACTTCACAATTCTGAAACTAATTCTGAGTCCTGGGTCACTCCTGGTGTTACCACAAACTCATTGGAGGTAGATGGGAAGGTGTTTTGTTTCCACTGTTTAGGAAGATGAGTGCTGGGAGGTGACTCTTGACAGCTCACACTGGGGACAGTTTCCAGGAGTCAGGGCACTGGAGGCAGAGACCTGTTCTGCTCATTCTCTTCAGGCAAGTCACAGTGCAGAATGAACACACTGATAGGGGCTGGTAATAGGTCTCTGGTGGATCTAACTCTGCTTTTTTTTCTGCCTCTCTAAATTTGTTGTCCTCTTCAAAGAATGTTCTTTCTACTGCTGACTCTCCCACCTTTTTATTGTATACTTGCTTTTTCCCTAGCTCTACCCACCATGGTTCTACTTGCTCTTGGTTCCCTCTGTTCTTTTCCCTCAGAAAAGGACACGGATCTGTTAAATCCCATGTATTACCTTCAGGTAGCTAGAAAACAAACAAAAAGCCACGTGGAACTCTTCTAGTCTGTTAACTGGCTGGCTAGTGCCTTGGTGTTCTCTGAAACTTTCTTTAAGAAGTGTTTGGGGTTGAAAAGGAATTGTTAAACAGGAGCTGAAAAAATGCTTACCTGTACAATATGGTTGTTAAGACCAGATTTACCAACATTAACACTGAAAATATCTTGCAGACAAACATGTCTCAGGGCTAAGCATGTTTATAGGTGCAGTGGGTGATATTTTCTTTTGTGTTTTAAATACATACTGTTATGATACAGCTAAGAACTGGCATCAGTTTTGTCCTCCTAGCCCTCCATGAGTTAACTTTATATATTAAGAGGGGAACAGCAGTTTTTTTTTAACCCCCCTTCCATGTTAAATAAAGCCCAGAAATGAGACTAACTTGGCCATGACACTTTCCAGAGCCTGGGAAGGTGGTGCTGCATACAGGACAAAAGGTTATCACGTAAGACCATCTGGGATCTACATGCCTGGTACTTGTAGGTGTAGACTTGTGTTTCAGAAAGCAGTGTTGAGGTGTCTCACTGTAGCAAAATGTCATTTCTTATTTGGAGCAATGGTATTCTGTGAGCATCCAAGAAAAGTAGCCTGCAAGGTAAGTATAAGGGGTGTTAAGTTAGAAAAGCTAGTACTTAAAAACAAGTTTCCTTTTGAAAATGCTTTAATCACAGCTTGTTTTTCCCTCCCTTAGGTTCAATGAAAGACCACCCACAGCAGCAGCCTGGCATGCTTTCTCGGGTGACTGGTGGCCTCTTCAGTGTCACAAAGGGAGCTGTTGGTGCCACGATTGGGGGTGTTGCTTGGATTGGAGGGAAGAGCTTGGAAATTACCAAAACAGCAGTCACATCTGTGCCTTCAGTGGGCGTGGGGCTAGTCAAAGGAAGTGTTTCTGCAGTGGCTGGAGGTGTTACAGCTGTAGGATCTGCTGTTGCAAATAAAGTGCCTTTAACGGGAAAGAAAAAGGATAAATCTGACTAAAACCAAAACTGAGACATACTTGATTCTCTGCAACATTACATCAGTGGCATTAAAATCTTCTGAGATTTGGACCATGAGAAGCCATGTGTCTTAGACACTTTATCTTCTAAAGAGCTGTGCAAGTAACTCAGTTTCATCTGGAAAGGACCGAAGAAGCTTGGCTAGCACAGAGTATGAAGATTTATTAGAGCATAGATTGAAGCTTTTTATCTGGTGAAATGTTACACTTGATAAGTATAGAAGTGAGTAAGTATATCTGAAAGGGTAATACATATCTGAATATTAATTTACTGTAAGTCTTTTTGCCATTTTGGACTAAAAATGTGAACGTAGGAACTTGGTAGTCTCTGCTGTACCATCGGTATGATGAGATGCCATTTACTATTCTCAGTGGTTTCCACATCTTCCTGCTAAGGATCCTTCAGCTGCATAGTAATGGCAATGTACCCAAATAGTTTTGGTTATAAAACTGTACTTAGAGGCAAGCTGTAAACTATTGGTGACTGCAGCCTGTGTGGATTGGAGCAAATAGAACAGGAGGCGTGTGGGAATTGGAAATGAGAGTTGGATATGGAAGTGATGAAATTTGACAACATGGCAGAAGGGGGATCATAAAGAGTAAACTAACAATGCCTTACTAGAAAAAAAAATCTTTTTACTAGGGGAAGCTGTGTAAAGAACTGTCTTGGCATCTTGGTACAGTTCACAGAATGAACTTCAGATGCTTTTTATGAATCCTGGTATCTGAAACCTTGTCAGTTTTTACTGAAAACAAGATTGCTCCATCTCAGGTGTATTTAATGATATGCATCTATCTCCTGCAAGTGAAAACTTGCTTCTAATAAACTTCTTATAGACACTAGAAAAAAATGTGGGCTTAATGGAAACTGGGCCAATGTTTGTGGTCATACAGCAGCACAACTGTCTGACTGGAAAGAAATTCCTTCATGTAGTTGGAAACCACTGAAGTACTTCCCAAGCTGTTGTCTGAGCTCCATGATGTGCCAGGTTAGCTTCTTGCTCCATTTAAGGAAATGCAAGCAGTTTTTCACTACATCTTTCTCTAATACTTTGTATTTGGTTTTTGAGTAAAATGCAGTACTTTTGATTAAAAGAAACCAAAAAAGTTAGCTGAGGCCTTAAAAAAAACCAACCAACCAAACAACAGAAACATCATGTATGTGTCCAAGTGAATTGTAATACTGACAGATTCCAAATGTTGACGCAGTTCAGATGGGAACACCTGTAGGTCCTCTGCAGTGCATGAGGCAAAATGCACTTCTAAGACACAGCTTGAGGTTGCCTTAAAATAGAAGCTGTTGGCAATCTTTGTGTACTGACTTTGCAAGTAAGTAACTTCTTTGGAAAACCATAGAAGAAGGCTGTGAATGTTGTGTATGCAGTATTTTCTAAAAGCTTGTGCTCCTACAGAGAACTTTCCAGCACATGAGCTTACTTTTCCAGTGGCTGTGGTTGTACAGGAAAGATAGATAGGGAGACTTCTTAGAAATTTAAAAAATTAAAACATATCACTTGTCTAAAACTTAGTTCTATATTCATGGGTGTTGAAAGCATACTATGTGTAAATTATGGTACAGTAGTTACCTTCATCTCTCTGTGAGCCATTGGTACTTCAACTTCACTCTGGAACAGCTTTATTTGTTGTAATTGTTATATATGTTGGTAGCATGGTATTTGTGAGCACGGGTATTTTGGATGCTGGGGAGAGCAAAGAGCCAACAAAAGGAATTACCTGCTGCTTTTGGTAGATGTACCAACAACTTAGCTCTGTTCTGCTACAAGAATGCAACGAGGTAAGTTTATGCAACACAAGGAATATTTCAGTGGCTTTCTATAGGGGGATGCTATTCACATAGCATACAAGGTAATTTAAGATTATCAGTTAGCTCTAGAAACAAGGTAGGCTGGGTACCAGAGGAAATCTACCTGCAGCAAATAATTTAGTGTTGTCTGCTCCCCTGCACATCCCAGTGTTGACATATCCCCAGAGTGCTGCCACCCAACTCTACAAGTTGGTCTGGTGGGAGCATAGTGATATTTGTGACACTCAACCAAATCCTTCCTACTTACTTTCTGAAAACACAAATGTTGTACTGGTCATACCCCTTTTTTATGACGTTGTCTTATTTTTATACTATGAAACTTGCTACAAGATAAGTGTGGTCTAAGATAAGCAATGTTAGATCTTTAAAGAGCTGCCAACACTTCATTATGTTTTGTTCCTTACCCGTCCTGTAGTTTATTCTGAGTCTTGTAACTGAAACATTTCAACATGGCATATGGTTTTGGTTTTAGTTTTTTAAAAGCGCTTTGTCTTATATCCTGCATATTTTCCATTCACTTATGAAAGTTGCTTCATCTTAAACTTGTTCTGATTCTGTCCTGACACTTGTGAAACATTAAATTCTTGCTGTTTCATACATTTGAGAGTTTTGTTAATTTTTGGAGAGATGCGTAGTTAGGTATAAATCTTCACACAGTACCAGGCCCCAAAGTGTCTTTTATCTGCATCTAAATAGTACCAACCAGCTCTTAAGAAAATTTATAACTTCACTGTGTTGTTGGCTGTCCATAGACACAATCCCCTGTACTTACTTTTTTTTTTTTTTTTTTCCCTGGGAACTAAAGCTTGGGGATACCCACTTCTGCGATGGCAGTGAGCTGAATGAAAAATAGAACTGAAATTTTCAAGGGTTTTTGGGTTGTTCTTGTGTTTTGGGGTTGGTTTTGTGTTGATTTTACTTTCTTTTTCCCAGCCCCCGTTTTGGAAGGGGAAATGTTTATGCAGACTTAACCTCTGTGCCTGACTGCTCACTGTGTAACAAGAGGCTGGACTGCAGGCTTTGATGTGCCAGACTTACACAGCACAAAATGTTTCAGGTTCACTGTGAGTACCAGCAAAAGACAAGGAAGTGGATTTTGGCAATAAAACGGTGTGGTAATTGAGAGCTTCCCTGAGGTTATGGTATAAATAAATCCTGTGAAGAAGAGACAAAACAGTTCCAGGTGTAGAGTTAGGAATGAAGGATTGAGCGTATTTTGGACTGCTTGTCAACAAAAAAGAGTTTTTCATGTTTATGCTTTCCTTTTGAAAGAGGAGAAACTGAAACAATGAGTGGCAAAGGAGTCGGTGATAACTTGAGCTGCAGCTCAGTTAAGGAAATGTGTCACTTTCCTGTTTTATTTGTTGCCATTGGGAATGTTGTAAGTGACCGGAATAAGCTGTTTCAGGAACACCGAGCACATGCCTGCAGAAATGCTGAAACTACATTGTCAGGGAAAATGTTTTATGTCTTGTTTTCCTTTTCATTTTAAACCACGGATCGGTTCTGTGGTTCAGTGTGAGAGATTGTATTAGGAATTGCTTCAGAGAGCTGAAATGCCCCCTTGTGTCTGAGGGGAAGGATGCTCTTGAATTCATATAATACTGTGGTTTGTTTAATAGATGAGCACCGAAGGACGGTCAGAAAGTGACAAAGGCAACTTCCTGTGAGTTTTTATTATGGCTGTCTTCCCAGATTCCTCTCTGAAAACAATGTGTTTTGAAGAGTCAGCAAAGAACTGGCTTAGTAGCCTGACTTTTATCTTGGTGCTGATAACAACCCCTTCTTGAATTCTCACCCCTGTCACACATCTCTTTACAGGAGCCACGTCTCCCTCTGCAAGCTGCTGGCACATCCACACTTGCCTGCACGGTGGTGAGTTTGAGACCTTCAGCTGTTGAGGTCTTAGCATTGCTCTAACCAGATGTTTCCAGCCCTTTCCAAGCTTGCCAGGGATAATGTGTCTGGCTATATATAAAATCATCGTCTCGCAGCCCACTCGCTAAGCAAGTAATACAATACCAGCTTTCCCCAGCAATTTGAAACTTTTCTTTAAGAAAAGGAACCAACCTTGGACTTGCTGCCAAAATATCTGTTAAAAATGACCTTGAAGAATGGCTCGGGGGGGGAGAGGGGAGGCAACAAACTTTTTTCTCTTTTCTCCTGTCGTGAAGAGCAAATGTGTGGAATAGTTGCTTAGGAAAGCCTGAGAAATATCATCAGTGATGATCCTAATGCTATCGAGACGGTCATCACTGATGCTATTATTCTATATTAACATTCACAGCCCATAAATGAAGTAAAATCCCCAGAGAACTTAAACAGTCAGTTACTATTTTGAAAGCCAGCAGTTGTCAATGATTACCGTACAGTGATACCCGAGAAGCAGTGTGATCCACCGCTTTAGAGTTTCTAAATATAAGACACTGTGGCAGCTGTTTGCAGATCTGGTAGTCATTTTTAATCATCTGTGTTTTACAGACTAAGGTTTTGTTACACCTAATACAAAAGCCTTACTTTCTCCTACAATCATTTGAGACCTTTTGCAAAAGAAGTAAGTTTTGAAGTCTCAGGAATGTAAAGTAGGTTGTCTTGTTTCTTCTGTACATAAACATACTAGGGCTTCACTGTAGCTGAGTAAAAATGTTAAGTCCTGCCCCTGCTCTCAGACTGCTCCATCTCGCTTCTCCTCTCTAAAAAGTAAAGTCTGCTGCAGTTCTGGGTCTGGGAACCAGCGCTACTTATCTCAGCAATAAGGAGCAGAACTCCAAAGACTCTCCACAAATCAGTAAACCAGCAATTGATGAACACTGCTGGAAAAATCAGGCTCCTTTCCTCTTTCTCAGATAACAGTTGCACTTGTCACCACCACAGGGGGGACTGGGCAGTGACAGAGCTTAAAATTCAAAGTATTTAATGTTCTGTTAGGTAAGGAAATGTAACAGACAAACAAACAAAACAACAAACCAAAAAAAACCCAAAACAGGGGGAACACCTTGGGATAACAAGGAAATGCATATCATAACCAGATTCTGTGAAATTATTTGAAAGCATTAGAAAGCTACAACTGTATAACTGAATTGTATCCAAGACCCACTCCAGGACACAGTACAGTGTCCAACTACAATCTGGTTAAGATGATTTTTGATTTGGCTCTTCTCAAAGAAGCAACGTGTCTTCCCTCTTTGGTGACTTTCTGTAAATTAAAAGGACAGCATTCAAACTAATCTTCAATGTTTAGAGGGGCAACAGGATTAAAAATGGGTCTCTCCTTCTTTGACTGTATTTTGCCATAATTGACTTCAAAATCTTTCTTAGTGCCATTCAAGCTTTCTAGCGTTCCACTCTTTATATCATATCCCAAAGCAGAGAGTTTTTTAATTCTGTACTGAACAATTTGTGTTGTCAATTCCAGCACCATTGGTGTCTCCCTAATCTGTGCTATGGAAATTCCTTCCTTCAGGAGGCCCTGAAGTCTTTCTTCCAAAATTGGAACAGAATAGTAGAGAAGGGCTGGGCATTTCAGCACGAGCTGTTTCAATTCTTGGTCATTGCACTTAAAGGCATTTTTGGAAAAAACCATACTCTTCTGCATTGTAGTAGGAGTAAGCTGAAAAATAAAACCTTTAAGTTTGGACAGCAGCTGTAGAACTTCCTGGTCTGTGAAATCATTCTTCTGGAGAAATTCCAAGTTCTCCTGGATTGCAGTGGAGGTGTTTAGTAAAATAAATGGATTTTGGCTCAACAGTTTCATTATCCAGATCTTCATATTTGCATCAGAACCTCCTAAACTTAAGTAACTTCTTTGTAATGTCTCTATCACATCTTTGTTTTTCTCAGCAGGGTTGTAGAAAATATTGGGTGCGCTAGTCAAGAACCTGGTGATTATATTATTCTTAAGTCCCAGCTCTTGAAAAAACAGTATATTTGCCTTCTGGTTCTCATGGTATTTAGTAGTAAAAAAAGACTCTGGAAATTGCTCTATTAATTTAATCATCTGTTTTTCATTCTGGCATACTAATTGCCACAGAGTTCTTTGAGAGTTGATCTCTGCAGGTGTACGGAGAATCGCCTCTGGGCAGCGTTCTAAAATGCTGGCTACAGAGGTCTCATCTGCTCCCATTTCCTGTAAGATAGCAGCAATTTCTTTAACATAGGCTACGTCCTGGAGAAGGACCCATTCCTTCAGTCTCCGTACTTTCTTGACGTCGACTGAGAGTTCGTAGAGACTCTGAATGGTTTTTTGGTTTTCCTCTCCTGATTTCCTATCAGTTGTGTAACTGGAATGTCCCAGAAAGCTTCTGTTTGCTGCTTCAGTCCCTGCTGATGAACAGTTCAGTCCCAGGTTGCAGTGCTGAGATCTTGTCAACAGAAGAACAAATGTACCTTTGGCACTGTGAGCCACTCCTCTCAACATTGTGGAATTCAGCCCTATGGAAAGAGAACAACTGTAAGAGAATGTTACACAAGTTACACCTCCTAATGTTCCCAGAGACATTGATTTCTGGACTAAGCTAGCAGAAGAAATTCCTCTCAATGGTATATTTCATTTTTTATTATTAGCACAAAATTCAGCTCTCATGCTAAAGCAAGAGGAAAAAAAGAGACTTTGGAAAGGTTAATGTTCTGATGGATGCCTCACTGGAGCAATGACAGGTGGAAGTGGCAGATGTTGTGTGGGGGCAGTGTTCTGTCCATATAAATGCTAGCAGTCATACAAGAAGCAAACTGTCAGCCTTTTTCCTGCAGCTGACATTTTTAATTACATTACAGCTCACTCGTACTGTATTAATGTTTAATGTAATTTAATTTGACAGTAATTCTAAACAGCTTAAATATCTTTCTTTACTCATCTGAATGTATTTGCTTAACTTCTCAAGCGCTGTTTGGAGTGTGACTTTTTCCTTCATGCATCAAAGACCACCACCACCACCCCTCCTTCAGTGGTTCTTCAGTAGCAGTTCACGGCTTAACTGCATTGTGGGATCATTCTCCTTATAGTTAGAGAAAAGAATCATTACAACCTTTATGTATGTGTTTTTCACAAGCTGAGTCTGTTAATTGGGCTCTGAAGCTCGATGTGAGCCCAAGTGAAGCAGCACACTGCTGTTTTGCAGAGGGAAGGAAGTACACTGAAATGTCTTCAGGCCTCCACTTGTCTCTTCCAGTACCGACTTTGCTACCGCTGCCCTTTCACTGCTGCCTGATTTCTCCTGGTCACTTCTGTCATTGCTGCCACCCCCAGCAGGCAGAGAGACCACACAGCAGACACGGGGTGGTTGTGGGTAACCCCCTTCCCCACCTGTGCACAACCTGACGTCCAGGTACCACCACCAGCAGGTGTGCTGCTGCCTGCTCTGCTGAAGCCAAAGGAGCTGCAGCAATCAGAGGTACCATCAAGTCTGTCTTTAACTTCCTAGGTGGTGGTTTTGTGGCAACCTTTTGGTGTGAAAGGGAGAATTGTTGCTCTGTAAAATAAAGCTCACAAACTGCTGCTGGTGGTAACATGCTTAAAGCTGCTCAGATTGAACATAATAAAAAAAAAATTACTATACTTCTAAAAGTTCCTATGTGAATATTAATTTTTTTTTTTTGAGGGGGGGAAACTATGATCATGCAGTCAAGTTTCCTACATAACAGACCATGAAGCCTATTGCAGGAATAGCTACACAAGACCCCTAGAACCTTTTTTATAGCCCACCTTTTCAAATAAATAGGTGGTTTCTTTAGAAAGCTTAAGTGATGGAGTCTATCTAGTTACCAGGCAAGGTTAAATATTTTCCAGGGTTAAAATACTTCATCTTAAGAAACTGTACCCTTGCTTTTAAGTTGATGTCTTTCAGATCCAAAATCTGGAGCCTTGTTATGCTTCTGCCTCATAAACTAACAGAGGAAGACACAAATTTCCTATATGCAAGCTTATGCTATTAACAGGAGCTGTTTGTCTGTAACTTGTGTTTTAGTATTATTTCAAATCTCTGAGACAATTCTGATTGCCTAATGAAGCTACTTGAGTCATAACCTGAAGTCTAATGATGTATTCTTCATAAAAATTGGGACTTGAGAAGTGCCATCCAGCAAGCTCTGCCACTGGAAAAGATTTTTCCCACCTGCCCAAGCACTGCAGGTGTAGGTAAGTCAGATTTTTAGTGTGCTGACCTTTCTGTGTCCAGAAAAAGTGACTGTTTCACAGGGACTGCAAACTGAAGCCTCTCCTCCACAAGGAGTGACACAACCACCCGTGTCTGAGTACTGCTACTGCATTAGTGGGTCCAGTCTGAGTAAGTGAATCTCTGGAGGGTAACATCTTTCTTCATTAATGCTTCAGCTCAGCTGGAAACTGCTAGCATAATACTGTTAAAGTGTTTGGGATGTCAGATGATACTTGTAAAGTACAAACGTGAAAAATAACTAACCATGACTTTTACTTCAATGTGTAATCCTGCTGTTAAACAAAATTGCCTTCTGAGTAATGCAGTAATTTAAAATACAGTCATTTTATCTATTATAGAGCTCTTAATAATTCTGATATAGTAAATTGTGCTCTTCCACAATCTGACATGGAAATTACGTTCACTTAAAAGAAGCTTTATGTTTTGTGAAAATGTCTGACATTATAGCCAATTTTTTTTTCTTTTTCATGAGGATCATCCATGCAGAAACAGAATACTGTAAAAGGAAGGAAAACTTCATTTTTTAATCCACATTTGCGTGGGGTACACAGGAGCCCTTGTAAAGCACTAAGCAAAATATAACATGCAAAATAAGATTAATGGATTTTGATGTCGTGATGTTCTTTAGAAACTGAGATGGTAATGGGGACTTATTTGTTGTATTTCAGAGTCCTGAGATGACAGTATCACATTTCCAAGGTATGTAACCTATTCCAAGAGTTCAGATTTCTTTTAAAGCTCCTGCCAGACTGTTCTAATATGCAGGACCCCACTACATATACTTCTGTGAGGATTGTAAATCAAATAAGAGATTAGGAAAAAAAAAAAAAAAACAAAAAACTGGCCAACTTAGGTAACACATTTGCTCTCACTGCCAGCAGCAACCTCTTATCACCTGGTGTTGTAACAGCAATAAGGAAATGAACTAATGTCTACCTGGAAGTTAACAGTGTTCCTGCTTGCTAGCATTCTCACAGTGACCTGCATCTACAGAGTAAATAGGTGTTATAAGTGTCAAGTAAATAGGTGTTATAAGTGTCACTATTTACTGAGACTCCTCTGTATATCTTCTGTAGGAAATGGTCGCTAGGATCAACCAGCTGATTCATCCCTCACTTCATTAAACATTTTTTAATTTCTGAATATGCATTTTGAGACTCAAATCTCAAATTCTTTAAAATGAACACCTCTTGCTCATGTTGAATTTTTCACAAAATAGCAACAAAATGACTACTACTGTATGCTGGTCACTACCATTCTCATTACAGCAAATTGTAGCGAGGTCTTAGTAGGCTGTAGAGAATTACATGAAACAAATAAGTGCCTAGATTGAACTCTGAATTAACCAGGAAGAGTAGGTGTCTACTTAGAGGACTGCAGTGCAGACAGGATTTGAATAGCTCATGAAGAAAGCAGGGGTAGTGATGGGTAGAAGGATGTGTGGATAAATGCATGGTAGATTCAGCACTCGCACTTCTGCACCTACAAACTGAATCCCATTTTTGCATCAGTAGTGGAAACGAGGTAAAGGAGGATTCCAAAAACATGCTAGACCAGCATAAAGCTTTCTAGAAAAAAATAAAAGAAAAAAGAAAGGGTTCTCGGATAATACAGGTGGGAAGGGACCTCAAGAGCTCGCAGTAGGGTCTGCTATGAGGTAAGACTGGTTTGCTTTGGCCGGTCAGGTCTGGAGGTCTGGAAAACCTCCATGGTTGGAGCCTCACTGCCTGTTCTACCGCCCAGGTGCTGCCAGGGGCCACAAGCTGTTCCTTGTATCCAGGAGCGGGACATTCCCTCTCCCGTGGGACTCCCCGAGGGGTGGCGGGGAGGTTTCCCGCAGCCAGCCGGGGGTCAGCGGCCGCTCCCCGCCTTTGCTGCCGCAGCCACCCGGCGAGACGGCCGCTGGCGGCCGCCTACCGCGGGGGGACCGGCGTCCGAAGGTTTCCTTCCCCCGCCGCTCAACCCCTGCGCAAACACGCGGCTTCTCCTTCCGCACCTCGCCCCGGATATCTTTAGGCTGTCGCCGACACGACACGGCCGCATCGGCCCGTCACCACACGGGAGGCCAACGAACGCCGGGCAGCCCGGCTGAAGGGCCGCGCCCCGGCTTACCCCACCGGCACGGTGCTCGGCCGGGTCGCCGCCGCCGCCGGAAGGCGCCGGTACCGCCGGTTCCGCGCCTAGCGTGAAGCGATCTGAGCCGCCGAGGCAGCGGCCGCCCCTACGCCCCCTCCCCGCTCCTGACCTGGGCCTCGCCGCCGCCGAGCGTTGCGCCACGGGCCTTGGGCCCTACCACCGGTGCCGGCCGGGAGGGAAACGGGACGGGGGATGTACCACACGGCGGCCGCGGAGGGGAGGGAGTGGTGTTAGCGAATAGTCATTAACTCTGGGTTTGCAGACCTGGGTTTTGTCATCCCGGAGGCATAAATCCAATGGTTCGTGTCCCGGTGCACGCCGCTGTCGGTCGGGGTGGCGCATGGGCTTGCACGGGGCTTTTCGTGATGCAAACTCACCTCGTGTTCTTCCACTTGTGGAAACAGAGCTTGTGCTGCCTGGAAATGGCATAAGGGGGTTGGAGTGCGGCAGCTTTCAAGAGAGATTTAGTGTGGTAAATTAAAAAAAAAAAAAAAAAAATTAAAGAAACAAAAATAATTTGAAAAATCAATCATTTTGAAGTATTATGATACCAAATAAGTGAACGCTTTAAACTTAGGCTACTTGAGTGCCTGTGTTCTGATGGGAAGCAAATTTTGCTACTGATTTGGTGAACAAAAATTGTCTTTTGCATTTATTTATCCAAAACTGAACCGAAACGGCTGTGTATGCCTTGTGCCCTGCACAGCATCACAGCCACCCAGTAGCCAAAGCCCCACGGCGCCTGACACCCAGCCTGTCAAATAACCTCAGACACTGCTACTCTTTTTGAAAGCAGTATCCTGAAAAATTTCCTCGGGGTCAAATTTGCATGAGACAACACCGATGTGATGATGGCTGGTTTGGTTTCCATCAGTATATTTTCTTCCATATGATTACTGCAGTTATTACTTGGGACCTGGGAGTCTGGATTGACAGGAAGCTGAACATGAGCCAGCAGTGTGCCCAGGTGGCCAAGAAGGCCAATGGCATCCTGGCCTGTATCAGGAACAGTGTGGCTAGCAGGTCCAAGGAAGGGATTCTGCCCCTGTACCCAGCCCTGGTGAGGCCACACCTCGAGTACTGTGTCCAGTTCTGGGCCCCTCCATTCAGGAAGGATATCGAGGTCCTGGAGCAGGTCCAGAGAATGAAGAGCAAGGAGGCTGTGAAGGGATCCAGCACAGACCCTATGAGGAGAGGCTGAGGGAGCTGGGGCTGTTCAGCTTGAAGAAGAGGCGGCTCAGAGGAGACCTCATCACTCTCTACAACTCCCTGAAAGGAGGGTGTAGCCAGGGGGGGGTTGGTCTCTTCTCCCAGGCAACTCTCAGCAAGACAAGAGGGCATGGTCTCAAGTTGTGCCAGGGGAGGTTTAGGTTGGATATTAGAAAGAATTTCTTTACAGAGAGAGTGATCAGACATTGGAATGGGCTGCCCAGGGAAGCAGTGGATTCTCCGTGTCTGGAGATATTTAAAAAGAGACTGGATGTGGCACTCAGTGCCATGGTCTGGTAACTGCAGCAGTAGTGGAGCAAGGGTTGGACTTGATGATCTCTGAGGTCCCTTCCAACCCAGCCAATTCTATGATTCTGTGATACAGAATAAAAGAAATCAGATATGTAGTAGTTTGATTTAGTGTTTTGCTGGTGTCTCAGAAGTTAAAAAAGCTCCAGGGGTTAGAATCGCCTTCTACCTTTTTTTTTTTTTTTTTTTTTTTTTCCCCCCCCAGCTGTTTCTACTTTGTTTCTCTTCTCAGCTTAGGGTAACAAATCAGTAGAAGCTGATTTTTCAACTAGAAGGATATTTCTAGGCATGTTAGGATTTTTAAAGCTAACTCTGGGTCTGCACGATCACATCCTTCAGAGAGTGAAAATCACTGCTGTTGTCTATAGGAACACTTCTTTAGTCAGCTAAATTTTTGATACTCTGCCATAGACCTATGAAACAAGATCTAGTGAGAAAGAGAAGTGCAATAGAAAGAAACTGCTCTATGAACTCAGTTCAGGCTTGGTCTCCTACCTAATTGCTGGTTCAAAGCCAGTTTTAACAGTGCTTGTGAATGTAAACCACAGACAACAAGGTTAAAACACGTACCTGAAAAACACTTCTAGTTTGTAATACACAATGTGTTGTATAATTGCTGCTTCATGTTTCCTTTTTGTCATTTTGTACCTTCATGTTATCTTTTTTTGCCTTCTAACTGCACCCCACTCTCCATTTCTGCCATCCTGGTCTGGGCTAAATTATTAACGTTCTTTAAAGAAGTTATTCACAAGAGAACACAGAAGTGAGGTATCCTTGTACCAGTTCCTGGATTAAGCGTGATTCTATTTTCTTTTTCTACTAACTTGGAGAATTTCTTCCCTTGAGATTTGACATTTTAATTAATATATTCTTGATCTTTCTTACACTTCTAAATCATGAATGCACCATCTAGCATGGAAGGCAGGGCTAAAGCCTAGTGGTGTTTTGACATAATGATATGCTAATGATATAATACAGTTGTTATTTAGCCTGTAGCAACAAACAGCTTAGGGATTGATGGTTTACATGGTTACAATTTGGTTATGAAACTGTAAGCACAAGTGAGGCAGGACTGCTTCCACCTCAGTATTCCCATGAGAGCAAATCTGGACACTGGACCTTATTCAGGGCCATCTTCAGTGTCACAGCCTTGCCAGGAGCTAGCAGGAAATATAAGGAGTACAAAAAAAAAAAAAACACAAAAAAAAAAGAGTACAAAAAAAGCACTTTAAAAGTTTGAAGTAAAAACTAGATTGTGAGGGGAATTTCCTTGAAAAAAACCCAAGGAATCTACCTTCTTCAATGTGCTCAAAAAAGTACACAGTTAAAAGGAGTTTGACGTAGAGTGGTCATTAAATCTCATTGCTGAGATTTCTTTTTCTCTTAAGAATAAAAAGAAAAAACAAGCAATGAGAAATGTACTTTATATTAACTGAGAAAGTAATGCCAAACTTTACCATCACCCTTCATCTTCAGGGTTGTGTTGCAGCAAGGGTATATGACAGGATCCTCTCTGTTTTTCTTGGACCAGAATATGTGGAATATAATGGAGCTATGGAATGTTCCATGCATGACATAGTAATAATTGAAAAATTTGGAGTAATTCATGCTATTGTTCAAGTCAATGCTTTAGAAAAGGTGGGGCTCCACACCTTATAGAAAGAAATTGTGTATAAAACCAGGTAGACAAGGATTCTTATCAAGGCTGGGGCTTCTGCTGCTAGCATGCTTTGATCATAATGACATTTTTTAATGAAGTCATTCAACGTAAGGAAAGAAGAGAGTCAAGGGAAACATGGGGCATGTGACTTTTTGTTGACTTTACAAAGTCTGTATATCTTAACAGGAAGAGCATTTTAATAGACAAAGCAACTACAATTTTTAGATTTAAAGTACTGTCCTGCTCTGGAGTTCCAGAAGTCAGGAAAGGTCAGGATTGATGATGTGAGTCCTCCACATTTTACTTGAGAGCCATTATGTTTAATGAGACCTCTCTTGCTGTTGCTACCCCCTTGCTTATGAATACTCTGGAAGTTGTATATTTGAGCTACAGACCAGAGGTGGAGGTTTGTTTTCAGATCTGCACCTAGAGCTGCTCTGTTAGGTCTCAAAATTGCTCTGCTGAGTCCTATCTGTGTCAAGCCTCATTCAAAGTTGGCCATGCCCGGTGGCCAGCACAGAGAAGGTATGGGGAAGCCTGCCGTGTCGGTAGCACAAAGACGCTGCTTAGAGCTCTGTAATTAAAAGAAGAGACATCAAATAGACAACCATTTGCTAATAATGGCTTTTCCAACAGTGCGAGAGAGACCATTTTAGCTCATTTTGCTGCTTAGTACCCGCTCGAAAACGCGTTCTCCTTTCAGCATCTCCCGCAGCAGGAGTGTGGGAGCCCGAGCCAGATCTACCTCTTGCTCAGCGGTTCTGTTCTCGCTTTTTCCACCGTCTCAGGGCTGCGGCGGGCAAAACCACCTCCCTTTTTTGTCAGCAGCAGTACGCACCTTAACCACGAGAGAGGAGGCGCCCTCCCTCCCTTTCTCCCTCCCTCCTCGGGCTTGGTGGGCAGAGAGGGAAACCCAAGGACCAAAGCGGGGTTTGGGCAGTAGGTACGCCCCGGCGCGCCCGGGCTGGAGGCGAAAGAGGGGGGCGGGAGGGGGGGGGGGAGGGTTGGGCTCCCTACGCACACGTTACATAACCGGCCCGCCTCTGCCCCGCGGGACGGGGTGCGGTGGGATCGGCCGTGCCGGGCCGTGCCCGCGGCTGAGGTCGGAGCCCTCCCACCCCCGCTGCCTCCGGTTCTGCTGGGGCGAGAGGAGGTGGCGGTGGGGGGCGTGTGGCACTAGGTGTGCGTTGGTGTCCGTGTGTGCTGGGAGGGGGTGTCGGGGGTGTCGGTGTCACTGAGCGGATCGGTGCCGCTGCGCATGCGCAGCTCCAGGCTGGATATATAACAGGGTCAGCGGGCGCGCGCGGGCTGCCGCACGCTCTCAAAACCCCCACGGCACCAGCGCGTGCGCCCCTCCTGACAGGACCCGGCGCCACGAGCCTCCTCGGAGCCCCGTGCTCATCCGGGTCCCGTCGCCCGGGAGAGGGGGTTTGAGGGGGAGGAGCCGTGGTCTCCGCCCCCGGTGCCCCTTCCCACCGGTGACTGTCACCTCTCAGCACCCCTCACTCCCTACCCCCCCACCCCCAATCCCCCGCGCGAGGGTTTGGCTGCTGAGCTCGCACACCTCTCCCGCTCCCTTCCCCGTTCGATTCCCGGTCCCTTGCTCCCTTCCCTGTTCAATCCCAACACCCCCCGCCGCCGGTAGTAAACACACTTCAGAAACGTGAGGGCCGGCGGTCACGTGGGCCGGGGCCCGGCCAATCGGCGGCGAGGGGCGGGGCGGGGCTCCCGGCGGCGCCCCGGTGCCCGGCGCAGAGTCACAGGGCGAGCGGCGAGGCGGCGGCCGCGGGCTGGCACGAGGCGCGCGCGCGCGGCCGGTCACCGACGGCCGCTGCTTCCCGCGGGCAAGAGGAGAGGGAAGCTCCGCACCGACCCCCCCCCGGATCCCGCGCTCCGTCCTTTCGCCTCCGCTTTTCCCCCCGGCGTGGGGGCTCCGCGGGGTGATGCGTCCCCGCCCGGCGGCCGCCCCCGTCGTCTCCGCCGGGTCTTAGAGCCGCTCCAGGTGGACTCCGCGCCGCTCAACTCCCTTCCCTCTTCCTTCCCCCCAGCCCCGCCGCCTCTCCACCCGGGGCGGCGGCCCTTGCTCGCTCGGGCGCCGAACATCGGCGCCGGGCCATGAGCGGCCCTGCGGGCGGCGGCGGTTCCCGCTGAGCGCCCGCGCCCCCGGCCCGGCCCGACGGCGGCTGCGGCATGGGGGTGAACGCCGTGCACTGGTTCCGCAAGGGGCTGCGGCTCCACGACAACCCGGCCCTGCGGGAGTGCATCCAAGGCGCCGACACGGTCCGCTGCGTCTACATCCTGGACCCATGGTTCGCCGGTTCCTCCAACGTGGGCATCAACAGGTGGCGGTGAGTGCGGGGCGGTGGCGGGGGGCGGCCGGCGGGGGCCCTAATCCCCGCGTTATGTATGCGGTCACGCTGCCTCCCCGCCATACCCTCCCCTCGGAGCCCGATTGGGCCGCTGCCAGCGCCGGCTTCCTTCGACTGCCCGCCTGCCCTCCCTCCCTCCCCGGCGCTCCGCCGGCGGTGTTACATAGCCACCCCTTGCGCCGCCCCGGGCTGCGGCTGCCGCGGCCGGGAGGAAGGGGGAAGAAGCGGGGGAAGCCTGTGGCGGAGTACGGGCCCGGGCGGTCCGTGGTTTGCTGAGGAAGTGGAAGGGAAGCTTAGGTGGGCGGGCGGGTGGCGGGAGTGCCGCGGAATCACCGCTGCCGCGGTCGGTGGTTCAGTTCCCCAGTACGGGCGCGGTGCCCACCCACGTTGAGACTTGGAGCGGGGTCTGCGGCGGCTGAGAACCCCGGGAGGAGCAGCTCTGAGGGCTTGCTGCACCTCTGGGCAGCCAGAAACCCCGCGGCGGCACAGGGTGACCCCATCCTGGGGGAAGGAGAGGAAAGAAGGCAGCCCCCTGTTAAACTGCTCGATTGGTTCAAAAGTAATTTCTCGGGATGTTTTTCCTGCAGGAAAGGGTACATGGTGTCCCTTTGCGGAGCCTGCAGATATGTTCCTGCGCCTTCAAGCCGGGTGTAGTCCTACCTAATACAAAAATTAGTTTTACTGTGGCGTTGTGACTGACACTTGTATCGTCACTGTGTGCCGTAATAAGGCAGAGGCTCATGGTACTTCTCTGCATGCTTATCTTGCTAGAATATTTAAAGCATCACTAAGGATCTGAAAGTTGTTGCCCTTTTAAAAGGGTTGATAATGCAGCAGAGTTCTTGTATCACCTCTCTACCCAATGTCAGGAACTTGAAATGCTCATTAAGTTACCCTGCCCACACTATGGTGTTGCGAAGAGTTGCCTAATTATGGAATAAGCACAATGAAACTTGGTCTGACACTGTGTCAAAGAAGAATGGCAAAGTTGAGATACTTTGGGTTTCAATTCAGCTTGCTTGTCTTCAAGGATTATTTAATTAAGATTTAATAATTTGTATCCCAGATCAGTAAATATTTTGCCAGCAAGGTAATTTACCTTTGGAAAGTGGTTGGGTTTTGTTTTGTTTGGGCTTTTTTTCAAATTTTGAGAAGTTTTCCTTATGGTCCTATTTCTAGTTTTCAAAAGGTAGAAATACTAAAAATGCTTTCTGTGAACTTTGACTTGAGGGTTATTCCATTTTCACTGACAGGAATTAATTATCAATAATACGACATGATAATTGTTAGATAGTTCCCTTATCTGAAGTTTATTATGTAATTTCTTTTATAGGGGCTTTTTAATTATTTTTGCTTTTTTTGAAGGGAATAGGTTTTTTAATAACAAATAATGACTTCATATAAAGAAAGATTAGAAGTCTTGGTTTTATGGATGAAGCATGGATAACTTATAAACTCATACTTGATTTTTAAACTAATTCTAGCAAAGAATGCCAGCAATTGATGTGAGTCCTAAGGAAACCACTTGTCTTAAGACTATTTCATAGGTTTCTAATGCATTTTGCTATTGAAATGCTGAACTGCTTTTGGTTTCAGGGCTAGTGAATGATAATGAATATGAACTTTGATTCTAGCAAGAGGAAGTTCATATCTTCAGTGCTGCTGCCCTGCTTCTTCAATGACTAACATGCACATTACCTAATACAGTCCTTGAGTACATCTGTGTGTGATATATCTGCAAGTTGGTCTGCTTAAACAGCTTTTCTTTCTTTTTTTTTTTTTTTTTCTTTTTTTTCTGCACTGCATTTTTGCATTTGAAGAAAACCATCTTTTTTTAGTTGCTGGTTAGAGGGGTTGAGTTTTTGTTGGTGAGGGCTTTCATTTAGTTACCTTTGTGAAGGAGAGTCGGTTTTTAAGTCCTTTATTTTTGTGCTCACCTCATCCCCTGCCCCAGATCTCTCAGAAGGGTGAATTACGACTTCCCTCTCCAAAGCACTGGGAACAATCTCTTGGGACTCAGATACTCTCAAGGCACATCCTGCACTTGGATTTGAGTAGGGAGCCTCACTGCCTTCATTAGCATGGTTGTGTGAGATCTTTAGGTTTTGTGGTTTTTTCAAGTTTAAAAGTATGGTAACTTTATAGAATAACTAGCTGCTAGCTGTGTATTTGCTAGAGCAATGTCAGTACATTTTAATTTAAATGAACAGTTACTAGTTTGGAATTGTTCCATTTTAGGTTTCTGTGGTTTTAGTGAGCTGTTTTTAACCTGTGGTAACGTACACATTCATAGTATCATACATAAGACTCATGATGCAGTTTTTTGGTTTGCCAGTCTCATTTGGCACTTGAAGTTAATAATCAAGCGTTGCTTCTCCTTGGTCACTTGATGACTGTAAACAAGATCCTTGCTTACATGCCTGTGGAGTACAATGTTGAATTAGTCAAAAATATTTTATCTGAGATTAGGAGCAGAAGCCCTTCAGCATGTGGAACATGAGTAAAATTAAATCATCTGGTCCTTTCTTAGTTTGAGTTGATTGACACTGAGGCTTAATGTTCTGGTGAGTTTATGGTCCTACTGCCCTGGACAAAACTCTTGTCTGTCAGAGTTCAAAGTATGATTAACACAAGGAAATGTGGTGCAAGAATACAAGAAGCCAAGAGGTTTAGTTTCTTCTTAGAAGTAGTATTGTAACTCTGCAAAGTTACCAGTTACAGTTAATTTTAAAAATGTGTTTTACAACTGGCAAGTAGCAGCCTTTAATACCTGAGTGCTTTCTGAATAACTTTTTTCTCCTTAAACAGTCATGTAACACTCATGAACTAATATTTTTGTGTAATTGCAGTATTGAGCAAGTCTAATTACTAAGCAGTCACATGGTCTTACTGACCTCCTTTCTCCTGGCAGTCAGCCTACCTGTTCTAAAATCAGGAATGCTACGTAACATATGCCAGGGCTTTCCTCAGCTTGCTTCGTTTTTTTCTGTTCCTGTTTTGGGTGGTCTCACTGTTCCTTCTTTCAAGCTGTCGAAGAAATCAAGATGTGCTTCTGCTGAGATTTGCTTTTTCTAAATGATGAGTTTTCCAGTTCACAGAAAAAGGCTTGAAAGAGTGAGGTTATTTGAGGCAGTAAGAGGTGATAGAGAAATAGTTGAGGGAAATGCTAAATAACAATCCCTTTAACACTCCCCAAGTTTTGTCAATTGCCCTTAGACTTTTGGCACCAGAACTAGTGTGCATCTAATTGTATGAACAGAGTAGACAAAGAATGTGACTTACGTACTTTAAAGTAACCATTACCTACTTATGAAAAAATGTGTTTGTGTGTGCTCACAGACTTTGCCATATTAAGGAGAATGGGATCTCATGTTTAGCAGTATTACTTAGGAGAGGGTTTAATTTAGCCCTGGTTTTAGTACAGCCTGGCAATTGATCACAGTACCTAAAATGAAATGCAAACATACTGTTAGTTGCTGCATAAGGGTTTACTTTGGCTAATAATTACTTTTTTAGTTTGTTGTTTTTGAGGGTGCATGAATGGTTTTGATATGCCAGTTAAGACTGGTATGCAGTAATTGATTTTAAAAGATTTTGCCAAACCATGTAATGTATTTTTAAGTAATTCCTGAAGAGAACAACTTTCACTTCTAAAATAATAATAAAATTTGTTTTGGATATCAAATAGATTTTATGAAGTACTGATACATTCAACATCCTGGAAAGTTAGCTGCTGTTGTTATGGCAGGCAGTCCTATTGGTTTAGGAGAATTGGTTTTAAATTGTCATATCTGGAGTTCAGGCAGGCAAAATGTGTATGTTTTACTTCATTAATTTTGGTGACATGCTTGATATGTAAAACGGAGTGCACCAAAATAATTGACTTCCCTGATAAAAACATCCTTTTGTTTTCATAATGTAGATTTTTCATCCTGGGAGTGATTTGATTTTTGAAATATTTAACATCAATCCAACGTAATCTCTAAATAGAGACAAGGCTTTTGGTCTTTCAGCCGTAAAGCAAGTCATACATAAGATTTGGGTGTAACATTTATTTTTTATATATTCTGTAGATACTTGAGGGTTTCTTTCACAGGGCAGGTAGCCTGTTCTGAACTCCACTGCCATAGCCAGGGTGTATCAGGTCTGCGAGGGAGCTTCACTGTTCCTGTGCTGTGTTCTGGACATACCCGTCATACCTTGTAAGGAGGGGCTTTAGCTCTAATGCAGTGCACAGTTTGGAGCACTTTTGTCCAGCCAGCCCACTGAAATGAAGATCATTGATTTGTACATTTCTAAATCTGTTAGCAAAGAGCGGTAACTTTGTTTTTGGGACCCTAGAGTTCAGATGGGAATTCTGTGGTACTGGCTGTTAGACTGGAGAAACCAAACCCTCCAGTACCAAAGACCTAGGTTGCCCACCTGTCCTCTTCCTCAGAAAGCTTTGTCTACCCAAAAAGTGCCCACAGCTCAGTGATTCCCCTCTACAGTTCGTTGGGTTATATGATCTAGTCCTGTGATTTACAAAGTACGTCACTGAACTACACTGACGTGTGTCCTCATGCTTTTAATCCTGCAGTGCTAATGAAAAGGGTGGTTCCACCCTTCTGTGATAGCACACAGCCCTGTGGTGAACCAGGTTAGCTCATCAGTCTGTCCCAAAGAGATTAGTTACCAGTTTTGGTGGGATTAGCTCTGTGGCAGAGAGTACCAACAAAAAGGTTGCGGTAGTAGTAAAGAGTCAAGAGTGGGGAGGGAAGGGAAGGGGCCATTTCTTCCAGTGTCAGTAAGGGTTTGTTCCAGATTAAAGTGGCCATATAGCTGCCCTGCATTGCTTGTGTGTGTAGTAACTACCAAGTTTTTTTTAAGATTATTATTGGTTTCTTCTGTGGCTTGCTGTTTGTTGGCACCCTTTGAAATTATATTGTTGAAAGCTACATTGGCCTTTTTAACTGTGTTAGGGGAAAGGCCTGATTTTTTTTTTTTTTTTTGTAAGACTGTCAGAATGTGAGAAATAACTGTCCAAGAAATTACACTATGCTTGTTTGCATAGTTTGGGGTATGATCTTGTATCTCCAGATTCTGTAATGTAACTATTATGCAACTGGACAAGAAGTCTGCACTGACTGGTCAGGAGAGAACAAGTGGAAATCCAGTTTTATGCAAAGTGTTCAGTAAGTAGTTTTTACCAAGTAGCAGTTATTACAGGTTAGAAACATTCTAGTCAGCATGTATGCAACTTGCTTTTTGACTGCAAGCTTGCTCTTGAAGAAATCTAGTTCCTCAGGTTAAGACATTTTGAGGTTTTAGAGACCTGGTTTTACTTGCTCACCTCCGTGTTTGAGGATATCTAGAGAAGGTCTGTGTAGTGTTCTTGATATGTCAGAGTAGCATGTGGACTTCGAGGTTGAGTATCAAGGGACAACTGCAGTCTTGAAACAGCTCTGTAGGATTATTTTAATCTTCTTTCTTCTCAAAACAGAAATCTGTTTTGGTTTTATTTTGCCTAAGTATCAATAGATCACATTATTTTAGCAGGGGAAGGTAATGGGTCTGCAATTTGTGGTGTTACCTCCTCTGGTCATAGAAGGAGAGGGTGATAACCCCCAACAAACACCATCGGTGATGAATGTGAAAGCAAGTTTTTTCAAGTAATCAAGAATACAGATTTCCACACCCCCCCCCCACCCTTGGATCAGTATGTAGCTGTCTCAATGAATTCTGCATCAGTTCTTCAAAGCAAATTATTTTATGCATTATAATCCTATTTTGGTTATTTTCATGCAATGAAGTATGTTTTTCTCCAGTTTATGAAAATGTTTTTGTTCCTACCGATGGAAGCTTCTCTTTAGACACTTTTCATTCTGCAAATATTGCAGAAAAAGCTGTTCATCATTATACTACCTGAACCTTTTGGTTTCTGACAGTTTGTCTTCAGAATGCAAGCCTTTCTTTTCAAGGCAGGTGATTCCTTTCTGTACCCTCTCAATGCCTGACAGGTTTTCAGGTCAGTTGTATAACTCATGGTAGAAGGAAGGTCAAGCTGCCTGTGAAGTCAGCCATTTTTCCAATGTGGAAGTTACACTTGAGTCTGCAGTGTATTAATGTGTATATTGAAATAAACTCTGTTCTAGGGAATTTTGTGACCTTCCCATAGTGACCTAAAAAGGCAAAAATAAGCTTGAAGCATGCTTCTGTTGTGTAAGTAGTGTGGGAGTATGTGGCTTTGTATTCTATAGGCTTAGTAATTTGCATATCACATTTTATCTGGTTTAATAGCCATGCCTATGATTACTTCTAGGAAAGGACTGGATTTGGTTATCGGCTTAAGAACTTCATGGTATTTTGGTGTAATACATTTTATTTACATTTTTCAGAACCCTAATTTAAATGTGGGGCAATGTTTATGTGCTTCTGTATGCTGTCTTTGGAGTCCTTTGCAATCTAGGTCAACAGGTGAACTATAATTGCAATGTTCCTCTAACACCAAAGCCTCCACTTATTTTTCAGGTCACCATTAAGCGTTTGTTTTCACTGTTTCGGAGTTCTGTGCATGTAAAAGTTTGTTTATATAGGAATAAAACTTTAGTGGAGGTGAAGGATAGACTGGAAAGGCTTGGGGAAAACAGGTCTATATTGCAGTGTTAGGTCTATATTGCAGTGTTCTGTTTCAGTGTATAAAAGGAGGCAGCTATGGCAAAAGTCTGCATGTATAGCTATACTTCTGTGTCAGTTATGAATCTAAGAGCCTATCCATTACTAATAGTGAGATATTATTAAAAATTAACACATGAGCTTTGTTAGCTTTAGTTTTGAGAGTAGCTGAGCTGCTGTGAACAGGGATTTTTAATGCACGCATTTTTCCTTAAATGTTGTGCTTTGCTAATTTTTTTTCTTTTTTAATGCATTAATATTTAAAAGTTCTGAAAGTCTACATTGGTAAAACTGGTTAGGAAATAAGAATTTGCTAATGCTCGGTGTTTCAGAAGTAATTTCAGGTGCCAAATTGTTGCTTATGATCTCTCTGAAAATTGCTAACTCAACAAGTTCCATTCAATAGTGTGGAACCTGTTCAGAGTATCAGAGATGTATTTCTTTTAGCTGAACATTGGTCAGGAAGTGTCCTGCAAGCCTAGTTTCAGTGTTGCCAAGCATGTGATGTTGTGTACACCTAAGCTTTTGTTTCACATTGCTTACTCCTGCAACTAAACTAGATAAATTTTCTGGGCCTGCATTTGAAACTTTATCTCAGTGTTTGATTTGTAGAAAGACATTTCCATTCCTGTTCAGTCACATGTATTCCTTTTTTAGTAAGCTTGATTCCTTTCCGAACACAGACTCCTATCCTTTTAAAAGGAAAACCAGAAACATTGGGAAAAAAACAACCTGTTTAAGCTCAAATGGGGAAGTAGTGAAGGATGAATGCGTGTTGTGACTGATTCCTCAGTGATGCAGATGATGTATCTACAACAAAAGCTATTTAGGAAAAACTGCTGTAAGGAAAACTTGTATTTTTCAATCTGTTCTCTGTCCAAAGTGTGGATGATCTAGGAAATGCTTTACTTTCTATAGTAAGGGAACTGGAGTTCAGCACTTGCGGTTTTAATTATTTCTTAATGACAACACTCTACCTTGTCAGTGATGGGTAAACTGTGCTGCAGTTGAGGAGAGGGGCAAAATAATGACTGAAAGAACAGAAATTCTAGGGCATCCTTGATCAGATCAGTAAATAAATGGGTAACTCCAAGTCGGTTGTTTGTTACTTCATGCCTTGTATGGTTCGTAAAACAGTAACAATTTTGCACTGCAGTAAAGATACAAAACACTGTTGCAAGCTTTATCACAGGTTTGCAGTTCTGAAGTACTGGAGAAGTGACAGAATTGTGAGACTCCATTTTATAGGGACACTGGCATTTAAATGACTTATTTTGTTTTCATTTCATTGGATTAATTGAAGAGTGGAGTGAAATTTTTCTTTCCTATGTACTCTTGTGGGTTTACTGAGTTGAGCTTTTTTGTCTGTAAAATCTGTGGCTTTTTTTCCCCCATCCTATTCTTCATGTTTCACATTCTTAAGAATAAACAAACTCATTTTTCCTAGGAGTCTTAAAGCAGAAAAAGAGAACAATGCAGCTTTTAGCAGAGATTGCCTACTATTGTTTCCCTTATTTTCCCCTCTTGTAGGAGAGGCATGACTCTACATCTGTAAAACTGAAACATGCATTGAAAATAAAATATTCTATGAGTAGTTTTTGCCATCCATCTTTTAGAAGGGTCTTTGGAGAGGGAGGAGTTTGCATTTTGGTTTTGTTCTTTGTTTTCATAACTCTTGCTACTAGTGAGTTCAAGAAGTTGAAACTATCTAAGTCTTAATGAGGGTGATCAAGCAAAGGATGTAATATGGATTTTTTTGTTTTATTTGGGTTGCCTAGTGATAATGCCTGTGAGCTTCTGTCATTTTTCAGTAGATGAGAAGCTTAGTAAGATCTAGTTAACTGCACTTTGTATTTCTTTCTAAGGTATCCCAAATCCTGTGAATGGTTCTTTAAAGGACTTATTAAGAGTGACTCTTTCATTTTCTCCTGCACAGTCTTTACCTGGTACTGTCTGGAAACATCTAATGTGTAGTTTCTTTCTGTCACTTTATGACAAAGGAAGAAGTTGTAAATGGCTATGATATTGATGGTTCAGTTTTAATTAAGGTATATTTTCCTTTTGTTTTTCAAGGCTTTCATAATCTGAGGCGATGTGTATAAGGATTAGTTTTGGTCATAGAGTTAGGATGATTTTTCAGTGAGCAGGGCTTCTTTATTTAATTGAAATTTCTGTAAGCTAGTTGCCAATAAATTCACTGGTGAGAAGTACTCAAAGTACTTTCAGCAGTGGTGTTTTTCTTCTCAGCCATTAAGAAAATCCTGGGTTTGTGGGGGTAGCGTAGATTTTCCTATTTTTGCATTTTAGATTTATGGCTTTCTGCGTGATTTCAGATACAACTCCACCAACCTCTCTTTTTCAGTGCCAACTTAGAAACGTGTTAGTTTGCCAAAGAAAAGCTGCTCTGAAAGTTTTAACTCCAGATCTTTACTACTTCCATGAGAGACAGCACAACAGAGCTTGTGGTTTTGGTGATGGAGGTCATGCTTTCAAGCTAAGTGTTGCTGATGATCAGCTGTAGTTCTTGCAGCAGGCTTTCTGATTTTTTTGTCATAATCCTATGTTTTTGTTTTTTTTTCTTCTACTAGTCCATCTTTCAGAATTCTATTTTTGAAGTTCCTGCTCTGCTCCAGTGCAATGGTAAGGCAAAAATAATTTTTAGGTTTGGTGCTTATCTTGTTGACCTGTTCTTTTTGAAGAACAAGAGATTTGCAGGAGTAATTCTCTCATTATGGATGATTTGTTCCCAAGTGACAGCGTGAGGTGAATTCCAAAAACTTTTTCCACTCACAGCACTATATTTTCATATTCTAGTATTTTTCCTGTTGAACCTGGAAGTTTTCAGAAGGCTTAGGGTAAAGTTGTGGAGAGCTTTGCTGTGTATGCTTTGGTTTTCTGCTTTCATAGTATGAGTTGTATCTGAATCTTTCTGTTAAGAGAAGTTTGAATTGGAATGTAGTATGTGGTAATGCACAGCTTACCTTTTGTTGGAATCAGTTATCTTTTACTTGGAAACATTAGTCTCTTGTGCTTGCCTCTTAAGTTTTATCTTGATTTTGAACTTGAGGCTTCCATAAATTGATCAGAAGTACCCGTGCACAAGTCAGCGTGGTAGATGCTTAGAACCTTGCAGGCTTATTTCTACAGAGATAATATTTATTTTCTTCATCAAGATATTAGTTCAATGAATAGTTGCACTGGTGATCTTTTTTTTTCCTTTGTCATAAGGTTAATGGTCATTAACAGCAAACTGAGAATTAAGCGACTGCCAACATTACTCCATGAACTCGTGTGGTACCTCTCTCTGTCCCCACTCCACCGTCCACGCAGTGTTAAATGGGGTTAAAAAACCTATTAGCTATACCTGTCACCCACAAGGCTTTTTTTTTTTTTTCCTTTATGCAGGTTTAATGTTACTTAGACCCGTAATTTTGTGCCGGGGAGGCAGCACTGCGTCGCAGGCTTGTGCTGGAGCTGCCTGCCAGCTGCTGGCTCCTGGCAGGGGACACCTTGTTCAGGGGCCGCTCTTCATTCTGTCACCTTCCTCTCCCATTATTTTTATCGGCTCCTCCGGTTTTGAACCCGGGCTCGGTACTTTTTGAACTCCGAGCAGGTATTAGGTTTCACTTAACCTTTAGCAGCCAGCACTTCTAAATGCAACACGGAGGAGCGGAACCGACCCGCAGCTGGTACATGCTGGGAACCTTTCTCCCTCCCGGGGAAGAGTGAGGTTCGGCCGCGGTACGGAAATCCTCTCTGGGCGGCTCCGAAAGGAAGGAGGAATTGGGCTCCAACTCCAAGGGTTGCATGTAACTGGAAAAGTAGGTCATTGTGGCAGGGAGTAGTCCAAACAGCGCCCGGTTGCTGCAGCAACGACCTACTTTAGGAAACTATTTTTGTTGATTCATATTGAGATGTTCTTCTTACAAACGCTATAAGGAAATGATCAGGTTATGCATGAAAACTGCCGACTTCGTAGGCTCCCTCCACCCCTCTTCTTCCCCCTCTTTTTTCTTAATCTTTTAAAAATTTACTTTATTTTTATTTAATGGAGGTTAAAACCAAATTATGTTCGTTTTTCATCAGTTTGACCTCCAGTGAGGGGGAGCATCTTGCTTGAAGGTTCAGCACAACAATAATACTTACCAGTGGTTCAGAGCCTACAAATGCTCCCCTATCGTTTTTGTCTAATAATAATAGAAACACAGTTTCTAAACTCCGGATTTGTATCTTCTTTCTTAGAAGTACCTTTTTTTCTGGAATGCCAACAGTTTGTCTAGGTATTAAATTGCTCTTATTTCCATTGTTTTGTCTCTAGCAAATTTTATCCAATGTTCAGAAAGGTGGATCAGTGCCCCCACTTCTTATTTTTATTTATTTATTTTCTTTAAATGGGCAGGGTTCCTATCTGCATGATCTGTGTTGCAATCAGTTCTGATTCTGGCACAAGCAAACTGGAAAAAAGGAAGAGATCCTTAGGGTAGGATGATGTTTTCCAGTTGTCTACTTTTATTAATTTTAATAGGCAAAGTAGTACAAAGCTGTGATGTCTGTTCACAGAATTTAGTAATTCATTCCCATCTTCTGAAAGGAAGGGAAAGACAGGGAAAACAATAAAAATGCAGAATTACAGTTGCTGTAGTAAAGGTTTAATTCTTCATAAAATAATTTTTCATCTAAACTGCTTCCAGTTCTACAGAGATGATTGACAATGAACTTTAGTTATTAGAATGTTCCACTTCACTGTACTATGTAGCTTTTCAACATTAATTTAGTTCAAGTGAGATACTTTGTTGGTCCTGACCTTCATTTGGATTTTTTTCATGTATTATGTCTTGAGCTGTATTTCAGTGTTGTTTACCAGAGCTTACCTTACTGACCTCAGTGCATTTTTTCATTAGCTTTAGACTTTGAGATAGAAGGCCTCTCTCTGCAGCATGAAGTGAAAGATGACCTCCATCACTCTACTTTTATGTTAAAGAAAGTTTGGGACCAAGTGAAGATTTTCTGATTTATGCAGCTTAATAAACAAAGCTTTGTTTCAGTTACTTGTATCTTATCATGACTCAAAATCTTGGACCCATTTTATTGATGCTTACATTATATTCAGATGTAAATGACTAATTTAATGTTTGAAAGACCAGTTCAGAAAATTTTGGCCTTCCTATAGAATGATAGAATGGTTTGGGTTGAAAGGGACCTTAATGCTCATCTAGTTACAACCCTCTTAATTCATGAGAGTAGGTAGCCATGGGAAGTGAGTATAATGCTGGATGTCAGACCTCTGTAAGACAAGAGCCAAAGATATGATATCTAGTCAGTTTTAATTAAAATTTTCAGTAATAGCCTGAGGTTTGGGTGTTGAGGGTTTTGGTTTTTTTTTCTTTTCCTATTTTCCAAACTTTATGCCAGCTTCTATGCTTACTAGTAGATTTCAGCTCTGTCCTTAATCCTCATTTGTTAGTTTAATGGATTTTTCAGATATGGGAAGCCACTGGTGATAGAATTATACCTTAAGGACTTGCAGTTTCTACTGTGTATGTAGTTGAGAAATATATTTGTTTCACACAGCGTTTCATTTCTGGGAAACTTATAGCTGTGCAAAATCTTATTAGCAGTAATTATAACCTTTAAAAGGTCACTTTAATGTAAGAAAAGTTAAGGGGTTTTGTTGAAGAAAATGAGGCAGCATAAAATTTGTCCTTCAGAATCAGATTGCAAGACAATCTTGTTATAGTACTCTTATCATGCTTGCTCTTTTGAAATGAGCCATAGCTGTGACTTTCTTGTGGACAGCTTAGATTACCAAAAATAACATGGCTGAACTATTTTATAAGGCAGGCCAGCTCTGGTTTAATTACATCAAGCCTTATGAGCGGCTCATTTAAATAAGAGAACTTAAATATGTGAGAATAAGGAGGTTTTAGTTATTTAAGTGTGAGTATGTCTGTATTCTCAAGTAACTCAGTTTT
Organism: Calypte anna; assembly: GCF_003957555.1. NCBI lineage: Eukaryota > Metazoa > Chordata > Aves > Apodiformes > Trochilidae > Calypte > Calypte anna. The sequence continues at coordinate 55,031,129 of NC_044244.1, read as the reverse complement.
GTAATTTGCTTCTAGGTCCAGTTTCCCCAGCTGTCCCCACTGCAAAGACATTTGTTTGCTTTTGAGTTTTCCTTTATGGGTCCAACTAGTTTCCCTTTTGAAAGCGTAGGTGCAAAGAATTAAAGTCAAATAATAAGAACTTGGATTTATCAGATCGGAATTAGAGGATTAGAGAAAAATAAACACAGAATACATACATTAAAGAACAGAAGATATTGGGAGGGAGATTTAGGAAGCTGTGAGCCTGATAGTCTCATATCAGCAGAAGACTGACCTTTGTAACAAGCAAGTAATTTGAGATGCCTGCTGGTAGTTATATGGGAATAGTTTAGATGAATAATAGGTGCCCTTTAAACGTGAAGTTAAGATCCAGATTTTTACAGAAGATAAATAGAGTATTTGATGTGACGCATGGCTCACAGAATAGAAGCCAGATACAGATTGCTGTTTGGGAGATTGTTAATTTATTTTGAATAGGACAAATTTTGTATTTCTTTCCTTTGGGGAATGCTAACCTTGAAAAGATAATTCAGTTGGAAGGAAATTAATGATGAGTTATATGTAAGGAAATGCTAGCTTTGTGTCCAGAGTGAGCTAAGTTAGACTCAAATGACTTTTTTCTTTTAAATGATGCAGTACTGCTTGCTGTAGTTAGTATTCTAGCCCCACTCTGTATGTGAAATGGTCTTTACTACTTAGCTTCAAAGAAGATGTATCCTAAAGGACTAATTTTAGAAGATATTAAATTTCAAATATTGCTTTCTCATAAAACCCCTTCACTCATCCTTTTTCAAAGAGCTGAATTTGGTTTTGTTTGCTGTCTTTTACAGCACTTAGGAATGTTTCAGCTGTATATGGGCTTGGGTATATTTTGCCTTATTTCTCCATCACAGTCTGCTTTGGCTTGAAGATTACAAGAGTAGGAAATATCAGAAGAATAGAGCCAAGTGACGCACTTCAAGGTCTATGTTTTGTTTTATTTTTGTGTGTGGATCAGCTCTTACTAAGTTATGAAAGATACTGAAGTCCTAAATTGTGCTCTTAAAGCTGTTTTTTTTCTCTACTGACTGTTGAGCCAACCCTGCAGGAGATTAGTTAGCTCCCACAGCCACTTCACTTCAGTATCTAGAGTCGAATAACATGAATAACTTTTTCTTGCTCCAGTGTTATATGCCTGAAGAACAATTCCTCTGTGATGTGTTATTGTATACCTTTTGAGGATGTGGAAGTTGTGTGTGGTATTCGCTGAAGCAGTGTAATGTTGTAAGGCATGTCTCTGTGACCTTGATTTGGTAATAGGAAAATATTACTATGGCTTGCAGCCAAAGGATGCTGTGGAGTGTACATAACACTTAAATCCTGTCTGAGCTTAATCTTCTTAGAGTTTCATAAGAATATACTGCTCACGCTAAGACACATTGGTTGGCAATCAAACAGGAAAATACACTGGTAAAATACTAAATTTAAGATACTTCTTAGTGTCTCATGCTTTGTTTCAGTATTAGGTGAAATCCACCTTGTGATTTCTGTAGAAGAGAAGCCAGTATGAGGAATATATTTGCCTAAATGATACTGGACTTTCATAGTGCCCTAACTATATATATGGCAAAATAGCAGATATATATGAAAGAATGGCTCACTACCTCTCTTCCTGTGAAGAGAAATAAATGTTGTATAACTATTAGTACAGTCAGGGTCTAATCCTGTAAACTATACTCAAATGTAAATTAAATACATTTAATTAAAATTTTATTTAAGATTTCTTTAAAAAAAGTGATTGATGCTCAGTGGTATGTAATATTCCTTCTTTTTATTAAACCCAGCTTTACTAAACCATGGGAGATGAAGGAGGAAGATCTGATAGGAACATTGGAAAAAAAAATTGAATGGGAAAATAAAACTGGCAGACTTTAGGCTACGTGATCATTCTGATAGACAAAGCCTGGGTGGTGACCAAATATCCATAACGACATGAGTCTTTTGTATGACAGTGCTTTCCTTTCACTGGGGAGATTGTAATCAATGGCTTGGCATAGGAACCACTGAGTAGACAGAAGGTATTTAAAAAGTTTGGTTAAACAAAAGTTTCAATGGATTGTTGGAAGTTGACCAGTCATAGGTAAAAACAGTAATTAAATTTAGGAATGAAATAAGTATTAACACTGTTCTTTTTCACTCAACTTTTTCAACTTATTCAGAATGAGGAAGCCTGCCTAGATTCCTTTATTTTCTGTGGTGCTGGCTGTGCACTCCAGCACTCCTGCCCTGCCTAACATTCTAAATCTGGATCCATTCAGAAACTGAACTGAAGTGGAAGTTTCTTGATTCTTAATGGATTAGCACCACCATTTTCAGATTTGAATAACTCCTGAAAGAGAAGCCATTGGATTTAAAGTTCCCTCAATTCCCAGCAACTGTACGCTCATTTAGTGCTGGCAAGGATGGTTCTGTGATTATGGTTTCTGGATGTTTATTACTCCTGAAAATAACCCCAAATGAGACTAATGGAAGCCTCAAACAGTGAGTCTGTAAGTACCCTTCTTGTTAAGTCTCCTTCTAAATAAAAGTGCTACATTTTTACTGACTGCTGTGGAGTTCTTCCCAGGAGAAATTCCTTAGTCATATTAACACTCCAGACCCAGGAAGTCTGCAGGATATAGTCCTTGGTTTTGCTAATTTTGTTAATGGTTAACTGTGTTAACAATAAGTTATTTAACTTTTTTAATTTGTGCCTTGGTGGCATAGCAGCTATAATTTTGATCTGTATTACGTGAACCAGTTTCTGGCAGTCACTCTGAAGATGCAGGGGGCAGGACATTTAGTTTAGATTCCGGAACCCAAGCAGACTTTGCATCATTGGCAGTAGGGGAGGTTGTGGAATTTCTTGGAGCTAAGATGTTTGCCTTTTAAAGAATATGTTCTTCAGAATTTCATGAAAATTTGGACTCTCACAATTAGATGACTATGAGCAAAATGGTGTCATTCACTCCTAAGAACATTGCTTGAACAAGGCATGCTTTGCATGTGCATCTTCTCTGTGTTACAATAAATTTCCTCAGCCTTCCTCCATCACCTCAGTCATGCATGTACCTTGCACACTTTGCTGCTGTGAAATTAATAGTGAACTTTCCCTGCTTTTCATTTCTACAAGGGAAGATGAAGCCCAGATGAAGAAACCTGAATGCACTAATCTGATAGAGAAAAAAAAACAACCCATCTTTTTTGTGACTTTTTAATGAATTCTTGTCATGTAGTCTTTATTCAATGTTCAAAAGAAAGTGTTTTCTCATTGACTGTTATATTGAGGGGAAAAAGTTGTTTTAGACTGCAAGCTCAGAAACAGGAGTTATTACTGTAGGGAGAGACTTGAATGCTCCTGATTGCCACACTTTGGGGTAAAGGGTAATAGAGTTCAGCCTGGTAGCTCTTGCTTCATAGCTGCTATGGTGAAACTTTGCTTCAAGAGCTCATGCACTGAAAAGAAACTACTTTTTATGAAACGGAGTTTTCATATTTGTTCTGAGTTCACAGACTAATTCACCATTATTTTAATTTGTGTTCTATTGTGAAAGGAACACTTTTGTGTGCATTTTGGTGTATCTGTTTAGAGAGAAAGCTGAAGTAATTTTGTCTGTCCTAGAATGCTGCTTTTAATTGTTTACATGTCTGCACTGAGCAAAACACCTGCATGTTACTGTGATGCAGCAAGTGCCCTTGCATAGCATTAGAATAATTTTGAACTATTTACACTTGCAAACAAATGTTACCACTCAGAGAGATACCTTGGAAACTAAAAACTCTTCCAGGTGCCATAGTAATTCACTGTGACAGTGCATTGATTACTGAGAATTATTATTTTATTATTATTCTGCTAATACGGTTAATACTTGGAGTCTGCATGTGGTGAATATGTTATTACTTCTCCTCTACAAACAGATGCAAGTTACAGATGAAACACTATTTGCTGGTGCAGGAGAAAAATGTATTACAATGCCATGCCAATTTTGGAGAATGTGCAGGAAATCGAAGTTGTCCCAGGGACTTGGTATAATTAAACCATTCCCTGTCACAAGACTTATTCACACAAGCATCTGTTAACACATTAAATAAATGCAGAAGTTCTGAAAGATAGAATTTTCCTTCCTTAAGTTCCTTAAATAAAAGGTAATTTGTATCTGGATGTTAGCTGGACATTAGCTAGATGTTAGCTTAGGTCCATTTAACTATAGCAAAGTTGCAGAACTTCTGAAAGTTTTAAGGTACTTGTATGAATTGGTAAAAAGTCTGGTTATGACAAGAAGTTGATTCAATTGTTAGGTTTTTGATTCCATTGTTAGGTTTCTTGGTGTAGGGGTTGTATCTAAAAGCAGTGATTTAAGGTTCATTTTTAACTGAGCAAGGCTCACTGCAGGGGGCATGGGACTAGATAACCTTTAAAGGTCCCCTCTAACCTGAACTATTATTTTGTAGATCTGTGTAGACTTTTGTTAGACAAAGTTTATTAGCATTTAATGAGAAAATACCTTTAGATACTGTATAGCATAAGTATAGTTGGTGAAAGCAAAATAGATTATTAATTATTTGCAGCCTGTTCTGTTAAAATGCATTTGGTCCAAATGAACCATTCATATACACTTAATTACTGCACCCTTATTCCGAGTAACCAGTTGTAAGCTGAATCTGTGTTCTGGAAGTCAAAAGCAGTATTCACTTACATTGCTGTTACTACAGATATCATCAGGTCTCTAGGGTTTAATTTGACCTATTATTTTTGAACAATATGTTTTCAGAGAGTCTTGCAACACAAGCTGTGGTTTAGCTGTTTTTCATCTGTCCTGTTTTTGTTAGGGGAGGGAGGGTGCGTGTCCCCTGCCCACTCTCCTGCTCCCTTCCTACCTCCATTTAACAATCTGAGTCTACACAATTATGTTTGTTAAATAAATGGAAGAGTTTTATGGAGATTGAAATGCTGGAGTGCGATGAGAGGATTTTGGCAACCAGCAAAATAGTGATTAAGCAGTATTAAGGGCAAGTTTAGGGATCTTGGATGTGAGTTGGAGACTGGGTCAGCGCGTGTAATCTTCTAGCATAGGATTTTTGCCAAGTCCAGACTAAAAGTTGTGTGAAATATCTGAAATACAAATAGAAACAATCCTAACAGTTTCATGACAGATTTTTAATTTGGATAGTTTGAGCATTTTAGGTCAACAGTTTCTCTTCACACCCTTTCCCTATATTCTCTGATATGAAGCTTAAAAACCAAAGCAAACTACCACAACAGCAAAACCTCATTAAGCCAAAGCAAGAAAAAAATATTCTTTCCTGAACTGTTCCAAAGGTATCCAGGGCACTACTGCAATTTGTCTTCATAGTGATTTGTGAAGTGCCCATGCTCTTTGAAAGCAAGATTCACGTGGAGAAGATTAATTATAAGGTTTATCATTCCAGGTTTCAGGAAAAGAGATAAAATAAAGGTGTACTTTTCAAGGTCCAACTGGAAGTGACTTTGGCCTGGGAACATGGAGCCCAAGTTCTCTCTGATAGAAGCGTGGGTGATTCTCATTTGATTCTTAAAACATCTCTTGAATGGTTTCTAACTAAATGAGTGTGAAGTAATTTCTTTTCTTACTTCAAGGTCTTGCTTCAAAACAAAATCCATCAAACCGAGAGAAGTAGGCATTTTTGGTTTGTTCCAGTCATAAATCATAAGCATAGTTGCCAGCCAAGAAGACGTTGTTTTATTTATATATATATATATATATATATATATATATATATATATTCTGTATGAAGTTGGAAGCCCTGTGTGTTAGGTAGGCATCATTTACATATTGCTAAATCACTAGAAAATGTAAAAAAAAGTCAGTAGGTTAACAACAGTCACATATGCTACATCCCCCCTCGAACGTGTAGCGTTTTCATTGTTAATTTTTAGGATTTGTTCTGAAGAACCGTGTTGCTTTATGAACTCTTGATTGTAATGAGCCTGGTGGTTGCTCAGTGGCTTTGTCTCTAAAGCTCTGGAGACCTCAGTGGTCCTCAGAGAGCCTCAGCCTCTCCTTCCCTGGTGCCTCTGCATCCTTTCCCCAGGCTGTGGGTGCAGCATCTCCCGGCCTCAGGCACTCATTTTCTCTGCTTTGGTCTCAGGAGGTTGCTCCTGTGGTGTTATCCTCCTGGCCTGCGTGTAGTGTCATTACAGCAGGCTCTCTCAGGAATAATGCCTTGCAGTGTGGGAATTTACTCTTTTTTTTTTTTTTTTTCTTTTTTCCCCTTTGGGTGTAGCTTTTGGTTTATGGCAGGGGCTGTAATAATGTGCACTCAGAGAGGTTAATGACCGGCAGGCTCTGACTCAGCAGCTGCCACGTTCATTGCGTTCTTTGGGGAGTGCCAACAACTTTGCAAGTAAGAGCAGCTGACAGAGATCTCATCAGGAGCTGCTAAAACTGTATTTGTTACTAAGAGGAAAAATATTGCCTCACTATGCCAAGAAAAGCTCCACTCATCTGGGTACCCCCAGTGTCTCCCTGGATGGCTGCTAGGGAGAGTTTCCATTTTTCTTGTCCTTCCTTTTGTCTTTTCTTCCCCCAAACAGCTTTCCCCATTGAGTTATTTTTAGTTACTGAACCCACTAATAAATCTTGACACACATGAACTCGTCTCACCATCCTTTGTGCAGCTACCTGTTCCTCTTGAAGACCTGCAAATTTGTAGCACCCCATTCCTCCCTCTGCTTTTTTAATTTTTTTTCCCCCCATTGTTTGCTGACTTACTCATTAAGTAATTCATGATGCTACAGCCAAGATGCATGAAGCTGTTTGCTATATAAAGGGCTATTTTTATAAATGAAGGCCAAAGTGATAATTATGACCATGTATTCCTCTGGTATGCTGATTTTAGTAACAGTTCAGGCTGCTGTTTTAAGAAGGACTAGGATTAGGTTTAGTAGCAGTATGGCTGATTGTTTGTTTGTTTGTGGGTTTTTGGGTTTAGTTGCTTGTGTTAGGTTTTTGGTTTTTTTTTTTAGTGGTGTGTTTTCTTTCTTTAGAGTGACAAGATACTTCTAATCTTAGTTAAGACTTCAGTATGCATTAGTCCATTGTGGAGCTGAATAATGTTGAGTTGAAAACTTAAATGATGGTGCAGTTTAGTGTTCTAAAGTATGTATCAACAAATATACTACATTATAATGAATTACTGCAAGTTAAGTGTACTTAGGATGTGAACATGCATCATCCAAACACATGCCAAGTAATATGGTAATCTTTGTTGGATTGTTCCTCTTAGTTCCCTTATTCCATTGTAAAATTGTCTGTTTTGCTTAAGAAAATAAATATTTCTTTACAATTTTTTTGCAGGTTCCTGCTTCAATGTCTTGAGGATCTTGATGCCAATCTACGGAAACTTAATTCACGTTTGTTTGTTATTCGTGGGCAGCCAGCAGATGTTTTCCCCAGACTTTTCAAGGTAAATGCCAACTTGCAGGGCTTTTTGTCCATAAATATGTCTGACAAACTAATTTCAAGTAAGCATGTTTCTTGTACTATATACTTCAGTGCCAGTTATTATCCATGCAGCTCTTATGAGTATCCTTGTAGTTTCTCTTCAAGGTTTGTTGGTTTTTTGTTAATTTGTTTTTTTCCCTCTAATGTGCATATCACAAACTGAACTGAGATGCTCTTAGACTTCACAGTCTTTATTTCCAGAAATGGAACTGATTTATAATTTTTTGCTAAGTGTAGGTACTGTATATTACTAAATTTTCCTCTCCAGATTCCCTTTGAAATACTGTAATAAAATTCTGTGCATATGAATCCAGGTTCAAAGCTGACCTGTAAAAGCAATGTTTAATTTAGGCCAAATATCTGCTGTGGTTGCTTTCTGGCCTTTAAAAGTTGTTTGATAAGCTTTTTCCTGGTAGTAGTCATGGTAAAAGTACAAAAGTACAGTGCAGGTAAAAAAAAAAAAATTCTAGTCAAAGAATTTTAAGGTTTTTGTGGGAATGGGTCTTATTACTGAGCAAATGAAGGCTGTGAGGGATTGTTAGCAATAGTGATTTGTCTTCTGTGGATAATAGTGTATTTAAGGTAAGAGTACTATAATAGGACACTGAAAACGAACACTTTGTAGATAGGTTTTAGAATTTTTTGTGGAATTACTAGATTGAGGTGACTGAAAGCAGGACTGAGAAAAAACAAACACCTCTGTTTTTCCTGAGATGATTTTTATTCCCAGATCTTCAATAGCAAGCTGAAAACTCAACCAACTGTCACATTTCTGTCTTCGTTCTTGTGCTTTGGTTGTGAACTCCTAACTGAGTGATGTTCTGACTGGTCTTTTCTTGATTTTCCTGAGTGAAGAATTTCCTGCAGAAGCCTTGTGGCATTATAGTTGCTGTTTGCAGCCCCCAGATGTTCAAGCTTGTTATATCTGCCTGCCAAAGTTGGTTTGATTTCATATAAACAAGAGAAAAAATGTTGCTGTTATGTGTGTTGTCTTCTGGATTTGAGCGACCTGTGACATTTTTTTTTTTAATACTTAAATGGCTACTTCCACAACTCCTGTTTCAGATTTTGCTAGGAGGCTGATCATTCTATGTCTAACATCTTCTGAGTGCCACATTTTCAGTGATGAGGAAATAAAAATAACTTGTCAGATAGTGTACAGTAATCAAGAAAGAACTTTGACATCTGTCTGTCTTCTGGTTCTTCAAGTTACCAGAAAGTGTCTTTATCATGTATTTGCTCTTTGATGGGCTTTTCAGGACATTCTCTCACCTTTGACAAATAAGAGGCATTGTTTGAAGCTCCTGAGGACTTCTTCAGCTTTTGTTTGAAGACTGCTTGGCTCATGCATCTATGTCATATCATTAATCTCTTGGCCTCTTTTGTCAGAGCAGTAGCTTTACATCTAATGCTTGCAGTGCAGTGAAGCACATATAACACTAAACTGAGTTTTGCAGATCATCCTCATTAAATTTCTCAAAGGTGAGTGATGATCCTGACTTTGAAGAAAAGATGTAAGTGTTTTTTGCCTGGGAGAAAACTATTTATTAAGTAAATAATAGTAGGAGATAGTGAAATTTTTATAGAGCCTTGTGTCAGGAGCCCTGTCACAGATGGCAGCATCTGTGTGTTTGCTGGAGATGAATGTTTCACAGGTGTTTCTTGGTAGGTCTCAGCTTTTCACAGGCTGAAGGACAATTTCTTCAAAAGTCAGAGCACTCATCTGTGTCCTTGGAAGAGGCTTCAAGGACCTTCAGGCTCTTTCATGGATGCACTAGATTCAGTGTCACATTTTCAGCAGCACTAACTAACAATGTTGCTGATAGCACCAGTGGATCTGTGGACTTTGCAGGTCTCTGCAAAATTATTTTAGTTTCATTGTTTGGTTGGGTTTTTTTGGTTTGGTTTTTTAAGTAATGAGGTTCCATCTGACTGCTGAGATACAGCTTCTAGTGGCAGCAGGCACCCACTTGGCACCTGTTGGTTAAATTGAACCAGTCAAATTTTGCCTGATTCTTGCCTCATTCTCTTCAATTTGTCTTGGTCTGCTCTGTATTTCTAGGTCTTTGGGGACTGGCTTGGCAAAGAAAATATAACTGGAACAATCTGTAATTCTTTAAATGCATCAGTGTTGCTAAAAGCATTCAGCAGTATGTATGAAGCAATTTGTATCCATGCTTCTTCAAGTTACCAGCTCATGCTGATGTGATCAGGGTATAATCAAATCATGTACCACTTGTCTTGGAGTTCCTTGACTCCCTTGGGGATGTGGCTCTGGCTCTTGGATGTGTCTTTTATTTCTCTTTTCAACATGCCAAAGGAAATAAAGCTTTAGAAAATTATCTGCTGCAACCTGTCAGGCAGTGGTTCTGCATTATGAAACAGGAAATAAATGCTGTATGAGGGTGTAGAAGGTTGCTTGGGGATTCAAGTCTTGTTGGGTCAATCTTGGCAAACTTACTGATGGAAGAAGACAAACCTTCTTACAAAGGCCAAGCATTCTTTGGAATTGCCTACCCCCAGGGCTGTACCTGGCCTTCACCTGAGAGAGAGAGCTGTAGAGTCCAGAAGTGAAACAGAACCCTAGGTAAACAGCTTAGAGTGCCCTTTGGCTCTCTGGAGTAAATCCAGTTCTATGAAATAGTCTGTCTGGGGTGTTAAAATCAGATTTTGTGGGATTAGAAAGGTAAATTTGCTTGGCAGAATGGCTTTTTAGGATCATACTGTGAATACTTCATCTTTCCATTTTCCTCTTGTTGCAGAAGCCTTAGACATTAATGATCTCTTTCATAGAATCATAGAATTGGCTGGGTTGGAAGGGACCTCAGAGATCATCGAGTCCAACCCTTGAACCACCGTTGCGGTTGCTAGACCATGGCACTGAGTGCCACATCCAGTCTCTTTTGAAATATCTCCAGGGACAGAGAATCCACTACTTCCCTGGGCAGCCCATTCCAATGTCTGATCACTCTCTTCGTAAAGAAATTCTTTCTAATATCTAACCTAAACTTCCCCAGGCACAACTTAAGACCATGCCCTCTTGTCTTGTTGAAAGTTGTCTGGCAAAAGAGACCAACCCCCCCCTGGCTACACCCTCCTTTCAGGGAGTTGTAGAGAGCGATGAGGTCTCCCCTGAGCCTCCTCTTCTCCAGGCTGAACACCCCCAGCTCTCTCAGCCTCTCCTCATAGGGTCTTTCTTCACTTTTTTCCCCCCTACTTGTTACTGCTGACCTTGGTAATGGCATCTGTGGTATAAAAGATAGTAGACTTGAAGGCATCATCTCTTTAGGAGACAAAATTTTAATTTTTTTTTATTTTATTTTTTTAATTGAGAATTTTAAGATTTTCCATTCTGGTGCATGGGGAGAAGTGATTCGGAACTGGGAAGAAAAATATGTAGTGTTTGGGTGGGAGTGTTTGCATGTGTCATTTTGTACCCTGTGCCCCCCTTCCAAAGCTTCAATTCTGCTATGAAGACCGACAGGCATATGTGAAAAACTTTTCTGGAGAGCAGGTTACTGCTGCTGATTAATGTCCAGAAGGCAGCCTCTGTCATCTTTCCCTTTCACTGTGTCTTTTAAGGTGAATGGATCCTAAAGTTAGAACTGTTATCAAAGTCAACACAGAAATTTTTCCATTGTTTTGTTCACCCATAATAATAGGACATAAACAGAGGCTTTTTTTATGTCTGATTCCTACTTAGATGCCAAAATGTTGGACATTATTTTTGTGAGTCTGGGTGTCTAAATGTGTTTGGGCTTTTCTGTATATCTGACATTATCAACAGGTAATAGCTGTTATCCCATCTTGTCCCTGTCCTTCCCATTCACTTTTCCCTCACCCTCCATAAAGTAGCTGAAGGAACATTTTTGTTTTGTATTGCAGGAATGGAATATTGCAAAACTTTCTATTGAATATGATTCTGAACCATTTGGGAAGGAAAGAGATGCAGCAATTAAGAAGCTGGCTACTGAAGCTGGAGTGGAGGTCATTGTTCGGATTTCCCATACGTTATATGACCTAGACAAGTAAGTTACCATTACCTCTCATTTTAAAAAGAAAAAGCATGAATTTTATTTATTATTTGCTTAGATACTGTGTGCTAATTTGTATGCAGAGGACTTCCCAGTTAGGAAGATTACAAATTTCTTTTGGTTCTCTTTTATCCATCCATCTATCCATATTTCCAAATTTTATTACATACTGAATAGAACTTTGCAACTCCCAGAAATTATGCATAACGAAATACTGTCTTGGTTCTTTTGAGAATAATAGTCACGATGATTAGTTGTCTTTTAAATGAAGTTACTCAAACATTACATGCCTGTAACTTCCTAAGTAAGATCCATTGTTGTTTGATTGTTTTGTCCTCATTTCACTTGCTATTCACAAGTTGGCAGAACTTGTCCTTTATTTTACAAACTTTTTCCTATTTCTCATGTATCCAGTAAGTAATTGGGGTTGTTTGACTTCTCTTTGTTTCCTTACTTATGTCTTGTTTATATTTTTTCACAGATCTATTTAAATGGATTAGTGTTAGCTCCCTATTATGGAAACATAATCTGCAAACTATTCATAAGTATGACTTTGCTTCTCTTAAAATTGAGCAATTTATTGTGGTAGACGCCTGGTGTATTCTGTTACAAGCCAGTGTATGAGAAGCAGCTAGAAATATGGCAGGAAAAGGAAAAGGAGTGCTTTGCTGTTTTGAAACCAATACCTGATTATTTTTCTTAAAACTTAAATTGAAAATTTTTCTGTCCCCACCCAGGAACCTCCCTCAAATGAACAGTTGGTTCCATCTACCACTTTGCAAATTCTGTCCTTGAAATTTTCCTGTTTGGGATATTTTGATATATTTAAGGTTACAACGTAAATATGGAAACTGTTTTTACAACAGTCACTGTGTACAACTGCACCTTCATTTATCCCCATGCCAAGACAGTTGTAATACTGACTACTGTTATCAATAGCAGAATAGAAAAACAGATTTTTAAATATAAATAGCATGGTCTTGTAGGTGGCTGGGATGTATTTCTTTGTAGCTGTGGTCTCTGATCAGTATTTTTCTTTGACTTGAGCTGTCTATATTCATTACTTACTTGTTCTTGAGGGACTACCCAGTAAGGAATAATAATTGAGTTGATTATCTACAGTTAACTTCTATGTCTCCCTATTATTCCTAGAGGAATAAAAGATAGAAAAATTAAAGTTTAAGCTGTATGGATTACCATGTAAAGCTGTGATTTTATATAATATGACAGAGGCAGGTAAGAAGGTGTTTCTGTCTGCTTATAGGTGTGTGTTTTCTTTTAAAAAAAATAGTTATTTAGTATTGTCTGACATACTTATTTTTCTTTTTTTCTTTTTCTTTTTTTTTCAAAACAGAATAATAGAATTAAATGGAGGGCAGCCTCCTCTTACTTACAAGCGATTCCAGACCCTAATTAGTAGAATGGAACCACTGGAAATGCCAGTGGAGACTATAACCCCAGAAGTAATGGAAAAATGTACCACTCCAGTTTCTGATGACCACGATGAGAAATACGGTGTCCCATCACTTGAAGAGCTGGGTATGTTCTAAAATTACTTTGGCATTGTGAAACGAGGACTGCTAAAAGCATGACACTTAAAATAACAGAGAGAGGTTTTACTTGCATTTCATGGTTAAGTCAATGCCAGTTGTGACAAACAAAAGGACAAAAAAAAAAGAATAATCAACTCTGTAAATTTGAGTTGTTTTCTTTTAAAGGCAAGGTCATAGCAAGCTACACTATGTATTGTTTGGCTTCTTGTAACACAGCGTACCCCATGGTACCAAATAATCATTAAGCTGGTAATAGTTTTTCATCCTTCATTTTGTATTAAATGCATTTGGTATCTTTGCTCTTCATGTCACTCATTTGTCATTCTACAAGTTAATTAAAAAAAACCCTTCTTGCCTTGAAAGACCAAAAAAAAAAGCTATAAAAATACGATAATAAAGAAAATAATTATTTTAGAAGCTTCCTTTTTTAAAAAGTGATGTTTCTGTAAATTTAGTTTTAAGACCTAATATCAAATTACTGTCCTGTGAATCTCTGCCTCTCTCTCCTGTTTTCCTGCCCTCCCTGCACAATAAAAATGAATGTACTACAACTTCCCAATTGCTAACAAAAGGGTCTGGACAGATTTTGGCTAGGCTCTGACTGCTCTTTCTACTCCATTTGAACTCTCATACAACAGACACTTCTTTTAAAGCCTTTTTAAGAAGAGAAGATACCATTATACAGTGGTTAAACTATATTCAAATGTGCTATCTCCTACACCTGGTAGAGATTTTGGGAGAGGTGTAGGGGTTTGGCAGTGACTTTTACTGTGCTATGTGCCCAACTTAAGGTTATTGTTACGATACTATAAAATGTAGTCAAGGTACAGTATGCTAGAATTATGTTGCCCTTCCATATAAGAAAAAAGGAATTTTCTTGTTACAATTTGTTTTTCAGGTTTTGACACAGATGGTCTGCCTTCTGCAGTATGGCCAGGGGGAGAGACAGAAGCTCTCACACGATTGGAAAGACATTTAGAACGAAAGGTACGTTTTGAATCATTGCAAGTGTGACGTATCTGGGAAACACACTTGCTCTCTGCAAAGGAATATAAGAGGAATTGATGAAGTTCTTTGAAAAAAAATACCATACATGAGTTACATAATTTAATGTAACTCAAGGCCTCTATAGTGATACTAATCAAGTTGCTGTTTCTTAGTCTTAAACAAGAATTGCAGATTGTCTTCCAACTTGAATTTTAGAGAAAGTCTGTTATACTTTTCTTTACTCAAAAAGATTAACTTGTTTTTCCTTGGGAGGTAATTTTGATTGAAATATACTTATAACTTTGGAGGGGAATTGCTCTAAAAGCTAACCAGTCAACCAGACAATCAGGCCCAGTCAGCATGGGTTGATGGAAGGCAGATGCTGCCTGACAAACCTGATCTCATTCTGTGACCAGGTCACCTGCTTGGTAGTGTTTGAGGGAAAGGCTGCTGATGTAGTCTGCCTGGACTTCATTAAAACCTTTGACACTGTCCCCCATAACATCCTAATGGAAAAGCTGGCTGCCCATGGCTTGGATGGGCATATGCTCTGCTGGGTTAACACTGGCTGGATGGCTGGGCCCAAAGAGTTGTGGTCAATGGAGTTAAATCCAGTTGGCAGCCAGTCAGGAGTGGTGTCCCCCAGGGCTCAGTGCTGGGGCCACTTCTATTTAACATCTTTATTGGTTGTGTGACCAGCAGGAGTAGGGAAGTGATCCTGGCCCTGTGCTCAGCACTGGTGAGGCCCCACCTCGAGTATTGTGTTCAGTTTTAGGCACCTCAGAACAAAAAGGACATTGAGGTGTTGGAGCAAGTCCAAAGAAGGGCAACAAAGCTGGTGAAGGGTTTGGAAAACATCCCTTATGAGGAGCAACTGAGGGTGTTGGGGCTGTACAGTCTGGGGAAAGGGGGAGACCTTATCACTCTTTACAAATACCTGAAAGGAGTGGTAGTGAGAGTGGGGCTGGTTTCTTCTCGCTGGTGCCAGATGACAGGACAAGGAGAAATGGCTTCAAGTTGCATCAGGGGAGATTTAGGTTGGATATCAGGAAAAACTTCTTTACAGAAAGGGTTGTTAGACACTGGAACAGGCTCCCCAGGGAGGTGGTTGAGTCTGTGTCCCTGAACGTGTTTAAAAATTTCCTGGATGTGGTGCTTGGGGACATGGGTTAGTGGTGGGACTTGGCGAATAAGGTTAGGACAAGGCTGGACTCAGTGATCTTGAAGGTGTTTTCCAGCCTGAGCAGTTCTATGATTCTAACATTGCTAGTTGCCTGGGTTTCCTTTGTATTTAAAGGAAAGAGCTAGTGGGTTCTGGAAGACAGTTCATGCCTTCTGCACTGAGATTAATTACCTTGTAGAAACTGCACTGACTCAGAAGGAACACCAAGGTATCGTAGGTGCTGGGATGATCTGTCCAGTTACCAATTCAGTTACAGACAGATTCCTCCCTTGGTGTTTACAGGTTGTTGCCTGGCCTGTAGTCTGATATTGCTGTGTGGTTTTTATGTTTTGTTTTCTTTTCAAGGCTTGGGTAGCAAACTTTGAAAGACCACGAATGAATGCAAATTCCCTCCTGGCAAGCCCTACGGGCCTCAGTCCCTACCTGCGCTTTGGCTGTTTGTCCTGTCGTCTCTTTTATTTCAAGTTAACGGATCTGTACAAAAAGGTATAATTCCTGTGTAGTCAGCTGTGCATTCTTGGATGCCATGTTTTTTCTTTCTTCTTCTCCTAATAAAATGTTTTCCTTTAATGATGATCTTCAGGTAAAAAAGAACAGCTCCCCTCCCCTCTCTCTCTATGGCCAGCTGTTATGGCGTGAATTTTTCTACACAGCAGCGACTAACAATCCACGGTTTGATAAAATGGAGGGGAATCCTATCTGTGTTCAAATCCCGTGGGATAAAAATCCTGAGGCTTTGGCCAAATGGGCAGAAGGCAGGACAGGTTTTCCTTGGATTGATGCAATTATGACACAGCTTCGTCAAGAAGGTTGGATTCACCATTTAGCCCGGCATGCTGTAGCATGCTTTTTGACTCGAGGTGACCTCTGGATTAGCTGGGAAGAAGGAATGAAGGTATTGTTTCTTATGTTTGAATTTCTTAAAATGCCTTTTAAAGTTTCAGATAGTAATTCTAGAATTGTTGTTACTATGTGGTGTGTGGCCAAAATGAAATTGGTTCTGGTAAACCAGAAGTTTTGCCTGTTGAATGCCCTTTTTTATTGGAGTATTTAAGTGTGTTTCTTGCAGTCGGAATAGGTTCACAGTTCTTTTAAATCTGAGATTTCCTCCCAAAACTTGGTAAATAAACACAGGTTAACCTTGTAATAGAAATTTCTCTCCAGTCATACTGTGTGAATAGTTTCTGTTCCACACAAAAGGAAAACACCATGGGAATTAAGGGAAGAAAACTAAAAGCTGAGGCTATTTAGCAATTTTCCTCTTTGCTCAGTGTTAGAAGTGTATTGAGTTCAGCCAAAATCATTAGGCTGATATTTAAGTGGAACTAATTTCTATGCAAGTATCCAAGAGAGGCTGAAATTTGAATTACAAATGTCAGTCTTCTGAGGAAAAGAATGGAATAATTTAATCTCAGCCTTTATATCAGTTTTACATTCTTAGAAGGGTAGCACATCTTTTACTGATCAGCGATAATAAATTAAAAATAGTTTTTTATTTTTGAAACCTAAAAAATAATTTACTTCCCATCAGGAATTGTGACCTCATATGTGTATATAATCTTACAAAATTTCGCTGTCCTTAACCAATCAGTTATAAGCAAACACCTTTCATTTTTTCATTTAATGACAACAACAAAAAATCAGTTATATAACATCATAAGCTGCTTTAGGAATTTTCCTTTTGCAGTTCCTAAATACAGGACATTGAAGATGCACATACATAGGTAGTTCAGCCCAACAACAAAACTGTATATTACAGGTAAACATCAACATGTTCTTATTTTTTAAATAATATCAATATTTGGAGAGCCCAGACTTGTGAAGGGGGAGGATGTTTATTCAAATGTCTCTAGTTAGGAAGTATTAATCTGGCCTTCCATGGTGATGTTATTCCCAAAGTCTTATTTCACCATCTAGTGGAAAAGTTGTGTGCTAACACTTAATGTTCAGCTAAAGACCTTGTTACATTATCAGTCACTTTCTATTTAAAATGGCTTTAAAAATGTTTTAAGATAAGTCTTGCTTTTTCAAAATGAACTGTTTTTTTCCAAGTAGTTGAAGATAATTACAAATATATTTTGTAACACATTCAGTGTATACTGCAGAATGAATGCCTTATTGAGTATGGAGAGAGATATATTCTTGTTTAATGGTATTATCTTATTTAGTCTTTATATCAGAACAAGACTAGTTGAAGTTGGGTGGATGTAGTAAGATGTTTCAGTATCTTAGCATGAAGAAAGATGATGGTTCATTTGGAACATATGGAAATGATGCAAGCTTGAAAGGAAAATCAGTACTTAAAAGTATTCAGTAATCTGTTTTGAAAACTTCTTCAGTGCACCTTTTATAAAATGTGCTTGAATGTTCTTCTTCAAAGAATGAGGCTTTACTTTTTTTATTGTTAGCCTGTGTTGCTAGTGGTCTGACCGAGCAAGAAAGGTTATTTTTATACAAATCAGTATTGTGTGTGTTAATATTTGAAAACCAATCAGTGTTGGAATGTTTCCCAGCTATTGAGCTCCAGATTTAGAGTAAAACTCAAATCTTCAGCTTCCTCATAGGTTACTTTTAATGTAACAGTGGTATTAATTACCAGAGAAGACTTCTTCAGAACAGTTTTCAGTATCTGTCTCAGCATTCTCAAGCATCTTGGTGATTCATATATTTCCAGGAACTTAAGTGTGTATCCTCAAAACTGTGGGTTACTAGATTAACTGTTTGCCTTTAGAAATATAATTTTTGAATGTTTGTGCTAGTCTGAAACTCCTGAATTCTGCTTTTGGGACTCCTTATATAATTGAAAGGTGTTGTACAAGTTGAGGTATTCAGACTGAAATTTGAGTTTGAAATGGGCTCTGTATGTTCCCTGCTTTCTGGAAGTTTGCAAAGTTTACTCAGTTGTAATGTGAAGAGGCAACTCTTCTGAAAGCAATTTCATTTGCAAGTAGTCAGGCTCCAGCTTTCCTTTCAAAATTAATTTTTACAGATGTGTTTATGCAAGAATGTGTAACTTTTTGGTTGTAGCTTTCTGAGATTTCTACAAGTGTTTTTTTTACCAGGTAAGAGCCAATCAGGCTATCACACTTTTGTTCTTGAATTTGGCATTTAGGTGTTTGCAATTGCTGACATTCTATGAGTGCTGCCAGGTAAGAGTGTTGCTGCTTGGAAGAGCTCAGTTTTCTCAGCAGAATCCAGAACCTCATAACCAATCCTGAACACATAGGTGTTTTGAAGGTGTCTCACGTTCAGACTAACTTGTTGCCCTCTTTTCTTAAGGTCTTTGAAGAGCTCTTACTTGATGCAGATTGGAGTGTGAATGCTGGAAGCTGGATGTGGCTATCTTGTAGTTCCTTCTTTCAGCAGTTTTTTCACTGCTACTGTCCAGTGGGTTTTGGCAGAAGAACTGACCCAAATGGGGATTATATCAGGTGACTTACAGTCCAGAAATCACAGTCATTAATGGATGTTGCTTGTGAAGTCAAGTGACTTTATACTTACATTTACTTTTTTTTTTGTTTTTTTAAGACGTTATTTGCCAGTACTTAGAGGTTTCCCTGCAAAATACATCTATGATCCTTGGAATGCCCCAGAAAGTGTCCAGAAGGCTGCAAAATGTATTATAGGGG
Organism: Calypte anna; assembly: GCF_003957555.1. Lineage (NCBI taxonomy): Eukaryota > Metazoa > Chordata > Aves > Apodiformes > Trochilidae > Calypte > Calypte anna. The sequence continues at coordinate 55,012,241 of NC_044244.1, read as the reverse complement.
TTAATTATCCCAAACCAATGGTAAATCATGCAGAGGCAAGCCGTCTGAATATTGAGAGGATGAAACAGATCTACCAGCAGCTTTCACGATACAGAGGACTGGGTATGGTCACAGGCTATTTGCTTTATTTATTTGAAAACTTCTCATCTTCTAGCAATTAAAAATTTTGTCTCATAGCAGTGGTAATGAGGTGTGACCTTTGTGTGGTGACCAGGGTTGTATGTCTAAATAAATTAAAATGTAAGATGTAAGCAAGAAAGGGAAGAAAGTATTTGAGTGGAGTGCCTCTTTCCAAATCTTACCTGGCACTTTTTTTTCTGTGGGTTTTTGGAAGTTTTTTGGTTACACTGTGTCATCCGTGCATTCTGATGCATTAGAAAATTAAGGTGGTTCATAACTTCAGACATAGCATATTTGAATTTGCAAATGCTGTTGCTCAAATGGAGACCAGAGCAGCCTCTGGTAGCATTCTTCATAGTTAGGAAAGCTTGTTCCCTTTCCTACAAGAGGTTAACCACATGCACTTGTATTGCTTAGGAAAATGTAACCACTCAGGATGTTCAGATCTTTGGATATTGAATCAGGGTACACTGCACTTCAATGCAGCATAGTGAATACATGTAAACTAATGAATATTGAAAATATTAGGGAGAATGTTACTAGAAAATGCCTTTTGAGTATGTGAACTAAAATTACTTGTCAAGATCCCAGATCTAGTAGGCAAGATGGAGAGATGTTCTCCTGTTAGAAAGGTAAACCACTTGGGGCAAGGGTAGACAACTGCCTATCATGAAATAAAAAACATGCTACATTTAATTTTTATTTTTCCTTTTGCTGTCTTACTTTATATATTTTATTTCCCTCTCCAGGTCTTCTTGCAACAGTGCCTTCGAATCCAAATGGAAATGGAAATGGTGGCCTAATGGGCTATTCACCAGGAGAAAGTGTTTCTGGTTGTGGCAGTACAGGAGGTCAGTCAAATTCTAATGCACTTGGCATTAGGTATTGTAAGGAAGCTGTTTTCACAGGACAGTTTTCAGTGTGAATCACAAACGTTTTCAGATTTATTCACAAAGTTTGGTAGTATTTATATGTAGGCATCCTCAGATATTTTTCTTTAAACATGTAAGAACTTTTTAACCTGTTTCCCCCCCTGAAAATTATTTAATAACATGTATAAAACAGTTAAATTTCAAAAGCATTTGAAGGTCATTTTCTTCTAGAAGTCTACAAGCATTCTGATTCTTGTAACGGTGATTTGTGCATTTTCAAAACTGTTGATTTGTGATGGTTTTCTAATGCTAGCATTAGATTGGTTACACTGAAATTAATTCTGCCATAATGTCAACAACAATAGAGTGGACAGTATCTCAAATAACTTAATATAGAATTTATTATATGGTTTTGATGAAGATTACTTTAGACTATTAGCATTTTATTGTAATATATAGAGACTGGTAATAACCAGTTACTAAGAATAAAAAAGTAATATCAGCATTAACGTTGTTTAAATCATGGTGCATCAATGTCTTGAATACTATGTACACCTTGGACTCCTCTTTGTAATATCATAGAGCAGAACTGGAATCTTAATGGCTTTGTGTTCTCTCTAGGCTTTAGTCAAGGTTAGAAGCCAGGTTGCACCTTGTTGTCAGTACAGTTCTTCTCAAAGAATTAAAGTCTAGACTCCTAAGAGTTGTGTGCTTGAGCTTTTTTTTCTTCTAAATTCAGAGGTTTATTAAGAGGGGAAGGGCTTAACAATTTCTACATTCTTTCCTCTTCAAAATGTATACACATACTTAGAGTTTTCACATCAGAACTGTATCCATTTTGTAGCAAGTTACTGTGTATTCATCTGAATTGGCAACTGTGAATTTGGAAAGACCAAAACATTAAAACTTTTGACCTGTTCTGAGGTGGGGGGGAAGCCAAACCTGAAGTCGATCTCTTGAACAGAGGGACACCCCCCAATATTATAAATTCCAAAACTAGAATCTTATCTTATGTTACTTGTAAGCCTTTTTCCTGCCTCTCCAGGAGCTCAGCTGGGAACTGGTGATGGTCACACAGTTGTTCAGCCGTGTGCCCTGGGAGACTCTCATACAGGAGCAAGTGGAATTCAGCAGCAAGGTATTTCGGCAGTGCCTGTCTGTAGAGGATCTCCAAATCCTTGCAACTATGGAAGAACAGACAAAACATGCAAATAACATGGATAGATCTTTTGGTGACAGTTGCTGTCTACAACTTGAACTGTCCTGGTTTCTGTTGATGTCGCTTTTGTCTCTGAAATGCTCATTTAGAACAGTATGAGTATGTTTGGAGTTGGAGGGATCACAGGTGTGAGTGAACACAAATTAATAAATATTATCCTAGGTTACTTTAAGTGAACGGTACTAGAAGAAATAAGTTAAATTTGTGTATTTGACAGCAAAATTTGCATGTTATCTTTTTCCCTAATTTCATTACCACTCTTTCCATATATAATAAATGTCCACAGTTTTGTGTGGATAGTCTGATATCGTGGAAGAAAATTTTTGTTACTTTCACTATGTAGAAACTTAAGCTGTGGTTTGTGATGGATCAAAGTTGCAGTCATATTTATCATAACTGCTTGTTTCTTTGCAGTCTTAACAGAGGTTGTTTACTGATCATGAAGGACTGTAATCTGCATTTTGTTTAAGCATCTAGAACAACCAGAACACCATAACTGCTGGGAATAAGAAACTTAGCAACTGCTTTTGCTAATTTGCACTATTTATGCAGAGAGCTTAGTATCAAGGGTGTCAGTGAAACTAGAAAATGGTTTGCATCTTTCTTTAGGTTACTTGCATTTTTAAATTTTTTTTCACAGCTTTGTTATTGTAAGGATTTCCTAGTGTTGCTGTAACAGAATAATGGAAAAGATAAGAAGACTTGGCGGAACAAATGATAACATTCATAGCAACTTAAAATTAAAATGTTTGGATATATAGACTTTCTGCTTACTGTAAATATAATGCAGTGCAAATATAATATGTCCACACTTAACATTGTTCACTGTGCATATTTAAGTGCATATGTATTTAACAGCAGTAGACTGCCATGAGGCTTTTCTTTTGCACTTTTTTCTTTTACACTCAGTATGGTTTCTGACAGGATGTTCCTAATGATGAAAATAAATCAGCCTTGTGTTGTGGTTGTAAAGGATGCAATTGTACACTTGCTTGCAGTTCTCAGTGTTATTTATCATAATATCTACTGTATCTGAACAGGTTACTGTCAAGCAAGTAGTATCTTGCACTATGCTCATGGAGACAATCAGCAGTCCCACTTATTGCAAGCAGGTAATTTAAAGAACAACAAAAAAACCCAAAATGTTTTTTCCTGAGTATATGAAGTGTGATGGAGCCTTAATGTAAATAATGATTTTAAATTATCAGGAAGAACAACCCTTGGTACTGGCATTAGTGCAGGCAAACGCCCAAATCCAGAAGAAGAAACTCGGGGTGTTGGACCGAAAGTCCAGAGACAGAGCACGAGTTAAACTGGTAAGATCTGAGACACCTTGAAGTTATCCTGTTGATGAGTAAATGCCTGTACACATTTTTTTGTCTGTGATAAGTGATATCACTGCAATGCAAAGGATCCTAAAACATTGCTGTCAAAATTTGAGTTTCAAGTACTGTACAAGCAAACAATACAAAATCTCTAGTGAGTTAATGAGATAGGAAGAAGTTGCAAAAATAGAACCAAACTGAAGATTGTCAGATATAGATAAAGGTGTTAGAGAAAAGGAGGGGGATAAACTGTGGCTTGACTTGCATTAGCAGAGCTGCTTATGTAGCCTGAGTTACTCTGTGTTCCAGCATCTTACCTGAAGCTGTGCCAGTAGCACTGTTTGTGTGGATGTACACTGACCTGAATCAGAAGGCTAACACAACTTAAAAGGAAAGGGTCAGGCCATGGATTAGTGATTTAGACATACAAGTGGACTAAGCAGAACATGTTTGAGAGAGACTGCTGAAAACCTGCAAATGCTGACATAGTTATTGTATGTAGAAATGTAGGGACAAGAAATATTTGAAAACTTGAGCATTTGTCATTGGTCTGTGACCTAAGCAGGATGTTCAGACTTTTGAAGTGTGTCAAAAAAAGCTGTGGTGAAAAGTACTTGATTGTGATGGAGGAGCCATTGCTAGATAGATGTACATGAGTATGTGTGGAAACAAATAGAGAGAAGCAGTGCATTGGAGGAGGGGTTTGATATGTGTGAGACTGTCAACACAGAGATGATAACTGGGTTTTGTGTTGTGGATAAAGTTTCCTAGGAACAGAATACAGAAAAGAGAAGGCCAAAGGTTTTATACCCTTTTCCCACAGTGATCTTGATTGGAGAGGAAGTTGGCCTGAAAGACAAGTTGATTAATTACTTAGGAGGAAAGCCAAAGAAAGAGGGGCTCTATGACACAAGAAGGGACAAGGTTTGAAGGCTATGAATGTGGCTGCATAGATTAATGGGGACTGCGATGTCATTCCATCCTTATTGTTTACAAAACTAAGTTCAGAGTTGATCATTATGGAGTCTGAACAGTAAGTAGGAATAGCACAATCAAGATAATAGTGCATGGTGAGACTTGAGAGTTGGAAGGCAGCATTTCCATAGAGCAAAGAAAACATGCACTCAGCATCTCTATAGATAAAAGGGAAATTCAGTCCACTTCATTTGGATTTGAGAGCAAGATCTAATTTTGTTTGTGGTGTTGGCACTTCAGAACTATTGTGGTGCATTATGAACAATTGTGTTGTACTAATTTGTTTTAGTGAAGAACCACAGTATTGTTTCCATAATGCCTATCACTCAAAGAAGCAGAGACCTTAGCAATCAATCCATTTGCTATTTTATCACTTACTAAAAGCACTGTAAGCTTTCCTTCTGTGTTCTCAAACAGGTTTCTGGTTCTTGGACGAGCCTGAGTGGTACATAATTCAAGAGAGTCCATGTTTCAGAAGCTGTCTAATCCTTAGAATGTGTAGATTCATTCAGCATCCGTGTTTTGTATTGCAGAATTCCTTAGGTGCTCGGGTCTGTAAAGAAGAAGTACCTGCAGAGTGAACGTCTGGTTCCTGTCTAAGCTCTTTTTCAATTGACAGGCAGGTTGGAGGGGTTTCTAGGTTGGCAGAGAAGATAATTTTTGCTAGAGGTGTTCAAAGCATGCTGCAAAATAGTCGAATAAAAAATCAACCAAAATCGTACTCAAAAACACTGCTGGCAAAAGGATGTGCACCTTCTGAATAGCACCGAAAAACAGAAGTTGTTTTGTTTCTCCTTTGTTTTACTTATTTTTTTTTCCCTCCTTCCTTTTTAGCCTTTGAGGAGTAAGAAATAAGAATTCTGAGAATTCAGGCCAGTACAAATGGGGACAGGGCTTCGTGCACTGAGAAGGGGGGAAAGAATATTGGTGCCTTGAAATGTTTTTGCCTTCTTCAAAAACTCACAGCAAACCACATAAGAATAATTTTTTCTTTTTTCTTGCAGCACTGTTTGAAGGAGATGCCACTTAAAGAACACACAGGACAAAATTCCTCCTACTCTATATTGGAACTTAAGTGTTGTGAGAATACCTGTACTAAAATGACATCCTCTTTCATAAATTATTTTCAATTGTTCTCGGTTGTTGTAAACAAGTCCATTTTTGGAATGCATTATTTCTAACTGGCATTTCTATGGTTTTTAACTTTTTAATTACTCTTTCACAAAGGGCAAATTAAGTTTTGTATATAAAATATTTGGTGAAGAATTTGCTAACTTAATGTAAATATCAACATTCATGATTAGCAATTGACCCATCAATATATTTTTGATAATCTTTCATGTATATGGTAGTAGGAAGAGCTGTAGTGATGTTCTGTAAAATGGGTGGACATAGAAGGCTTTGAAGTTTTAAAACTGTTATTTTTTTTTAGATTCTACAACTTGACCTCTATATAATCAGCTTCATATTTTCATAATGTAAGTGCTTAGGACTGTGTTTAATCAAATACAGTAGAGTTGGAACCCTTATTAATCACATCTGTATATAAGTCATACGCCAATTTTTTGTCGAGTTGTAAAATTTTAATGTATATGTCCAGTCCTTGTATTTTCCAGTTGCCTTGTTCAGTAATGACATACCTTGTTAATAAAAGAAAAACGTGTATATAGATATGTGTGTACATGTCTGTCTTTTATGTATGCTATTGCTCCAGTACATATTTCTAAACTGAACTGTTTCAGGAAAAAAAGAAGGAAAATGTAATTCTTAGGCTTAATTTGGAAGCCACAGTCAGTGAACTTATTACCTTTCACTTCAAGTTTCATGATTCTGAAGCAAAACAATATCCAAGTTATTTAGGCCTTTTGGTTGAAATTGCAGACATGTACATATTCTTACCATTAAATGCTTTTAACCAATGAATTTATTAAGTATTTCTTTAAAATCTAGGAGCCTTTTTTTTCCATAATTGCATTTTGCTTGATAGGCTGGTGATCTGTCCTGTGCTGCAGCTAAATGGCTGTTCTTCAAAGCTGTTGATTACTGAAAACACTGGGTTTGCTGTCTACTCAGTCAATACTGTCTCAGATGTTTAGAGAAGTTGTATCTAAATGTTTTCTCAGACAATTAAGATATCTGAAGGAGCAGTCTGAATTACTACATTTTACGTATAACTAGGTCAGTCACCTCCTTGAGTGGGTGCACAAATTAATTATTGTGGGAGGAAGTAATGATCTTGTTCTTGGTATTGTGAATGACTTGCAGTCATGGGGCACTTCTGTGTGTTGGTTAAAATTCAGAGCAGATTTATGGTTTGAGAAAACACACAGCAGGGCCCTTGATGCAGAATAAGCTGCCATGGTTATGCCTGTTCCTGGATTTAAAGTGATAATAGTTAATGTAAATATCTCTGTATACTGATTTGGATTCAGCAGCAAAATCTAAAGTGCTACTAAGAAAATGCTTAGTGCAAAAAATGTTTGCAGTCTTGAGGCAGAGAATCTTTGATCTTGAAGAAGAAAATCTCAGCAGTGAGGGTGGAGAAGCATATGCCAAGTATTTTCCACAGATCAGTCCAAGCAGAATGGAGAGGCTTCCTAGCAACATATATAATCAGTAGAATAAACAATTATTCTGTTTAAGTAGTTGGGGAAAAAAAACGTAATGTAGATGTACACACTGTCTCAGGATTTTTTTTTATTCTGTTAAGACAAGGATATGTTAGATCATACATCTAAATTAAACGTTCCACCAAACTTTCCTAAATGAATAGGCTATGAAATTCTTGATGAAGAGAAACTTAAAGTAAGAATATATGCTTAATATCATCTTTCCCCCATCCAGTCTGGAAGTTCAATAGATGGAAGGAGACATTTCCTAAGGAGATAATTTCTATGTTAATTCTCCCCTCCTTAAATGCTAAAAGGGGGGGTTCCCCTTCTCGATGAAGTCAAGTCCCAGGAAAATCTGATGAAGCTGCTGGTTCACTTATATGCTGGCTTGATTGCATTCTGGTGTCAAAACTGCAGTGGTAGAACTGATCTGTAAGTAGGTTAGTGTGAGAGAGGAGAAGTTGCCTTCTGAGAAGGAGTACCTTCATAAAAGCCTTTTCTTTCATATTCTTCCTTCCAACTAGTACTTGCTGTGACCACAAAAATAAAAAGGCTGAGGCTTTGACCACACAGAAAAATTAACCAAAACTCTTGTGATGTGAGGTTTTCTCCCCTCACCCCTACTACCCCCTTGTGATTTTCAAGGAGGTGTTGGACATGTATTTTAAACCCACTTTGGAAAAAGGCCAGGATGTTGTTTTTTATTAGAATTTTCCTCCAGAAAATGGATCTTGCATTATTCCTCAAGATAGCTTGTTCCCAAGGGATTTAGGTGGCCCTTCCCTAACACTTGTAAGGGAGACAAGTGTTGCAGACTGTGTTTTTTTGGGAACTAAACCTCTGGAGAATGTATTGAAGTGTGCAAGGACAACTGTGGCTGATACTTATGATGAAAACTAAACTTCAGGTGTTTTTTAGGTTTTTAGGAACCTGTGAAGGCCCTGCAGAAGAGATCCTGGTCTAAGTTTGAATAAGGAGAAGTATCCATCAGTTAGGAATCATTAATTAGATTTATACTGGGTCTAGCACAACACAGTTAATGGGTTTTTATTGAATAAAAATGACATTTAAATGAACCTTCCTGTCTACTGGGCAGGAAATAGGCAGTTTGCAAATGAAGCCAGGCATCTCCTGCTCCCAGGGGAACCAGTTTGAAGCCTGACCTCCATCACAACAGGGTTTCCTGCCACTGTCTGCTGGTGCCTGGAGAATTGCATCCCTGTATTTACAGGTATTTCAAGCTACTGAAAGTGATGCACCAAGGTAAAAAAAAACCAAAACCCTTCCAAGTTTTTGATGTTTATTTCAAGTAAAACTATTGTTGCCTATTTATTAAGATCTGTGAGCTTTATTAATATAAAATTTAACTTTGAAAAATATGTGGTATATGAAAATGTTCTGTGCTGTGCATATACTTGAAGCAAATTTTCCTATTTGCTGAAAGTATAATATTTCCTATTTATGCCAGAGTGACTTGGATTGGGGATTTTTATTTTGTTTTTTTGGTTTGGGGGTGGGGGGGGTGTTGATTGTTTGTTGGTTTTGCTTTGGGGGGTTTTGGTTTTTTGTTTTTTTGAGTATGAGATGGTAGGAAAGATTACATAATTTACATATGTTACAGGCTATACAAGTACCAGCCCCTGCAGGGGCATAGTTGTTCCCCCTTGTGCAGTGGTTTGCAGTGACATGACCTGTGTGCAGCCTCACAGCAGCTCATCCCTTGCAGCAGAGCACAGGATGTCACAGGTGGGTGTGTGAGGTGTGCAATGGCTGAGACCTCAGCCTCAGAGGACTTGCCTTGCTTTTTGGCCTCTCTGACTGCACTGAGGAGCAAACTGCCCCTGGAGGAAGGATATTTCCCCCTTCCACAGTACTCGAGGTGCAGCCTCACCAGTGCTGAGTACAGGGCAACTATCACTTCCCTGCTCCTGCTGGCCATGCTGTGTCTGATACAAGCCAGGATGCTCTTGGCTTTCTTGGCCACCCAGGCACATTTTCTGGCTCATATTCAGTGGGCCATTGACCAACACCTCCAGGTCCTTTTCAGCTGGACAGTTTTCCAGCCATTCTTCTCCAAACCTGTGGCATTTCCTGGAGTTGCTGTGGCCCAAGTGTAGGACCCTGCACTTGGCCTTGAGGAATCTGATAAAAATGGCCTGGGCCTATTGACCCAGCCTGTCAAGATCCACAGTACAAGAAGAACTGGACCATGACGATGCTGGACCATGTCTAAATGAGCAAAAAAGGTGGTGAAGGGTCTGGAGCACAAGTCTTACCAGGAGCAGCTGAGTTTAGTCTGAAGACAAGGAGGCTGCAGGGAGACCCTTATGGCTCTCAGCAGTTGCCTGAAAGGGGGTGTAGGGAAGTGGGGGGTTGGTCTCTTGTCGCAAGTAACAGTTGACAGAAGATGAGGAAATGGCCTCCAGGTGTGCCAGGGGAGGTTTAGGTTGGATATTAGGAGAAATTTCTTCATTGAAAGAGCTGCTCAGTGACGTGGTGGAGTCACTATCCCTGGAGGGATTTAAAAGCCGTATAGATGTGGTGCTCAGGGACATGGTTTAGTGGTGAATATACGGCTGGACTTGATGATCGTAAAGGTCTTTTCCGACCAAAACGATCCTAGGATTCCCGTTCCCAAGTCGCCAACTCCTCTCGGGCTGTAGATGGTGCTGCGGGAGCGGCGCTGGCGCGGAGCCCTCGGGGGACGGGGAGGAGTTGGCCAGGAGGGGCGGGGATGGAGCTGCGCTCCTCCCTGGGTGGAAAGTCCTCCCTGTGTGGACGGCCTGAGGGGAAAGAACGTGCTAGGTCTTTGTCTTACGGCAGTTTAGGGCTGCCTTTCAATGAGAACTTCGGTTTTGAGAAGGACAGAATGTGTCTTGGTCATCCAAAATATTCTGCTAGCTGCTGGGGAAGGGGAAATATGTGGAAATGATAGGATCGCTGTATAACTGCAATTTTAGCTGCCTTGTCTTTCTGAATCAGAAACCAAACCTCTTCTGTTACTCTAAAAGTTGCTTTTCTGGAGCTCTGCCCTGTGTGCTTGCCAGTATATACATACATTTTAATTTTAAATACACTTAGAACCAGAATGGTTTGGGACCTTAAAGATCATCCAGTTCCAACGCCCTTGCCATGGGCAGGGACACCTCCCACCAGACCAGGTTGCTCAAAGTCACATCCAACCTGGTCTTGAACACTTCCAGGGAGGGGGCAGCCACCACTCCCCTGGGCAACCTGTGCCAGTGTCTCACCACCCTCACAGCAAAGAGTTTTTCCTAAGGTCTAACCTAAATCTCTTCCAGTTTGAAACTGTTCCTCCTGGTACAGTCTGTCCCTGTAGAAAGTCCCTCCCCAGCTTTCCTGTAGCTCCTTCAATACTGGGAGGCTGCAATAAGGTCACCTCATAGCTTCTCTTCTCCAGGCCAAACAACTCCAACTCTGTCAGCCTGGCTTTACATGAGAGGTGATCCAGCCCCCTGGTCATCTTTGTGGCTTTCCTCTGGACTTGAGTCCAAACTTCAATTGGACATTACTTAAAAACTGGCATTTGAAAATATATCTACGCTTTTACATACCTGAAACATTTATCAGGCTGTCTCTGTCCCCTGGGTATCCCTGTGTCCAGAGCACAGGAACTGACATCTCAGGGTTCTTCTCCTTGTGACAACTGAGATGTCAGTTCTTGTCTCTGCTCTATCACGGATCTGCTATGCAGCCTCAGGTAAGTCCTTGCCCATCCCTGGGGCCTTTGTGCACAAACTCTTGCTGGTAGCCATGTTCTGCTTTGCTATAGATTAGATTAGATCACAACTGTGAGAGAAATAGAACTTCCTGGCTTGTTTGTGCTCCTTTTTTCCAATAGAAAAGTCCTTAAAGGACAAAGCAAACAAAATCCCCGTGTTTAAGCCATTAAACTTTGGCTTTTAACTTGATTGTTTATTGTAATATTGTATTTTTCCAAAAATTCAAATTTCAAAGCTGGTAAAAAATTCTGGGTAGAGGGGAAATTTATATTGATCCAAAAAGTACAGGCGAATCTTGGACAGGGAAAGCAGAGAGAGAGAATTTTCACATCGGGTTTCCAGGGATCTAAGCTCCTGTTTTCTTATTGTGTGCACTGCAAATGCAAAATTAATTCAATATTAAATTAAAAAATGCAAATAGATTTGATATTGATATTGTGTACAAAAATCTTCTGCAGAACAGAGGATGGGAGATGTAAAAAAGAAAATAGAAAAGATACCAAAAAGGAGTTTTTCTTTTGGATGCCATTGGTTTTCCTTGCTTGCAGTATGTCTTAGTGAAAATCTCAGAACCTGAAGCTCTTAGAAAAGAGATGCAAAACATGAGAGTGCAGCCAATGTGCAGAATCACGTCTGAGGACCTGTGGTTAGTAGAAGCTTGTGCACCTAATGCCAGGTAAATGATACTTTTTTTCTGATTTTCTTATCTCTGCTAATTACACCTAGCACAAGAAGATAATCTTGTTAACTGTGATTATTCTGACTGGGAGGAGCTGGTAAGCACATAAATAATTAATAAAGGAGCAATTTATAGTCAGCAATTACAGAGAGGGAGGATTTACTTCAGGTCTGTTTGTTTTTACTGTGTGGTCATCACAAGGTCTTTAATTACCTGGGCTATACATGTTTCTCAAGTACCTTTTACCTCATCCAAACTAGGAATGTTTTTAAGCAAAGTTGTCTTTACTTGGCAGTAGACAGAAACAGAGCACTGCTCTGAGGAATGACTTGCCCCAGCAAACATCATTAATGTTGCATTTAGACCTCAGGGTGACTGCTACACACACCACACCTGGGGATTTCAAGGCAGTCTGGCAACTGGATGGAAAAAAGATAATGGAAGTAGGGAAGGATTTTACAGCAGCCTTAGACAGAGAAAAAGGAAAATAAAAGGGATGGTGTAAAACAGGCAGACGAAGGAAAGAAGCAAAAAAAAAAACCAAAAAAAACCCAACCCAACCAAAACCAGATAAGAAATAAAAGTGCATGGACAGATAAGGGTGAATGCATAAATTTATAGAATGAATCATAGAATGGTTTGGGTTGGAAAGAACCTCAAAGATCATCTAGTTCCAGCCTTCCCCACCCTCTCCCCCAGCCATGGGCGGGGACACCTCCCACTAGACCAGGTTGCTCAAAGACTCATCCAACCTGGCTTTAAACACTTCCAGGAAGGGGAGATTCACAACTTCTCTGGGCAACCTGTTCCTGCATCTCACCATCCTCCCTGTAAAGAATTTGGCATCCATTGTGTCTTGGAAAACTGGATAATTAGTCTTTTTGTAACATAAACCTTTTTTCAGGGGGTGAGAAAGGAGAGAAGTGATCGTTCACAATTGTTTTAAGCATTACACAAAGTTACAATTTTCAAAAATATTTATAGTGCATATGGCTTTGGTTTCCAAGTGTTTGGGGAATTTGATTGTTTTGGTCCTCATCTTCCTATCAGCCCTTCCATGGAAGAGTGTTTTGGGGTAGCACACCCAGCTTCTCTCCCTTCTGTAGGGCAGCAAAGCTGCGGCACCTCCGGGTGCTTCAGCATCCTCCATGTCTGCTCAGCAAAGCAATGGCTTAGCATTGAAGAAGGCTTCTCACCTCATGCAAAGTATTTGCATATGTGTAATTAATGCAGTCAGGCCTTGATTTTATTTGTAAAAATAAATCAGGCCTGATTTTACTTGAGAGGACACATCCTTACTGTCGTGGCTTCTGTTGCTAGACTTCTATCTGAGAAGCTGGTGCTCCTGAGGGGTGTTTTTTCTCTGTGGTGCACATGTATTGAGGCAAAACCAGCTGTAATTTTAGGTGGTTCCCGAGCCTGTGGTGTTGGAAACTTACTGAGTGTTTTGGCAAAGTTTGGTAGTGACATCATCCAACTTAACTCATGGGTAATGCAAGGGAGCATCGAGCTGAGGCAATGCACATCATGCAGTCAGGCAGAATTGTCTGGCCTGCCCCATTGTGGTCCAGGTCACCATAAGGAGAATTAAAGCCCATTGCTTCATTCCCTGGAGCTGCGTGGGCTTGAGCAAACATCTGGCTTGCTGGGAGAGAGCTGCTGATAACAAAGCTCTTCATGGGCTCTGGACAAGTCTTAGAGCCTGTAAATGATCATGCATAATCCTTCAGTTTAAGGACAAATGGGTTGAGCAGAAGTATAAAAAACTTCAACTCACAACAGGTAAAAGAAAAATTCCCCTGGTGCGTGTTTGAAGGTAATATCTGAAAGATTTATTACAGTTTTATGCTCCATACCATAAAACATCAAAGGAAAGTAATAAAGTCTGTAGATAGAAGAAAAATTATTGAAATGTTATCTTTATGACTATGTAGCAGTTGCACTACAAGGCATTTTATCATGTGCTTACAGCCCTAATCAAACGTGTATTTGTGGATCCAGATAAAGAATAATGCCATTTTTAAACAATAACAGTACTGCCCTCATTTAATTCACAGTTTATATCACCAACAGAATATTCTGGGCTGATTCTCAGGCTGTGAGCACACGTCCCTTGGAATGGGTAGGCAGGTAGAGTGAATTTGCTCTTCTGTTTCTGCTCTTGTTAATGTTTATGGAAAATCATTACAAGAATGAAGCCCTGGGAGATGTGTCATATGCCAAGACTTTCCAATTTGCATACCCATCCTCGGGATCTAAATCCAGATTTAGATCCAGGTTTCTAAATAATTAACGACAGCAAAATGTAGTCAGAGACTCAGATTTGAGCAAACTCTCATCTGAAACTGATACAATAACCTCTTTCCTACAGGTACCATGGTCTGTAGCTTATGTCCAAATTAAAACTAGTATTCTCCTTCCCTGGCCCTAGGCTGTTAGACACACTGAGCACCTACAGGCTCCCCAGAAATGAGCTAGCAATAAAATACACATGTAGATTGTCCCAGGTTTAGGTTCTCCTCCTCATGATCTGAGCAGAGCCTTGAGTCTTGCCTCCAGCTGCCCTAGGGAATGCTCCAAGTTTAGGCACAGTTCTCAGTGTGGAGAGCCAAGCCTCAATTTCTAGGCATTTTGCATTGTTTCTTGGGTTCTGTTACTAGTTAGCATGATTTATGTTTCACTATCACTCCTGCAAGAGCTGGCATCATTGTATGGAGAGTGTTTACAATGGAAAGAGATTCCTGTGGCTCCACCGAGGTGGTGATGAATTCCATTCCCCGTGTATCTTTGCTATTTTTATCAGACAGTCTGGAGTGGGTTTCTATCATTACATATATCATGACATGATGCATTTTAATGTGGAAACGACATGATCCAAAAGTTTCTTTTGGCGTCCAGTGCCCTAAAATGGAAACCCAGATCCCACCCTCCACCCAAAGAAATCTTTCTTGTATATAAGGACACTCATTTCTAAAAGAGTCCCTTCTCCCAGGACAAGTAGAATTCAACAGGTCCTCTGATGATAGCTGCAGTCTGACGAGTGTGGCGTCTCCAGAGGATGCTGGAGACAGGCAGGGGTGGGATGTCTTCCCCATGGAATCCCTGCCGCCCCTTGCCTCATGATGAGAGCCTGCTGGCAGAGCTTCCCTCCAATCTCCCTCTCTGACTTCTATCTGTAGTTCTTGCACCCATCTGCACCCAGCAGAGTAGGCTGGGCTGTTTCTTATTAAGAAGATAACTTGGAAATATCTTCTGAACCCTTGGCCTCCAGGATTCCCTCCAACGATGTCTCTCTGACCAAGGCAGAGCTCTCTCACGGGTTATCACTCTCCATGTGAAAATAGGTACGGTGTACTTTGCAAATACTTATAAAGTTCTGCTCTGGGTAATTGAAACTACTGTTAATTGCTCATGATTTCAATCCAGACAGCTGGTTTGTTTTTCTGCACTGCTCCCACAGGAGCAGTTGCATTACTCAGTGCCTCCAGCCCCCAAAGGCCTGCTGGTTTGAGTACCATATTGTCTATCTACCACGTTTTCAGTAACACTTGACTGAGTAGCAAAGGCAGCCGTGGCTTGTTCCAGGCATTGAGGTGGAGAACAAACAATAGGTAAAGCTTTTTTGGCTGTGAAAATTTGGGAATGATTGCATTGGCTGCTGAATGAGCACAAAGAAGAGAGGAAGCAGAGCTGCCTGCTGAGGCTCTGTGCAGCTAGGCAGACCTTGTCAGGAGGGCAAATGTTACCAACCCCCTTAAATAGTAATCTGAGGTTAGTTGGACTTCAACTTTGACTGAGTTGAAGGTCAGGATGGATATAGTTCATTGCAGCAGAGCACATTTCACCAGAAAACTATGCATGGGTGGGTAGATCCCACCCAATAGCTAACGAGCAGGAAGGGAGGGAGTGAGAGGAAAGCTGGTTGGTATTATTCCCTTGAGACATCTATGAGGAGAAAAGGTGTTAGGAACAACCAGGAAAATTCAAGCAACCACAACAGAAGAGGAGAGATCATTCAGGGCCCACTAAGTCAATAATGCAATCAACAGCCAGGTAATTACAGGAATGTTAGAAATTACTTAAACACAGCAAAGAACAAAAAGACACAAGAAAAGGAATCTGCTGTATACACACAGACACATGTGTGTGTGTGTGTGTGTGTATGTGTGTGTAGCCCTGATCAAGGCGAGGAGGTTGATGAGGCCTTCTACAGGCAGCTGAAAGCAGCCTCACAACTTCAGTCCCTAGTCCTCATGGGAGATTTTAACTACCCCGATATCTGCTGGTTGACTCACACAGCCAGCCTTTCACAGTCTAGGAGGTTCCTCCAGTGCATTGATGATAACTTCTTAATGCAAATGGTGGACAAACCGACTAGAAGAGGAGCGCTGCTGGATCTTGTACTAACCAACAAGGAGGGCCTTGTCAAAGAAGTGGTGGTCAATGGCAGCCTTGGCTGCAGTGATCATGAGATGGTAGAGTTCAGGATCCTGTGTGGAAGGAACAGAGTACCCAGTAGGATCAGAACCCTGGACTTCCACAGGGCAAACTTTGGCCTCCTCAATCAACTGTTAAGAGAAATCCCATGGGACAGGGTGTTAGAAGATAAAGGGGCTCAAGATAGCTGGTCAATACTCAAGGACCACTATTTGCAAGCACAGGATCAGAGCGTCCCTGTGGTTAGGAAATCTAGTAAGGGAGCTAGGAGACCAGCATGGTTAAAAAAGGAACTGCTGGGAAAACTTAAGTGGAAAAGGAAAATCTACAGATCATGGAAGGGGGGGCTGGTCACTTGGGAGGAATATAGGACTGTTGTCAGAGGATGTAGGGAGGCAATTAGGAAAGCTAAGGCCTCCTTGGAACTTAACCTTGCAAGTCAGGTTAAGGATAATAGAAAGGGCTTTTTCAAATACATAGCTAACAAAACTAACACTAGAGGCAATATTGGCCCACTAAGGAATGAGCTGGGAGCCCTGGTGACAGAGGATATAAAGAAGGCAGAGGTGCTGAATGCCTTCTTTGCCTCTGTCTTTACTCCTGCGGGGTTTCCACATGAGCCCCAGATTCATTTAGCCCCAGAAGTAGTCAAGATAGATAAGGAATTTGACGTAGTAGATGAGGATTGGGTTAGGGATCAGCTGAGTAATCTGGACATCCATAAGTCGATGGGTCCAGATGGAATGCATCCAAGGGTGCTGAGGGAGCTGGCGGAGGTCATTGCTAGGCCACTCTCCATCATCTTCAGTAAGTCATGGGTAACAGGAGAGGTGCCTGAGGACTGGAGGATAGCAAATGTCACCCCAGTCTACAAAGAGGGCAAGAAGGAGGACCCGGGTAACTATAGACCGGTCAGCCTCACCTCCATCCCTGGAAAGGTGATGGAACAACTTGTTCTTGTCACTATCTCCAGGCATATCAAGGACATGGGAGTCATCAAGAGCAGTCAGCATGGTTTTATCAAGGGTAAATCATGTTTGACTAACCTCATAGCCTTCTATGAGGAAATTACTAGGTGGATAGATGATGGAAGAGCGGTAGATGTGGTTTATCTTGATTTCAGTAAAGCATTTGACACCGTCTCTCACAGCATCCTTGTAGATAAGTTGATCAATTATGGGTTTGGTGATCAGGTAGTGAGGTGGATCAGGAACTGGTTGAAAGGAAGGAGTCAGAGAGTTGTAGTCAATGGGGCAGAATCTGGTTGGAGGTGTGTGACTAGTGGAGTCCCTCAGGGGTCGGTACTGGGACCGGTGTTGTTTAATATCTTCATCAATGACTTGGATGAGGGTATAGAATGTACCCTCAGCAAGTTTGCTGATGACATTAAGCTGGGAGGAGTGGCTGACACACCAGAGGGCTGTGCTGCCATTCAGAGAGACTTGGACAGCCTGGAGAGTTGGGCAGGGAGAAACATGATGAAATTCAACAAGGGGAAGTGTAGAGTCTTGCATTTGGGGAAGAACAACAAGATGTCCCAGTATAGGTTGGGGGCTGACCTGCTGGGGAGCAGTGTAGGTGAAAGAGACCTGGGGGTCCTGGTTGACAAGAAGATGACCATGAGCCAGCAATGTGCCCTTGTGGCCAAGAAGGCCAATGGCATCCTGGGGTGCATTAGAAAGGGTGTGGTTAGTAGGTCAAGAGAGGTTCTCCTCCCCCTCTATTCTGCATTGGTGAGGCCGCACCTGGAGTA
Organism: Calypte anna; assembly: GCF_003957555.1. NCBI lineage: Eukaryota > Metazoa > Chordata > Aves > Apodiformes > Trochilidae > Calypte > Calypte anna. The sequence continues at coordinate 54,994,506 of NC_044244.1, read as the reverse complement.
TTGTGTCCAGTTCTGGGCCCCTCAGTTCAAGAAGGACAGGGAAGTGCTTGAAAGAGTCCAGCGCAGAGCTACTAAGATGATTAAGGGAGTGGAACATCTCCCTTATGAGGAAAGGCTGAGGGAGCTGGGTCTCTTTAGTTTGGAGAAAAGGAGACTGAGGGGTGACCTCATCAATGTTTTCAAATATGTAAGGGGTGAGTGTCAAGGAGAAGGAGTTAGATTCTTCTCAGTAGTGACCAGTGATAGGACAAGGGGTAATGGATGTAAATTGGAGCATAGGAGGTTCAAGTTGAATATTCGAAAAAATTTTTTTACTGTAAGGGTGACAGAGCCCTGGAACAGGCTGCCCAGGGGGGTCGTGGAGTCTCCTTCACTGGAGACATTCAAAACCCGTCTGGACACGTTCCTGCACGATGTACTCTAGGTGGCCCTGCTCTGGCAGGGGGGGTTGGACTAGATGATCTTTTGAGGTCCCTTCCAACCCCTAGGATTCTGTGATTCTGTGATTCTGTGAAAAGGAACAGAGGATCAATAAAAGCAGCAGTGCTCTTGAAGGGAAAAGATTGATGAGTTGGATGTTGCTGTGGAACTGAATGTCTCATTAAAGACAGTGAGTGAAAAATGGTCTGTGAAAATGAGAAAAAAAATAGAAGGAACTGAAGTGAAATCCAGGCAGCAGGAAATTCAAAGCACCTACGTATAAGTAAAGACACTACTCCAGCTGCATTTATGAGACCATCTCACACTCTGCAGTTACCCTCAGCTCTCAGCACCATGCAGTGTCCTCTGATGGCTGTGTGACCCTCCCTGCAAGAGCAGCCCCATCTGTGCCACTGAAGCTTCAGCCCAGGAGAGGCAACTGGACTGGGATGCAATGTAGGCAAAGATGTGCCATGGCATTCAGCAGGCAGAGCTGAGGGACCACAGAGCTGCTGGTTCCGTTGGTTGCCAGTGGCTTCCATCCTGGACCTCTGTTGCTGTCTTAGGGTCAGGTAGGATGGTGGTGAAGGCATTGGGTAGTTCCTTGTGTCTGGTTGACTTGATGAGCTGGTCAGCTTCTTTGAGCTTTACATCAAGGCTTTGTTTTGAAGGCAGGGTGGCCCAGGACAGCTTAAATTCCCCCTTCACACCAGGGCTTTATAAGCCCTGCTTGGCTGGCAACCTTAAACCCCCAAATTTAGTTAGGAAACTAAGGCATGAGGAATAATTAGTTCAGACCAAGAAAAAGCTCAGTAGTCTTACAGGCAATTCCTCATCCACCAAGCTCTTCACCCATCAAATCCCCTTCTTTACAATCAAGGCAGAAGTCCTCATGGCTGCGGAGACATCAGCTCATCGCAGTGTGTTAAGCACATACTAAACATGAGCGATTTAAGCTACTTTCTGTTTCTCTTGGGACTTATAGTTTTCAGGTGATTTTAGGAGAAACCCAGTAGGATGAACTGAGAAAAAAAACCAAACTGAGGTCCTCTCAAAAGAGGAGCTATGTCTAAATGGAGCTGGGAAAAATACAGATCAACTAAAATGCTGATAAGTTTTAATTATAACACATAGGGAAAAAATTGAATGAAAATGCTTCAGACCGATCCAAATAACCCCCTTTTTTTTTTCTTAACCACCCTATGCCTGTTTATATTTGATGTATTATACAGGATGAAATATCTTCATGCTATCTAAAAAAATTATTGCCTGCACATTAATTTTGCCATCCAGACTTCTGTTTTTCTTTTTTTAAAAAAAAAGGCTTCTGTAGCTAATGGTTGCATTAATTTGGGAAAGATGGTGGGAATCAAGGCAACAGGCAAATACATATATCTGCTGAGTATGAAAATAATTGTATTGTCCAATTCTTATTTGTTGCCATCTAGCACTGTCTTTAATGGCCAATGCTAATGACTGTACAACTACAGAAAAGACTGAGGAGACAGTGTACAACCAGTAAAACCCTCTGGCCAAACTGAAACTCCCCATAAGCTCTCCATTAATTAAAATCTCTACAGATGGGTTCCCTTAATTGTAGGAAATGGAATACAATCCCTATAATTAACTCTTCATTCAAAGGCTTTTTTTTCCCCTGCAGCATCTGGAAAGAGCAGCAATGATTGTTTGGCACCTTGTTGCTGGGAGCCACTGCTCCCTCTCCAAAGCAACCCACTGCCCAGGGCCCCACACCAAAACCAGTCTCATCTCTTCTCTTCTCTCAGGTGCCTCCAGCAACCCTACCACGGAGAGGTTTTTGTCCCTGTGTGGGTCACAGTGCTGGTATCCACTAATGCAATGCTCTTTTTAAAGAGACTCATCCCTCATCCAGGGATGGAGAATCCACCACCTCCTGGGCAGCCCATTCCAATGTCTGATCACCCTCTCTGTAAAGAAATTCTTTCTAATATCCAACCTAAACCTCCCCTGGCACACCTTGAGACCGTGCCCTCTTGTCTTGTTGAGAGTTGCCTGGGAAAAGAGACCAACCTCCCCCCTGGCTACACCCTCCTTTCAGGGAGTTGTAGAGAGTGATGAGGTCTCCCCTGAGCCTCCTCTTCTCCAGGCTGAACATCCCCAGCTCCCTCAGCCTCTCCTCATAGGACTTGTGCTGGAGTCCCTTCACAGCCTCCTTGCTCTTCTCTGGACCCGCTCCAGGACCTCAATCTCCTTCCTGAACTGAGAGGCCCAGAACTGGACACAGGACTTGAGGTGTGGCCTCACCAGGGCTGAGTACAGGGGCAGGATCACTTCCCTGGACCTGCTGGCCACACTGTTCCTGATACAGGCCAGGATGCCATTGGCCTTCTTGGCTTTTGGTGAGTTTGTGGAACATCTAGCAAAATGGTACCACCAATCCATGAGAAACTGCCAGCCAGTCCTGTGGGACTTTCTGCTTCTGACTACAGTGCTTATGATTTCCTCCAGCACAGCTTTGATGTGTCACCTGTTCTTACTACTCCTATAACCAAAAGCCTTGCCTAATCCCACAGGATTTTGTGCCCTGGTTATTGTCTCTTTATCCTCTTCCACCCCACTATCACTTCTTGTTACCACCTTCCTTTGTGCACTCCAAGTCCTATCAGCATCTCAGCCTTTCTCTTCTCCTTTTCCCTCCATTACCTGTACCTGCTGTGCAGCACTGAATCCCACCTGCTCTCCTGCTTTTTCCTCATTCATCTTCATTCCGGAGCCAGCATGCCAGAGTCTGCCAAAGTGGCAGAGAACAAAATGACCTGTGACAGATGTAAGACTGTGGGTCTTTTTTTTTTTTTTCTCCTTCATTCTTCCTATTTTTTTTTCTTTTTTTTCTTCTCTTTTTTTTTCTTTCTATTTTTTCTTTCTATTTTTTCCTTTTTAAATTCTCTTTCTTTTTTTCCTTTCTTTCTTTTTTCTTCTTTTCTTTCCTTTTCTTTTCTTTCTTTCTTTCTTTCTTTCTTTCTTTCTTCTTTCTTTCTTTCTTTCTTCTTTCTTTCTTCTTCTTCTTTCTTCTTTCTCTTTCTTTCTTTCTTTCTTTCTTCTTTCTTTCTCTCTTTCTTTCTCTCTTTCTTTCTCTCTTTCTTTCTCTCTTTCTTTCTCTCTTTCTTTCTCTCTTTCTTTCTCTCTTTCTTTCTCTCTTTCTTTCTCTCTTTCTTTCTCTCTTTCTTTCTCTCTTTCTTTCTCTCTTTCTCTCTTTCTCTCTTTCTCTCTTTCTCTCTTTCTCTCTTTCTCTCTTTCTCTCTCTCTTTCTCTCTTCTTCTCTCTTTCTTTCTCTCTTTCTTTCTCTCTTTCTTTCTCTCTTTCTTTCTCTCTTTCTTTCTCTCTTTCTTTCTCTCTTTCTCTCTTTCTCTCTTTCTCTCTTTCTCTCTTTCTCTCTTTCTCTCTTTCTCTCTTCTCTCTTTCTCTCTTTCTCTCTTTCTCTCTTTCTCTCTTTCTCTCTTTCTCTCTTTCTCTCTTTCTCTCTTTCTCTCTTTCTCTCTTTCTCTCTTTCTCTCTCTCTTTCTCTCTTTCCTTCTCTCTCTTTCTCTCTTTCCTTCTCTCTTTCTTCTCTTTCTTTCTCTTTTCTTTTTTTTTCTTTCTATTTTTTTTGCTTTTTTCTTTCTTTTTGCTTTTTTCTTTTTCCCTTTTTCATTTTTTCACTTTTTCATTTTTTTCTTTTTTTCTTTCTTTTTTCTTGTTTCTTGTTTCTTTGTCTTTTTTCATTTTTCTTTATTTCTTTTTTCTTTTTTCTTTTTTTCTTCTTTATTTCTATTTTTCTTTTTTTTTCCTTTTTTCTCTTTTTTTCTTTTTTTCTTTTAATTTCTGTTGTAATGTGAACCTCTGTGGCAAAGTTTACGAAACATCCCAAGAGATGTAAGGCAGTACCAGGCAAACTGAAAATTCTCTTCCTTGGCCTAAGACAGAGCAACTGGGAAAAGGTGCTTGCTGCAGGCTGCCCAGCATCTCTGGTCCCCTGAGACATCTTGTGTGCTCTGCTGCCTGTAACATAAACACCCGTGGCTGTGGGTGTGGATGGGATTTGATCCCTGAAGGTACAGTGAGCAACTATTCCTTGGAGCAGCTGCTGGAGAGAGCATTACACACACTCCTAAGGGTGAAGTTGTCACCACGAGTGTGAAACATCCTCAGGCTCTGCCACAGGTAACCACATGGATGGAAGAAGTGGTGGCACCTTGCATGTAGTGATTTTTTGGCATGGAAGCAATGTATTTCTGATCATGTACTGACTTGTTCAAGGAGCTTTGCTGCTTTTTTTAGGAAAGCCAAGGAACACCATCTGGAAAGAGGCTGCCTGGCAGGAGGGCTTCAGGGGACCTGTGTGCCTGAGACTTTCCTGATACCTGGGCTCCGGATACCTGGAGTCACTCCCCAGGTGGCATCCCTGCCTCGTGTCAGTCTGTACCCTGGAGGATCCACAGCTCTCCGTGTCCCCTGAACACAGGGCAGCTCTCCAAAAAGCGTGCTCTTCTTGTAACTCTTTTCTACCTGCTATGACCAAGAAGGATCCTAGGAGCTTGTCTGGTAGGACAAGGCTCTCCATTGAGAGCCTTTCTCTCAGGGTTCACAGGTGTGTTGGAGCCATTCTCCAAGCAGCCCTGGGAGTGTGGGGACAGCCAAAAAGCTGCAAAGGCTCCCCCAGGGAAGCACAGGGGGCAGAGGATGCCTTTCTCCCTGCCATGACTGCAGAAATGGTCTGTGCTGGCAGTGCAGAGGGCACATCCAGCTCACAGCCACACGTCTGGCAAGTAGGCTGAAGAGAAGACACACTTGTGAACCTGAGGTAGGGGCTGCAAAGCCATGAGGTGTTTTGCCCATGAAGTCAACTAAGAAAATGAATGTCATGCACCATGGGCTCTCCGAGCTAGCCCTGACCAGGAACAGCACATTCAAAAGGGAGAAGCATGTATGGGGTGAGGCAGAAAGAGAAAAATACTCATCAGCTTTCCCTTTCTGCCACTCAGTCAGTGTTTATCTTGCTGCAGTACGTGGGTGCCCACTCAGCACAAATCGTGGCCATGTTGCTGCTGGAGGCATCTCCACGTTGTGCAGCACAGTCCTGCACACAGCAGAGGTTTTACTGCTGCCTCCCACGTTTATCAAAGAAGGAAAGCCAGTAACTAAAATAATCATGTGTTCTTCCTTTCTTCTGTAACAGCATTGTCAGAGTTTTTCTATCTATGGCAGCTTGGGTTTTTTGTTTGTTTATTTGGGGTTTTTTATTTTAATTTTTTTTTAAATTTTCCTCCCTGATCTTTAGGGCGAATTACTTTTAGGAACACAAACCTGCTTTTAATCAATGATTTAAAATAATTTTTTTTTTCCCTGGAAATAACACAAGCATTGGCAGCACTGGAGTTCCTTGCTCCCTGAGACAAGCTCTCAGCTGCTGTGAAATGCTAGGGACTGATGGGTGCTCTGTAAACCATTTTGGGTGCTAAAGAATTGCATGTTTTGGTTTTCCTAGCTAAGCCAGACACCTCCAAACTGCACAGGTTCACCTTTGGGGTGGGCAGTGCTTTTCTGAGTGTGGACGTGGAATCCCTGTGCTTGTGCCCATGTGAGGTGCTAACCTGCATCTCAGGGGAGCTTTGTTCAGTTTCCCACATTCAGACACTCAGCAACAATTCAGTGCACATATAGTTTTCAGAAACACTGAAGGAGGTCTCAGACTACCTCCATAAAAATTACATTACCTTTCCCTGCAAATGAATTCTGAAAGTGGGATATGTCTCAGAAAAGAAGGAAAGGTAAGGATATTTGGGCCTTGTAAGGCCATTGTACATCATGCAGTGGTGCCACTGGGGCCTCAAGATTCCCCTTTGTCATGCTCCTTGAAGAAGGTACACCATCCATGAGGAAATGGCCCTAGATTTTTGCAGGGGAGGTTTAGATTGGATGTTAGGAAAACAATTCTTCACTGAAAGGGTTGTTAGGCACTGGGACTGGCTGGCCAGGGAAGTGGTGGAGTCACCATCCCTGGGGGTATTTAGAAACGTGTAGATGTAGTGCACAGGGACATGGTTTAATGGTGGACTTGGCAGAGTACTGGGTTAACTTTTGGATTTGATCTCAAAGGTCTCTTCCAACCAAAGCAATTCTATGGTTCTATCCCTTTTGCTCCTGTATGTAGCATTTACTTTTTGCTATGCTCTCAGGTCCTCCGAGGTAACTCCTCCTGGTCCTTCTTTCTGAGAGCCCACAGGAGCAGCAGTCAACTCCAAACTATTGCTCTGAGTCCAATGTTGCTAGCAAAAAGGGATTCATTCACCTGGCAGAGACTTTTATAGAGAAATGCAAACTAGCGTGTAGGGTTCAGCAGCACACTTGAGTGTTAGATGTACTAGAGAGAAATCTAATCACGGGCTTAAGTGCACAGCTGGATCCCTGCTCTAACCTCTCAGCCACCCACAGACATGCAGCTAGAGAGGCACCACTCTTATCTGTACAGAATATAGAATAAATAAGATGAAAACCCAAAGTTTTCTGGCTCACTAGTGCTGGGTTAGCTGTAAGCTCAGGGTCCTTCGTGACTTTCCAGAGTCTGCAGCAGTCCAGGTGTGCCAGAGCCTCCTGCGCTCCACATGGAGCCAGAAGTTGTATGGACACCCAGCCTACCTCCCTCCAGAGGGCAAACTGGTGTCACTGGAAACTTCGTTCTCTGAAGGGCTCAAACTGCCCAAAGGGCAGGACGTGGGCCAGACTTGCTTCATAGCAACATAAACAGAACTTCTGCACATGCTTGGGGATGTGGCTGGGGAGGACTTTTCATCATTCACTGATTGCAAGAGGACTGATTCAAGTTTTAGAAGTGCTTCTCCTTCTTCCAAGGCTATTTAATTTGGAGAGATACATCCAGCAAATTTTTTTTTTCACAAAATGAAATCACTGAATGTACCTTGCAAACCTTTATAATTAACTAATTAATTTTGCTAATGTCACTTCAGTAGAAGCATTTCCTACCTAAAGGCAAGGTACTCACAACCACCCAGTGAATTTTTAAATATCTCTTTTTTTTTCCTTTTGTTTCAATAGTCTTTGTAGTTGAGCCATCAGATATTATGATCAGAATACAATTTTTCCCCACTGCCTGCATAAGAGTATGAAAAACTCTTAAGTATTTAACTTGTACATTCATCTTTTTTTTTTTTCAACACAATGAAGTCTTGCTTTTCTTCTGCCTACCAACTGAAAAGCTTAGCTCTTCCTAGAGAGAAAGCATCATGCTGGCTTTTCACACCACAGACTTGTTCCCATGCCTCCAGAGTTAATAGGGGTTTTTTTTGTTTGTTTGATTTTATTACTTTTTGTTAAAAACTCTGTCTTGCAAATTACATTATAGATAGTAAGATGATGCAGAATCTGATCCTGCCTGTGCTAAAGCCAGTACAAAGTGCTGGGGGATTTTGGTGGCACTGGATTAACTCAGCAGCTGTAGCTAGATTTCCAGAGAGGTGAAGACCATGAAACACTCCTGGTTTATAATTGCCCTCATGTAGGCAGACAGAAAATCTAGTTTGACATCCTTTGCTGTAATCACGTGGGAAATCACTAGATACTGACTTACCAGCTCCGTGAAACCTGAGCACAGCCCAGCAGCTCTCGTGGTATTGGTCTTTCTAGGAGTGACCCATGCACGCCCAGGTGTCTGCCCAGAATAATTTCTTAGGTGTGCAACCACAGGGTAAAACCGTGTAACCTGAAAGAAAACATTCTGTGTCAAAACATGACAATCTTTGGAGGTCTAACTCTACCAGTTCCTGGTCTGGATATCTGCCCTCTCCACTGATCTCTCATGAGACAGGAAACTGTTGCTTTTTTTCCCCAGCTCTGGTCCATGCCAAGCTGTAATCAAAGGTAAATGTAAGATTTCTGAATGTATTCACTCCTCATTTGAGTCAGGTCACCTTTAACTGCTTTTCCTATAACAAACTCATTTTATACATTAAAACCTGCTTTCTCTTTTGCTTTCTACCTTTAATATGTCACAGTAGCTATGAGCATGACATAGAAACAGTCATAGAAATACAAAAAACCCCAAAAGCCTCACAAGGGCTGGTGTTTTAGGCTAGTTTGATCTTTTGCTCTTCATTGTTCTTCATCTTGATGGTACTGACTTGCCCTCCCCTGGACAGTGCCCAACATCTCTCACATGAGACCTGTTCCTTTCTGTGTTCCTGTTAGGAAGAATTGTGTGCAATGACACTTCTTTAGGAGAGCATGTTTACAAATGTTCACCTAAGCTAAATCAGCTGTTCTCAAACACAAGGCATTTGGTCTGAAAGGGGAGCTGGAACCTGGGGAGACAGGACCAGAAACACTGGAGAACAGCAGTACTTTCCACTAGCTAAATGTAGCTGTGAAGAGAAAATGATCTTGTGGTAATAATTCCACTCTTCCTACCTTTCAAAACTTCTGGGGCCAAGTTTGACCCAGTAATAATTTTAATTTTGTGAGCTTCTGGTAGAAATATGAATGCATTAGGGAGGTACTGACTGACAGTCAATGACTCATCAGTCATTTTATAGACTGCCTCTATCTCTGAGCTCTTCTAATTAAGTATTCATTGCTTGGAAATGCCCTCCCAGTGCATCCTTGCTGGTTAATTATTATCCCCTCACCTTGGCTCTGAAACCTCTTCTGCAGATCAAATGCAGCAAACTGATGCTCCTTATCTGGACACATCTTCCACCACTTCCCCAGTGTTGTGGAGGGTGACATTGTGCCCCTGGGATGCCAGCCACTACGTCCTGCTCAGGTCTGCTGCCAGCTGCAGGAAAGCCACAGCAGCTTTTGCTTGAAGAAGACTCTGCCTTCATCAACACTCTGACTCTCAATCTGACAACTCAGTGAAAGCTGGAAGAGGACTGATCTCTTGATGGTGTGAAATGGAACAAGTATGTTTAATTAAAAACAACGAAGCAATCCACATCCTTTCTCCAGATCCACTGACAGCAGGGAAGTTGGATCTAGATGCTATTTAAGGTCCCTTCCAACTGCAGCCATTCTATGATTCTGTGATAATTCAATGATTCCCATGTGGTCTTAGATCAAATGTCCACATAAAGTCCACGTAGATTAGATCTACCACTTTCCCTGGTCAAGACATGTAGATATACAAACAATTTTACTCTTTCCTAGAATCACATTGCATTTTTGGCTCCATTCATTTCTGCATCTCTATTATTATCTGTTTTAAATAGTTGTGCATGAGGTCAGGCTAATTAACTGTACTTTCTAAATGATTTTTTCCCCAGCACGAGATCTACTCCCAAGTCTTTAAAAGTCCTTCAAGTCATTTAAGTGCCTGCACTGCTTCATGCTATGTTAACAATATTGCTATAGTTGGATAAGATATGCATAACCTTGAATTGTCAGTACACACAGGTTCTCCATCTGTTAAACATAAAATTAAGTTTTCAAAGTAATTGAACATGATGCCATTTAAGACTTTTTCTATTTCCAGCTTTAACTTTATATCTGTTGTGAAATTGCATCCACTCAGTATTGCCATCATATCAATAGTTAACAAATGTAGGCAAAACTGTTCATCTGTTTCATTTACTTGAGTCTCTCAGATGAATAGAAAGAGTGTCTCTTTTTATTTTACTTTCCCATGCAAAGATGTCATCAATTATTAATCAAAACAGGCCGGATTTCATTGAAGATCAGACTTCCTGCAGCAAGATACTGTCTCCTTAATCATGAAAGGTGCATCTTTCTTAAAATGCTGCATTCTAAAGTAGCTTTTAATTGCAGTATGAAATGGATACAATGAGCTTAAGTGTGAAATGTGGGCTGCAATGCTTTCACACACAAAGAGCTTTAATAGGAGTACCAAAAGTGTGCAGACCAGAAAGCTGCATCCATGGTCTTGATGGACTTCAACAGCAAGCCATCTGCCCTGGACCATTTCCCCATCCCTAGGGACTGCTCTGTGTAAAGGGCAAATAGGCCCCAAATCCAGCTGATCTTTAGAAGAAGAAGAAGTAGGGGATGCCAAAAGCTGAATTTCAAGGCTGGGAGTTTTTTCTTGCAGTGTTGTCTGGTCACACCAGACAGGTCACACACAGCCTCACCCCAGCTAGCAAAGAGGTCCTGGGAATCCTCAACCTGCCAGGGCCACACCAGGACCTGGACTGCTGAGGGAAACAGGGATGTTGGCTGGATGGGAATTTAGACCTTGCATCAACTTTCAGAAAGAAGCTTCCAGTATTTATTTTAAAGCTCTGCTGGCTCAGTTTAAGCCATCCCTGTCATAAGCATTATGTTGAAACACCAGCTAAAATGACTGAAAGACACATTTAGAATGAACGTGAACCCTGTCAGAACTGATAACCAAGGTCTCACTTTCTGTATTATTTTCACATGCTCAGTTTATTGAATATGTGCAGAGAATGAATTGAAAACAAAGTGCTGTGTTTGTGTGACATGTTAAATTATGTATCAGTAGCCCAAGACACTGTGGTTAGCCATTAAATAAATCATTGCAAACAGAACAATTCAGAATAATCTATTTCTATATTTACATTTGTGGCCTAAGAGAGGAAATGGAAGCTTTTTCTTTTCAGAGAGGAAAAAAGTCCATCCATCATGAAGTCCTCCATCTAAGGTATCTTATGCTGGTAAAAATGGTATTTTTAAAACATACTATCAAATGGGTTTCCAGCTTCTCCTAGGAGTGCAAGGCAGTCAAGTGTCTTTGCTTAACTTTTTGTTGGTTTTTTTTTTTATATGATATATGCATTCATTTTGAGAGAAATCTAAGAACAGTTTGTTGGCTGAGCTTTTTTTTTAAAAAAAAAATAAATTTCTTCCCTTAATTGAATTGGAACTCATCCCTTTGAAGCTCACCTGCTGCAGTACCCAGCAGGCAGGGTCAGACAGTCCTACTGGCTTTGGGAATGGCAGAAATCCTCCAGTTCATTGCAATTGGGCCAGCAAAAAATGGCATTTCTCACAGTAGCCTCACAGACTCAACCTGTACTCTCAGGTGTTTGTGCTTTGCTGTTGGTGGCTGCAGCTTCTGGAGCTGAGATTTCTGTCATGATTCAGTTGTCCTTTACAGAAAAAGAGAGCAAATGTTTCCACCTCCAGTTGTGGGTGAGATGGAGAAAGGGTAGGACTCATGTATGGGAGGGCAAGTAAAGGTGTCTCAGGTTAGCATAGTAAACCCATCTCCAGTGGGTTTTTTGTGTATCCTTGCCTCATGATTTTGAGAGACCAGAAGTTGGTTCTGCTGAAGGAACATCAGGCCCTGTTGTTCAGAGCCATAAGGTCAATTATGCAGGGGGCAGGTGGCTTAGCACAGGTGATCAGGAGTTAAATACACACCTGAAATGGATCATCCTGAAGGGGGATCAAGCTTACTTGAAGCATTCCACCCCAGGGTCTGCCTGGGCAAAGCATCATGTCTACTAGAATGTCCTGAGGTGAGACCCACGCGAGCAAACCTGGGGTAATTTTAGGGATCCTGCTCTGCTTTTTGGTAATTGCATTATTTATTCAGTTAACATCTCAGCTGGGTTAAGAAAAGTCAGATTCAAGTTTCACTTTCTTCTGCAGAGCTTCTGGTTAATTTAAGGTTTCCATCTGCATCCTTTAGCACAGCTCTGTACAGTCAGCAGCAGCAAGTGCTCTGAGAGAGTCCTTGGCTTTGGGATTTACTTTTCTAGGGGAATATATTCAGAGAAGAAACATTTTTATGGTTTAAAGAACAGGATTGTAACCTGCTGCCTTCCTTCTAGTTTTACCTGCTGACACAACTCTGTTTGATTTGCACTAGGGTCCAACCTCAAGCAAGGAACATTCTTACTTTCAGGAGCTGAGCAATCTCTTTTGGGATTCCTGATAAGCACTTTAATGACCACGGATACTATGGAAAATGTGAGTGCTGAGAGGTCCTATCTTTCTATGATTGTTCATTTTTAACCATTGAACAGAAGCTTCCTGCATTTACATTTCACTATTATACAACAGTCCAGTCACAAAGGCACAAAAATCAACACTAAAAAAGCACCCCAGGCTTGCTTTTCCCTTTGTATAAATATGCTGATTAACAACAGCTGAGATCTGAACCCACCTGGGAAACCTGAGAAGCTGTATCTGAGTGTCAGGAATGGGTCCTGCTGTATTAATACCTTGTAAAAAGAAGAACGAGGTCTTCTTTAGCAGGAAGAAAAATCACACAGCTCTGCATGTGAATGATGGATCTGTTACGCTTGCACAGTTTCACTAAAGATTCTCTTGGCAAGAAAAATGTTCTGGGAAAGTATCTCTAAAAAAGCCAACACTGCCAGTAGTCTCAGCCATGCAAACACCACCTGTGTGTGTGTCACCATATGTAAAACCAGTGAGCTAAATGATTAACTGAGTATTTCTGCTTCTCCCCTCTCACCCTGAGAACTGTTTGCATTAGCAAACAAGGAATCTAATGTTTATGTACACAGTCACCCACTCTGTCTCCCTCCATCATTTAGCTTTTATTCTTGAGAATTATTCTCTCCAGTGATGCGAGGCTGCTCTAATCGCTCCACTGAGGGATCCTGCCTCTCAAAAGAGAGCTGTACCAATGGGACCAGGAGATAAAAGCTGTATCTGTGCTCTTTAATTGATACTAGAATTTGTTTTAATCAAAAGCAAAGGCGCTGCCATGGTCTCTGTGACTGGAGGAGATGCTTTTGAGGATGAAAAGCAGGTCTTTCACTCTTTCTGAAAGTTAAGCAGGGTAGAACCTGAATGGTCTTTACAGGAGAGGAAAAAAAATACTGCAGTTAAGCACTTAGCATCCACACAGTGCTGGTGGCCTGAGAAGTCCACAGGGGCTCATGCAGGTGGGTAACTGTGCTTGTTCCTGGGGGCTAAGCCGTGGCATTGTGATTTCTTCAAGGCTGGAAAGCTTCTGGAGTAGAAACGGAGAGGAGAGGATATTTTGTGGTGCCATGCTTGTGGCTCTGTCCCCTGGGACTCTACGTGTGGCACAGAAGAAGCTGCAAGACTCTGGTTGAAGCTCCAGCAATTTTCTCCTCTCTCTGTCTGGTGAGTATTGTTGATAAAATAGACTCTTTCCAGTCATCCTCCTCATTGCTCCTACAAACCACAACAGTAAAAGTGTCAGGAATTGCCTTCCTCTGCACTTGAGTTACTAGGAAAATTTATCTGTCCCCTTGAATTACTGTCCAGTCTTTTGTTGCCTGTAAATTTTCCTCAGCAGCAAAGAGGGACACTTCACTGGGGCTGCAGTGTGCACCCCGTATAGTCTCAGGCTCAAATGTTACTGATGGGTCATATTTTATGACTCTTGGTGGATAGAAGGACCAGTGTATTATATATATGTGTGTGTGTGTTTAAAAAAACCCCAGCACTCAGGATCTGCTGTTCTTAGTTGGCTGTTTGTGAGGCAGTGCTTCCCTGCTGTGGGATGATGCAGATGGGACATGGAGGGGTAGGGATCATTCAACAGATTTTCCTAGGAAACACCTCGGTGTGGCTGGCAATGGATGAGAATCATTCCCCAGGGCTGAGAAGAGGAAAAAGCAGGCAATTGAGAATGGTATACAGGACAGGGGTGTGTATCTGTGCAGCCTTCAGTCCTGCCTTCCTCCAGTCTGCTTTTAGGGATGTTGCAGGTGATGGCAGCTCAGGCTGTGGCAAGAACAGCTTTGTCCCTAGCTGAGAAACCCACCAAGGCAAAGTTCCTGTGGGCACAAGCACAACTGGTTTTCCATACCAGATAGACACCCCGTGGGGTAGTAGGGGAGGCAGCAAGATGACCTCCTTTGTCCAGAGGTGGGAAGCCAGCTCTGTTGGATCTGGTGAGTTTTGCCACTGATTTCTGCAGAGCTGGGGTTTCAGTACAGGCAGCACAGCACAAAGAGGATGCTCCCAGCCTACAGCAGCTCAGTTGCTCTCGGAGACGGGTGTCCTACCCCTGTTTGGACTAAAAGTTTAAGAACTGGAGATAGCAGACAAAGGACAGAGCTGTGGTGAATCAGAGCTCTGTTCTTCCATCTTGATACAAACAAAAGTTTCATTGAAAGCAGTAAGACATTGAGTCCTCCAATTGAAATAAATATATATAAATACATATAAAAATTTGATGTACTACAGTTTCAGCTCAACGCTTTCCCTTGATTTTAATTTTAATTTTCTCTGTGGAGTTCAAATACAGAGTGTTCCTTCACAGCTTATTTTCAAAGCTTTTTTTTTTTTTTTACTTTTATATTTATAGCCACTTAAGGTCTTTAGGTTTTTCCCCCAGCTGTATAAAGCAAAGACACAGCTAGAAAAGTCAAAGACTCTTTTACAATACTGAAACCTTTAAAGAGCATCTTTGAAATACAGAAATAAAACCTCCCACAATAAATAACGTTTCAATTTCTCAAAGGAAGTTATCACTTTGAGTAAAGCCATTTCCCATTTTAAGAGTAGGAAATAATTAAAGTGCATGCATAATTATGGTTTGTCTCTACGTTTGCAAGTATTGTGGGTTTTTTCCTGACTTTTGCTCCTATTTTATTTCCCTCACATTATCAATCAAATACTGCTTCACAAACAGGTGCCCTTGGGAAGGAGAAATGCCTGAGCTTGTGCCAGAGTCACTGTCCTGGTTCTTTGGCAAAACCAGGTTTCCAACATGTGCCATGTGCAGCACATGCCCTGCACAGGCAGGTGACCAGGCAGGTGACTGTCTCAGGGCTTTTGTCCAACAAGGGTGAGAGTTGCTCTCTGAGATTTTGTTCCCATCCTTCCTTGTAGCTGTTGTGTCTGCTTCTAATTTTCTTTGCTCTCTGTGGGGAGAAAGATCTGCACATCCAAACAGATTTCTGCAGAAACAAGCAATGTGCATTCAAGTGTTTCTCAGATATTCGGACACCCCTGGGATGACTGAAATCCTTCTTAATGGGGCTGCAGGCCTGGTTTCTGCCCACCACTTTTCAGGGATGAGAATCTTGGTGTCCCTGGGCCTCGCAGAGGCATCCAGCTTGTTTGGGGGCTTTTTTTTTAGCTCTGATATTGTGGGAGGCTCCTGGGAACCCTTTGAGGACTGCAATGAGTTGAGAAGGGGAAGCAGAGCCCGTGACCAGTCGTGAGCTCTGGCAGCCTGGGTTAAGCTCTCCTTTATAACCTATATTGCTGTAAAATGCTTATTCACTGAAGCTTTTTGCAGACATTTGCCTGTTTCAGTAGCCATTTGCTTCAGAGTGACCCCTCCCAGCACTCAGCCTTGATCTGTATAAGGCAGACAGGGATTTCACCCTTCAAACCCCATGCCCAGGTAAGGCTTTCACTTGTTCTCCCAAATGCATCAAGAGCTTTGGATGGGCCTGACTTGCCCTGCCTGGCCAGGAGTGGGGCAATGTCTGAAATTGCAGTTTTCTGTTCTCTCCTCAGAAAGGAAAGTTTTATTTTGTGTTCAGAGAATAAGAGCAAGTTGGAAAACCAAAGTGAGAATTTTCTGTATTGCAAAACTTGATCCATTGTGTTGCGTTTCCACTGTACCAACCTTCCTCCTCCAGAAATCTCATTCTCTGTAGCTCTTCAGAAGTCTTGTTGTGTTAATATTGCTGTCTTTGCTGGGTTTGGAAGCTCAGTGGCTGGAGGAGGCAGGGAAAGAGGCCAAGCTTTCCCCAGACAGACACAAATCAGGCTGATGCTGGGGCCACCCAGACTGCCAGGGTGGATTCTCCTGAAATACTTTTCAAATGCTGGCAGCTTTGTGGATGAACTCTTACAGGAGCAGCTGGGTTTGCTTTCTCAAGAGCCAGGCAAGCTCCTAGCAACCTTGGGAGGTTTCTCATGTATCAAGGTTCAGGGGTATCAATCAGACAGCCTAGGGAGAGTGGAGGTCATTCTGGAGGGCTAGCTCTGGTGCTAGGTTGTCCACAGTCCCTCCTCACTCTGGATATCAGGGAGATTTCTTCCCACAGAGGAAGGACCTTCAGCTGCAGTTGAGAACAGCTTTTTAGAATGCTTGGAGCATCCCCAGGAGATGCCTGGGGCTTTTTGCCAGCAGCTGTGTAATGTCCAGGTCATACATGGGTGACTTTACTGGGTGTCTCTCCCCAGGTTTGTGGGCATTGCCGGGGATGCTGTGTTTGTAAAACATCCTGGTGACACAGCTGAGGAGAGTGACGAGTTAATTTTTTCATCCTTTATTTTTCTCTGGATGAAGCATTTATTCATGCAGGATAATTAGTCGGGGTACATGCAGGTGTCTGCCATCTGGAGCATGCCCAATTAAGTCAGGAGACTCAAAAATGGGCTGAGAGGCTGGTGGAGAGCATGAGAGGGAAGGGTGTGCTGGTTGGGAATAGTGCCCCAGAAAAGATCTTTGCTGCCACCCTGCTCGTGTCCCCTTGAACAAACTGTGGGGAGTGGGGACACGACTCTCAGCCTTGCCCAGAGTCTTCCTTGCCTGACAGAAAAGGGCTGTAAAAGTGGTGTTTTAACCGAGGTAGTGGAAGGAGATGGAGGGTGCTGGGTGTTATGGAAGAGCAGAGCAGTTTTCCCCTGCTCATTGGCTGGACACCTTTTCCATCCCCCTTGTGTCAGGACTTGGCTGCTTGCTGTCACCACCATTAAATTTTGGCATCCCACATGCCAAATGCAATAGAGTTTGAGAGAAACTGAAAAGCCTCTAAGTTAATTATATATTCTCAGCACATTTATGAAGAGGCTCATTAAATCAAGGAGGTGGGCCCAGAGAGGAGTCCACCAAGAAGACCACGCTTGCAGCTGAGTCCAGCTGATGCTGGTACAGCATCTTGCCCATGCATATGTCACCAGAAACAGAAGGTAGAATTGTGAGGATTTTCTGGGAGCAGAAGATGCAAATATGCAGAAATAGAGGCTCCATTAATTCCACTGCTTCATAAATGAGGCAAGACGAGCAGGGGGAGAAGAGGGAAGAGCAGTCATTACTAGGATGCTGGTGATTATTAGGACGAATCCACTAGAGCTATGAAATTCATATGCTTAAATGTGCTAAATCTCTGGATGTGCTCACTCAGAAATAATTTTTTTGCTCTCAGAACTTTTGCTAGATCTCAAGGTGGCCTGTGAGCAGGAGCTCATCAGGTAAATGCTGAAAAAGTAGAAGAAGGATCTCAGGTCAAAAGAAAGCATTTCCAGAGCTCAAGAAAGGAGAGAAGTTGAATATTCTGCCTATATGTGAAATACATCTCTCCAGCTAGATTTTTCAGACAGATTACTCTGAAGGGCCTGTTAGGACTTTTTTTTTTCTTAAGTATGTCAAAGAGGCTCTTCTAAGATAGCACTTACATTTCCACTCCCTTTTGTGAGAGTTTCAGGTTCACAGCAGTGCTTGTTATGAAGTCTTGTTCTCAAGTGCATTAAAAAAAAAAAGAGCTTCACTTAGCCATCTTTTCTGTGGGGACTTGATAGTTTTTCTGCATATGTTAAACAACTCTTGCCTCCTCATGAGAAACTCAAGTATTTTCTATTTAAAAATGGCTCAAACCCACTTCCCAAATCAGAATTTGAGCCATACTCTTGAAGAGGTCAATAAAATGTTTGTTATTTCAACAAGCAAACATGTCTTGCCCTTGCAAATGCAGCCCATTGAGCTGTGCCTAAACTGTAAGCTGCAGCGTGGAATAGGGAACCCATTTGGCTCTTTCAGATAGGTGCTGAGGAACCTGGTCACAAGAGAGGGATGTTCTCAGCAGGATGAATGAGTTGGGCTGTGTGCTGTGGTGCGAAGATGGTCACTGGTGCTCCAGGTGGCTCATTTACAGCTGTGAGCTTCAACATGGACTGTCAGACACACAGTGGCTCTGAAACAGAGAAGAGATCTGAGCTGCGATTTTCCACCAGGGATGCAGGTCTTTTCCCAGATCACTTCAAGCTGAAATAATTCATAACCATGGGTGGTAGCAGCATGTGTGGGGGCTCCATTTGCAATTGGGCTCCCTCCCAGTTTCACAGGCACTCACAGCCTCATATTAAAGGCACTCTCTTCCCTGAGACACATCTCCCATAAATACGTAAGGTAAAGGTTGAGGAAGGAGTAGGAAGGCAAAGCTCATGTAGCTGGTGAGCCCAGGTACTAGAGGCAGGAATAGCAGCAGGAATCTTCCAAGTCTCAGCTTGATGTCTCCACTGGGTTGTTTTCCTGCAGAGCCCCCATCTTGCTGTGGCTGAGACAGCAGTGGCAGGAGCACTTGGTCAGCCCCTGACTGGTGGGAAGTTGCTCTTCCTGAAGCATTTTGGTGCTCACACAGAAAGGGCCAACTGGAGAGCTTTGCTCTTGCTGGTGAATACACCTCAGGAGCTGCTCAGCTGCTGGTGAGTGCTTCCTTCAGTCAACCCAAAGCAAGGCAAAACATCAAAACCCCAAAGCTCTGCCAAAACATTGCACATCTGCCTGGTGTTATAATTAGAAGTAATAAGCCCCTGGAGGGCCTTTGCTGCAGAAGACAGTGATATTGTTGCATTTGGGGCATTGCTATGCTGCCAGTCCAGTTGTAGTTAGCCCTTGGGTGTGATGTTGTCCAGGCAATGGCAGAGCTGTAGGGCTGTGCAGGGTAGGCAAACAGGCAGCGAAGTCAATTACTTGTGTAGGTGCTGCCCACACTGCACTGGGTTTGGTATCTTGCCATAATGCCTGAAGTAAGGCTCTGCAGAAAGTCACATTTTGGTGGGTGAAAATGATGTGTGTAGGAATCCCAAAGCAACGAGAGCAACAGCCCATGCAAAGCAAAGGAAACCTGTCGTGTTGGGAAAAGCTATTTTGATGCAAGACCCTTTGGTGCTTCTGGTCCCACATGCAGCAAGCCTGTGGCTCCTCTGAACTCTTGTTTGCTAAATGAGTATGTGCTGGCCTTGTTACCATTGTGACTGCTGGCAGGGCTCTTGTTGACTTTGATAAATGATGCAGTGAAACCTGACTGCTATTCTTCCATGCATTTCATGGTTAAAGGTGTGATTTTTCAAGTCTTAAGCATCTTTTTGTATTACACAGGGAAAAAACCCACAGACATCTGGGAACTTGATTGTCCACTGTAGCGGGAGGAGAGCGAGGTTGGCGTCGCCGGGCTGGATAGCTGAGCGATGTAGCCTAACGTAGAGTTGCTGCGAGATTAGCCTGCTGCTGAGGACGCAACCAGCCACGCTCGAAGCTAGCTCTGGAGTGAGCTGCCTGGTGGATGTGAGACTCACTATTTATTGGTCCACGGCCTCGCGCATGCTCCGTGGGGCCCTGCCTCAACTGGGCACAGGTGTAGTGGCTCACACCCACTCCTTGGTGATTAGCAGACTCCTTATGTTGTTCCCCCACAGTCCACAAATCCTGAAACAAATCAGGACACTTCCTCCTGTACAAAGTGTAGGAAACTTCCACAGTAAAAGTGCTGTAAGGCAGAATACATTCAGGGTCTCTTGGGCCTTACTTGGTAAATGATGGTCTGAAGAGAACCCTCTGAGCCATCTATTGCCTCAGGAATAGGAAGGGGGATTTAAATGAGGCTCATGACAATGTCTCCTTTGCACTTTCAGTTCCAAGCTAGTGGTCTTTGTCATGCCATCTCAACCTCCATACCTATTTGTTTCTATATTTCTTTTCTCCTTTTCCTTTTCCATTTCCTTCTTTGCCATATCTCTGAAATTCTTTGGGCAATTAGCTATTTGTTGTCACCTTTGGTCTTTTTTCTTAAAACTGAGAATGTTAGATATTTGTAAGTCCTCATGCATTGCTTCTTCTCATCCTTTCCTTACTCTGATGGCATTTCTTAGGTCTGTCTCACACTTAGACCCATTAGCTTCATAATACTGGAATACACCTAATAAGTAGTATGGCTTTTATCCAAATTTTTGTAAGCCCTTATTATTTATTTTAATCACTCTTACTGTATTTTTTGAGCTAAAGGTCATGGTGCTATATTTACAGTTGAGTTCTAGTTTGTACATAAGCCTGGGGTTGGTAATCTATTTGTATGAAAGCCACAATTTGTCCTCTACAAGCTTGGCAACACTTACTCATTGAATAGGAGGACTTTTTTGAGAATTTGCAAGTATATCCTTTAATTAGCTTGGAGTTAAAATTAATTATAGATTTATGCCTTTAAGAAAATTAGTATCTGTGTCAGTTCTTTCACTGTGCTATCAAAGTAGCACAGATACCTCACACTCTCCATATAATAAAAATGAAATCATGGGCCCGGGTGTCACTAAGAAATACTAGATCGCAAATATCCTAGTTATTAATAATTGCATTTAATTACTGTAATCACAGCAGGCTAAAATACGGTCAAGTCAGCAGCTTAGATAAGTGTAAAGGTGAGGCCACTTGAGATGTCAAAACTAAAATCACCTCCCACCATACAGCTGATGGGTGTGATGTGATTCAAACATCTGTAATGAGGAAAATACACAGGTGAGCAGGGACCTGTGTGCTCAGGGGTGTGTGGCAGGTTACCTGAGGCAGCCCTGTTCCTCTGGGGAGCTTTGTAGCTGCATGCTGGCACAGACGTGGGGGCTTTTCCCCAGCCCTGTGCATTGTTACTCTATGGACAGGGTAGGTAGTTCCACAGCAGGGGATGAGGAGAGCATTAGGTTCCCCAAGTCCTGAACACAGAGCTTGCTGACAGTCTTGCACAGACAGGGCGATGGGTAGGTAGGTTGGGACCCAACCAGGATACCCCATAGGCACTTCAGGTTCATTGCTTGAGGCTGGCATCATGTTGGCCGTTTTGGCCCTAATGGGTTACAATTTGAAGAGAGGAGATTTAGATTAGGTATTAGGGGGAAATTCTTTACTATGAGGGCAGTAAGACACAGGAATAGGTTGCCTAGGGAGGTTGCGGATGCCCCCTCCCTGCAAGTGTTCAAGGCCAAGCTGAATGGGGCCTTGAGAAACCTGATCTACTGGAAAGTGTCCCTGCCTATGGCAGAGGTGTCTTCTCACCCTCACAGCAAAGAATTTCTTCCTAATGTCTAACCTAAATCTACCCTCTCCCAGTTTGAAGCCATCACCCCTTGTCCTACCACTACACACTTTTGTAAAGAGTCCCTCCCCAGCTTTCCTGGAGGTCCCTTTCAGGTACTGGAAGGCCACTATAAGGTGTCCCCAGAGCCTTCTCTTCCCCAGGCAGAACATCCCCAAGTATCTCAGCTCACTTCATAGGAGAGGGGCTCCAGCCTTCTGGGCATCTTCATGGCCTTTCTCTGGACTTGCTCCAACAGCTCCATGTCCTTCTGTTGTGGGCTCCAAATATATTACTGTCAGAGTTTTAGGTGCTGCATGTGAGGATTTATTCTTGAGAAACCTCCTAATTCTGCAGCATAAGGAGGTGCCTGGCATGGCTGCATGGAGAGGTAGCCTTGATTTTGGGAGCAGAGAAGCTGACCTTGCTGTGGCCAGGGAGGGAGAGGACATCTCTTGTAGGCAGCACAGCACAGTGCCCTTCTCTCACCTGCCTGGTCTTTAGTGGCTGTGTGAACTCATTCAAACTGTTTTCCAGTTAGACTGAAAACTAAGAATTAATATAAATTCTAATATTAATCTAGAAGCATCAACAATAATAACCTAGAAGCATCATTATTACTTGTCCTGCTCTTCCTGGATGTGAGGAGTCTTTCCAGCCATGTTTATCTCAAAGCATTCAGATTTCTTTTTTGCTCCCCAGTAAAGTGCACAGACAATCATGTCTCTTGTCGTGGTATGACAATGCAATGAGAAAATTGTATCTTTAAATACCAACTTAATCTAATCTGGGACAAAAACAATAAAAGGCTTTAGTCCTAATTGCATGGTGCCTGCAGGCTGTCACCAGAGGGCAGAGGCAAGGTTGTTCATTGCCATGTGTGGATAGTTTAGAAATTAAATCCCCTTTTCACAAAGGCAATAGATTCTGCTCTCACTGTGTCCTTTCCAAATATTTCAGCTCTGTAACCAGATAGCTCTTTTCATCAGCATCTGTCAGAGACTTTGTCTTGCTTCTGTCGAGCTGTGTACAAAGGGGCAAGGAGAAATGTCTTTATAATACTGTAGATGCCTGACTTTGTAGCATCACAGCTTCCATGAAATACTAGCTCTAAGTTTCTTGTATAAACAAGAAACTAACTTCTCCTTCACAGGGATTTTCCAGTTTTGTGCTTGAAGAGCCCATGTTCTGTGGGTGCATCCCACCCTGAGTGCCCACAGAAAGAATAGGAGGAGTTTAGTGGGAGTACAACTTTGGTTGGGAACTCCTCTCCTACAATATATGTGGAAAACTGCTGTCATTTCAACTTAGAAGATTAAAACTTTTAAAGGCCAGACCAGTAAGGTACAATATGCATGATCCCTACCCTACATAGGAAAGGCAGATTCTAAGAACTCATTTATTTTCCATTTCCTGAGCTGGAAGGATAGTATGAAGGTTTTGAGAGCATCAGTGGCAGCCTATGAATTAATTTTTGTTCTGGTGAATATTGTGAGGTTTTTGGCAGCAGGAAACCAGTTTGGTCTTAAGACACTTAAGACACCAGCCTTAAGAAACCCCACCCTGGCAAAGCTCTGGCCAGCAATGTGATCATTGACTCAAAATAGCTGTCAGCATTTCTGCTTGAGGACAGGCACATGGAAATTCCTAGTACAAGGGGAACGGGCAGAAGTGCCACAGGCTGACTGTTTTAAAGAAAAACACCCTCTGCCAAGGAACAGGCACTCTCTGGAGCAAGAGGCAGAAGCGGGAGATCTGGAATCCCTGAGTTTCCTGAAAATATCAGGGGCCTGTCGGGATCATGTGTACCTGGGATTGGGGAGAGGCACTCAGCTGTCTGCTTTTTCATAGCTGCCTACCTTCTTGCTGTTATCTCTAAGTGACTTAGTTTCGTTTAGAAAGACATTTTTAAAAGTCTTCCCAATCCTTCCTGGTTGTTTTCTGGGCTGCATATAAGCCATCTAAGGGACTGTACATCTTAGGAAGGTCCTAAGTTCCTGCATCAGATGATGCCAGACAGGACACACGTACCAGAGATCAGGACTTTATACAGCATCTGAGCCATGCTTGTAGCCTTGGAAGGAACAAAGCAGACTGGCTCCTAAGGACAGCATGAGAGTAAAGAGGAACACATGAATCCTTGAGCAGAGTTTAAGTAAATATAATTTATTGTACCTTGTGTCTTGGCATATAACAAAACACTCAGCTCTGTGTGTGCCCCTTTCTGAACAGCAAAAAACAATTGAATAATTAGAGAAATCCATAGGTTGGGAAGGATTTGTCCTATGTTTGAGCTCCACGGGTATAGTAATGCTGAGAGATGCTGGATGTTGTTTGCAGTGTACTAGACTTGCAGTATTCACGGATCTTAAATTCCACTGCCCTGCACAGTGAAAACAAAGACATTAAGCTGAAATTGGACAGTGTCCTAAATGTGACATGAAGGTCTCACAGGAGGCTAAGTGGGTATGCAGCAAGCACATTCAGCATCTCTGGTGTCAGCCACGTTGTTGCAGCTGTGAGATCAGGGTTTTTTTTTGCCAATAAGTTTCTTCTTGCACCTAGCTCCAGCAGGTTTGGTGACTCGTGAATGCATCAGGAAGAACAGAAGCTCTGTGCATGCAGGACTTTGACTAGAAAAAGCAAAAAGAGCAAGGGAGCTACAGCTTCTTCACCACATCTACTGTTAAGGAGCTACTGCTGTGGGATGCATGGAGGACTTGGGAAGAAACAGCATTACATGTGCTCTTGCTGTTCAGGTACTGATGTTTCCCTCTCCTTTTTCTCCCCCTGCTGCTGCAGTGCTAGTGCTGTCACCAGGGGATGTTTTCCCATTATTACCTTTTTCTACCAGCTTCCAGGTGACTCTTACTCCTCAAGTAAGATGCAGAGGCTGTGCCTTGCTCTCTTCTTTCCACCTGTCGTGTTGTTTAGGTAGTTCACGTGATGAGGGATCAGATACTTACACAAAGTTTCTAATCTTAAATTTGTAGTCAAGAATAGAAGAAAAATATGAGGAAGCAGACTTGTTCTTTCTCCCATCCTTTTTTGTTTCCCAAGGACTTAATCCGAACCCAATCTCTCCCCACCCCACCACGATATTTTATTCTTGAATCAGAAAAATATTTCTACAGTAGCTCAAGCAAAAGGACAGGGGAAGGGAGAGAGGCTTGTCAAAACTTGCAGAAAATGTTTTAGAGTTATATTATTTGTTCTACTGGCTAATGTTAGGACTCTATAGTTCTATAATTTTTACACCTTAAACCTCAATTTTTAAGGTTGATTTTTAAGATAACCAGAATATAGCAGTCAGGTCACACGTCTGTAGTTTTAGGTTAGTTTAATAGTCATGATACTGCGTCACCTTAAAGCAGAGGTAAGATAGTTTGACTGAGGTAACTATTTATCTCCATGATCAGACAGGCTTGTGTTTTTTCTAAGTCCATCTTTCATTCTGAATGTCTAATGCTTGGTTTTTAAATTATTAATTTTTAAATTATTAATGACTGTAGTGTTTTACCCCAAAATCCTGGTTTGGAGTGTCTGCCTTCAGCTCTACCTTGGCACAGCTTTGGATTACACAGAACACAGCACTGCCAGACTGTGTAATGAGTTGCAAGAAGCCTGAAATATGCTGCTTGTTTTTCTCTGGGGTTGCCCCTTTGTTGCTTAATTTAGTAGAACAGAGCCAAGTTTTTCACCTCCTGATGATGAAGGCTGAATTTCTGACCCGGCTCACTGCTCCCCCACTCCTGGGACACCCTGTGCTTCCAGAAATTCTCTCTTCATCTGTCTTTAAAGGAGAATCTGGAGAGGTAGGCAGCTGACAGCTTCTGCCAGTGAAGTTGGTTTGTGCCGTGTACCACTAAATGAGAGGGCTTGGTATCTATAAATGATCTGCTGGGTCTGCTGCTCATTGCTCCACTGGAGAGAGGGTTCAGCAAGTGAAGAGGGAAAAACTTTTAATCAGAAGCAAGAGTCATTGGGCCAGCTTGCCAGATCAGATCAGGAGCAGTTTATATGATTGCTGGAAGGATTTATCATGAAGTGCCTGGACATGGAAGACAGCGGTAGATAAACAAGATATCCCCTGTATTCTTAATTATTCTGGCCTGCAAGAGTGAAAAGCACTTGAAAAGCCAGATCCTTTGTAGTGCTGAATATCCTCAGCTCCAGTTGCACCCCTTGAAATCCAAAGTGCTCTTCACCTTCCTGGGAGGTACATCTGGTAACAACCCCGTGCTGCCCTCTCTCCCCTCCCTCCCAGTGAGCAGCCACTACCACCCCAAGGGTGGAAATGAAACGAGCAACCTGACTCCATCAAGAGTCTCTGCAATACATTCCTTGTATCTGAAGTTACTTCATATTCAAGATTTCCACATAGCTGTGCTGCCACTAACAGAATCATGTTTTCACAGCTTAAATGCATTAACCCAGAGTGGACCTCACGTCTCTGTGGAAGATTTGATGTGTCTTCGGGAGATCGTCAAGACCTGCACAGGAATCTAAGTGAAGTAAGAACCGAAAGGAAGAAAAAAGCCACTCCTGGAAATTAAAAATTAACTGAATTTAGATCAAACACTTGGAAAGTCTGAGTATTGCCCTAAAAGGTTAATTGTTATTTGGAATTTTTTGCCGTGGGAGATTCCTTGTGTAATATTGAAAGGCAAGATCAAAACCCAACATTGTCTTTTCAGTGCCAGTGTCATGCCTGGATAAAAACAAGCTAGATCAGCTCTGATGATATTTGCTCCCAGACATGCTGCTGAATCTCTGGCTATGTTTGGGATAGGAAGGAATTTCCTCATGCGGTGAATTGGCAAAGCCTTGGGGTTTCTCTTGTTCTCTTGCATTGCTCGAGGACCATTATTTGGTCTTGCTTCACATTCTTTGACTTTCTGCAGCCTTGTGATCAGAGCTTGTGTTCAATCTTCTTTTCCCATCACTGGACTGAACCTGTTTTGTTTCTTAAGATTTCCTCTACCTTACCAAACAGGTATGGATGCATCTGATTTTTCTGCACTGCAGATACATTCAAGCAGTCATAAAAGCAATCCAGATTATTGCTCACCTGGAAATAACATGCAGGGAATGGAAGAGAGTAAAGAGAAGAATTAGCTGCTCAGTCAGCTTCAACTCCACTCTGTAGAAAACAAAGGGATAGAGGGATGCTCTGATGTGCAGGATCATGGTCAAAGCACATGCTGTGTCAGGGTACTGCTACATCTGAGGAGGAACCTCTCTGCTTTTTTATGTGTGACCAGGTCATTGTCAGGCCTAGTATAAAACAAATGAAATAATTGCTAAACCTCACAGTTAATGACAAAATTTCTTCATCATTCCCTTGCTGTTATATTCACAGAAGTGATCTGTAGGTCTGATAGGTTACTTAGAGCACACGCAATTACTCTTGTTACTTCAGGCACGTTACCTTCAGGTCTTTATGAATAGCCCCAATACTTTATTTTGGTCTTTTTGTAACCTGGGTGTACTTCAGTCTAGCTTAAGGCAATGGGAGATTTTGCACTGGATTCACAGAGAAAAGGCTTTGACTTGGATCAAGTAGACCCAACAACTAGATCCAACAACTACTTGGTCCAACATTTCTCTAGCTGTTTTCTCTGCTCTGCAAAAGATGAATTTAATTTAAATTACAGTCCCTGCCTTGGCACACCACTCTCTCATGTTCAACCTTCATGATTAGAAATCCCCTAAGCCTGGACAGCTACATGAATGTTGTCTTGTGAGCAGGTGAGCAAACTGTAAATTGGAACAAGAAGAAAAGGATAAATGGAGTACTTCAAATGGGGCATTCAGTTCAGTGTGTTGTAACTGCAAGCGGTGTTGGCAGTTTTGTAACCTAATTACATTTGTTATAGTTAAACTTGTCCACTCTGAGGGGTACCTGCAGAGTTTTCCCAGACAGGGAGGGCACCACAGTTTTCCCTTCCCTCTATCACCTTGGCAATGCTCATTGGGTTTAATATCTTCCTCGCTGTTCTTGGGCCTCCCCAGGGATTGGGGCTGCTGAGGATGCCCATGTAAGACAAGGGGCCCTGTGCCCCCAGCCAATTGTACTGAAATCCCTTTCATTTATCTCCACTTTGCCCCTGTCTTGCTGCTGCTGAAGTCAGTAACAGAAGTCCTTTGCCTTCAGCCGTGATGGAGAATATGTCCTGTCTGGCCAGAAAAATAAGAGTCTGCTGCAATAGTGTATAAAAGGCAGGTGGAGATGCCTCCTCCTTCTCTTGTTATTTTTTTACTGTTCATAATTTATCATCTTTGTTGTTGCACTGTTAATTGCTGTTCATCTGAGGAACACACATGAAGCGTGCTTCCTATTTGGAACTGACAGAAGGGAGCATCTCAGGAAATCCCTGAGGATTATTGAGATCACAAGCCTCAGAAAGATAACAAAATTAGCGCACATAATTCCCCTTGATTTTCTTTATGCCTCCCGACAAGGTTAGCAACAGCTCTTCTTTCTAAGACCTTGCTTTGTCTCCTCTACCAAAGAATGCAGATTGGCAAGATTATTCTACATCTTTTCTTATCAAAAGGGTGGTGAAATTAGAAACAAATTACATCCAAATGCCATAAAGGCTAGATACTGAGGAAAAGTAATATAAAACAACTTTTTAAAATTTATTTCTTCACTGACTTAAAGTATAACCTGAAGATTGCCCGTGACTGATGACTGTTTAGTACATCTCCCCTTTGAGTTGAGGGATGGTTTAAGCAGCTCTGTTGTAGAATAATGATGAAGCCCAAGCTCAGTGAAACTGCACAGTGATTAGACTGAATGTGGTCTGTAATATGTCTGTTAGTGGTTGAGCCAGGCTGTCTGTCCTCAGACGAGTTCCTCTTGAGTTACAGTAACTCAAGCAATTCTGACTGTCTCCTAGATGCCAGCTTTCAGATATTCCTAGAATTAAATTCTATGCTCGTAGCATGCATTTTAATAGAAAAACATCTACTTGGTCTCCAATTTTTTTCATTCTCACAAAGAGAATGTTAAGTTCTCTAATTTCTGTTGGTTGTTCCCATGCACCCCCTGCTTCTCACACACGTTCTGGACAGTGACGGAGTCACTTCTGTGATGAAAGAAAGAAGGAACTTGTCATGGGAAGAGGCAGGCATGGTCATGATGCTTCAGAGGATCATCTTGTAAGTAGCTTGTCTTAATTGTCTCACCGTATGAACCTGTCATATGTTCTTGTTAGTCTGGCTGATTCAAGAGTTAGGAATGGTGTGCAGTGATATTGATGGTTTATCCCTAGGGCAGGAGAATGAAAATACCCATCACATATGTCTAAAAATCTCACATATGTTCTCAGCAAAAGCTCCTCATTTTCTCAGCTATTTCTGTATATTCAGCATAAAAGGATTGCATAATGGGGCCTGGTGACTCCTGCAGTTATTGTTTACAATCTGTCAGCTAATCCTTTCTGTGAGTCAGGCGGTGCCCACTGGGTTGGGCATTTGATTGGGATTAGAAACTCATTATTATGATGATGCATACTGCGGTGCTGCCTGGAGGCCTCAGCAGGATTATGGCCACATTTTTGCTAGACAGCATGCAAACCTATAGCTTGTAGCCTATTGTTAGAGCACCTTCTCTGATTCTGGATTTGACCCCATTTCTCCTTGTGGGCCTTGAGTAAGACATCTAATCCTGTTCTGTTTCCATATCTTTTCAGAGGGGATGCTAATTCATTTCCTACCATCAGTCAATGCCTGGAACCACCTGCTTTTGAAGGAGAATGCCAGGATGATGTCACCCAAAGGCCACAGGGAGATATTGCAGCAAAAGTGGGAAAGTGCACTTCTGTTCAAGTGCCACTGTTACTCAGTGAAGGAGGCTTTGCAATGGGAACTCGTGCCCTTTCCAGCAATGTTGCTGTACCCAAAGAACATTCAAGGTGAAAACCACAGCAAGTCTTGAGTTGTACCAAAGCTGTTTGCAGCCATGGAGTCACTCACTGAGCCAGCGACACAGTAAGTGGCATCAGAATCTTCATTCTAACCTCTCTGTGCTACACACTGCTCCCCTCCTGATGCAGAGCCCTGGCAGGGTAGCAGGAAGGCTTTCCTTCTCCCTGTTCTTTCAAGCTTTAGGCATTCCTGTTGCTGCTGTTCCAGTTTCATGCCAAAAGAGAGCTTGCTGGGTCCAGCTGCCAGCATAGCCTGTTTGTGCTCCATCTCTGCACTGCCATGGACATGCATCTGTGGCTGTGGTTAACCCTGAGCCTTGTCTACACCTGCCCTTCACAGGGATAAGCTGTCTTTCATTATCATTTCAGGTCAGGGGGAGTTTGACTGAATTTTCATAGAATCATAGAATCAGCTGGGTTGGAAGGGACCTCTGAGATCATTAAGTCCAACCCTTGATCCACTACCTCTGCGGTTACCAGACCATGGCACTGAGTGCCACATCCAGTCTCTTTTAAAATATCTCCAGGGATGGAGAATCCACTACTTCCCTGGGCAGCCCATTCCAATGTCTGATCACCCCCTCCGTAAAGAAATTCTTTCTAATATCCAACCTAAACCTCCCCTGGCACAACTTGAGACCATGGCCTCTTGTCTTGCTGAGAGTTGCCTGGGAAAAGAGACTGACCCCTACCTGGCTACACCCTCCTTTCAGGTAGTTGTAGAGAGTGATGAGGTCTCCCCTGAGCTTCCTCTTCTCCAGGCTGAACATGCCCAGCTCCCTCAGCCTATTTTATCAGCCCATAGAAATAGTGCCTCTTCTTGTCTGTCTTGGGCACTTTATGGAGGTGGACATACCAATAGCTTGGGAAAATGGACCTGAGCCACAAATAGATGAGCCTTTTGAGACTTGCCTGCTGCCCCATATTTCTATCTGGGAATCTGCAAAATGCTTCTAAAGAAGAACAAAAATGTCTGAGATATAAAGGCAACATGCACAGGAAAGAAGCATGCTCATCGTGGCCATAAATCCATCGGCATATCTATGTTCTTGCTTTTATGCTGCAGCAAAATGGAGTAGAGCTTAAATCTGGTTTAGAAGTCTGGTTGTTCTAGTGCTTAATCCCACATCCCTCAAAGACAGAAGCAAAGGTGGTGCTTGCTGAGGAACTTCCAACCAGCTTCAGCTTTGTCTCCCTCTTTTCTAAGCTCAGATGCCTCCTCCACAAGATAATAACAATATGCTGGCACCACCTCACAGACTGGAGCTGGCACACACAGGGCTATCCTATTGTGTGAACTCTTTTGTCTCATGGGAGATTTGAGACTTAAATGCTTTAGTTGGTCTGTACCTCCTTAATTGAGACTCACCAGCCTGAATCACTTTTGATAAACTACCAGTAGGAGTCTCAGACATAAACAGTTTAATTAAAGTAGATCACTGGATAGAGAAACCCTGTGAAACGCTCTCATAGAGGAGAAAGCTACACCATGAGTGCTCCCCTGAGTAATCACTAGAGGCTCCTATCAGCAGTGGCTGCTATCACAGGGCACTGAAGAGCTTAAGTTGAAACAGACCTCAATACATGCAAAAGAACACTAGAGAAAGAATGATGAAGGACTAATCACATTCACTGTATTGTGAGAGTAACTGAAATATTAATACAGGAGCCACTACAAAGTGGTCTGAGGCACAGGTCTGTAGGACACTGGGCTTCTTTATTTTCTTGTACAAGGGATAGCCTGTTTGATATGGCTGAGATTTTTCGATACCACTCTTATGCTATTGTAGGCACAAGGTCAGTCAGTCAGACTTTCTTGACCTATTCCATTCTAGCTCTGCCCAGCAATAGATTTTGAGGTGTGGCACCATGTGAATGAGGCTGGATATGACAAGCTGGAAAGAGACAGCAGGGAGAAGAAGCATTTAGTGTTGGCATGAAGTTTACTTCATGCTTCTACTCTGGTGAGTTACTGGTGCTGGACACGGGGGTACAGACTATACCTGGTGACTTCTGAGGGCTCAAATACACTAGATACATGTATTTTCTATCTTCTATAGATCTTTTTTTGTTTTCACAAATTAGTGTTTGTACAAACTAACCACAGATAAGATTAGTGCATTGCTCCCATGGGATGCAGACTTTAGGGTTTAGGCAATGTGCTGTGGCTAACGAGATCCAACAAGTTATACCTGAGTCATTCCTTTGGGTGAAACATGCCCCACTCCAATGATGTCAGGAGCAAGCTGAACATCCTCCCAAGAGCTGCCAAATGTTGACCCAAGACTAGTCATCTCCCATTGTCATTAACCAAGCAGAACATGCAGTGGAAGAGCTGCCAAGGTGACTGATCTTACATTTATCCTAGTGGTGATATCAGGCTGTCAATGATATTAGAAGGACAACACTTTAGGTAGTCTTTTGGTAGTGGAGCAAGATTTATATTCTTAGTATAAGCTGCTTAGGAAAAGCTTCTTTTACTTAGCATTTATCACCTGTTACTGATGTTTTATTACATTGATAGCTGTTGCAAGAACAGTCCCTACCTGTTTCATACGTAGACATATTCCATTCAATGCCAAACATATTTTGAGATAACAAGACTGGAGATTAAACTGAAGTAGATCTACTTAGTTACACTTAGTTAAACTTACTATAGCTCCCTTTTTTACCAACAAAACAGGGCCTAATGTGATTTCTTAGTCTCTGTGCTTCTCCCTACTGGCACCGATGGAAGCTGGATCCAGCATATGGTGACAACAGATCTGTGGACCTTTACTGAGGAGAAGCTTATGGTGAGTCTAGCATCATCTCTGTCTTGACCAAGAGAGGCCAGATTTGATCCTGAAGGTTAAAACATTCTGCATTTCCTTATATATTTCTTTGGTCCACTTTGTTGTCCCTCCCTAGATGAGTCAAGCCAGACACTTCTAGGTGAAAGTCTTTCTTTTGTTTTGCTTTTCACAAGCTTCTCAGGTATACAAAAGGATAGTGTATGGCATCAGCACTTAACGGCTCCTGCAATGTGCACTATGTAGAAGAGTCCCAGGGTGTTGTACACTGAAATTCTACAATAATCTTAGTAACAGAACAGTTAAGAGCAGCAGTTAACCTATGTTTTTCTACCCTACTTTAAGTGTCAGCTTACACCCAGGATTGCAAATACTACATGGAAGTGCATGCACTGTCCAGAGGCATAATTACAGAAAGCTGTAGTTGTCTTTATCACAAAGGTTTAATTAGCAGAACATATTAAGTAACCAGCTGATACAGATCTTAACAAATCATTTATAGGCCTACATCTAAGATAATTATATGTAGCTGATCACACATAATCACTCACATATGCTTGGGCTTATGTAAATATGCATCCTCCTCATGTGAATGAAAGGTGAAATATAGGAACGGGACAAAGCTAGGGCAACAGCCCACCGTAACCAAACAGCTTGTGGCTGGCCCATTGGGGAAAATAAGAATAGCTGGCTTCCACCTTGAGGAAAGGCAGGAGCTCAGGGTTCCTGAATTGTTGGCTGGATTGTTTTTTTGGGGTTTTGTTGTTTCTTTTTTTTTTTTTTACATCAAGATGGTTTTCCCAGGTGGGCATTTCATGTGGTGCTGCACAGGAATGAGGAGAGAGCAGATGCACACCAGGACTGGGGACAGTTTCTCAGGCAATCTGGGGCTCTGGTATCTGCAAGTCACTGTGTGCTGTCCTTGCTGTGGCTCCCTGGCAGCCTGGCATGCCCTAGATGTGTCCCATTTTTATTCCAGCCACGGTACCTGCCTTGGTGCACAGAGAGGCTGCTCCAGAGCAACACGATCTCTGCTCCACCAGGAGAATTCCCAGCTCTCCAATTTAGAATCATAGAAAATTAGGGGTTGGAAGGGACCTCAAAAGATCATTTAGTCCAACCCTCCTGCCAGAGCAAGGTCACCTACAAGAGGTCACATAGGCACATGTCCAGGGGGGTTTTGAATGTCTCCAGGGAAGGAGACTCCACAACCTCCATGTTCCAGTGCTCTGTCACCCTCACAGTGAAAAAAATGTTCCTTATTTTTATACAGAATTGCCTATGCTCCACTTTATAACTGTTGCCCCTTGTCCTATTGTTAGGCACCCCTGAGAAAAGCTTGACTCCATCCTGCTGACACTCATCCCTTACATATTTATAAATATTAGTGAGGTCACCCCTTATTCTCCTCCAAGCTGAAGAGACCCAGATCCCTCAGTCTCTTCTTATAAGGAAGATGTTCCCTTCATCATCTTGGCCACTGATTTCTTCAGCTTTCTTACTGGTTAGTATATTGGGATAAAAAATGTGGAAAACGTGCCCAAACATCCAGTTGTTCCAGGGCTAGTTTTTGCTCTGCTTACTGTTTTAGGGTCAGATTTTCATGCCATTTGTTTGTGACTGTTCTCTGACAATAAAAAAGAAGTATACCTGTCTGTTTATTGGGCCAAGTGAAGAAAGCAGAGGAGCAGCTGGCTGTGAAAACACGTTTATTGTCACTGCTGTCTTCTGTAGAGCTCAGGAATCGAAAGCACACAGCATGGCTAAAGCCATGTAAACAAATAAGCTGTGGCCTAAGAGGCATAAAGCATGCCTCTTCCTCCCATTTGCCTAGGAGATACTGCTGGCCACAGGCAAGCTGCTTGGATTGATGGGCTTTGGCAGAAAGGATGGTCTGACTGTCTTCTCCTATGAAGACATCCTGAGGGAGCTGGGATTGTCCAGCCTGGAGAAGAGAAGGCTCCGGGGATACCTAATAGCGACCTTCCAGTATCTGAAGGGGGACAGCAGGAAGGCTGGAGAGGGGCTGTTTGCAAGGGCTTGTAGTGGCAGAGTGAGAGGTAATGGCTTTGGACTAGAGCAGATTTAGATTGGATATTGGGAAAAAGTTATTTACCATGAGGGTAGTAGAAAAATGGCACAGGTTGCCCTGGGGAGGTATGTGAGGCCTCATCCCTGGAGATATTCAAGGTGAGGCTTGACGAGGCTCTGAGCAACCTGATCTAGTTGAGAGTGTCCCTGCTTACTGCTGGAAGGCTGGACTAGATGACCTTTAGAGGTCCCTTCCAACCCAAATCATTCTATGATTTGATAATTCTATGACTGACAGAGCTTCTCTGGTGAAACTGGTTCTCAGAGGAAGTCTGCCAGGCTGCAGGAGGTGTCTGTGGTGCCCCTCCCCATTCTGTCAGCAGGTTTATCCCTCCCACCCTACTCTGCCAGGCTCCCTCTTGTACCTGCACCCTCACTTCCCAATGCTTTGTGCCCTGGGAGCTGCCTTGGTAGCCATCTCAGATCCTGTAGTTTTATGATTTTGAGCTATTAGGGTTTCTTCTCCTGTTTTTATTGAGTATTTCTTCAATGCCTGATTGTGTGGAATACAAAAACCAACCCAAGCAAAACACCCAACAAAACAAACCTCCCGCATCAGATAGCTATATTCATCCATAATCTTTCTTGCAGTGTCTGTCTTGGCTTACTTTGCTTAGCTAGAGCTCCAGTAGGAGCAAAGCCTGTGTTTGTCTGATTGCAAGGCAAAAGCTAACAATAAACAAACCATCTCAAATGTGTATTTGAAAAGATTAGGAGCAAAGTATTACTAACCCATGCAATATTGTAATTCAAGGTCCTTTAGAAGCAGCACTGAATAATTTTCTCAATTATCCACAGTCTGCTGTTAACAGGTTTCCCTGGTTCCTTAGCATCACACAAACTGCTGACCTCTGCAAAACTTACTTCAGTGTAACTACAGAGTTCTCCTGAAAATTAGAGGGTTTTTTCAGAGTTAATATGTTAATCTCCTGATGCACCACAGCAAGCGTCTGGAATAGATCTTACCAGACTGTTTGCACTGCTCTTCCTTTCAGGATGGTTAGAGGCAAGGGAATACTTGTGGCAAGAACTGATGTGGTGTAGGGTTTGACAGCATCTTTCCACACCTAGTTGTTGCTTTTGTGGAGGAGGCAGGAGCGGAGGTTCCCAGTATAGCTTCTCAGTTCCTTCCCATCAGAGGGCTGTCGCAGAGCTGCTTCATTTTCCCCAGTGTGCCCAGGGTAGCAGAGGTTTCCTTTGCCACCTTCTCCTGGAAGGAAAGGAGGAACCTGGTGTAAGAGGTTTCCTGTCTCTCTCCCAGGCAGAAAATAGTTTGCTCAGCCCTTGGAGCCCAGAGGCACCTACCCCAGAGGTAGAGCACACGGTGTGCTCCATCTGACTGGGCAGCTTCTGGGAATGCTCTCAGCACAGCATCTGATAGCAGCCTACATGCTAAAGCTGACAGTCTGGATGGATGGATGGTTGTAATAACTTTGCACTCCATGGCTGTCACCGTTTTTATCCTCCCAACCTCACCCAGGAGGTAAGGAAGTGCCTGTTAGTCATTTTATGGGGTGAAACTGAGCCACGGCATGAGGAGGCCACACAGGGAGCCTGTGGCAGGGCAGCTTGGCTATCAGGCTCTCCTCTGCTTCCTTATCAGCTCTGCCTAACACATGTTCATGTGTAGAGTATGGGGAAATGGCTTCTGAGTGATTGTGAAGAGTGGGAAGGAGCCAGGGAAATGGGAACAGTGGTGTCTGCTCCTATTGCCAGAACCGGGCTGCCCAAAACCCTCAGTACAGTGACAGATTTGCTCCAGCACCATGTTTTCAGTGGAGCAGATTTTTCCCCACTTCTCTTGTTAGTCTCACAGTCTTGGTTTTCCAGACACTGCTAACACACTGTCTGGGCACAGGTCCATGTTTACTCTAGCTCCACAGCCAGGAATATGGTGAGCTCTGGTTCATGCTAGTGTGTGGTTGTGCTGAATGCATCATCAAGAGTCACCAGCTCCAGAAAGCATGGAGCCACGACAGGGAAATTGGAGTGTCTATAACACAACAGAGAGAGAGAGAGAGTAACAGCACTGGATGCCAGAAACTTGCCCAGAAGACTCTCAGCTTTAAAATCACTTTATCAGAAGGGCACTTCCTAAACTAAAACATTTCTTTTAGGGTGCCATGTTTGATTTCTGAGCTGGAACAGTTTATTTTGCAAGAGCCAATGGTACCAGTTGAAGCCTGAGATTTTCAGAGCAGCGCAGGGGACTCAGCCACAAATCTTCTGTTAATTATCTCCTGGCCAATTTAACTCCACAATGATATGTAATATGTCATAAGTTCATTTTCTGTCAGTAAAATCAGAAGCTGTGACCCTGATCCTTGCTGGGAGCACTTTTCTCAGTAAGAAGATAGTATTTTATCACAGACAGTTTCGGAAGAATGTTGTTTTAATGCCAGATTGTTCTGAAGCCGAGCCTGGCTTCTGCTTTCTCAGACCTCCTGAAGCAGGGAGGATCTAAGAGCCTACACCAGACCTCTTTATCAGTGCAGAGCCTGGGCCTTTGCTGACCTTCTCCTCCTCCTCTTGATGCAATAAAGAAATGATCTTAGTTTCAAAAAGCTGTCACTTAGGTACAGATGATAGGTATTAATGCTTGACTCCCTGGTGGATATGCTGAAAACAAGTCTTGAGAGCAAGTGCCCTGGACTCCAAATCCATAATTTGGGGTTCCACAGTGAGGCAGCTTCACTCTGGGAAGAGGGTGTCTTCAGCCCCTGCAGTCATGACTATTGAACCAGGGGTTGCCACTGATGTCCACCTTCAACTTTTGATTCTCCTTTTCCCACTCACTTCCTTCCATATAGCCTTTGGGAGCCAAAAACCATCTCTTTCTAGATAATGTCCCTCAATCCATTAAAACCCAGCCTTACACTAACCACTAGTACCAACAACTTAGCTACTCATTCCATCAGCCAACTCTGTAGCTGAGAAGCAAAAAGCATAAAATGCTCTTTGGAATAGCCCCTGGATATGGCAGTGTGTGATACTGCCATTTTTAAAAAACAAAAGGTAGGAAAAACCAGCCACTGGTATTGGCCCTTATCCTTCTCTTACCCTTCAGAAAAGCAGTGCTGATGAATAGATGTGTGCATCCCTCAGTCCATCTGGCTGCCCAGCACCTCCAAAGATGGCAGCTGGGCTGAAAGTGGGAAGGAGGTAACCTGCTGAGAGAAGGTGTCCAGATAATAAATTAGCCCCTAGAAAACTAAAAACAAGAAGAAAGACATTTCACTGTCCAAAAAGTAAAAGTTAAAGGGGACAGGTGAAACAGCCTCTTCTGTTTGCAATTGGCACTAGGTGTCAGTAGCAACAGAGCAAGTTTTTCACAGCTCCTGGGATGTGCTGGAGCAGGATGAACATGGAGATGGCATGGCACTGAGAAGCAGTTGAACTTCAGCATTTGAGAGGGGATTGTACCTCTGTGGGTTTGTCCTGCTATACAGAAGCTGGAGAACAGATTCTGGTATGCAAAATGTGGCTCAGGTGGGGCCTGGGATCCTGTCAGGATGCTGTGCTAATTCCGGCAGCATTAATGGAAGGATCCTGTTTGAATTTCTTTCTGTGAATATCAGTGGGTTTTCAAATCTATTTTTTAATTATTAGGGTTGTCACAGAGAAATCTTGTTCTTTTCTTTACAGTAGCTATTCTAAGATTACCAGAAAGCTGACTTGGAAGACGCACTTCACCCTGCACACACAGGCTCTGAAAAGAATATTACCCAAGAAGAGCTTTGTGGAGGCAGAGCCCAGCAAAAGTTGGAGCAGTTGTGTGAAAACATGGAGTTTCTTCCTCTTCTGCAGTCACGATAAGATTAGAGGTGGGACTCTGTGCCAATGCCTGCAACCTAATTTCAATTGTAGGGTTATAAACGTTCCTTGGACCTCTGCATGGAGCTGTGTGGTCCAGGGGCTCTAAAGCATCCCTCTGAACTGCTGTCACAGCTAGGAGGATCTCTATCCTGAGAGTCACTT
This sequence comes from Calypte anna, assembly GCF_003957555.1. Taxonomy (NCBI): domain Eukaryota; kingdom Metazoa; phylum Chordata; class Aves; order Apodiformes; family Trochilidae; genus Calypte; species Calypte anna. Next base: position 54,956,310 of record NC_044244.1, on the reverse strand, counting down.
GCACTGACAAAACTGCAGAAGCTAAAAGCCTCTGTTTCAAGGGCATCAAGGGAAAATATTGCACTTCCCTTCCTTCATGTTGTACAGAGCCTTTCCTAGAAGGGTTCCATGAGAGGCTGCAGCAGAATATCAGGGCTGGTTTCCCAACTGATGCCACAAGCATGGATGTGAGCACAGGTGAACAAAGACTTGTACCAAACCAGCATGGATTAAGAAATAACTGTTTGGCAGGTATGTCTTAAAGCAAAATACATTAAAGATTGTGATGACGTGAAATGCTATAGCAGTTAGAACTGTACATGTTTGCAGTAGGCTGCATGCAGTGAATGTTACAAGAGAACTAGGATTTCAGGGATAAGAGGAAACTGTTTTTAAGATGATATCTGATAAATCAAGGCTTACACAGACATGTTATCTATCTTTCTCTGCCTGCTTATACCCACCCTCTTCTCCTCTGCAACATTTGTGTCCAGTAGGGTCAATATCCACTATCAAAGACAGCAGTGATTCCACCAGATCTGTAAACACCAGCAACATGGCTGGCAAGAGACCTAGAGGAATGCTGCCCATGGACAGTCAGCATTGATGCAGCTCCAGGCTCTGCTAGGGGCAGCAGCCATGGCCAACCTTTTGCCAGCTGATGTAAGATTCCAGTTATTGTTTTCATCCTTTTCCCAGGGGAATGAACTCTGCTTTTCTCTGCTTTCTTGTGATGCAGAGACTAATTTTTGAAGTCTGTAGCATAGGTTGGTTTCACAGATGACTTTCAGGCTTAATTTAGAGACTGTTTCAAGCCGGGAGAAATATGGGTAGAGTCTGGGGCTGGTGTAGTCTTTCCTGGCTCTCATGCTCTTGGGAAGCCAGTTATCAGAGAGAATTTTAATGGCTTTTATGGTCTCTATGAAAGACTAGTGATATCAGAGAGAATTCTTAAACAGACTTGTTCTGAGCTTTACTCTGTACCCTTTTTTTTTCCCTTTGCCTTGCTGCAGAAATATAAGCCCTAGCTGTGTGCTGCAAACTGGTGGTATCAGAGGATTGGATGCTCTGGAGAGATGGTGCCTGGGAGAAGCTGCTTGTTGCTGGTTCTGCTCAATGAGTGAGTTTGTGCTTGCTGCCCACCATGATAACCTGGCTCACAGGTTATCCTGCTCCATTCCTGCAGAAGGGCTGCACACTGCACTATTGCTTTTCCTCCTGGAGGGACCCATCTCTGGATTTGTGGCTTAAAAGCTGAGTGCTGGCTGAGAGGAAGATCAATAATCCTCAATAAGGGGATAAGAAAGACAGTGGCTTAAGGAAAAGCTCCTGAGAGCTCATATTTATCATTAGGAGGGACAGCAGTGATGTCTTACTGGCATACCTCATTAGAAACTGCTGGGAGCTACTGGACTGGACAGTCGCTTCAAATGCCAGCAGCCCTGGGGGAGCTGGATGTAAATGTTGTAATTGATATAAGGATGGAAACTGCTCCACTACAAAGTGACATTTCAGATATTGTGGGAACGGATGATGTGAAACATCTTCAATAAGATCTGTTTCCCTCCACTCTTTTGACTCCTGTCAGAGGTGCGTGCTCGAGCTTTTCTCTGGGCAGATGGCTTCTGCAAATAGAATCGTCTTTGAAATACAAAGTTTTGCTGAATTCATTATATGCCTTCTGACTTCAAAGCTTTACACTTTCCTCTTTAGTTTTAAATAGAGCCGCTTGGCTGCTTTCAGGCCTGTTAACATTTGAGACAGGTGCTGCAGTGGATGGCATCGATGAAGAGCAGCAGTGGTAGAAGAGTTATCTGGGGTGCACTGAGCAGCAGCATGTCCACCATGCCTCTTGCCAGGCAGGGCACGGTTAAATTGGTTTTAAGGGGCTCTCCCCATCAGGAACACCTGATTTTAGCATTCTTCAGTGAGGGGGATGGCTGCATTGTGCTGCCCCTGTGCCCCAAAATCTCCCAAGGTATAGGGCACTGTGTGAGGAGGAGGGTGGGGTGGGCTGGGAATGGTGTTCATCACAAGAGTAGTTGAGCCCAGCTCAGCATAAGTCCTCTTCATTGAGGAGTTCACAGCAGGAAGCTTTTTCCCCAGAAGGATCTATGTGAATTAATCTTTCAAGAGCTTTATATCAAGTTTACCTTCTGGAGTGTGGTGGTTTTGCACCTCAGCTGAGCTGTCTTCATTACTTCAGGTATGTGTACTTCACTTTGACTGAAGTGACAGGTTCTATGTTTCATGTCTCATATTTACTTTTGAGGATCATTGAGTCATAGAACCATAGAATGATTTGGGTTGGAAAATACCTTAAAGATCATCCAGTCCCAACTCCCCAGCCATGGGCAAGGACACCTCCCACCAGAACAGGTTGCTCCAAGTCCAGTCCAACCTGGCCTTGAACATTTCCAGGGAGGGGCATCCACAACTTCCCTGTGCAACCAGTGTCAGTGTCTCACCACCCTCATAGTGAAGAATTTCTTCCTAATGTCTAACCTAAATAGACCGTCTTCCAGTTTGAAGCCATTCCTCCTCATCCTGTCACTACATGCCTTCTTTTGAGACCCTTCCCAGCTTTTCTGTAACCCCCTCAGGTACTGGAAGGCCATTATAAAATCTCCCCAGAGCCTTCTTTTTCTCCAGGATGAGCAACCCCAAGTCTCTCAGCTGTCTTCATAGGAGAGGCTCTCCAGCTCTCAGATAATCTTTGTGGCTCTCCTCTGGACTTGCTTCAGTGGCTTCATGTCCTTCTTGTGTTGGAGACTCCAAACCTGAATACAGGACTCCATGTGGGGTCTCACAAGAGCAGAGTAGAGGCCAACAATCACCTCCCTCAACCTACTGGCCACACTTCTTCTGATGCAGTCCAGGACATGGTTGGCTTTCTGGGTTGCAAGCACACATTGCTGGCTCATGTTGAGCTTTTCATCAACCAACACTCCTGAGTCCTTCTCCTCAGGGCTGTTCTCAATCCATTCTCTACCCAGCCTCTATTTGTGCTTAGGAGTGCCCCGACCAATGTGCAGCATGTGTTTGAGCCACTCAAAGGGATGAGAGAGAGCTTTCTCTTTGTATCTGCCTGCTACACAGATAAATGACATTTTGTTGGCCAAAAGTTTTCTTGGAAAGCAAATGCCACTTTGGAGACTGAAATGTTGGTTTAGTCAAATTGTTCATATGCACAAAAGGGAGAAACAAACACCCAAACTTCAAAGCATCTGAACTATTCTTTTTAACACCCTCTGATTGCCACCATTTTATTTCAAAATCCTTCAGGTTCAGTTTGGAAGTTTTAAAGGCTCTAAGCCAGCACGTTTGCTTCACCCACAAACGAATTTTTTTCCTATTTTCTTTTTAGAACTAGCATCCAACTAAAAATCTGTTACTTGTCTTGTTCTGGTTGCCTAAAGCATCAGGGTAAGGTAGAGGCAGAACTTGCTAAACTGAAAAGTGTTTAGGCAGAAAAAGTTCTTCCCTCATCCCTCACCTTTCAGCAGCTGGATACTTTATGGATGCACTAAAAGAGCAGAAGGTGCATTACGACTTTCAGCATTCCTCCATGTACTCTTGAACTGAAAATCGTTTGCAGAATTTTTGTTTTATCAGCAATATGTTATAAAAATGTCAACCTTTTCCAAACCTTTATTGTTTTGTTGGAAGGACTATTCTTGATTTCAGCCCTGGAGTTGGTTTATGTGTAGTTTGATCATCTGTTCCTCCTGTCATACAGATGTCATCAACACGGGCAGCAGAGCAGCCCTGTCACATAGGATTGATGGCATGGTGTGGTGTTGCTTGTGGAAGAAAAGTAAGTAAAGGTGAACAGTAATATTGTTCCATACAAATAAACACCAAAATTGGCATATTTTTTCTAAATGTTTCGGCATTCTAAGTACAAAGAAATAACACTGTCAGGAACAATATTCACTGCTTTCTCATCTGGCTGTGATGGGATTAGTGGTAGGCTCCTGGGAAGAACACAGGTATGTCAGTTGTGGAAACCCAGCCTGTGGTTATGTTAAAACAAAAAGCAAACAAATCCCTTGCTCACAGCGAGGGGGTAGAAACCTAATGCTACTTGGAAAATTGGTATTGCTTTGAGTATGGAATTGATTTCAGTTTCTTCATGGGAAGGATAGTGGAAAAATAGGAGATATGTATGTCTATTTCTATATCAGACAAAACATGGTCTGGAATTTGGGAAGATAAAAATAAGAGTTTGAAATCTAGAATTAGGGCATTAAGATATCAAACAGTGGTCAATGAGGAAAGGCTTACTAAGCACTCTCTACCTTAATACAAAATTAAGAAGGGACTAAGGCTCAATGATGGATGAGACTTAAAAACATTCCAGTTCATCTCACAAACCCAGAAATAATTCTGTGGCATTACCAGGGTGGGGGGAGGTGACTCAGCCATTTTCCAAACTTGTTAAACTATTTGCCTCTTGGTTTCCATGTGCATTATTTTTAGAGGCACCAGCCAAAAGATGTTTGATGCTGAGAAAATTGTACAAGATCTAGCTCTTCCTAGCTGCCCCAAGGTCAGTGCTTAGAGCAGTTAAATTTTGGAAATGTAAGGTCGAGCCACTTGTGTAGGAAAAACAGATGCCCGACTGCACATGTTTATTCTATCTACTCACAAACACTCTAAGCCCGAGTTATCTTTGATATAAAATCTTCTTCCACAACATACTGCTGCCCAGGAGCATGTCTCATGGAGCATATTTAAGATTTCTGCAGAAGAGGCCAAGATGAGTCACTGCCAGGTATCAGATGTTCAATTAAACACTCACATGCTTCAGGCCAGTACAGCAAGGGTATCTCTTCATAAAAAAAAAATGCTGAGAATGGCTGGGATTAAGGGATTATGGAAAAAGACTTTTTACATCATCAACATGGGCCCTTTCATGTATGTGGCAGTAGGATCTGAAGAGGACAGCCACAAAGTGCAGTGTACGTCTGATGTTGCCCATGAGTGCTTTTCTCCACTTTCCAACCCTGATCTAGCCTGAACCAGGAAAGTCACAAAAAAAAGCAGTGGTACCGAGATGATGGCTTTGCAAGAAGCAGTTGCACTCCAGATACAGTTTTTCACAAGAAGTGGCTGTGGTGGGCCATGAATGTTGTTTCTGACCATGTGCCTTCATTGCTTCTTCACCTGCCTCCTAGGCTGGCTGTGCCCACAGGAAGGGCTGTCCCAGCACTGAACTGCATCACAGAGTGAAACTCACATCCCCCTCTTTCTCTGTGCATTTTGCTTTCTCTGTGTTATGTTTCCCACCAGCTCAACTCCCTGGTTGCATTCTGCCCCTGTACTCAGCACTGGTGAGGCCACACCTCGAGTCCTGTGTCCAGTTCTGGGCCCCTCAGTTCAGGAAGAAGATTGAGGTGCTGGAGCAGGTCCAAAGGAGGGCAACTAAGCTGGTGAAGGGACTCGAGCACAGACCCTATGAGGTGAGGCTGAGGGAGTTGGGGGTGTTCAGCCTGGAGAAGAGGAGGCTCAGGGGAGACCTCATCACTCTCTACAACTCCCTGAAAGGAGGGTGTAGCCAGGGGGGGGTCAGTCTCTTTTCCCAGGCAGCTCTCAGCAAGACAAGAGGGCACGGTCTTAAGTTGTGCCAGGGGAGGTTTAGGTTAGATATTAGAAAGAATTTCTTTACGGAGGGGGTGATCAGACATTGGAATGGGCTGCCCAGGGAAGTAGTGGATTCTCCGTCCCTGGAGATATTTAAAAAGAGACTGGATGTGGCACTGAGTGCCATGGTCTGGTAACCGCAGCGGTAGCGGATCAAGGGTTGGACTTGATGATCTCAGAGGTCCCTTCCAACCCAGCCAATTCTATGATTCTATGATTTGCACTACAGCAAGCGCCCCACCATGACTGAGGATTCCCAGCCTGAACCACGGACTCTTAAAAGGGAACAGAAGATTTTCTGTGCCTGTGGGTGAATGAGTGAAGCATGGGCTATTTCATTTGCCTTTGGATATAAACTTTCTTGGTTTAGCTATTGTCAAACAACTGAAAAGACTGACATTAGCTGCCTGGTTCCCATTAGCAAAGCCACTTTAAAATCTTGTTGCAATCACTTTGTTTTCTAACATGCAGCTAAAGGTTTTTTTTACTACTCCTTTACATGATGGCTGCTTTCTACAGTCTGAGCCATGCAAACAGAAATCAGCCGTATGCATCTTGCTGATAGGGGTATTTTGAAACTCTTTCCAGATACTTTTTGCCAGTGACTGCAGAAAAGCTTTTGTATCAGTAAGAATGTGTATATTGGGCTTTTTTCCAGAAGCTGTGAGAGGGACGCAATATGTGCTGCCAGATTATTTTACCAACTGAATAAATGTCATCTCCTTTTCAAATAAGAAACTTGGACTATATCAGAAATATTTCACTGTATAAATTAGTTCGGCACCACCTGAGCAGGAACTTGGTGCCTTTACTGGGCAGAGATACTCTGGTATATGCAAAGCTGCCCAATATTTTTATAATTTTAGCAGGTTCTAACTGCCTGATACTGCATGTGGTTTTTTCATGCCCTTAGAGAAACTGGCTTTTTAAAGTAGCAATTGAGACCAGAGGGAATACATGAGGCCTGAGAGGAAAAAGGAAATTTTCAACAAAATCTCAGGCTGGGCCTCTAGTTTTGGGCCACATGACTGAAAATGTGAATCCTGGACTTTTATCCCCCATACCTCCTGTTATTCTGGGAGATGTTAGGGCTGTGTGCTGTTCTGCTTAAGGCGATGGGTTACTGAAGTCAAAAGTTTCACTGAGATACACAGTCTTTCTGTCTGCTGGGATGTCATTGAGTATTTTTCCTTTGCAGGATGTGAATGTGTCAGGAAGTCGTGGATCTCCTCAAGAAATTCATTGTGAGGTTTAAAATTGCAGCATACAATGAAGAAAGGCATCAACTTAAAATGAAGCCTTCTGTTTCTAATTAGGAGATTAGTTAGGTGCTGTCCTCTGCAGCTCTCGAAAAGTCATAAACAGCAGCTGAAATGCTCTGGGAAGGACTTTGACATCCACCTTGGTACTTGAGAACCAGCCTGGGGGCAAGCCGTGCATGTTCCCTGAAGTGAAATGCCTCAGGGACCCTGTTGAGCTTGTCCTTGAAGACAGCTTCCATGACAGCCTTGCTGTGCTTGGTGAGGCTACCACAGATTTACTGTACAGATGGAGACCCCAGGGAGTCCATCCACCTCCTAAGTGCTCATCTGGATGCTGGAGCCAGCAGCACTGTGCAGTGAACACAGTGCCCTGCAACTACAGGGGCTGTGGAGACAGCTTCTCCAGTGATCTCCTTTTAGAAGAAAATGAGTGTATAAACCTATTCTTGTCCTTCCTCTTTGTAGGACTTTGATAAAGGCAGAGAGTAGCATTGAATGTCAGCTGGGCAGCATGGGGCCACTGTAGATACTGGTACCTATGGCAGATGCTGGTACCCACCACCCAGGCAAGCCTTTTCCAGCAGGTAAAGCATCTTTGTCACACACCTTTGTTAAAAATGCACAGGTTATGGTATTGTAAGAAAGAAATCAGTGCATTTCTGTTTGAGTACAGTAAGTGTCTTTTGTTTATGTGGGTAACTCTTCTGACTCTTTAATTGGCCCTGACTGGTGATGACCTGGGTGTAGGGGAAGAGGTGGAGGCAGATGGTTTCTCAACCACAAAGTAGTGAGTGGCTTTGGGCTGGCTTTTAGCAAGGCATTGAAAAAAAGGTGGTTTCTTCTAAAGCTTTCCTGGAAAAACTTTGAAATCCTTCTTCAGTTTGCCTCTTTTCTAGGTGAAGTGCAGAAGACGTTTGTTTGAGCTTGCATGGAGGTAAGTTTGGGATTTTTCTTTCCCATTGCTAGCAAATGGGACAGAGCTTTTTTTCCCAGACAGTTTTTAGTTTTTAAAGCTGATGAGTGCCTCGCTTTGACATAGTGTTAAACATTTAAATGCAGCAGCAGGGTGCCCTCTTCATATCAAATTCAGATGTCTCATCTGCAAAAATAACCCCCAAACCAGACTGGAAACAATTATCTTCATTTGCAGAAAACTCAGCCAAAAAAACTTTCTTCCTTCTGTGATCAAAGCAGGAACTATGTAGTTTGGTTTGTGCAATGGGGTTAGATTTTTCTTCCTCCCTGTGACATAGCTTCAGTCATTTGTCAGCCAAGAGATATGTTTGGATTTTTCATCCCTATGTGGATTTGTGGGAACACACACTGGGAGACCAGATCAACACTGTAATAGCGCCTGCATTGATCTAACACAGTGTTTATGTGGACTCCAGCCATCATTCATTTCTTCTTCAGCATCCAGAGGCTATAATAGATTATTTTATACAATAATCACAATAGTATTTAGCTGCTGTCTAGCATTTGCAAGGCATTTTATGAAGGAGGTCAATATAATTATCTCCTTTTCACAGCTGGGAAATAAGGGCACACGAAGTGATTTGCCCAAGTCCAGGAGTACCACAGCAGTGAGGGGATTAGGGAGAGGATCCAGGCCACTGAAGGACCAGACCAGGGCTCTGGCTAATGTGTCCTAGCCATGCTGCTACAATGAGCCCCTCACTTTTCCAGATGGGTAGGACTGTGCAGGATTGGCCCCCTGCCCATCAGTGCCCACCCCAGAGGCCCATACCCTGGGAGGGCAAGTCTCCCCATGAGCACGTGGCTGATGAATGATACAGACAATGTGTGGGTTTTTTTAAAAAAAATGTTCTTCCCTTTGGTCACTGGAATGAATATGTGGAGGTGGGCACATTTGTGTCTTCCCTCCATCAGTTGTCTTTACCCCTTGGGATATCCCATCACTGAAATTTGACTGGAGTCTTATTGGGATACCTGCCCTGCAGCTCCTTTCTCTGTCCACATAGAATCATAGAATCTGCTGGGTTGGAAGGGACCTCGGAGATCATCAAGTCCAACCCTTGAACCACTACTGCTGCAGTTACCAGACCATGGCACTGAGTGCCACATCCAGTCTCTTTTTAAATATCTCCAGGGACGGAGAATCCACTACTTCCCTGGGCAGCCCATTCCAATGTCTGATCACCCTCTCGGTAAAGAAATTCTTTCTAATACCCAATCTAATCCTCCCCGGGCACAACTTAAGACCGTGCCCTCTTGTCTTGCTGAGAGCTGCCTGGGAAAAGAGACCAACCCCCACCTGGCTACACCCTCCTTTCAGGGAGTTGTAGAGATTGATGAGGTCTCCTCGGAGCCTCCTCTTCTCCAGGCTGCATCTTCTCACTCCATCTTCACCACTCCCGCAATCGCTTCCTCCAGTGACCCAAGGAAATTGGTGCTGTCCTTTCTCACCCCTTCTCTCATCAAGTCCAAAGGGGTTTGGGAGCCCAGCACAGCCACCACAGCTCTCTGACAAGGTACAAGAATACAGTAAACTGAAATTAAGATCAGCGCCCAGATGAAGGCAGTGAAGTGTCACCATCGTTACAGGTCTTCTGTGCTTGGGGGTAACAGACTTTGCACATTCAGAGTCTGTGTAGAGCTTATCTTGCTGCCTTAACTCATCTTAAAGGAAAAATAAAGATCAGAAAATGAGTTTTTAGTAGGGTCAGTGCTGATAAACTGTGCCACACCTGGCTTCTGCTATGTTTGCAGCATGTGTTTAACAGCTACTTGAGCACACTTTCCTGTGCTCAAGCCCTGCCCATAGGGAACAGGAGCATGGGCTAAGGGCTAAGTGTGTCATTAAGTATCCCCTCTCACAGTCCTTGTAACTACAGGATAAAACACTGTGTGTGCTTAACCTACACCTCCTCCCAGACCCAGGGCAGATTCCTGCCCTGTATTTGCTATATCCAGCATCCCACAGTTGTCAAGTGTGAACTCTTCCCCTCCCCTGCTTTAAGTACTGGAAATATTATTTTCCCTTTGCAGCTGACATCACTATATGCCCAGCACCAGGTTATATCCAGATGCCCAACTGGGGGCTCTGAAAGGAGAAAAAGTTGTTTGTTTGTAATGATGTTTTGGCAGGTTTCTAAATGAGGTACAGGTCATTTGAGAGCTTGTGATGTGAAGCAGAAACGGCTCCCAGCCATTCCCATTGCTTCTGCAGTGCTTGCTTCCTGAGCCTGTAGGCATCCATGGATGCAAGAAATACTTGAAATTACAAAAATTGGAAGAGGCAGTTTGGTAGCTCACATTTCTTAAAGTATATGAAACTCCAGTAGGTCTCTGGCTGGATAAAATGGATAAAGCATAATCCCCATGCTGACAGTAAGTGGTCTGTCTGTTCCCAGCAATGAAAGGGACAAAGGAGGAGAGGATGGAGAAAGTGGGAGTCAAGTGTTGGTTAGGGGTGACAGATTTCCCACCAACACTTTATGATTTGCTCACACCTTCACCATGTGCAAAATCAGGGGTCTGCAATAACTTTCCAATTCCTGATCACAGTTACTCGATTCAGAAGCCACAGAAGGTTCGCAGGAGATGCCTGCTCCCTTGTGCAGCCCACTGCCTTCATGGGGTGAGTCCACAGTTTTATTGAACTGATCATGACTTCACACAACTGCATTCTCCAAAGTCAATAGCTGGCCCTTCCCTTCTCATCTTGCTGAAACCCCCATTTCCAAGTCACCAGGGTACCTGTGCTGGACCCTGCTGCACCACGTCAGGATCCCACTGGATGATGAAAAAGGTAATGAAATGCACCTTGTAGTGGAGTTGGGAAATATAATTTCTCATCACCTGGTGCTCTTTACTTTTAATCTTAAACAAAAAAATAATAGTAAAAGAGAGGTTTATATTATATGTTGCTATATTTACAATTTATTTTTGTCCTTTTTCTTTTTTAACATAAACTTCTGGCAAGAGTGCTCCATTGTCTCATGGTATAGTTTGTTGTTGAACAGGGTAGACTGCAGTGATGTATTATCTATCTGCAAGGAAAAACCCTGATAGCAATATGGGTTTTCTTGGACTTGTTCTTGTTTTTATTAGGTTTGAGGCAGAATTTTTTTTTTAATTTATTTATTTATGGGCATTTCAGCAATACTTTTGGTCAGTAAAGGAATGAATAGAATGCTGTAATGTTAAAAAACGAAACGAAACAAAAAACAAGGGAGTTTTAATAATTTTTTTGAAGGGAACTGCAAGGCAAACACAGAAAAGAAGTTGCTAGGACAAAGGAAAGAGAAGAGCACAATGCTGCTCAGTTCTCAGTTACATAAATGTCATCTTGTGCCAAAATGTCTAGTTTTTGTTTTCTTGTTTTTAAGGGATTAATTGTTGGAAGAGGAAATACTCATATTAAATTTTTTTTTTTTTTGCTTTTCTAATGAATAGAAAATTTCTTATTTAATATTGGGAAATTATATTAGTCTCTTATCTTAATTGTGCTTTGTAATTGCGTAGGCTGGTGGCTCACTAATGCTTTCCCCAGTTGTGAGGGGAAGCGGAAAAAATCCTTGCCTGCTCAGATGAGAAAGGAATGAGGCTGGGAACCTGTGTGCAAAGCCCTTTCTCCTGGAACTGGGCTGGAAGGTGGTGGAAGAGCTGAGATGATGCTGGCTGACTCACAGCCAGGGGCCCCTTGTTTCTCTGCCCACCCACCCATGAGTCTACGTGGTACCAACTGAGCTCTGCAAAGTGATGGAGACCACAGGAGATGCAGAAGCCAGACTTCAGGTGTGGGGGCATGCACGGTGGAGATGGGAGCTTGTGATGCAGAGGAGACCTTGTAAGTCAATGGGAAGGTCATTTGTCTATCTGCAAATGCCCCCTTAAATAAGAAAAAAGCATTAGATGGGGAGATTGAGATAGTCTTTACTGGGATTTTTCAAACAGCATTGTCTGGGAATAGGCTTAACTGACATCATGCTTTTTTAATAGCAGAAATGTAAGTAAGCCCTTAGTACTGGCAAGAGGCAGAGGTGCACATGGATTTTAAGATAACCTTCTGCAGTCCTTTTTTCCCCCTCTCTGCTTGAAAAGAAACCTCCACAAGTGAAGACAGTGAAGAGCAAGGTTCATGTCCTTCTCTCGCCCTTTCCTCCACATGTTCATCAGAGGGAAAGGTCATACTGCAGAATCTGTACCTCCTAAAATTGCATGTAAAACTGTGTGTGGACTGACTGCAGTAGCATGAAGAATCATACTTAAAGCCCCCCAAATACTACTTCTCTTTTAAAATCAGGATTGGCTCTAAGGTTGCAAATAAGGACTAATGAATACAGTCCCCTAGGAAGGAGCAGAGACACTGCATGGCACACCAAGGTCTGAGTGAATTCCAGATCCAGCTCGGCATCTCCTTGCAGCTCCAGGATGCAGCAAGTGTAGTTGCCTCACTGTGGGGCTGAGGCCCTGCAGACAGCCAACATGTCTTTGAGCACTTCACTCTTTGAGGAGACAAAGCTGTCAGTTCTGAACTACCAAGCAGGAAGAGGATTTCAGTAGTGACAGATAGAGAAGCAATTACTTAAAACAGTTGAGTAACTTTAGTAATGCTGGACATCCTCCCAAGAGAAAAGCAAAGGGATGGCTAACTTGACAACAGCTGCTGATCTCAAGTATGCTTGTTGCTTTAGGTTTTACCTTTAAATTGTTTTCTCATATAACCATGCATCTATCCTTTATGCAGGTTTGTTGTGTCTTGGGTGAGAATGGAAATTAGCACTGCCTGAACAGAGCCTTTCCTTGTCTCTGTCCTCTGGGAAGCCTGATATTCCTGTTTCTTTTAATTCTGATCAAAATGTACTATGTATGCATAACCTGACTACAACTAAAGCATGCAAACACTGTTGTGCTTTTTGGTCTGGTATAGAGAATTGTGAGAGGCACCTCGATCTGCTGGCTAGGGGCTAACTGCATATGTATTCTGTTTGGCTCTCTGTATTCTTTTAGTACTGCCTAAGATAAAAAGAGACAGAGATGCCAGTCTGATTGTCTAATGATGTTTTGGAGCATCTTTTTATTATTTGCATTTGTAGCATGGAAAAGGTTAGGTTAGATGTTAGAAAGTCTGTTTCGAGCAGTAAGAGTATTTGGAGTTGGAAACAGACTATCCAGGGATGGTTTAGAGTCTCCATCATGGATAGTTGAAGAAAATGAGAGACTAAAAATCATCAGGATCCATGTAGAGGTTGCAGTTGATCCTTTCTCGGAACAAAGGACAAGATCTAACATATTGTAAAGACAGCAAGTGCTGCTGTGTTGTCTGTGCAGACCTCTGAGCCAAGCTGCACTTGCAAACTGGTGGTGATGCCTTTGGCTGGTGTGGGTGTAAGGGCTGAAAACAAAGGGCTGTCCTGGGGCACTGTCCTGTCTCTGCAGTGTAGTATCTTGTCTTGCACAGCCACCAATGACAGATCCATGAGAAACCAAGTGATTTCCAAGTGCTCCTTCCCCTGGCAAAACCCCCCATTTCTGGTGAGCAGCTTTTGAGAAATTTTCTGGGCCAAAGACTGCATGAGCATCATTGTGTTTAATAGCTCCTCCAGGAATTTGTCAGATCTCTTTCTGAAATCGCTTATGCTCTTGGCTTCTGAAATGTACCATGGTCATGGTCTCCACAGCTTTGTTACATGTGGTAATGAGCTTTTGGTTTTCTCTGACTATCCCTGGATAGTGGCTTTTGAGAAGATCCAAGTGATTACTCCCCTCCGTGCCAGGCACGAGTCTACACAACTCTAACTCTGCTCTCAGCCCATGGGGACTGTAGGTAGGGAGAAAGTTGGGATGTGTTTTGAGCTCAGTGGGAAGTAGAGTGCTTTTGCACAGCAGAGTACAGCCAGGTGGCTGGTCCTGGCTAAGTAATAATCAGCTGAAATTCAAAGGCAGCCCTTTTCCTTAGCATCTGCAAGAGGAGCAGCTGATCTGCAGAACCTTGCCTCTTCGTGGGGCAATAGCTCCTGCTGGGTCCTGGCCGGGGGGCCCTAATGCAGCTGCTTGCTGAAATCAGCAGGATGGGGCTGATTAGGGAAATAGCAGGTGGTGGGGCACCCGCCTGCCACATGTCCTTCCCTCCCACTCACACTGGAGACATCACTACCAGTGCCTCCCTTCCAGCTGGGGGGAGCTTGGTGGCCTCATTTTGTCACTCATTCCCACTCCTTTCAAGTGTTGTACCCATTTGAGGAGCAACACCAGTCATATCCCTGAGCCTGTTTGTCTAAACAGTTAGCAGCAATTGCCCAGTGGCCCTGTAGGGACAATGCCCACCTGATGTCAGAGCTCTGTTCCTTCTTTGATGGGCCTCTTCTTCAAGAGCAGATTGCACACATGCTGCTGCCCCAAGGGCTCCTCTGCCAGGGATGTGCATTTCACGCCTGCTTTACAGGTAGAGGATTATAGCCTTGCTTTGCAAATTAACCCCCTGTGATTAGACACACTAGCACTCCAGCTTCCCCAGGAATATAAGCAGGGCCCTCATAAGCCTTGCTAGTCCCTAGTAGTTGGAGACAGCACTGGGTGATCCTGAGAACACTGCTTGTGATCTGAGCTCTTATCAAAGAGCAGCACATTGAATTTTTGAATACAGAAATTCCATGGAGTGGCCTGATCATAGGTATATTCCTGTTCTGCCCAGCAGCCTGTTTGCTGTCATGCTTTTCCCTACATCTCTGAAGAAGATGCCATTCATGGGCAGTTTACTGGGTGGGGTAGGAAAGAATTGTGCACTTACTGCTCTCCCCATTCAAACTCCCACTCTCCATTCACTTAAATTTGCCCTGAGCACCTTTTAAAAATGTGGTTCAATTTCCTTTTTTCAGAGTTTTTGCTCCCACTTATCTTCCTAGAATGGTACTTAATCAGTCCCTGTCTGAATTCTCTGTAAGGATAATTGATGGCCATGTCTCCAACAAGCTGAAAATTGTTCCCCCTCCCAGCCTCATAAAGGAACCTTGTTTTCTTCAGTGGATGTTTTTGTCTAACAGGCAAATGATCCCAGCTGTAAGGCTTGTGGAGTAGGGTACAGCTGCAGACACCTGACTTTCAGGCCAGGGCAGGAGAGGTGTGGTGCCCTTTCTGGATTAAAGCTGAGGACCGTCTCAGGATCTCACTCCATTTGGGCACTGGACTTGTTGCAGGGGTGTGTTTCCCTCAAAACAGTTTGATCCCATTTTTTTCCCAGGGCAGTTTCAAGAACTAAGTCACCCTGTTTCAGGAACACATTCAGATGTCCTTTCAAATCACACTGAAGCTTGCCCTGGGATGCAGCAGTCAGAGTATCCACACTTGGGCAGGTGAGATCCTTCAGGCACTGAAGATCACCAGAGATCCAGACTGGCCACTCTGCACTGATTCAGACTTTCAGCCCTTTTAATGAGAAGGTAATTAGTCTTCTGAAGAAATGAGTCAGAAGCTCTCACTCCTCCTTTTTAAAGTTTAAACCAGCCTGGTACTGCTGACATACCTATGCTGTGTGCAAGTGTCGCAACATCTTCCCAACTGGTCGTGTGACCAGGGATCAAACCCCAGTGTCTGAGGTGATGCACATCTTGCTGCAGCTACAAAATCTCTAGTAAAGCACGATATTTTGCTTTCTCAATTAAAAATCAAATCAAAACAAAACTAACAGAAAAAACACCAAAAAAAACCAAACATAACCCAAAACAAACCAAAACGAAACCCAACCCAAACAAAACTGAACAAAATATAAAACAAAACTCAGAATCGTTTGAAGTATAAACTAGCTGAGTCAGTAATACCAGTGCCTGAGTCTGCATGCAGCCTGAGACAACAGTCCACTTCTCATTTCTTCTGTTCATCTCAATGTGTGGTTAATGCTGCAGTCTAAAAAAGATGCTTCAGAGGTCAACACCTCCCTAAGGCTGGTGTTGGCCTCTGAAACACTGGTTTTTACAAAGGCTGCTGAACAAACCACTCAGCTTTCATATTCCACCCTCCCTGAACATCCAGCTTGTGTCTTGTCAAGCCAA
This sequence comes from Calypte anna, assembly GCF_003957555.1. Classification (NCBI taxonomy): domain Eukaryota; kingdom Metazoa; phylum Chordata; class Aves; order Apodiformes; family Trochilidae; genus Calypte; species Calypte anna. The sequence continues at coordinate 54,940,409 of NC_044244.1, read as the reverse complement.
ACAAACCATTTTCTACAAAACTTCCCAAACTTGGACTTTCCCTGAGTGTGACCTGCTATGACGTGGACTTAGTGTGAGTTGTGACACTCTGAAAGCAGAGGGACAGAGCCAAGTGAATGGAGTTTGTTAATAAATTTATTTGGAGGGGGTTGGCCTTGGTGGTGCCTGCCTTCTACTGAATAGAAATTTGAATTTTGAACAGACACTGCACTGAAGTGCTGGAGACACCAGAGGGCTCTACTGCGAGGCGTACAGCTGGATCTCCACAAAGTCCATAGGATTTTACTTTGAAGTCATGCTCTCATTTTTTATGATCTCCCCCCTCAAGATTAGCTGCTGCTGGCAGTGTGGACCTCAACTTCTTACTTGCATGACAGTAGCTCTAGCTCAGGTTGCTCCCATCCTCAACTCTGCTATTTTTTGTCCAGGCATGGCTGCATTTAGGATTTCTGTGGAAACCCCTTGTGCACAGTGCGTCTTGAGGAAGGACCAAGGCTATGCTGAGAAAACAGTTTCTGATAGCACTTGACATCATTCGGAAGGCAAGCTCCTCTTGGTGTTTTCAGTAGTGTCGTAGCTTTTCCCAACCTGTTTGACATATGAACCTACCTGTAGTTGCATTTGTGCCTTTCCTGTAGGAAGTTTATGTTGAAGGATTGCCAGGCTTTGCTCACTTGGACGGGGAAATCTCTTACATGCTTTGTCCGCTCAAGAATTTTGGCTGCCTCTGTTGGCACGATAGAGAAATGTGTTTGTTAGGCTTTTATCCTTAAAGGGATAGAATTTCGCTGGTATTTTACACTTAAAAGGATACAGCATTTCTTCAAAACCAGAGCGCACAAGTGTATACATTCTCGGTCAGTTGCCTGGGATATTAGCCAGGCAGCTCCTAAAAACAATAAAGCCTGGAAATGTAAGATTAAAATACATGAGTTGGGGATAAATTGTCCATATATTGCACAAGAAATCTGAATGTGCATAGGAAATACACCCTAAGCCAAACGCAAATCTTACGTTCCAAAGTCTTCGTGGTTCTTAGGGGGTTAGTTTCAAGAACGTCGAATGGTTTTATTGCACTTGTTTTAATTATTTGAAAATTGCTCTTCCTAACTCGAGTGATGTCTGGAATTCTTACGTGGCAGTTTCTGCTCGGTTTCAAAACATCTTGACTGTCTCACGCTGCTTGTGTGTGTGTGTGTGTGTGTGTGCGTGCGCCGCTGCTGCCTTTCATTTATTTGTTTACAGCAACATCAGCCAACTGCTGGGGTGAAGAACCAGCGAGGGGTAGAGCAGGACTCCTGATTATGTGCCTGAATCAGAAAGGAGGTGGCAGTTTTAACAGAGCCGCCTCACACCTTGCCGTTTCCAGCCGGGAGGGACAGAGGAGGCTGTGTGTGGGGACACAGGTGGCCGGTCCCCCTCCCCGAGCTCTGCTACTGGGCCGACTCTTCAATTTCTCTTGGGGACGAGACGGCGGGGTCCTGCCTGCGCGTGGGATGCGGGCACAGAGCGAGCCCGTCACACACGGCACCGGGTCTCGCCGGAGACAACGGTGGAAAGGCAGGGGATCAGCACCCGAGTGGACCGGTACCGGTACCAAGCATCCGCCCGCCCCTGCCTGCGCGGCTCCGCGCCCCGCGGAGGCGATAGGAGGTGCCGCAAGGCACCGCCCCATTGGCCTCCGGGTGCGCTGCTTTGCATGTCCCCTCCCTCCGCGCCACCTCATTGGTGGAGCGCTAAGGCTGCTTTGCATGTCTCCGCCCCCCGCGCAGTCCCATTGGTTGCGAGCCGGGGTTGTTTTGCATATTCCCGCCCCCTCCCCCCCTTCCGCGCCGCCCGGCCGGCGCGGCGCTGCGGTGCTGTGTCGGACCGGCGGCGCGGCGCAGTGCAGGAGCCGGAGCGGGGCCGTGGGCAGCTGTAGGGCGCGGGCAGCGGCGGCGGCGGCGGCAGCAGCAGCAGCATTAGCAGCAGCATTAGCAGCACCGCTTCGCTGGCGGAGCGGGGCAGCAGCAGGCTGTGGCCAGCGAGGCGAAGGGGCCACCGGCTCTCGCCGTGCTCCCTCTCTGTTCTCCCTACCCTATTCCCGCGAGCCGCTCCCCGCCCGGGTCCCGCGGGTGCAGCATGAAGTGCAGCGATGGCCCGCAGAGGTAAGACGGCGGTGAGGACGCTGGAAGACCTGACGCTGGACTCCGGGTATGGTGGCGCGGCGGACTCGGTGCGCTCCTCCAACTTGTCGCTGTGCTGCTCGGATTCGCACCCCGCGTACCCCTATGGAGGAAGCTGCTGGCCGCACCTAACTGACTCCATGCACAGTCGGCACAACAGCTTCGACACCGTCAACACCGTCCTAGCGGAAGACTCCGAGGTGCTGGACTGCGCGGGGCAGCAGTGCTCCCGGCTCCTGCCCGACCTTGAGGAGGTCCCCTGGAGCCTGGAGGAGGTGGAGGCGCTGCTGCTGCCGCCGCCGCTGCCGCCGCGCCGGGAGCCGCGGGCGCCGGGCTCCGCCAGCCCCGGGAACCGGGATGCGGCGGCGCGGCTCTCGACGCTGGTGAGCCGGGCGCTGGTGCGCATCGCCCGAGAAGCCCAGCGGCTCAGCCTCCGCTTCGCCAAGTGCACCAAACACGAGGTGCGGAGCGCCATGGAGATCGTCCTGGGCTGGACGCTGGCGGCCCGCTGCACGGCTGCTGCCCTGGGCGCCCTCTCCCTCTACAACATGAGCAGCAGCGGCGGCGACCGCTTCAGCCGCGGCAAGTCGGCGCGGTGCGGGCTGGCCTTCTCCGTGGGCAAGTTCTACCGCTGGATGGTGGACAGCCGCGTGGCCCTGCGCATCCACGAGCACGCCGCCATCTACCTCACGGCCGGCACCGAGTGCCTCTTCCGCGACATCCACGCCCGGGTACTGGCCGGCCCCGCCGCCCCGCTCCCACCGCCCGGCCGACCCCCAGCAGCCGCCGGTGCCGCCGGCGCCACCTCCGCCCCGGCCGAGAAAGAGAAGGAGGGCAACGAGGCGCCCCGCTTCACCCTGGAAGCGCTGGAACAGACGGTCAACAACGACCCCGAGCTCTGGGGTTTGCTGCAGCCCTACCAGCACCTCATCTGCGGCAAGAACGCCAGCGGTGAGTGCAGTGGGGGGGCGGGACCGGGCGCCGCCGACCACCTGTTGCTCCGGGGCGGGACACCCCCGTCCTCCTTCCTTCCCTCCCTCCCCGTTAAGGGTGGGGCGGGCCAAGACACTGGGGATGTGGGAGGCGGCGGCGGGGCCGGGATGGCCCGGGGCGGGGGGAAGCGCGGCCGGTTTGTCCCTTCCTGGCGGTGCGTGGCCCCTTCAGCGCGGGGTGGGAACTGCCGAGCATCCCTTCACGGCTCTGCCGGGACTGCCTGCGGGTGGTGGGGGGAAGGGGTGTGTGTGGGTGTGTGTGTTTGTGTCTTTAGGGGAAGGGGTGTCGTCGAGGGCTTGGGTGACAGGCATGGTGCAGAGCTTCAGTTTTCCACAGGAAATGGCAGAAGCGCAGCTGAGCGCTCGCAAGCGAGATCAAACTTTGTTACATATGCAGCGGTTTGGCCAGAGATTGCGTGGTTGGCGCTGAAATGCAGTCTTTCTGGACAGATTTCATTCATGTCGCTGCTTGTTTACCCAGCGCTTGACACAGATGCAACACAGTGATGCATCAACTTCCTGGGAATTTTTTTTTCTTTTTTTAAACGAAGAGTCTCATATTTTAAACGAGTTATCAGCGTTAGGTAGAGCAGGATCCCAAAGTTGACGTTTCTTATTTCAGCTCCCTCTGTTTGTCAGGGAAGGGAAAAATGGAACGAGCCGTGTCTCAGGGAAGCCGGGTAGTTTTCTCCTGCCTTCTCCTAAACGTGCACAGGCACATGCAAACACTTTAATGAAACTTTAATATAAAATACCTGTCAAGCTGAGATGCAAATATTGAGGGGGGGGGGGGGGGGGGAAAGGGAACTGGGAGAACAAGGATAACTGGAAGTCTAGATCAGGTCTACAGATAAGCCCTGTTAAGTTTTTATAGCTATGAACGATGTATTACAGCTAATTATCCATTGTGCTAAGACACCTCTCCCATAGAAGGAGGATGCCAAGCAGAAGCAAAAGGAAGGGGCAAATCCCCACTCCCCAGTGCAGCTCCGTTATATTCCTCCAGCAGTTTTATTCCAACGCTGGATGCCTTCCCCAGAGGCTCCACTGAGCCTCCCCTCGAAATGCATCTGCTCCTGGGGGCATGTGTTGCAGGACCCTCACGCTATATTTTAGGTCTGTTTGCAAAGCAGAGCAGGCCTGTCTTCTCCAAGAGTGCCACCAGTGGTTTTATTTTTTCGAGTCCTGGTACTGTGCCTGTAGGTTTCAGATGGCACTGTGTTGCGTTTCTGACATTGCAGCACTGGCTGTGCAGGCTCCTACTGAGCCTTTCATTTTGTTTTGCATCTCTCTCTTAACTCGCTCTGTATCAGCTCGGTGGATTTAAATGAACTTTATTCTGACTCTCGTTTGTCTCCTTTTCTGGGGACAGGATTCAGATTTTTCATCTCCATTTTGTTGTAGCTTTACCTGGCACAAATCTTGATAGTTCAGTCCTGACTCGAGCAAATGGAATTTTTCTAAGACATTCGAATCAGACCCAAGCAAGTTGTCCATTTTGTTTTGCCTCTCTCTCTGTGTGCATTATGATTTCTATGCAAATGAATAATGTGGGGTTTTTTTCTCCTATAACATCTTATAATACATAGTTTGGCATCCTGTTATATACATTTGAAGTTACAGGTGCAAACAGGAGTCAAGCCTTCTTGTGATAAGCCATTTTCTTTTGCTGTTGACATTTATTTAGATTTAATCCAAGGATGTGTTTCATACTCTTAAATACTTTAATGATAACTAAAACAGCCATTATAAACCATTAAACACATCAGCCTGCTTATTCACCAGTGAGATACGCATCTGTTTGTATAGTCCTCACCATTTTGATGTCTGAGCGATCCATGGTTGGTTCCAAATGTTTCCTTCTCAGGCACCTACAAGGTGAGGAAATGATGATTTGATCTACTTGAAACTATTTGGTCAATCTGTGGTATGATGCTAGAACTAGAACTGCTGGAAGCTACATCTCTGTATAGTGGTGTAGCCACAAGTTCATCCTTTGTACTTGGTACTTGAAATGCTGTGATAAAGCAACTTAATAGCTAGCAGACGTCTCGCATCTCTCAGCATCACTCTGGTAGGAGAGATGGGTCTTGTACTCTGTAGGTTTGATAAACCATGGTACCATTCCCAGCAGGGTGGCATGTGGCTACACAGGCACTGAAATTGGTGGATTTAATCCATCAGATGTGGATGAGAAGCAGTGGCTGCATCTTTTCTAAGGAGTACCATGGCCAATATGATTTTGAGTGAAGCAGTGAAAAGAAAGCAGTGCAAAACCAAACCTCCTAGCAGTACCTTTTCTGCAGGCAGTTTTTCTGGCAGGTAAATGTCAAACCTTTAAAAATTTTCCGGGCTGGATTCAACAGTTTAAATTCCATCTGGAAAGTGAAACAGGCAACACATGAAGATCATGGGATAGAAGTACATGAGGAACATGAGTTTGTGCGTGATGTAGTCTGAAATTGCTCTATTATAGCTTGGGGTTTTGTGGAAGATGATCTGAGGATCTGCAAAACACAAACCAGCCTTTCAGGGCATCCCTGTCAGCTGTGCAGTGTTTAGTGGTTTCAGCTGAGGTTTTTTAGCCTGGTATCATACCCATTCATCTTGGAAGCTACTGAATAAGATCAGTACTGCAAGATAACCTTATCCTTCCTATAAATGATGGTCATTCACCTTCAGACAAAGAAGATGCTTGAGACAGTGCTTCAGCCTGCTAGGCTTGTCTCGGGTATGTCTGGCCTGAGCTCAGACAGCTGCCTCAACAGGAGCCCTGCTCTCCCAACAGCTGCCTGCTCACTCCTCCTGTGGGGCTGAAGGCATATGGATGGAAGTGGTAGCCCATCATCATGCATTGCAGGCCACATCTCCTTCATAAGCCTTTTGACAACCTCTTGTGTGATATGGGATGACAAAGAAGAAGCAGGCAGTAGTGTCAGGAACAAGCCACCGGAGTACGTCAGCAGCTGCTGGCATCTTGGCTGAGCTTACCCCAGTTGCTGTATCAGAAAGAATAGACTTAAAAAAGCACTCTAAGGTAGTAATTATTTCCCCCCCTCCCCCCCCCCCCCCAACCCCTCTGCACAACCAGAATTTTAATGTCATGGTTGAATGAAAATTAAAAACTTTACGCCTGGGATTTCATCGGCACTCAAATGTTTCAATTAGAAGCTCCATTTGAACAGCACTGTACACATTTTACATACTATAACAGTCGCACAGAGTGTTATTTCCCTTGAAATAGTGGGAGCAAAATATTGTGTACTGAATGAAAGGCAGTTAAATCTGGCACCTTTGTGGTTTGTGTTATATTATTTTAGTTTCTTTATTGCTCATCAAACCGCTACTTTTAAGGCAGAGCCGAGAGATGCTTTGAGATCACTGGGAAGTTTCCTCAGGTCTTGGATCCAGTGCAAATCTTAGGAGTAAGTCCATGTATTTCATTTTCACAGTGGGTGCTTGGATGCTAGGTCCAAGTAGCTCAAAGTCACCTACAGTGTGTTATAAAGGTCCTCTTAGACCAGATGCAAGGATGGTATTAGACAACGCTTGAATTAATACAGAGTTTAGAAAATGTGTTTTTTCTGTTTTTGCCTTGTGGATCTCCTTGTTTTGTGTTGGAGGACTCATGGTGGGCAGGGCAGAGGCCCCAAGAGACACAGCCAGGGAGCCAGGGATCATGGGGAGAAGGTTTCTTGGGCAGCCAGGGTGCACAACTTGGCCTGGTTTGTTTGTGTACAGCTACTAAAAATATTTATTTGGAACACAACTGCATCCCTGTTTTTTTTCATATTGTTAATATTTCTTAGAGAGGGAGACACAATAACTAAGAATAAACCCAGGATTAGATCAGGCTTGGCTGATGTGTCAGCTAACCTTGGTGTAACCTCAGACTCTTCTAATCCAGAAGAAGTAGAAGGACTTCAAGCAAACGCACAATACAAATCTGTTAGCACAGCTTAACCAAATAATTTAATGCTTTAAAGTTCTGAAACATATGTATGTAAATGTGTGTGTATATAGACACCATTCCCTTCCTCTACTGGTGAGCATACTGCTATCTATTTCTTCTCTGCTTTCTGTTGTAATTAAACTATTCAAAATCCTTTTGTGGCTTTAGGGGCCCTTAAGAATCAATCTAGAACTTGAGCTGGGATGAAGGAGGGTGTAGCCAGGTGGGGGTTGGCCTCTTTTGCCAGACGACTTTCAACAAGACAAGAGGGCATGGTCTTAAGTTGTGCCAGGGGAAGTTTAGGTTGGATATTAGAAAGAATTTCTTTACGGAGAGGGTGATCAGGCATTGGAATGGGCTGCCCAGGGAAGTAGTGGATTCTCCATCCCTGGAGATATTTAAAAAGAGACTGGATGTGGCACTCAGTGCCATGGTCTGGTAACCGCAGCAGTAGTGGTTCAAGGGTTGGACTTGATGATCTCTGAGGTCCCTTCTAACCCAGCCAATTCTATGATTCTATGAAATGGAATTTCATACCTCTTTCCTTGGCACTTCTTTACTGCAGTTTCAAGAACCTTTTTTTTGCCCCCTCATTATATTTCAATCTTAATTGTTCCTTAGTAAAAAAAATTGAATTGGAATACAGTTTGAAACTTCTTGCGTGCTCCTGTATTTTATACTTCGGGGTCTTGGCTATTATGTTTTTGCCATCAGCTTCTGGGCACTTGCCCAGAGGTTGACGTCAGAATGTGTATTTTATGTGTATTTTATTATGTGTATATAATTTTGTGTATTTTTCTTTCATTTTCTTACCTGACAACCTCCTCAGCAAACTTCCACAGCCCCTCTGAAGAAGTTTTGTACCTATTTGTACCCTTTCTGTATGGGAGGTAGAGTCCCATGCCTACAGGGCTGAAGGTTGTGCCTGGTGGTGACTTGTGGCCACCGAGACTGTTGGGAATTGGGATGGCACTGGGAAAACTATGTTCCTTTCCTGGAGGGAGGTGCATTGCTTGAACACCCAGTGTGGGCAGGAGCAGGACAGACAGACACTCAGCATGTGTGCTCATCGCAGAATTCCACTGCCTTGTGAGGGCTGAGGAGGAGCAATGGTGGGACTGGGAAGTAGAGACCCAGTCTGATATTTCTGTTTGACTGGCTGCTGAAGGTTTGTTTGCCCCTGGACACTTTTATTCTTATAATTTGCTTCAGTTATGAGTATAAGGTAAAAAAAAAGAATAAAAATCCCAGAAATGGTTACATCAGAAACACCCATAATAATAAAGATGATGTATGTCAGTATGTATATTCCCTTTATCATATTCGAAAGTACCTTAATAACAGTTATAGCCATGTCTGGGGAGGGCTTCAGCCTTATGACTTAGTTTCTGATGTAAATGAGGCTTTAGATTTATGATTGGGAAAAATTGCTGTATATACAAGGGGTGCGTTAGGGGAACAACAGCGTAATTTTTAGCAGGATGTTTGGTTCCTGGACTTTTTTGCTGAATGGTGACAAGCTTTACCTCATCTTTCAGCCTTCCTGTGAGCTGGTGACACAAGGGGAAGGTGAGCACTGGCAACAACTTATCACCTTTCCCTAATGCTGCTGCAAATACTTTCTCTTCTGTCACTGCCCAGAGTTATTTTGAGTGAAAAGACACCATCACTTTGTGTGTTTGCCTTTGTGCAGTGCATATCAAACCAATCTGCCAGTTACCCATCAGGTATTTTCTTGTAGTCCCAGGATAAATTACCCAGGGGTGCACCAGCTAGGAACTTGTAAAGCCTGAGCCTTTTTCACCCTTGTCCTGGTCAGGGACGTGATTCTCCTGTCCAAGAAGCTAGAGGAAAGCTTTAGCATCTTCCTCTCCCCACCTTGCCCCCAGTGAAGGTGTGAAAAGAGAAAGCAGCACTTGATTAGATGACACCAGGGGAGAAGAGCTGTTTCCTGGAGTGTATGGGTGCTGGGAATTAAATCCTCTGCCCAGAGTAATATTCCTGTGACCAATGTGTAGTGCAAAAAGAGCGGGGGCCTCCTTTCAGACAGCTTGCTGAAACTAGCAACTTCCATCCAAAAATAGCTCTGTTGCTGGCCCAGTGGAGACTGTTCAGAAAGCACCAGGAGGGGATGGTTGGGGTTTGTTCATCAGCAGGATGCTCTCTTCCTGCAGGGATCATGAGCAGCAGTGCTGCCACTGTTTGTGTCCCTGAGCAGGTCTGGCTCTCTTTGCCCTCATAGAGACCAAGACAGCTGCTTGGAGTCCTGAAGGCTGCTCCTGTTATCTCCTTTTAACACCAGGTGTTAGCATTAACTGCTGAGAAGTGCAGCTAGTGGTTGCTTGGCATTTTGAGCTGATTTTTTCATTTTGAGCTGATTTTTTTTCAGTGCTGTTGCCTCCAAAATCTCCTGCATGATCTTCACAGTGTGCATGGGTGCCTCCTCACTTTGCCTGTCTCCCTTCAGACTTTGCTGGTGCTTCTTTTGGTCTTCCAGGCTGGGCCATCATGTCTAGCCCTTGCAGTGATGCTGTCCTGCTTGTCCCTCCATCCCACTGCTCCTGCCCCTGGCTCTGTCTACTGAGTGTTCTCCTTTGCCCCAAGTGTAGCAGGTTTCAGAAGGGTGTAAGGAAAAGTAGGGTCTTTTTCATTTCCATTGCTCTTTTCCTTCTCTTCCTCACCAAAAGCAATTTACTGCACCGTCTCTTTGTATATCTGTAATTATAGTTGTTATGCACCTGATAAGTATCTTAAAGATTTTAAAAGACATAAAGATGGCATTAAAATTACCCCAGAGATTGCACAGTCAGCTTAACCTGTAGATACTTTGCCAGAGTATTGAGCAGCCTGGAAAAAATGCAGACATTATAGAAGACTCAGCCAAGTCTCAAAAGTGGCTCTCGATCTGTCCTTGGTTTCAGGGATTTCCTATGACAAAGAATTTCTCTCGGTGGGCTCAGCGTGAGCACATCTGTCTGCCAAGGTGTAAGCTTCCTGTTTTCCCAGAAGGTAATAAAGCAATCCTGCTGTTGTAGGCTCTGAGGAGATATAATGTGGTGGTCACTCACTCCTCTTGCTTTCCATAAAGCTAAATCTTCTGTAAAAACAGAAGAGAAGAGGCCACTGATCAGGTGAAGTGAGTCAGTGAAAAGGCAGCTGTAGTCTCATTTTGATGGCAGGAGTGAGGAATATGTTTCTGGGAGCAGCTCAAGAAGCCATCCTCGGTGTGGATCAGTTGAGCAGCACGGATGGGGCACAGGCACTTACCTGTGTCTCACTGAGGCTGCAGAGGCTTGTCTCACTTCTTTTAATTAATTTAACCTCCTACTGAACTGATGCTTTTGAATCATCACACTCCCTCACCAGGCAGTTTATGGGTGAGGAAGAAGGCACACAGCATGGCTTATGGGGTGTGACCATTTTCTTGGGCTCTGTTCAAGCGATGCCTGTCATCTTGAAGGTATTTTGTTCTCTTGTTTGATTTCTGTGCTTGGTTCATAGTAAAAATACCATTTTTTTTTTGTGTAATTGTTCCTGGAAACAACCCAGGAGGTTTTATAGTATGGTCCTGTAAAAGGGCTGTTGGCATCCTGAGGTAAATACATGGACCAGCTTGGGGGGCCAAGAAGGTGCTTGGGACACTTGCAGTTTCTTCTGGCAAGTAGAAGAAAATAGCTTTGCCTTGCTTTAGAGTTTAAGTGTACTTAATAGTGGATTTTAATAACAGAAAGAATATTAGACCACTTGTACCAGCAGGCTTCAGGACAGGCGATGGCCCCTGCTGAACCAAGCTGACAAAGGCAGGTAAGGGAGGCAGGACTTGTTCACCCCTGTTGGTTCAAGGCCATTTAAAAGCACTGTGTTGAATAGTATCTTGTACAAAAATTTTGGGCCAGATTCTGGTCCTGATGTGTCTCACACAGACCTAGTTAAAATGTGTGTGGTGGTGCATGGCTTGGCTGTCATCGGTGAGCATCACACTTGGTTCCTTGGTGGGAACTTCACTAGAGTGACACTTTGGAGCTGGGCTCTTCCCACCCTTGTGCTTAAGGCAGTCAAGGACGTGGATGTTGTAGGTACTGTTTGTGAATTATATGGCAGCAGAGAAGAGGTTTAAGCTCTTTTTTCCTGGAACTGGCAGGTGGCTGAAAGTGAAAGTGCAGGGAGGGGATCAGTGCTGGAGGATGTGTGGGAGGCAGGATGCTTGCCAGGAGATAGAAGCCCATGGAGGCGTTGCAGCTGAGCTGGGAGGGACAGGTAATACCTTTGGGTCAGCAAGTTCACAGCCTGCTCCCAGAGCCCTTACATGGATAGATCTCATCCATGGGAACAGCTCAGGGGCTTCGTGTGGCTGTAAAGGTCTCAGGATAGGCTTGTGAGTGAGCAGGCGAACCCCCAAGAAGCTTAAAGAGGTTTGTTCAAGGACTGGATCTCTGTCCTTGAGTGCTGTGGAGTAGCACCTGGATCTGTGAGGGTCTGAGGCTTTAAAATTAATAAGACCAGCCTGCTTTTAAATTGCACTACTTTGAAATATTGCTCCCATGTCGGGGGAGTGAACAGGGCTGGGGTTGTAGCAGAGGTATGGTGAATGTATTTGCGTTTTCAGGGCGGTCAAATAATTGGAGGAAACTTTGCATCCTGCAGTGTTTTGCAGTTTTTCTGGCCCCATGATAGTCCTGAATAAACACGGCTGGTCTGTAGTGCTTTTGCTTATATATTGTGTTTGGCTGTGAATGAGGAGCTAAAGTTGGGAAAGGTTGGCTTTTCCTTGCAGAGGGCTGAGGAAGCCTTGCAAACCCCTCTCTGGGATGTTATCCAGCAGGGGTTTGGAAACAGAGGTTGTGAGGCTGTGGGCTGTATCCATTCCTCAGGCTGCAGGCCCTTTGTCCCCAGGGTGAAGCATCTTTGCTTCTCCATCATCTCAAAGCAGAGGATATGGCTGGTAGAAGGCAAACTGCCACCATCAAGGTGGGCCAGATGCAACAGGAACTTACACTGGATTCCCAGCCTTTTGGTAGGAATTGCTGCAAACAGAAAGGAAAGAGATGTCAGAGGCTGGAGTCATTTTTGGTACTCGCTGAAATGCTTTTGGTTGAGGATGATAAGAAGAGGGTGGTTTTTTTGTTTTGGTTTGGTTTGATAATACAGGGACATTCTTTCACATGCCAGTATAACACAGATAATAGTTTCAACTGATTCATTCACTGTAAGTGTGGATTGGTAGATTGTTTTGGGGGTCAGAAAACTCTAATTAAAAAAAAAAAATTGTTGTGCTACTGGTGCTATTTCACTTCTCTGGCATACATTTTTTGTGTGATACACTTTGTCTTCCAAAGGTATTGCTAAACCAAATCCTGTTGTCCTTACCTGGTTTCTGTAATAAGGAGAACCACTCAAACACCAGGACGAGGCTTGTTAACAAATTAAAGTAATTCTTGAGTCAAAGCTGTTGGCCCAGATTTGGTTTTGCTAACTAACTGACAATCAATATCATTACCTTGCTGCAGATACTTATTTAAAATTTGAATGGAATTTTTTTTACTGATTCACAGTGTTCAGCTTAAAGACAGCAAAGTGAACACTGCTCAGTGCAGTCTGTAAGCCCTTGTGTTAACTATAACTAGCCTATTTCCACTGGCCCACATAAGAAAAACCCTAAAAATAGTCCAGCAGTGTATGTTTTCAAAAGTAAATTAGGTTTTAAAAATAAGAGCTTCGGTTTAATTATCTGGCATACTCTCAGTAAGTAGAAGGGCTTTCAAAATACGCAATTCCTGGGACATGGAAAAAAACCCCAACCCCAAACAAACCACCATTCCATAGTTAGGACCTGCTGTTGCTTTGCTGTTGTGCCATACCTGTTAACTAGTTCTTCATTATACCACTGTGCTCACAAAAACATTGCCTTGTCCATCAAATGGTTTTGGATAGTGAAAAACATTTTGCAGGCTGAGTGAAATGCAGGGCCAGACAGCAGAAATGAGCGGGTTATTTTTCATTAAAAATTCCCACCTGTGTGAATGCATATAATGCCTTACCTTCCATCTTGGAGAGCATGTATGGTGAAGTGCAGGTAAGGCAAGCAGGAGTAATTTCAAGTATTTTGCAGATTTATATGTAGGAATGAGATAAACATCCATCTAATGCAGTAGGTGCTGAACTTACGCAGCAATGTTCTTGCAGCCAGAAGCTGGGAACCAAGGTAGCTAAGTCAGTGATGCTGTCTGTCTGACCTACATCAGCACTTAAACTGTGGTGGCTGAATGCTTCTAAACCAAGATTTTTTTATAAGGACACCAGGGTGATGAGAGCCATCAAACCACCAGAGCAGATGGGGATACTGATCTCTGCTGGCTCTGCCTCCTGCCCCCTGCCCAGCGGTGTCACAGGGGGAGAGGAGGGCTGGAGGTGGAGCTTGAGGTTGCAGAGAGACTCAGCAGTTATCGGATGGGTGGGGAAACACCGCCTTATCGGGGCTGGTGAGGTTCTATCGAGACACCTCTAATTACAGACTGCGTTGGTGTGAGGCAGGAGCCAATGAGTCACAAAGAGTTTTCTAAGGTTTTAGGCTGGCCTTGGATGCTCAGGTGTTGGCCACTCTCTCAGGTGACTTCTCTTTCATTCAGAGCGAGGAGGCACAGCTCTGGCAGGGTTTTCTTTTATAAGGAATCCTGCCACCTCTATCACAACCTTTGTCACCTTGAGATGAGGTGGCTCTGGTTTGCCCAACCTAGGGCTATGCTTTGGGACTCCCTGGGAGTTTACCTGGAACGCTGCTGACTGCTTAATAGCTGCTTCTCATGCAAACCGTGCAAACACACCCAAACTGCAAAACTGGCTACAAAGCTTGTTGCTGAGCAGAGTTAAACCTGTACTGTCAAAAGGAGCTGCAGGGCCCATGGGCAGCTTGTGCAATCTGTGTTGCATACTGCTGCTGAGACATCCCTGGCTGGAGTGAGAAGGTGTTGTGGGCACAGTGGGATTTTTAGGTTTGGGATTCACACCTATCAGTGGTCTGGTAGGCTCTGAGCTGGGAAAAAAAAACCCATCTTTTTTGGAGGTAAGGATGGCATTTAAGGGAAGGACATCACTGGGACAGGTTCTGATCTTGTGAAGGTCCTCAGTGCTGCTAGCATTACACTGACACAGTGAAATAGTTGTGACCCTTTTAACAAACACGAGTGCTGGCCGTGGCATAAAGAAAAATTAGAACAATTTGGCACCCCCATAAAACATCCTTTGGGCCTGGAGTAATTAGTTCACTTCCAGTAGCCTAATTTCTAGAAAGATTAAGAATAGGGCAAACATCAGAAAAGATAATAAAAGTTGGATGACCCAGGGGGGATATTTCAGTGCACCAATAGTCAACTGGAGTGGCATTATTTGGTCCAGAAAGAAGTCACCTGGGAGGAACTGTGGTTGCACTGAGCAGGAGAGTGAGTGGCAAAGCAGAAATTGATCAGCTGCTTAATTTCTTTTGCAGAGCTCCAAGATGCAAGAAGATTAAATGAAACTGAAAGAAAGTAAATTTAAGATAGCTCTAAAGAGCCCTCTCCTTTCAGCAAATTACTGGGGGTTTATAGAGCTGAATACTGCAGGGAGTGACTGGGTAGCAATTTGTTGGGGTTATGCACATGAAGGAGAATGTTTCTAAGGATTATAGTAATACTATGTCTTATATTAATAAATGCAGAGGAAGTGTTGTTTCATGTTTTAGCCCATCTGTCTCTTGGACAGCCTTCCCAGGCATTGCACAAGACATGGCAGGAGTTCCTGACCTTCCTCTGTGCTTCAGAACCATTCGCTGCTGACTGGATGCTCTGCAAACACAGGCTTCTTCCTGCAGTATTGTTCACATGAATAAACTTTATTTGTTTCAGTAGCTCCATGAATGAGTAAGAGCCTCAGGACTGAATGATCTGCCGTTCTGAGCTCATTTCGTGGTAACTTCTCTACATTTTCTTCTGTGGTTTTGACATGGGTAAGTCTTCCCTGCCTTTCGCAAGTGCTCTCTAAGCTAGGAGTGGAAACTGGCTAGATTCAGCTGCTTTTTCTGACACCCCCCCCTAACTTCAAAGAACTTCAGTATTTGCGTAAGTGGCTCACTAATTTACTGTGTTCTGGCTTAATCTCTCTTGAATGCCTTTCTGAAAATAGTCTGTCCAGTCGAGGTAAAAATATTCACTGTCAAAGCAGAGTATTCAGAAATAGCTCTAGTTTTGACTTGGATCAAATAGAAACCCAGTCATTTGCATTTGATTAAGGACAGGTGATTAACTTCTTGCACAGCTGTTTTTTAGCTTGTTCACTGGAATTTTTGACCTACTGGGGAAAAGTAGCAACCAGACAAAAAAACCCAAAACAACCAACCCTCACTAAATTTGGCATCACTGCCATGATGCCATGAACTTTGTGTCCAGTGGGAAGAAGGATGCTAAGCACAGCTTCATTACACTGGGCTGTCGCATCAATAATGTAGTAGCATAATGTCTTGGAGGGAAAATAATGGGCTCTAATGGTGCAAGCAGTGTGTTTACTGATACTGTAGCACAATTAATTGTGGTTTTCTTGGAATTATATGCTACAAACAGTTTCTGTTAAAAGTGGATGTAGAGCGTTTGAGCTTAACCCCTTCACTACAAGGAGACCAGTAGCCTTACCCTATTCCCTTGGGATGAGCCTCAGAAAAATAAAAATGAGGCTCATTAATTGAAAATTATTGGAGGGGGTTTCTCTGTTCATCTTCTAGCACCATTCAGGAGGCCTGTGCTCTGCTTTCACAAGCCTGTGCTTTGTGCTCCTCTGGTAACTGGGGACTGACTGGGGGGAGAAGTACCGTGGAAGGGCTGTGGACTTCCAGGCTTTGCCCCGAAGTCTTTGTGGGACTGTCAGTAATGAAACTGAGGTCATGGTGGAGGTTTATTATCCATCTAACACCACTGGAATTGTTTGGGAGGCTGATGGTGGTAGCCTGAGCACAGTACTGTCTGGGAAGGGTTTCATTTCATTGAGAAGGGCACGTGGCTCATGTTAGGCCCTTGTGTGGTACCCAAGCATGGCAGAGGAAGGAGGCCCTGGGGATGGGCTTCTGAGTCAGCGAGTAGAGTCCATACTTTATTCAGTTGTTGTTTACTTTATTTATTATTGTGGCCAAATCCCAGGGGTGGAGGAGTGTGGGGAGGGCTTTGTGTTTGTGTTGGGTTGATAAAAGCTTTTCCTGTCTTTGTGTTTCACATTCAGCACTCTTTTGTCACTTTTCCAGTGCTCAGCAAAGGTTCAGCTTGCAACCATCCTTCCCCACCATGGGGGAAAATGGTATAGTCTTTCCTAGATCTTTTGCTTCCAAAACACTTGCAGAAGCACAGATGTCAGTGGCTGTCCCTTGTGTCTGAGCCCTTGGTCAGAGTTAGTTGAAATCTACCCATGAGCTGGAAGGTAGCTGGGGTCTGTGGAGGGATGGGCAGGCACATGCAGCCATGTAAATATCATTTTTCTGGAAACTAGGTAGGAAATGCAGCTTCCCATTTTGCAGGGATTTTGAGAAATGGTCTTCATGTGCTCATTCATCTTTCTGGTAAACTCATGCTCATGTCACAGAAAGAGACAGGAACTGCAGCTTGAAGTCCAACATGGTGGTTTATAGGCATCCCCTAGGGATGTTTTTGGCAGGCAAAGCTCTCACTGCTTTTTTATTGGTGGGCTTCAAGATGTGTCCTGCTTTCTTTTCTATGTATTATTGAGAGGGGGAGGTAAAGTATAGGAGGGATTGCATTTCTTAAAGTGTTTCATAATGCATCTTTGCCTCCTACTTTGAAACTGAGCAGGATGTTTCTGAAAGGATTTTAAGTGACAGTTGTCTGTTAGAAGATTTCTTTCCTTTATAAAAGAATTCTTCCATTTTATTTTCTTAAATTTGTCATAACAGAACCGAAAAGTGATACATTCAGTCATTTCATAACTAAACACTTTCAAAACTATTTATCTCATTTACTTACTGCAGAGGATAACTTTTTTATACAAACCCAATTATTTTCTGGTAGCAAGTTACTTGCTTTTTCACAGGTATGTGCAGCTTTGTTTTGAAAAGACTGTTCCAAAGGGAGAGGTCATAGTTCATAGAAGTGACAGTGTGCATGTGAAAAGTGGGACACTTTTTATGTAGCACAGAGAAGCAGTCACAGATATCCGTATGATGTCAACTTGGGACTGGGACTTACTGGGAAGATTCACCATTTAATTACATGAGAGCAGGGGCTCCCCCTTTCATGGAAGTTAACTGAAATTTTGCTGGTTCCCCCTCCTGTTAATAAGCATTTGCCTCATTGCCTGAAGATGTTATGTACAGACATTTAGTGTATGGTAGACTACCTATAGCCATAACCCCCTAGGGCATAGCCAACTAATGGTGGTGGTGGATTTTCCTCCCCAGAAGCAAAGGGGAGCTTGGGCCCCAAGCCAGGCTTATTTTTTCTTCCATTTGCTACATGAATTCCGTGTCAGCTTTCTTCCAGAGAGTACAAAATCATAATTTATTTTATTTATAGAGCTGTGTGATTTATACCCTGAGATACATCTCGTTGGTTTCAAATTACAGAGACATGTGGAAATGCTGGTTCGTTTTTTCTCTTACCCAGTCCATAGATTCTGGGCTGCAGGTTCAAACTTAAAACTCATCAGCTGGTAATGAAAATAGCATTTAGTTTCATGCCCTCAAGTCTTGCTGTAAACCTTTCCTAAATTTCTGCTTCCAAATATCTGATGAGGACATGCTGCAATGATCTTCCTTCTGCTTATTTTTATTGTGAGACAAAGCAACTTCAGTTCCATTTAGGTCGAATATATTATCAGGCAGATCTAGTGATTGCAGAATGGAAAACTTCCATTGAAGTCAATAGATGTGTTATTTTTAAAAAACAAACCAAAATAAAAGCAGAAACTCACAGCAAACAACAAAAAATCAACCCATCAAATGCATCTGTGACGTGGTATCATCTCAAATTATTGAGAGCTGATGTAGAAAGATGCATACATCCTTTTGTTAATCACTGTGGTTGACTGTGGTTTCTATTCCTGGAGTGTGCTTGTTGGAGAAAAACATCTTATATTTGAACTTTCATGTAGCACTTCCCTCCTTAGACAACTTTCAGTGTTATCACCCTTTGTTTGAAGCACCACTGTTGATGAAAGCTGTCCTTACAGCACAGATGTTTGAAATAACTCAAAATGAATGACTGGTGGAGACATTAGCATGTAGTATGTCATGGCTTTGGCATGCCACCCATTTGTGAGGGCAGCTTAAGGGATGCTATCCAGATCTAGCAAGTATGCCACAGCCCATGTCCATGGATTGCCTGATGCCTTCTCCTGATGAACACAAGTTATTTTCCAACAAGGAGTCATTTCAGGCAGTCTTGCTGCCTCGGGGATCTGGGTAAGCTGTCAGCTAGTCGACAATTTGCCTCTGCTTTACATGTGTAAATGTTGTGTTGGGAAGCAATACCTCCCTTGAGCATGCACAAAACAGACCTTGCACTTTGTGCATGTATTTTAGTCTGGGGATGCTGAGGTTTGCTGTCACCTCACTGTTCCTGCACCTGTGGGGAGGTGCAGCTGTAGTTACTCTGGCCATGGTCAATTTGATGCCTCTCATTTGAATGTAGCATTAGCTGCCTGACTCTGAGACCTCTTTTCCCTGACTCCTGAGAAGCTGGAAGGGATGTAAAGCAGGGGCGGATACTGCCTTCACATATGGAAATACCACGTCTCCTGGCATGCCCAGCCTGGCTTAGTGCCCTGCTCCTGCCCTGGGCTCTGCCAGGTGGAAACCACACAGATCTTCTGGGTAGTTGGGGTTTCTGTCTTCCCATTTTTCCTACCTGTGAGTCTGTCTGGGGAGGTTCCTGAGCCTGTAATGAGATGCCCTGGGTAGTGTCTGGCTTTCTGTCTTTGTTAGCTGGACGCGCAGCTTTAATGTCTTCAAGGACAGTATCTTGGAAGCCTGGTAGAAAGCAAAAGCTTCAATGCTTGGGTTCCTTGATCTTCCTTGCAAAAACACACTGTGCCTTTCAGTCCCGTGCATTGGGTAGACAGTCACTTCTGAAGCCCAGTCATTTCAAAAAACCCTGAGCTGGAGCAGAGGGTCTCTGGAAGGAAGCCTTGCTGCTCAGAGGTGACCTTCAGTGCCAGCACTGGTTCTGAGGAGGCTGGCATGATCCCAGGGGGTGCTCCATTGGGAGGTACGTGAACTTGAAATTTTTTCCAAGACTTCAGCACAGCAGCTGATTGCATTCAGAAACCCCGCACATTTTTATGGCAGCAGAGGGAACCAGAAGGCTTAACGAGTGCTGTTGGCTTCTCCAGAAAAGGAAGTAGAGATTTATGTTGTTCTGTAGGCCTTTAAATAAGAATAATAAAGAGCCAAAAAGGTTTTCTTACTTGTGCAAAGTGAATGCCTAAACTGGGTGGAAACTGATGGGAGGTTTATGCATCATCTGCTATTCTGCACATACTTGAATAATTCCTTGAGAGGAAGTAAGATTTAAGGAAAGCAGCAAAGCAAGGCGGATCCCTGCAGGATAGTAGCAATTGATGTGCTGTGGGAACATGTGCAAGAAGAGAAGGGGCAGCATCCAGTGTGCTGAATCTCTGAAGCAGTATAACATTGCTGGACAAGACATCTGTGCAGAAAAAAAAAAAAAGACATAGAAAGAAGGCTAATAACATTGCTATCCCAAAAAGATACCATTTGAGGGTCATTATCAATACCTATTCCCTAAGCAAAAAACCCTAACCAAACAAAAAAGAATTTTCCCTTAAAATATTTCCCTACAATATTAAGTTGCTGGAAGGCATGCGTGCCAGTATGAGTATATGTGTGTTTGTGTTGCATTTGTCTGAGATTTAAATGTCCACATTTGTATTTGATTGATTGCTGGCTACTGCAAACCCAGGCAGCTGGATTTATGCATGTATGTGGAAGGGAAAATGCATCTAGCCACCAACACTGTGGAAATAGATCTGGTTGACCACGCAAACTTAATTTCAGTTTTGGTTGCTTGGGAGCTCTGTAGTGAGTAGCTGCCATACCTGTTCAGCTCAGGACCCTCTCAAAATGTCATAGATCCCATCTTTATTGAAGCCAGCTGTTGATAAGCCTCAACATAAAGCACACGGTTATTAATTGTGTGGACTTGGCTACTGATAGCTTGTTGTTCACATTTGAAAACCTGGCTCAACATCTGCCTCAGTGGTTTGCAAGCTGTTTGGTACCCGAGGAGCGTGGTGCTGCTCCCTCACCTGGTGGGGTGTGGACTGGTCCAGCTTCAATGTGAACAGTCAGGTTTTTGGCAAGTGCAGTCATCAGTAAGCAGTGGGTTTGCACCATGGATCCAGAGCAGTTCTGTCCTTGCAGTCTTTCAGTGATGTGCCTGCAATCGCTTCTTTAGTAATCACAGATGTCTGTTGGGTTTGTTTTGAAAATAAAAGAGAAGTGGGAAGTAGTGTGCAGTGTTCCTCTGACAGAAACACTCAACTGAATTGATGCCTGGACTGAGCTCTGGAGCCTCCTTCCAGCCCACCTCTTCTGTCACCCAGCACTGGCTGAGCTCCATGGGAATTAAAATTTCCTTCCCTCTCTGGGTCATCCTCAAGTAGCATCTGTATCTCTCATCCAATAGTCCCATGTTTTTTGTTAGGATGGTGATGGGCCAACTAAAAGTCTGGTGCTGCAATTGCAGTGGGTGATATGGTATTAGGTGCTTCTTACTCCTCACTCGTCCTCATCAGTAAGCTCATGGCTAGGTTGATTTTGAGACTGAGACACAGCTCAAGAGGAGGGGAAGGGGGAAACCCTTCCGCCCCTGCCTAATGCAATATCCCTAGAACAGCACAGTCAGAAACCACAGCGTATCTGTTGCACATCTCTCCTCCCACTCCTTTCAGCAGTATCTGGAGGGAAGGATGGGCTTTGCTCAGGAAAGTTGCAACAGATCTGTTCAGTTTGAGAGCTTCAGTAGCTATCAAGGGCAGTTGCCTATTCTTACCCATGCATATGCTGCAGGAAAATAAGAAGGGTGAGTACTTAAAAGGCCCAGGCATTTCTGAGTGAATTATCTTCCCAGCACCCTCTTCTTTCTTCAATGTCTAAACAGGGAAGGTGAAAGCTGTGTCAGAGATAGCAGTGGTGAAGGGGACATAGAAAACTACTCTTCACTGCTTGACAGTAACAGGAGCTGCAGCGCATTTGACTGGAAGCGATGGTGGCAGCTGTCTCTCCTAGCACACCTGTAGCAGTGTCCCTTCTGCTGTCATTCCTTCAAGGCATGATGTGATACAGTCCTTTGCCTGCATTAGTGCCAGACACCTTCCAAACGATGTCCAAGGCAGCTCCAGGCTCTCCCAGGGAACGGCTTCTTTACAAGGTTTCTGCTTTACTTCTAAATTAGGGTCATGAGATCCCAGTTAAAATCCACAGGCTGCAGGAAGTCGTGGGGCTAATTTAGTTGGGTTTTTTGCCTTAGGGGTACCATCCCAATTGGATGTTCCTCCATCATCACTGCGATGCATCCTTCAAGGAAATTTTAAAAACTAAAACTGTGGGGTGGGTTGGGAAGTCTGACCTTGTGCCTCTTTCACTACACGGGAGGTTGCTGGAGCACCCGTGTCACATACCACATGTGGTGCAGCATGTTACTAATTACTGGGCATGGACATGGGCAGCCCCATTCCATACATTTAAGCTTCCCTTTTGTTCCTAATTAGGAGTCATTGTGCTGCTGGTGGTCTCTGGTGCTCCCCAGATATTGTCTGTAGGGTAAGCATCTGCCAGAAGCGGGTGTTTACTTCCAGTTAAAGCTGAGCAGCCATTTCCCCCCTCCTGCTATTCCCTAAAGTTTCAGACTTCCTTTCAGACTTTCCCTGGGAAAGATGCAAAATACCTACAAGCCTAGCTGTGGGGTGTGTGTATATATATATATATATTCATGTATATATATATAACTTTGTGAATTATAACCTTATGCAAAGGGAAGTTGGGAACACCAGGCTGAGCAGTACAATCCTATGAAGAATCAAAGAATGGTTGGGAAATAGAAAGCAAACATGGTGAAGGCTTGAAAGTGACCTGTAAAGTACTTTAAAAATGGAGTTGTCTCTTCAATAACATGCAAACAGCAACGGGAAAGGAAGCATTTAGTCATACATTGTGGGTTGGTTTTTTTTTTCCCTAAAACCTCTGAATTTCTCCAAAATCACTGCAGCAGACTGTTGTTGCTGTGCTGCGGTGCCCCAAAAGGTTCTGATGTCCCTGATGCTCTGCTGGTCAATTGATCTACCCATACAGGTTCTGCATGGTGAGGATTGCATAGTATGAGATGGCACATAGCGTGGCCTATGATCATACTATTTTATATCCTTTTGACATAATATATACTTAAATGTTTTAAGAGGTTGTGAAAAACTGTTGCTCTTTCTGAGCAGTGTTTTTCCATCCTTCTTTCCAAACATGTATTTTTTTCCAGTCAACAGAGAGGTGAAATGAGTGGAGATAATTGCCTCAGCCATATGGGCCAGCAACCCAAGTGGATGCACTCACAGTCTGGCATTTTAATTTCCGAGTTCCTATCAGTGCTGCTGAATATAGTTGGCTTTCTTGGTGGTGTCAATTCTGCCTTTTTGGGGTGACATGAAATCTGCCCATAGCATTTTGCAGCTTTTAGCTTGTGCAGTTTGGCTTCTGATGTCTGTGTTACTTCAGTTTTGTCTGGATATCTCTTCTTTCTCCTTCTTCAGAAGCTTTTTCCTAACCAGGGCAACAAAACTTACTTAGGTAAATTTGATCTACTGAGCAAGTCGTATGGGTTAGATTTAAACTTTTAATGTGTGTAGCATCTCACTAGCTTAGGAAGTTAGGCAGTGGAACAAATCTACACTGCAGCACCAGTGGAGGAGATGCAAGCAGTCTAGGGTGAGTGGTTCTGTCTTCTCTTCTACCTAATTCTGGGTGCTGGATACATGTTATGCACCAAGTTACTTCAAGACATCATTGCATCGTTCAGTGATGTTAAGGGGAATATAAGAAGGTGCTATGAAAATGCACAGTGACCATCTTGGGGAAATTCCATGTACTGTCACTGAAAGAAACATGCTGATATGGGCCCAAAGTTGTTATAAACCATATTTCCAAATAATTTCCCTTCTTCTTATTGCTCTGCTTTCCCAGTCCTGTGGCCTACAAGAACTTGTGTTGACCAGAAGGCTGGAAAAAAGCAAAGATGACATCCAGGCTGATGGGGAGGGGATGCCCTCAGCTTTTGGCTTGTTTGGTGACATTGCCAATAGGACAACTGGTGCTGAGGCTCATTGCCTCTGAAACACTGAGGTTTTCACACCATTGTGCAGTGATTTCTTTAGAACATGGGGCATGTGAGCCTGTGTTACCTGACTTTCTGGGAAGGATACTTGATCTTTGCTCTTTGGAGAAGCAGGAGTCCCAGGAACTTCACCAGCAGTGGGGAAAGGCAGCTAAAAAGAGACAGGGGGAGCAAACCATCTTTTGATAGTCCCTGGCTAAGCCACCTGAGACCAGGCTAATCCATCAAGTTGGTGATACAGCAGTTGGAAACAGCCTTTCTGCAAGGCTGGGGGCTTCCCAGGAAGTCAAGTTAAGGGTAGATGTCCTGAAAATTCATCCCCTCAGCCTTCACTCTGACAACACCTGTCATGTCTTAGCAGTGAGAGAGGGGAAAAAAAAAAGGTATTTTCACAGGGGCCGTGAACTCCATAAAGAATGAGTGAGCCTGAATGAACTTGTTTTCCTGTTCCTGTCTCAACAAGGTAAGCTGCCTTTAAAAACACAAAGCACACAACAGACACTTGTAGTTACTCCTCCAAGAAACAGAAATGACCATGTTGTGGGCTTTTTGATCTACAGCTGCTGCAGCAGGCCTGGCCTGGTGTTTAAGTGCCCCATAGCTTGCTGAAGCTATTGAGTGGGTTGTGCAGAAACTGTGGCAAGCATCAGGTGTTGGACCTGCAGTCTGTGCCTGCCTTCAAAGCAAGAGCACAGTGGTGTGGAGGTCAAGTCCCCTGCTACCTGTACTGCATACAGGTAGGAACTGGCAGAGGAACAAGTTGGGCATGATGGGGAGGTCTCTGAAGTGGACAGCTTGTGATGTTGTGAGGAGCTGTTGCTTATTATTAGGGATGGTTTATCCAAAGTACCTCCACAGGCAGGGCGGATAATGTCAAAAATCAATTTTTGAGGTGTGGTGCCAGTGGAGGGGCTCTTTGAATAAGAGACAGGAACTCCACACCCTGGCAGCTCCACCTAAGGTTTACTGTAGCCTGTACAAATCTTTCAATCTGCTTGTGATTTTTAATCTCTTGTTATTTTTCATCTATTCCATCCCCTTGCTGCTATATATTGTTATTTTTCAATTATGAGTAAATTGTCTCCACTTCCTCTTCTTTCCCTGAACTATAAATGAATTTACTAAAAGGCCCCTGTGCCTCCTAAAGCTGTTGATCCTCTCGGTGTCATCTTCCCAATTACACCGCTCTCCCCACCACAAACCTGCATCTTTTGACACAAAATGAAGGTTTTATCCTTCCTGAGTGTGCACATCTCCCAGGCCTGCAGGCTCATTGCATGGTTTCAGTCTTCCTCTGTCTTGATGGTTCTCCATCTTCTGGTGAACCTCCTCAGCACTCATTACAGTGACATTGGTTTTCTTACCTGGCTGAAAGAGGAGGTTTGATGACAAAATTTGAGTATTCTGGGTTTTAAGTTTTTTTTTTTTTTTAAAACAAACAAACAAAACACCCTGTATCAGTGTTCTTCACATGATAGCATTTAGAGATCTACTGGTTCTCCATAGAAGTTGTAGGAACTGTGCTCTAGGAACTTTTTTATCTTCTATCAATATTGTAAATAGGCAAAACTTTGCATTATAATATTGTAAAAAAGTATATATATATATATGCATATATATATGTTCTGAGTTTCCAGCTAGCTAATTTACCCACATTTCTGATACATCTGGGTCATTTAAGCTCACAGTAAGCACACTAACAGAACATGTAGATTGTTCTGTAAGTTGTGTAAACGACTGAAAATCTTCAGGTGTGTTCCCAGTGTTAATGCTGGTCTCCAGTGGAGACAGTCAATGATACGAATTTGGTTTTGTGTTTATCTGAATCAGTCTTCACACCTGACCCCACCATCCATCCATCAGTCTGTCTGATTGCACTTGGTTTGTTGTTTTGTTGTTTTTTTTTTTTTATGGTTCCTCTGCCATGAACAGTGGTTTGCTTTCCAGGATGAGCTGAGAATGTTGTTATCCCTCTGTGCTAAGTTAGCACCTTTCCTAAGAGCTTTAGTTCATGCTGTGAAGGGATTGGGTCCAAGGCTGGCCCAGGCTTGGCTTCCAGTTCTGCTGAGCTAAAGCTGCAGCAGCCAGTGAAATGTTACAGATTTACAGCACCGTAGATAAGCGTAGACTATGACCTAGGACTTTCCCTCTCTTTTCCTGGGTTTATTGCTGAAATCATACTCTTCATGGAATAAGTTTGTAATACCATAAGAATAAGTAGTAAAGATTGCTTAATTAATCTAGGATTCATTCCCTCCAAGGCATTTTTAATGTTTGGAAGATACTCAGGTTTCTCTGGGCAGAATCATTCTTTATGGAACTTTTCTTTTACTCATCATGCTGTTTTATGTTTCTTATTTTATTTCTTCTAATAAAGCAGTTGATTGGAATTTCCTAACTCTGTGTTTTACCCCATTCCCATGCTGTACCTCTTTTCTACAAGCTGTTTATAGCCAGACTGCTCGTATCTTGCTAGTTCTGTACGCGCTTCAAGACTGATCAACAGCAGCTTTATGGTCTCACTGTATATTTGGTTTCTTTAGATCCCTTCTGTGCGTGTAATTTGGTCTTATTGAGTTATAAAATGTGGGCTAAATTTATCCCTTATTTAGCTCCATTGACTGCAGTAGATGTTAGCTATAGAAAGAATCTGGCACAATGATTAAATGGATGTACTTTCACATTTCTTTTCCTCCTAATTTTTTTTTTTCACGGGCTTATCTATATCATGAATTTTACCTCCTGCTTAAGACTTCGATGTCCTGTGTACAGAACACATAGGGCAATAACTAGTGTTTCATCCATCTGGATTCTTGTTATATGATCCCCTGCCTTGTTCAACAATAGACCCATTCTTTCCTCTGTATTTTCTTTAGTTATATTTATAAAAACATATACTTGTTTCCCATTACTCTTTCAAGCTAAAAGCAAAACAAAAACCCTGCCGTTTGTCCCTTTAACTTTATGCCTTGTAATATTTTACCTCCAGCGTATATTCAGACTTCATAACTTTTTTCTGTTTCCTTTCTCATTTCTTTTCTTGTTTAAGAAATGAGCTTGCTTCATTCCAAGAGCTGGAGGACCCATTTATTTTGACCCACTAGCAATGGAATTGCTTTCACATGTATTTCTTCCAAGTTAACTAACCTTCAGGGTATCCCATCCTCTGCATTTTGAAATGCAGGTCTCTATTTGCTCATTTTAATTTATTTTTTTTTAACTGAGGATAAGTTCTTGCAGAAGGGCCACCGAGATATTTCTTCCAGGTTTTCAGTAAACACCTCACTGCTAGCACCAAATTTAGCATTACCTCATGTCTCATTGCATTCTCCATTGAAATGTGTTATCATTACCTCTACAGTTCACAAAGTCCTCTGGCCTATATATTACAGAATGGCAGGTCTTTCCCAAGAGCTAGCTCAGCAATTAAAATTTCCCACTGGCACAGATGGTTATGATAATAGGTCATCATGTATTTATATAGAGAGAAAAGGAGAGAGAAGGAAAGAGAGAGCACTCCTCTGTTTTTCAAAGCAGTGTACAAACATTAGCTAATTAACCCTAATAACAGCTCTACAAGGAAATTAAATGTGATTATTCCCATTTTTAGATGGAGAAGCTCAGGAGAACTGTCTATGTGATGTGCCAGAGGCCAGCACAAGATGTCATCATTGAGGGGTGGGATGAGATGTGAGGACCAAAGGCCATACTGGCATGGCCACTTTTCAGTCCAGCAGGCAGCTGAATGCCACGTGAGATTTTTCCTGAAGTCCAACTGGTTTATACCTTTTGTCTGGTTTTGAATTATCCTTGGTGTGCTCATTTATTTAAGAGGGAGTTAAATTTTTGTTTTTGTAGCTTGTCCTTCTTTGCATGGCTTGCTTTTGTCACTACCCTGAAGCCAGAAGAGGTGCTTGGTTGCTTGCTGCCTCCTACAGACCCAAGCTTTCTATCCACATCTTTTGGTAGTGCACACAAGCCAAGTTTGTCTTGTAGCTGCATTGAGGACATCCATCTGCTTACAGTGTGGGGACCTCCAGCACCTTTTTTGCATGTGGCTGCAGTTGGACTTGCAATGCAATCACCAAGACTCTTGTTGGGGGCTCTAACTTGCTGGAAAAAAATGGCTGAGTAGCTGTGTAGTGAATTGTTATTTAGTTTAAGTGACTTTTTTTGGTCAGCAGTCCTCCTCACCCACTGGGGAGAGTGGACACAGGTCGGTGATGGGGGGTGTTCCAGTCAGTGCATGGAGATTTGTTCTTCAGTGGCCACTGTGCTCACCCCATAGCAGTGCTGGGGTCATGTTGAAGCAGTGTGACATGAACAAGGGGGCTCAAACTCATTTGACACCTACTGGTTACTAGTGCCCTGTCTGCCTTAGCTTCTCCACAGCTTAACAGGGTAGCAGATGAGTAACCCTTTGAGCCCCTCAGCTTTTGTGGAAACCCCTTTATGCAAGGGGAGTTTGAGTCAACATCCGTGTCAAATTCCAATGGGCAATGCCTTGAGGCTCTGATGATGGTTTCTGTGTTTGGATGGTTCCTAGGATTTGAATGTAAGGTGTGGACTTCATCTTCCTTATGAAATAAAATGTGAAATCCAGCTGCACTTTCCTGATCTTTTCTCACCTTGCCTGTCACTTCTGGTTTTTGAGAACTGGGCAGAAGTGTTGTGTTATCAGCTGCTATTTTTAACCCGTGCAAGCAGCAATGTAGATAACATGTACATTTTGCAGTCATTCCTGCAATGTAAGTCTTTCAAATAACCTTCATCTCAAAACACCATATGCAAAGTCAGGTGCAGAGGTGGCAAGTGTTTTGGATGAAGATGGTGGAGTTCTGAATGTTGTTTGCATTTTATTTTCAGGTAACCATCTGTCTGAGCAACTGACAACGGAGTAGTGTGCTATTAACTCTTTCAATATTGGTCTCTGGTAATAGCAAAACTTCTCCCTGGGGAGTTGTCCTGGTGAGGTCACAGCAGGAGCATTCAAATTGAAAATGCCCAGAATATTTCTGGGCCTAATGGAAACTTCATCAGGGAGCTGGAGGAAAGAAAACCCATTTCTTTTTCTGTGATGTCACTATCGTAACTTAAATTGTAATGAAGCCCAGTTTATCTATGGTTGGCCTTCCAGCCAGACAAAGGGGAAGTTGTGTAGGGCTGTGCTGGGTGATGAAGGGTTCTTACTCACTGTCCCACCCTTCTGCACAATAGAAATGCTTTCTCAGCAGCAGGAATCTGCAAAACCTGGAATCACTCCTGAAGTGAGCACTGCCCTGGCCTCTGGTAGCTAAACCAATGTGTGGCCACCAGTTCCATGTCCAGGGGCATTCCCCTGGTCGATGCTGCTGGAGGGAACCCCTCTTTCCTCTTTGCCATCACCCTGTGAGCTGGTGAAGCTTTGTTATGGAAGGAGAGGAATGTGTTTTGGGGTGAAGGAGAGGAGTGGGACTTAGGTGGATGCTCTGGAAGATCGTGGTTTGTGTGTTTGGAAAAGGGATGCAGACCGAAGCTGCTGTCTGGGAGAATTTACCTAAGCCTTCCCAAAGGCTGCATGCAGGGGAGGAGGCAGAAAATGGGTAGCTGGTGAACTTTGAGGGTATCTGCCACAGACCAGGTGTTTTTGAAGCAAGGGAAGGTGGGGATGCACCACAAATTCCCTTGAGTAACCATAGCTTCAAACCCCCATGGGTGCTGGCAGGCCTTATTAGCTCTGGACTTAACACCTTCAAGAAGAAAAAAACCTACATTTTCTTAATTATCCTTGGTGTGTGCTGGGCTTCATTGTTTAGATGGGTCACTTGGCACTGGGGTAGAATTGGAGTTGGTAAGGCCTAATGTGGTTTTGGTTTATAGGATCACAGAATAGTTTGAGGTTAGAAGTGACCTTTAAATGTCATCTAGTCCAATACTTCTGCAGTGAGCAGGGATGTCTTCAACTAGATCAGGTTGCTCAGAGCTCTGCCCAACCTGATAGCGTTTCAAGGGATGGGGCATCTACCATCTCTTTGGGCAACCTATGCCCGTGTTTCACCATGCTCATTGTAAAAAATGTCTTCCCTATGTGTAGTCCAAGTCTACCCTCTTTTATTTGTTGCTACAGGCCCTGCTAGAAAGCTTGTCCCCTTATTTCTTATGGGCCCCCTTTTAAGTATCAAAAGGCTACAATAAAGTCTTCCTGGATCCTTTTCTTCTCCAGGCTGAACAACCCCAACTATCTCAGCCTATCAGAGAGGTGTTCTCTCCCTATGATCATTTCTGTGTCTCTCTGTTGCTTCCACTCCATCAGGTCCTTGTGCCTTCGTGAAGGAACTGAAATCCAGCAGCACTGCTTTTGGAGGAACTTCTTCTGCAAAGTGACTTCACTCCATCAGGCTATGTGCTTGAGTTTGTTTGCTTTACTCTTACTTAAAACCCAATATCCATGAAGTTATTTCCATTCATTAGGAATAACTCTAGCAAGCATCTGCTGGCTGCTGACATGGTCCTGAAGCAACATTCCCCATCCCATGAGCTGGGCTGGTGAGATGGGTACATCACCTGAGCCGAGGTTTTTCAGTCTTCTGAGATTAGTATCATATGCTGTTGCTCTGAATCTCTGGTGGTTTTGGCACACGCCCTAAAGCTTCCCTGTGTGCCCCACCCTGAGGGGACTGGGTGCCCTGCTGGGATTGTTTCCAGTGTGCTGCAGCAAATGGATGAGCTGAGGCAATGAAAGAGCAACATGCTATGAAGTCTCATCACAAGAATATGTGGGATTAGAAATGGTCCCTGGAGTTGCTGTTTATATTCCAAGTTAAATTAAGGTTTCTGAAATTCAGAGTCAAGGGGGAAAGAGGTTTACTGGGAGGTGTAGCTCACAAAAGCTCATTACAGAGGCCTGTTTAAAAAGACCCTTAGGAATCTGATAGAGTGCTTATATGAAATATGAGGAAAACCAGACTGTGTTCCCAATTTTGCCCTTAAATATACTTTCCTGTCTTCATTAAAGTCAGTGGCAACCTTGCATATACATCTGAGGTCAGAGTTTTGCATATTATAAAAGTCAGGCTTTGGGTGTTTATTGTTAGTGCGCAGATTGGCTCTGCAGGGGATAAATGCAGTTTATTTTCATATGGTGCAGTGTAAGGAGTGCTTCAAGGATTTGCAGGCACCAGCAGGGGCTTAAAGCAAAATCTGGAAAAATACATACTTAAAAAATTAAAGTACGTATCATAATGCTAAGCTTGAAATAAAATTACGATATTTTTCATTCTGCAGAAAAAATAAGATTAAAAAATGGTTTTCAAATGGCACTAATGGATTAGTAACATAGTTTGAGCAGGTCTATGCTCAAGCTATGAAAAATCTTGTGGCGTGGCTGTACAGTGTGAAAGAATATTGATGCCATCTCTGTGCAGTTTCCCATGCATCTACAAGTGGCCTGTATGAAGTAGGAGGTATATATTACCCAGTAAGGTATATAAGTACCCAGTATAAGTAAGGTATATATTACCCAGTTATCTGAAAATAGCAAACTGGGCATGCTTTTCACACTGTGGCATCAGCTGCAAGATGGAAAGTGTAGGAAGACCAGGAGAGTGAAGAATGGGCATCTGCTGGAGGTGTTGGAATTAACATAGATGTATGGAAATAGTAATACACTTGGGGTGAAAATACTATTATCCAGAAATTAAGAAGAGATTATTAAAATGCAGGGGAACATAGAAAGCCTGAGGATACCTCACATAACTATCTAATCAAATGTCAGTATGCAGTTTGATGTGCTGCAGAAAGCAAATGTTACTGGCCTGCCAGTACTACAGGAAGATATGTCCAAGAGCAAATAATGCATTCTTAAGTGGACCTGCTTAGTATTTCTAGGTACTGGGGTAAAATAAGCTGTTTTTTAATTGAGACAGCATGAGAAAGGACCTGCATTTCTTTCTTGAGTTAGTTATGCCAGTGGAATTCACACTTCAGCTTATTGGGTATTCTTCTGTCATGCAAGTAGCTTAAAAAAGAAACAACTTTAATTTTTTTTTTTTAATTTTTCTTTCTTCATTTTACACTCTTTTTGAAAGGTTCTGGGAAAGTGGAAAATGAAGTGCTGTTTGATTTCCTGTTTCTTGGCATAGGGAGTACCTTGCTAATCCATTGCATTGGTGCCTGGGTGTGCTCCTAGCCTTAACATACCCTTCTCAACTCATTTGCACCACTCTCTTGGCTTAATTCTTGCTATCTGCATTACATGAATGGCCTGACAAGGGAAACTGCTGCTTTTTTCTCCTGCTCTGCTCACATGCCAAAAACCCTAAAATGGCCTTTATCTGCTTATTAACAGTGCCTGGCAGGGTTATGGAACAAATCATCCTCAGTGCAATCACACAGCACCTGCAGGATGGACAAGGGATTAGACCCAGCCAGCACGGGTTTAGGAAGGGCAGGTCATGCCTGACCAACCTGATCTCCCGCCTGGTGGATGAGGGGAAGGCTGTGGATGTGGTCTGCCTGGACTTCAGCAAGGCCTTTGACACCGTCTCCCACAGCATTCTCCTGAAAAAGCTGTCAGCCCACAGCTTGGACAGGAGCGCCCTGTGCTGGGTTGGGAACTGGCTGGAGGGCCGGGCCCAGAGAGTGGTGCTGAATGGGGCTGCATCCAGTTGGCAGCCAGTCACTAGTGGTGTCCCCCAGGGATCAGTGTTGGGCCCAGTTATGTTCAATATCTTTATTGATGATTTAGATGAGGGGATTGAGTCCATCATCAGCAAGTTTGCTGATGACACCAAGCTGGGGGGAGTGTGGATCAGCTGGAAGGCAGGAGGGCTCTGCAGAGGGACCTGGACAGACTGGAGAGTTGGGCTGATTCCAACGGGATGAGGTTCAACACGGCCAAGTGCCGGGTCCTACTCTTTGGCCACAACAACCCCATGGGGAGCTCCAGGCTGGACACGAAGTGGCTGAGAGCAGCCAGGCAGAAAGGGACCTGGGAGTCTGGATTGACAGGAAGCTGAACATGAGCCAGCAGTGTGCCCAGGTAGCCAAGAAAGCCAATGGCATCCTGGCCTGTATCAGGAACAGCGTCACCAGCAGGTCCAGGGAAGTGATTCTGCCCCTGTACTCAGCCCTGGTGAGGCCACACCTCGAGTGCTGTGTCCAGTTCTTGGCCCCTCAGTTTAGGAAAGATATCGAGGTCCTGGAGCAGGTCCAAAGGAGGGCAACCAAGCTGGTGAAGGGACTGGAGCACAGACCCTATGAGGAGAGGCTGAGGGAGCTGGGGCTGTTCAGCTTGAAGAAGAGGTGGCTCAGAGGAGACCTCATCACTCTCTACAACTCCCTGAAAGGAGGGTGTAGCCAGGGGGAGGTTGGTCTCTTTTCCCAGACAACTTTCAACAAGACAAGAGGGCATGGTCTTAAGTTGTGCCAGGGGAAGTTTAGGTCAGATATTAGAATTTCTTTACCGAGAGGGTGATCAAGCATTGGAATGGGCTGCCCAGGGAAGTAGTGGATTCTCCATCCCTAGAGATATTTAAAAAGAGACTGGATGTGGCACTCAGTGCCATGGTCTAGCAACCGCAACGGTGGTTCAAGGGTTGGACTCGATGATCTCTGAGGTCCCTTCCAACCCAGCCAATTCTATGATTCTATGATTTTATGAAGTGATCCAAGCAGAAGGTTGTTTGAGGGTTGTGGTCAGGGTTCCAGCAAAGACTTGATATTCTCTATTCCTTTTTTAAACTACCACACATTTTGGGTGCATTTGCTGATAATGTTTGCCCTGTGGCCCCTGCAGTCATTCCTGTGTGCTTGCATCCAAAGGTCACATCCCCTGTTTCTGGGAGTTCATAACTGGTGGAGGTTAAGTGATGAGTGAGTTCTTCTTGGAAAGGAGTTGGCACAAGCCCAGATAGTAGTTTCCAGCAGTGTAACTCAAGTTAAATGTGTATTAACAGAGTTACAGCCTTCTGATTTGGACTGGTATCACCTAATTTCTCACACATGCTGAACAGGTAGGTTTGCCCTGGTTTTATTCACACAGTATCTCAGTCCCTGGGGTGCTGGTTCCTGTCTTTTACTGGAAACTGGAAGCTAGCCATGATTCTAAGATGCTTCCTTAAATACAGGCTGGTTGTGTGGGGTTTTTTCCTCATTCTTCTATGATATTGCAGAATGTTTTATATGAATGTCAGTGAAAGTATCAGTAAATACTTGTGATGCTGTTGTTTTGCAGTTGTCTTCATGCTTGTGCAAGAGCAAACTCACTGGCTGGAAGCAGGTTCTTGTCTCAAAAACAGTTTGATAAATGTTTATATAGTGCCCCTAGATACAGCATCACCTTCTGCTGTGTGAGGCAGCTATTGCTGGTTCCTCTTTTGTGTCCTAAGCTGAACATTCCACCTGGGACACAGTCACAGAGCATTCTTGGTGACTTGAGCCATAGAGACCAGGCTTGGGGACCACATCTTGCAGGATGTATGTGGTGATGGAGCAACCATTTTTTATTTTCTTAGAGACTAAATACTGCACACTGGAACTGAAATTTTATTTTCCTCGTGATGGGGTGCTCTTCTCCCTCCTTCCCCAGCCCTAAGTTTAAAATCCTGCCCTCAGAGCCTGCTGCAGTGGCAACAGCTGAAACTTAATGAATGAATATTTATTCATTTAGGGAGCCCCTCAGGGACAACAAAAAAAATTTAGGGTGACTCTCATTTCAATAATTGTGTGTGTTGACAACTATATTGAGGAATGCTGTCTGTAAGAGGTGGCAACCACTGCTAACATCTCTATCCTCTGTATTCTGATGCAGTGTTCAGATAACTCCCTCTACTCAAACCAGATTGCATTGCGAGAGAAAATCTCTCCGGGAATGAAGTTGGGCAGCTTGACTGTATCATTTTATATTGTCATTTGAAAGAATCATTTCTCTCCTTGCAAAGAAGTGAAGGTTATAATTTACTTAGCTCCAGCAGGGCAGGGGATGCTGCACAGCCATAGACATAGGCTTATGGTTTTCACAATGCTGAGCAGCACCATTTTCTCCAAGTTAGAGCCTTGGGTTTAATGCAGCTTGTGAGAAATGGCAGTTTTTGAAAGAAAATAGAGTAAAAGCATTAATCTGCATGCCTTTATAGTTCCCACATGAAGCGAAAATTAGCTTTCTTCCATTTCACAGGAAAAAAATTGACCAAGAGGGGATCTGAAGAAAATACTGTTTTATTTTTACTTAATATGCTATATTACATTTATCTGCTTGTTATCAGTAACTGAAATCGAACTGCAGTTGTCAAAATAAGCGAAGAACATTTTGTGTATGTATAGATGAGTGTCTGTGTATATTGAATCAGTGCTTGGCCCTGGATGTTCATGATTGACCACCAATTTCCCATCTACTCCTTCAGTCTCTCAGAACAGCGTTTGTGGTCACTTGTGGTCTGAGCCAGCTCCAGGGTATGTCACTGGAAAAACTCTTGTTGACTTCATTTGAAACTGGATTGGGTCCTGTGTTTCAAGATGCTGTGGGGCTACTTGGATGTGGAGAGAGATGGGACCTCATGCTCCATGCTGAAACGAAGTATTTCAGCTTAACATCCAAAGTCGTGCTCCACGCTTCATTCTTGAGGGTGATGGGAAGTATTTTCTTACCATTCCTGCCCTTCATGCAACAGCTGGTGGAGGAAAACACCTGCTGGGGATCCCATTGCCTGGTGTGCTGTTACTTCTGCTTTAGTCCATCAGCTGTTGTAACAGGAGTTACATTTACTGGGTGCTGATGTGGTGGGTTGGAGATCAGATTGCTTCTTATGGGCTGAAAGACCTGAATGCATTGGGATGTGCTCCCATATATAGTGCCTTCTCCACTTTTGATAGATAAGTGTTCCAGTAAGGTTACCAAAATAGCCCAAGAGTGGAAGGTAGGTAACCAACTGCTCCTTCCATCTCAGTGTGAAACCTGATGGCACTGGAGACAAGCACAGCCCTGCCAGAAAAGTCAACTAGAGGTCAACAGAGAAGGACCGACCCAGGTATGAAGAGGGAAGGCTATGTGCCATGCTGCCATGCAGCAAGTCCTCTGGGCTGGTAAAGTGCTTTTTGGTTTTGGGGTTTTTTTGGTGGGCACACAGAGAGGATGTGGCTTGGCAGAAGTCAGGCTGTGGATCAGTTGAGCCTCATAGGTCTCATCCCTCAGGAGCATAGTGTGGCCTTGAGAAAACTCTTCCTCCTTGCAGAACCAAGGGCAACCATTAGACTGAGAAATATTGCAGGAGCTAAATAATACTTTTATTTCAAAAAAATGAATTGTATTAAAGGCATACATTCAGCGGGCTGACATGCTTGAAATCTGATTACAAACAGATTTTTTTTTTTAGGGCTGAAGGATGAGACTGCTGTGGTTTGATTTTTTTTTTTTTCTTTTGTACTTGGCACAAATTTGCTGCTGTGTGATATGACTGGGGGCATTGCAAGGGTTTTGAATATGCAGGTATAGGTAGATATAAGCATCCCTGTTGTTCATATGTAGAGATCCAGTAAATACACATGCATGCTGTCACGGTTTAACACTGGCCCGGCAATTAAACCGAATAACAGACGCTCTCTATTAATCTGTCTCTCCTTGATAGAGAAAGGAGAGAGAATAAGGGAGAGAGACTTATGGGTTGGAAACTAAACTACACAACTTTAATGAAACAATAGTGATAAATAGGTAAAATTACTAAATATATACAAATATACAGGAAAATGGAAACCACATTCCTCCCTCCTTTCCCCCAATAACTCTCACGTCACCACCGAGGCTGTAGGGCAGCCCTGGGAAAGTCCAGGCTGGACTCCTGGAGTCGGCAGCAGTCGGGAACTGGAGGCAGGAACACACAGATATGGGCTGGCACGGATCAGGACCACAGGCACACGAACAGACAGGATCCTTCCAGGATGCCAGGTGAAGGAAGGGAAGCAGGAAAAAATCTGGCTTGGCCCACGTGATGCCTCAAATTTATACTGAGTGTGACGTATATGGGATGGAATACTCTGTTTGGTCAATTCTGGCATCTATCTTGTCCGTTCCTCCCTAAAGGAGGGTTCAGGTGGGGCCTCTGTGTCCTTGGCTCTGCATACCAGTCTCTAGCAGTAACTATAAACATCAAGTGTTATCAGTCCTAAAAGCACACACACTGCATGAGAAACTTGCTGTTAATTTCAGCAAATGCAACTACTTACAAGGGACTTAGCTAAAAGCAAAAGTACAGAAACAGAAAACCACCTTTATCCTGGCCCAAACCAGGACACATGCATAGAAACATGTGTAGAAGCACACATATTTGTGTAAATTTAGCGAGTTATGACAGTACATTTTATGCATTATTTAAAAAAATGTCATGTTATTCCAGTTCCAACCATTCAAATGTGGGGTTAATTTTTCTGTCTGGACAACTCTGGAAGCTCAAGTTAGACACATTGCTCGTGCTAGAAATTATATAATCCCATATCAGAGCAGTTTAGTCATTGATACCAATGTAGGTTCACAGAGTTTAGATGATGCAAACATAAATCAGCAGAAGCTTGGTTCCAGTGAGAGTTTTAAGTTCGCAGAGCCCGGGGAGGCACTGGCAGTCATCTTAATGTGGAAAACTAAAACACAGACCATAAATATGCTGAGTGCAGTGCTTTTTGTGGCCATGAGCAAAGCACATAATTTTTTTTTTTTTAAACAGCAGCTATTTGTGTATGTTTGGGCATCATTTTATGTTGTCATTGCCTTCTAGTTTCCCTCCATCTCCCTCTCTCAGCCATCATAAAGAAATCCACCTTCTTGCTCCTTCATCCTCCTTCATACTCTCTTTGGGGAACTCAACTACTGTGTTTAGCAGAGCTAAATACCTATTGGAAAATGAAGTGGCCGCTTAGGAGATGAGTTGTTCCACTGCTGCTGGTACCATGTATTTGTGTGCTCTTTTGAACACAGTTTTTTCCCTACCTATTTAGTTGGCTTTTCCCTCCTGTGGTTTCACAGCCCTTTGGCAGTAGTGAGAAATAGTTACACATATCCCAAGTAACCATAAATGACTTCTCCACCTTTTTTTTTTTTTCCCTGTCCTTTCCAGTTGCCGCAGATTTTTCTAAATAGATTTTGGGTTCCAGCCTTTTACTCTTGTTGGGGGTAGGCTTGCTCCTCTTCTCCTAAATTAAGTAAGCTCAAGCCATGCTGTCATTGATACACTCAAATCAAATCTTGTAATCGCTCCATAAGCTGTCTTTTGGCCAGATTTTGAAGTTTTCCCTGAAGATTAGATCAATAGGTATTTGGCAGAGTAAAACCTCAGGGTAAGTTTTTTGCAGGGTGAGCTTGTTATCTATATGAATTTAACCCTTCCCTTTAAGGCAGTAGTTAGGCTTTGATCCAGGCCCTCATCCTTGCTTCCTAGTGCTTTCTTTTTTTCTACTGTAGACACTTCGGGTTAGATCCTGACTGCTGCTCTTGAATTTGACCATGAAGGCCTTGATGTCTCCCCAGGGTAACTAATTCCCTACCTTTTCAATATCTTTAATTCAGGACTTAAGACCTTGCATTTATCTGGCCTAACCTTTGGCTACTGAAGCAGCAGAACTTTCTCTTTTAAAAGGTAAAGAGGACAGCCTCTGTATAAAAGTGTAATGCTATAAGGTAAATCATCACCACTTCTATGCCTTGGTGCTCCTAAGACATCTTATGGTAGGAGTGGAGATGCACATCTGGGCAGAAACTGGGATCTGTCTTGTATACCTGTGTTTTGGATACAAGCTTGTTAGGTGGGTGATCATCCTTCTCTCAGGGTTTGTTTTGACTTGGGTTTTTTTGTAGTTCTTGAAAGCTGTCAAAGTAGCAGCATGGTTATAGGTCTTTTAAAATTCTTGTACTTAATAAGCCAGTGATGTGGTGTGTTACAGAAACAAGTAGCTCTGAAAGAAGGATGCGATTGTGACAGGGCTTCTCGTGACCTCAGCAGCCATATGAGCAGACTTGGAATGGCTTCTCAGCACATGCCCCAGATGGAAGGTACTTTGCGTTTGAAAATTAAACCAGTTGAACTTCAGTCACTTCAGCTCCCTTTTTCCACTCCTCCTTACTTGCCGTCATCTCAAACCCTCTCCTTCAAAGAGTGACTTGAACTTGTGCTGTGTTTCAGTATCAGGAGCCAAACCTGTATGACGTGGGTCTTACACTATTGTCTTCTCTTGGAGTGGTGTTGTCTTCTGTGATGACCCCTCTTGTCTTCTTCACCAAGCCCTCTGTCTGTCCTGCTTGTACTTCCAGTTAAATATCTTCCCACTCCTTACTTCCTTTGGCAGCTGCTGCCTGCCCTTTGGCCTTCATCCTCCTCAGTTTCTTGTTAACAAAATGCTGATTTTTGTTTTGGCTGGGAATTTATCAACATATTTTATCTATGTGCAAAACATGGCACTAGCTAGTCATGAAAATT
Organism: Calypte anna; assembly: GCF_003957555.1. NCBI lineage: Eukaryota > Metazoa > Chordata > Aves > Apodiformes > Trochilidae > Calypte > Calypte anna. Next base: position 54,901,493 of record NC_044244.1, on the reverse strand, counting down.
ACCCAATTTGTCTTTCATTATGACCTTGCAAAATCCCATCAGTATTTGAATGTACACACTCTTGTGTCATGACATTTGGGTATTAAGGGACACACAGCTTTCGGTGCTGCACATGGAGGGAAGCATGAGGAGCAGCTGCTGGCAGGACACAGGGCTGTGTCCCATGGCAGGGAGGTCCATCCCAGAGCAGTTGTTGAGGTGCCATATTGCAACTTAGCTCAAAGCAGGGTGACATCCCAGATGCAGGAGACAGCTGGAGAAATGCTGCCGCTGGCACTGGTGGTCTTCATCTGTGCAAGCTTCAGGACAACAATGGGCTTGGATGGTGAGACCCTTCAACAGTTTGCTACTGGTGTCTCTTCCTACAGTACCTTTTCTTGTCAGGCCTCATTTGCACCTTAGATTGCAGCTGAAGGGGCCAAGAGAAGGGAACACACTTCCCTGGAGCCTGCTCTGCTGCTCTTGTCCACTTTGGTGGGGCACCTGTCCCATATCTCATATCATATTTCCTTCCTCTGCCCTCTGCCTTGCATAGCCCTAAGACAGCTGTTTTGCCCCTAGACCACCATTGGCTTCCAAGGAACCTTCCTGCTTGCCTAATACAGCCAGAAGTCCTTTTTGCACCAGCCTCTGGCACTGTCCCCAGGTTGTCCCCTAGGTTGGAATGCTTGGCTCTCAGCCTGCTGCCCCTGTGGACACCTCTGCTGTTGTACACCCAAATTGCTCTGCCAGCAACTGATCGGATATGGCTTGTGGGTGACAAGTAAGATATTTTTTCTTATTTGGCTTCTGTGAGAGCCCTGTGTGCTGATGTGCTTGCTGCCATTGAGAGAAAAAGAGATGGTGGTGCGAGCCTGCATGGCAGTGCCAATCAATGGGATCCATTTCTCTAGGCTGCCAGGTGCCAGAATTATGCTCTTTTGTGTACTCAAGCCTCTGCTGTGACTTTCAGGCAGAGTGAGTTTTTTCGTAGAAGTAGCTCAGCTGGAAGCAGCCCTATATGTGGGACTTCCCCAGAGCCAGCATTGGGTTTGGGAGCTTCTGCATGGGATTTCCACCAAGGTTAGTGGTATTGCTTTGATGCAAATTACATCTGCTTAACTGAAAGAGTGACTTCAAACCATTTAAATTTGCATGTAAATGCTCTTGGGCAGATTGAGGGATGCCCAGGCCAGGAGATTTGCATCTAGCCCGGTGAGGGTGTTTCCTTTTTACTGTGTTTCTTGGATGTCAGCACAAATTGCTAAAACTTGTGATGGGAATTTCTGTGGGGAGTTATGGTCCAGCATGCTGATTTTCACAGGACTTGCACTGAGCTCAGTCCAGCAGTAGGTTGGGCACTGCTTTCATTTGGTACTTAACAATGTTGATAACATTGGTTGCCTTCAGGTTTGGTTTTTGGTTTGTTTTTTTTTTTTTTTTTTGTAAGGAATGCCTGTCTAGAAGGAGGGATGGCAACTATGAGCTTTGCTTGATAAATGGCACCTTAGCAAACACTGGTCTGTGTACATTCCAGGCTTTGTTCCTTGGTTCAAAATTACCATTTTTCTCCCCAAGGTCTCCTGATTTGTAATGCTGGGTGTCAGACCCTCGCTGTAAGGCTGCCTCCCCCCTGCCAGGAAAACCCCCTGGTAAGCATATGCCTGCTGCACTCAGCTCCACCAGCTGTTGTGCAGGCTGACATCTAAAGATACATGTTTTGCATCTTCCACAGGGAGAATTTAGTGTTAGTGAATAATTAGTGTTAATAGTAATTAGTATTAGCTAGAGATAGTTTGTACCTCTACAATGCATTTATTTTGAGAATCTCAAATTCCATTTAATTACAGGCTGGTAGCCTGAAATAAATCTTGATTTAGTTGGGGAAAAAAACCCCAAAACAAAAAACAAGTAAGTTGAAGGCTTTAACCCTAATGAAAAGTGTGGGAAAGCTGGGAAGATGTCGACAGCTCCACTCTTCATCACTCATGTGGTAACGTCTAGGTAGCATCCCTCCTATACCCACACAGGGCTGCTTGTTTTTTAGACATGTGTTTTATAATAACTCTTGTGAGCATCAGCAGAGATGCATTATGCTCCTTTCAGAGCAAAGTGTAAATGGGAGGTGATCAGAGGAGCCCCAAGCAGCCCCACTCCACAGAAGCAGCATGCAGCTTCCCTGGTGCACCCCTGCCAGCAGGCAGTGCTGTCAGCCCACTTGCAAATGCCTGTGGGTGCCTGCAGAAGTTGGGTGCCATTTGATGGGATGGCAGTGAGGAGGAGAGAAGCAAAAGGGCCATGATGTTGGAGGCAGCTCAGGAAGGCAATGGCCAGAGCAGGCACAAAGAAGGTGTGTGCTCAGTCAGCCACATGCCTGCCACGGACTGTAGGATGTGAGCTCGCTGGTGAGAACCAGCAGCAAAGCAGAGCTGTCAACAGCCTTGTTTTATTTAATGAGCAAAGCCTTGTGAAGGCACAGATTCATTTATTGGATCTGTTCCTGATGTTTTTTTCTCTCCCACTTAGCTGTGCCTTACATGTTACGTGGAAGGCTGAAAAGCAGGATCATGTCTATTTATTAATCTTTGCCTAATAAAGATGACTGCCAGGTATGTTATGTGGCCTTAACAAAGAGATATAATTAGTGATGAGATTAGACATGACCCCAGAGGAGGTGCTTTGCTTAGGAAAATATTCAGTGATGGCATATAATACAGTCTGTCTGAGGCACCGCATCCTCCCTGGAGGCCTTGTCTCGAGCAGAGCAGTGACCCTTCCCAGCACTCCGGTGCTGTAGGAAACTCAGGAAGAATATTAATGATAAAGGGGATATACAAAGCAAGCTTTGCCTCAGTCAAACAATGCACGACCAAGCTAAAATTATTCAGCAGAAGTTTAGTTGGTGAAGTTAATAATTTATGCTTCTGGCTGATAGCACCCCATGCAATAGCAGTGTGTTCAGTGGCCCTGGACCTGATCAAATATGCATGGGCTCATTGGATGCAATTTCAGTGCAATTAGTGTATGAAGGCAGAAGGAGCTGTGTCATTTCTGCAATTGTACTAAGTGGCTCTGGTAGTTCTTCTGTTATAATGTTTTACAAGATAGCAATTGTTCCACATCAGCTGTATTTAAGTACACTGTTTTAAGGAGAGGCTGCCTGCCGGGTTATGTGTGGTATGGGAACACAAGTATTCTGCATGTCACTAGGCACAGAGATGGCTTGGAAATACTAAGCTAATGCAGGACTAGAGAAAACTTGTGTCAGTAGATCTTCTAGCCTGATGTGCTCCAAATCTGTGTGTGCCAGCAGCGATGAGTGCAGCCCAAGGGAACAGTTAGACCAGAGAAGATCACTGATCTTGTTTGTTTTTTCTTTCTTTGCTGTAAAAACTTGTGTATCGTGCTCATCACTGGGACGTCTGGAGCTTAAATATTTATAAAAGTGCTTTAAACAAGAACAGGTTAAAAATGGTACTGGATGTTCCCAGTCAGTGTTGTCAGCATCCCGGTGCATGTCCTGGCAAAGCACCAGTAACCTGAACAGCTTTCCTTCCTACAGCCACATCACTGACGATTGGTGTTTTCATCCATCCCCCAGCATGGTCAGCTCCACAGATGGAGACAAGTCTGACCAGTTGGCACCAGCTGACAACCTGGCTTATTCTGTTTGGTGACCAAGCAAAATCCTTGCTCTTCTCTGCAGCTTCCTTCATTCTCTTCTGTCCCTTTGCATCTTCTCACTGTCCCCCTTCTCTGCACTGTCTCCTTTTGCCTTCCTCCTAGCTATATGCTCTTCAATCTGCTGCCCTCACTGAAGCTACTTCATCTCCCTAGGTTTGCATGCTTTTTTTTTTCTCCTATCGTTTTACTAGCTTTTCATCAAATAATGATTCAATTATTACACCCTGCAGAAGTACTGGATTGCCTTCAGATCTGGTTCCCTTGGTGCAGCATAACCTGAACAAGCAGTTCCCCATAGCAGTTTGAGGGCAACACAGGCTCAGCAGCTCAAGATCAGAAAGGAGCAGGAAAGGAGGAGTGGGCAGTGGATGGGTGCATGGTTTGTAGCATTGCACTCCAAGCCTTGCAAATCACCAGTGACAAAAGCATCCCAGTTCTGTGGTGAGGAGGGTCAGAGAAGAACTGGGGCTGGAGCAGCCTGCTGGAGCACATCTAGTCCAGCATTTGGCTGGAGGCAAGACTTAATTTCAAATTTAGGTCACAGCTCAAGGGCAGTCCAGTCAAGGGTGTGAAACAGAAAGAACAAGAAAAAGAACCTGTGTTCCTGCTCAACAATTCACTAGTTTTGCCTGGTGCAGGTGAATTGTTCAGGCCATGGGAAGAGCTTTCATATTCTTGCTTTGGTTTAAATCTTGGAGGTGTGTAACCTGTATTTACTGGTATGAGTCCATGCAGGTGTCTGGTTGTTTGATCTCTCTGTGTTATTGTGTCTGTCCCATGGAGGCCTGGGCTCATGTTATTTTTTTGCAGGATGATGATGCAGAGAGGGGGGGTGGCTGTGTGGTCCTGTGTGCAAGGCTTAGTTTGGAAACTTCTCATTCAGAAGTGTGGTCCTTGTATCCCTGTGAGGACATCTCCAGCACTGGGGTTTTCAAAGGAGCCTAAGGGAATAGCAAAAATGAGGTGGGAATTGGACACTGAGGACAGTGTTGATGCTTAATTTCAGCAAGGTGTCTGTGGCTGCCCTGCCCATCACTCAGCTCATCTCAGCTGCCCTCCAGAAACCTCCAGGGCCATTGGTGTCGAGCTACAGGAACCTGGAAATTTGGGCCAGATGAGTACTGCCTTTAATGCCTCACGATCCCTTTGAATATTCAAGCATCCAACTCCTCTTGGCTTCCCAGACAGTAATTTGGGAATAACAGAGGTGTCTGCTTCTCAAGTCCTGGCAGGATGAGTGGGTGAGTGTTTGGGAAACACTTTGAAGAGGAACTCCTGAGTGGTGATGGTAGTGCAGGGTGGCAGCTGGTATTTGCCCAGTGATTGTGAAGGGGAGGACTGCTTGAATCACCTCTGGGTAAAATTTAAATTATAGTCCATGGAATAGCACCCCTCGTGCAAGGTTACTCAGCAGAGCTCTGTTGACATGAATCCTTTCTCTGCTTGAGATGGCCTTCTGCTCAGCTGCAGGCACCAGGAATGGGTTTGGATGTATGTGTGTTGCTGTCAGGTGTGCACTCCATCACGTTCGTGGAGCCCAGGGAAAGGTGGTAGTGCCTTCGTGGTAGTGCCACAGTTTACTGTGTGATGTCTAAGTGAGTTGTGAGACTTGCAAAACCCCAAGAAGTCAGACAGCTCTTGTGTTGATGGTGCTTTGGAGGATGGTCATACAAATAGCTCATTTCACTAGGGGCTCAGTGGTGTTGACCTTTATCAAGCTTTTAGTGCTTTTCATTTTTGAAGGTGTGACTCTCAGCTGCAAAGCAACCTCTTGGAGGAGGGAGCTGTTGTTAGGATGTGCTGTGCAGGTGCAGAGCTCAGGCACTGGGCAGTGTCTCTCTCTGGCATCCCATGGGAAGCCTGAAGGTGGGCAGTGCTTGAAGCTAATCCTACATGGCTGCCTCCTGGGCTTGTTTTCATTCTGTCCTTTAGCCTCAGGCTTCGTTGAGAGGCAGAAGGCTGAGTGATAGCCTGAGTCTGTCCTGTCCAGTTGTCAGCTTTCAGAATATGATGAGGGAGCTGCAACAAGGGCTAATGATAGTGTGAGGACAGACTGAAGAAGTTTGGAGTGTAGAAGAGAGCAATGTGAGAAGGCAGAAGGGAAGAGTTAATGATCGTGGTGGACTGAATGTTTTCTTACTCATTTGTGTCAAGGATGAACGGATTAAATCTATGTAGAGGATCATTTCCTGCCACTTACATTTAGCTCTGTGAGATGTATCTTGAGTAAGGAGGTAGAAGGAAAAACATGGCCTGATGAGGAGAAAGAATAAGAGAATTTGTCAGAAAGCAAAAATAATAATTACATTTAAAAATTTACAAAAATTAAATTTACAGTAATCACTGTTGTTGTTTTAATAATGTATTCAGTCGTTTTCTGCTTGTTGTGGATTTAACATAGCAGGCCACTAAACATACCACAGAGGTGCTGGCTCATCTTCCTCTGCTCCAGGGACTGAGTGAGAGAATTGGAGGGGTAAGGATACTCACAGGTTGAGAGAAAAGACAATTTAATAATTGGAATAAAATAAAATAACAATAGGAGTAGTAATAGCTGAATGTACAAATGATGCACAATGCAATTGCTCACCACCTGTCATCCAGGGCCCAACCCATCCCTATCTAGAGATGGAGACCCTGAAACTGTGATTCTGCAAGTGCAAGAGACTGACTTTTTTGGCAAGCTCTCATCTATTTATTGAGCACAATGTTGCATGGTATAGTATATTCTGTCAGCCAGTTTGGATCTGTCTGTGCTCTCTCCCAGCTTCTTGTGCTCATGCACGCTAGCAGAACTTGGAGAGTTGAAAAGCCCTACATTTCTTAGAACAGTTGACAACATCAGTATATTATCGATGTTCTTCTCATACCAAATCCCATGCTAAAGCCAAAACATAATGCCATTCTAGCTACTGAGACAAAAATTATCTCTGTCCCAGCCAAAACCAGGATACTAATACATGTGTATTTGATTCCCATTATGAAAAAAAAAATCATAAAACCACACATTATGAAAGTTGAATACATTCAGCTTTACATCTGCCTGTCATTTTTTAATTATTTTCTATTTTCCCTTAAGAAAGGATTTCTCATACTTTATTTTTCCATGCCTCTACTTCTGGAGGATCTGTTCTTTTTCAAAAATTAGCTATTGCACATCTGGCTGTCAGCAGCACTTGTGTCATCATTGGGTTCTTCCACAACACAGGAATTTCCTTGGGTTGTAACCTAATAAAATCAATGTGAGTTTTGTGCATAAAGCTACTTTACTGACCTTGAATATTCTTGTTCTTTTTCCTCTAAAGGAGTACTTCAGGATATCTTTCCGTGTTCAGAAAGGTCCTTCCTTGAAGGAGAAATCATAAATAATGAGGTTTTAATGGCTGGAGGCTCTTGAAGTTAGGAGAATCCTATATAGAATTCCCTGCTTTACCTCTTGTAGGTATAGTTTGCTGTCTTTTGTGTAAAGGTTTGAGCGGTTACATAAATACATTGTCTAAATGGGTGGACAAGTATTTAACCACTGAAATGCTTTACAAAGTGTTTCTTAGCAATTTGGAATGCTGAACAGTGTTTTTCTTTGCAGCATTTGTATGTGGCAAACTTCTCCGTTTAAATATGTCCTGAGAGTTTTCCAGAACATTTATAAAAAATTAATTGTTGCAATTATTCATTAGGGGAAGCATTCAGTAACCGAATGAAATATGTATCTCCAGAGCAGATTATTGCCTTTAAGGCAAGATACATTCATAGTAAGTTATGCATAAACATAAACTGATACATAATCAAGCAGTCCAGTTCTAGTTAGGTTCTGCATATTCAGCAGCTCGGAAAGAGAGGTTGGTTTCATACCTTCCATCAGATTTCAACAGTGGATGCGTGTAATTTTCCCATGAAAATTTAAGTTGCAACATTATTAATCTGATTACTCAGAACAAGTTTTCTAAAAAAAAGGGATAAACCAGAAAGCTAAAAGTTAAAATACAGTTAAAAAAGAAAATACAGTTAAAAGTTAAATACAAAAAGCAGATTTTTTCCAGTGGAAAGCATTGGTTAGTTGGGGCCATAGGAACTGTTTATTTAATGATGTAACCTTTAATGTAGTGGTGATTTAAAAGAATTGGCTAGAAAGGAATTATATACTTCTTTTGTTTCTAGAGTATCATCTGATAACTTGAATGTAGACAAGAAAATGTAAGTACTTCATCCACCCAAAGCAGAGTGGTACTGTCATGTAACTAAAGTGGGGTTATTGTGGATTGCAAACAGCAATTCGTAAGAAAATTGCTGTTAGCATTTTTTTTTTTACCCAAACCATGGGGTGTTTTTGATTAACTGCTTATTCATGGCCTCTTGAGGGAGAGTTTGGAAATTCAGAGTAAGAAGAAATAGGAAGACAAGTAGAAGGGTTTGACAGGGTTCTGGTTCAGATCAGCTTGGTTGGTGTTAGGGACAGAACCAGTGTGACTGAAAATGTGACCGCAAAGTCTGCCTTGGACTGGGGATTTTAAGCTTGCTTTCCTCATTGGCAGAAGAAAGCAGCATTGAAAGCATGCTACTGTTGGTAAATAACCTACATATTTTCTCATTTTCGATGCTATGTGGTGATGATGATTGCAGACCTCCAGTTTACTACGGTACAGATGCTGGTGCTTTTTGTGCATTGTGAATAGCGAGCGTATTACCAGCTTCTGTGGTTTTATTGCTAGTGTTGTAGAGACTGTTTCCTTATGCTCTGTGAAGCCCAGCTACTACAGTGGGATTTCAGAAGAATTTCTGTGTTCATTTGATTTTCCTCGTTCCCTGAAAATCCACCCCCACTGCACACGTCATGTTTTTACATGCCATGGCTGCGGAAAGGAGCTCAAAAATAGGAAGCTCCAGAGGCTCAGAAACCTGACAGTGCATAAAATGAATTATGGCTTGAAAATATATAAATTGGGCTTTTTAAGCCAGTTGCACATTAGGGAGGGGTGAAGGTGGCTAGCAGCTGAAGTTTAAACAATTGTGGTTGGTTGCTTGGAGCCCAGGTACTGTTTATGCAAGTCCAAGGAGCTTTGGGCCAGGCGAGTGCAGCACGTTGAGAAAGGTGTCAGAGAACATATTAAACCCGAACTTCATATTTTGCTATAAATGAAGTTCAAATAGTCTTTTATTAAATTAATTAGCCTTATTCTTCCAGTGCTGTTGCCACAGCTACCCGTAAAATGTAAGCTTTGCCCAAGATTAAGTGACCAAAGATGTGTCTGAAGTACCTAGTTTATTCAAGGTCCTTCAGGTCAAGAAGAAAATAGATGAAGGGATGTGGCGTGGCTTTTCTACTTGTGCTGTGGCTGCTGAGTGGATGTTAGGTTGGTCTTAGGCTGTATAGGCTACTGAGCCTTGGCTGACTTGGTTGGGCTCAGGAGCAGACCTGGACAGAAGCATCCTTTTACCACATCACCTGAAGACATGGGTGCCCATTAGCCCCTCGTATGCTACCCATAAATTCATGTTTGTGGAGACAGCTGATGAAAAGATTCATGTACCATTTAAATTCTTATTTGGAATATCAAAACACATCTCAGTGTTCTTGATATATATGGATACATTTGTCACAGACTTCTTCTTCCTCTCAAATCTTTATTAGCAAGAGCAGCAGCAGCTGGTAATCAAAGACATGAAATACATCTATTATCTAAAGAGTAACAACACACTATACAAACTGATGTCTCTAGTCTTCAAACACAGGAATTACACTAGATGCCAGAATACCATACAGCACTATAATTAAGTGCTTTTACCTGGGGCTTGTCCTTGTTTAAAACAAATAAGACTGTTGGCAATAAAAATAATGCAGACTAGTCTGCCAGAAAGGAGGTGGTGAGCATTTTCTATCTGTGATGATCACTAAAAATACACAAAGTATGTTGTGGAAAAAGTGCATTTCAGGCAATAAACATTCTGTAGAAAACTGTAGTTTATCCACATTAAAAAAAAGGGAAAACCTTGGTGAGCAGCAATTTGGAAGATCTACCCTCATTAGCCTTTCTGGATGGTAGTTCCTTTAGGCTTCTTGAATATTCAGAGCAAATTTTGGCACTTTGCAAGTTTGCAAGTTGCAGGGCTTCTCTGAGGTGACATTGGCATTGCCTGCTGTGTCTGGGTCAGGCTGTTCTGCATCTTACACCTAAGCATAGTATCATAACAGCCTTGCGATGCCAGTGGCCCCAAGTGCCCGGGCTATTGATCTTGGCTAACAGCCCACTGGGATTAGCCAGGAAAAGCATTGCTTCTTAGGATTTATTAATTGCTGGTGGATATGAGGCATGTGAGAGGCATGTGAATGCAACTCTTTGGCTGAGATTGTGTGCCGTATCTGGTAGGGTCTCCAGAATCTCACTGCAGTGGCAGGTCTGTGTGGTACTTATGTATAGCATCCCTTGATTTACTCCAGGTCCTTAGCATGATGCTTTCTGTTTTGCAAGTACATATTATCCATAGTCTGTGTGATGATTTTGGAGATGTGCTGGTGCTTCTTAGCAGGCATGTTTCTGTGCCTCATCACTACAGGGAAAAGACATTATTTTGGGTCTTGCTGTCTTTTTGGAAGGCTCTTTGCTTCCCGCTGTGGCTTTCTTTTTCTATCAAAACTAGTGAAGGGTAACTTTAAATTCAGATTTTTCCGGATGTGTTCCTTTTTTCTGTATTCCTGGTAGATTTGAGAAGTTTAAATTTGTTGTTCCTGGCACTCCCAGGTGTGTCCAGATGCTTGGAAATGTCTGATGTGCATGCTGAAACCCCCTCTGTAGTACATGCAGAGAAATTGCAGTGGATTTGTATGATTTACAGTGTGTGTGTGTGTGTGTTGTATTGCATGTACAACTGTAGATGCTGGGTGTCCAGCTCAAGTGTGGACCATTCAGAGGTGTGGGCATACAGCCTGCTCAGAGCTTCCAGGACTGTGGGACTCATTGTGCATGCATGGAGCAGAGAGCCTGCAGTAATGTTTCTGCAGGGATGTATGATTTGGTGCAAGTCAGTGATGGAGATGGGGATATTTCATTTCTTCTCAAGGAGGGTTGATCTGGTTTTGTGGCTTAAATCCAGCTGGTAATTAAACCCCACACAGCCACTCGCTCACTTGACCCCCAGTGGAGCTGGGAGAATAATTCGGAAAACCCAGTAAGAACTCATGGGTTGAGATAAAAGCAGTTTATAAGACAGAAAAAGAATTAATAATGAGGATAATGATGACAACAACAATGACAATAATAATAATAAAAAAAGATGCACAATACAATTGATCATCACCTGCAGACTGGTGCTCAGCAAGTGGGATTCCTTGGCCAGCTCTCCCCTGTTTATAGACTGTATATGATGTCCTGTGGTATGGAATACCTGTTTGGCTCATTTGGGTCAGCTGTCTTTGCTGTGTCCCCTCCCACCTTCTTGTGCACTCCCAGCTTCTTCTGGCAAGGCAATATGAGAAGCTGAATAGTCCTTGACTTAGTAACATCAGTGTGTTACCAACATTATTCTCACCCTAAATCCAAAACACTGTATTGTACCATATACTAGGAAGAAAGTTAACTTTATTCCAGCCAAAACTTGGAAAAAAACCCCAAAACACAGATTATTTTTTGCTTCAGTTTTCATTTGACTTTACTTGGGAGGTGTGGTTGTAGATCAAAGAGTGAAGGGATGGATTTCCCTTCCCCATTTATTGGGCTGTGCATTGGCTTGCCAGTTTGTCCAAAGTATGTTCAGGTAGGGTAAGGGAGCCGTGGGACTTCAAATTGGAAAAGAACATCATTGACTATGGATGGACTTAAGTCCATGCAAAATTGGGAGTTATCTCTGGATTACATGAGCAGCCCTGGAAGGGACCTGTATGCTACAAAATGTGTTTTATAAATGGAAAATATTCTCTTTGATTTTGTTTAAAATGAAGTCTGTTATGGAATGATTGGACCAATGGCTTAAAGCTGATGAGAATGAGCAAAGACAGAGCATGATTCAGGCAAGAAGGAATATTTAAGTTTGTGGAGTATAAAAGCATGTTAAATACAGAGCTAGTGTCCCAGAGAAGAGTCATTGGCTCACCATGGGTTACCTAAGCTTTCCTGTAGTGTGGTCCTCTCAGAGGACTGCAGGTTGAATCTCCATCTGCAGCTGTGGGAAGTCTGCTTAAAATAACCAGCCAGGGATTTTTTTGTGTTGTTTTCATTTCAGAAGTGATCCTTGATACTGGGTGCAGCTTATGGAAAAAAACCCTCTGTGATTCAAAGAGGTGATTGTATTGCTGGTTTTGAATGCCAAGTCTCTCCCAGTTCCTTCAGAACTGGGATCTGAGTCTTTGGTTGCTAGTGAATAGTAGGCATGACAGATGGAAAGCAGGGTAATTAATTTACTGTGCCCTGCTGCCATTACTGCTTCCTGTGCTGCAGGTTTACTTCTGGGTGCCATTGTTATGGATATACTAGAAAATAGTCTGAGGGGATAAAGAAAAAATAACAAAAAAGAAAAGATTTGGAAGCAGAAGGCTTGTAATAGAAAAGGCTAAGGATGAGCCTTAGCCTTAGGATGTACAGTATCTATAAATACATAAAGAAGAGTTTCAGAGCTTGCAGGGACATAAATCAGTTGGGACATAAATAGGGATGCATGCAGCAGCAGGGGAAAAAATAGGTGAAATTAATGGGAAAAATGTTAAGATTACTTTGGAAAGGACTATGGGACCTCCACTGTAGATGCTGCAGACTCCTGGTGGTAAGGACTGCCTTTGGCAGGGTGATCATGTCCTGCTAGGCACACTGCTGGTGGGCACCACCGTGGGTGAGTTGGTGACCAGAAGTTAAGACCCAAGTCCTAGTATTGATTAAATGCTTGAGTACCTGCTGGGTTTGAGGTATGTGCAGGAGTACCAATGGTAGTAGCAGGAGCTCAGTACCTGCTCTGCTGACTCGTGACCCAAGTGAGTTTCCTCCAAAAAAAGGTAACTCTTCAACTTTTGTAAGTTTGTGTGGTTTCAAAGTGAGTTTTTAAATGGTAAAGGGAACCCAGAGCACTGAAGGAGGTGTTTCCAGTGGCAGCTGAAGCTGGACCTTGAGCCATTAGTTCTGGGTCAGGAGCTGTGTCTTTAAAGACTTTCAAGCTGGGTTGACCTCGTAGTCAGTGAAGGAGTATGAGTTGTTTGCAAGGGGGTTGGAAGTTATTTCTGATGTCTCCTGAATGAATCCTTGGGTGCTGTAGGGGTAAATAAGTAGTTACTGAGATGCTGACTTTGTTGGTAGTAAGGAAAGTGCTTGTGCAAGAGATAAAAGAATGGTTAAATTTCTGTTTCTCAATATTTATTTTTCTTCTGTAAGCATGGCTCCCACAGACATGTCACCATCTGAAAGAGTTAGAGATCTTAATGGGCTTGAGAACCAGAGGTAGGAGCCATGCTCTCTGCAAACACGTGCATGTTTTTTTGGTGGTATATTTTTTGTGCCATCTATTTAGAGAAATTAATATTGTTCTCTCAGAAAGCTGTCCACCAGCTCATTACAAGAGCAGGGCTCTTGTCTCTTTGTTGAAGACACATGAGCACCTTTAGTGCTGCTAAGCTAAAGTTGACAACAAGATAGATGTAGACATCACTCGAAATTGGATGCACTCAGCCCAGGTAAGGTCAGGCCGTCAGTGACAACAGTGTTTGAGTAGATACCAGGCTTCAATCCTGAAAAGGAATTTGCTTGTTGGGCTAGACTTATTGTTCTGTTAGTACCTGCTGTGCTAAAAGCTCGGTGTCTTGTGCCATGGGGTGATTTTGTAGCTTTCAGCAGGAGCGTGTCTTTAGGTGCCTCAACACAAATGTGTAGCCATGTGTTTAAACAAACCAACCTTGCTCAGGCAAAGGTGTCCTCCTGCTCCCTCTGGGCAGCTAATGAATGGGTGAGAGATACGGTAGTAATTCAGCTTCAGGAAACATGAGAGTGGAGCACCTCATTACAAAACCCATACAGATTGGTGTGTTTATCAGTACTGACCCAATATATTCACAGCTACACCCAGGCTTCTTACCTGAGGCAATTACCATCCATCTCGCCTTTCTCTGCAGTGCCATTGGAAGCTCCAGAGAACCAGGACCCAATTACCTGTCTGCTGTGCAAAGCTCATAATCTTTAGCTTTTCTCATCCAGTTATTCTGATTGCCACATTTCAAGCCTTTCTACGACCTTAACCTGTTCCATCTTTTTACTCCGTTTCTGCACAGCCTTTTAATCCCCATCAGCTGTTGCAGGATGGCAGATCTCATGATCCTATGGTCATACTTTGATTTTGTTTGGTTTTTTTCCCCTCTGGAGTCCCTGGGCTGAGTTAAGGTTCTTCAGGGTCTGAATTGTTCAGATTTAGCATTTAGGCTTCTGCCTTTGTCCAGCTGACTTCAGCATGACTTAATGTATGTGGGCACTCAGGAAGACCCAGTTGTTCCCTTTGTGAAGATTTGGGAAGACAAAGCTGCAGCCTAGAAGCAGTGGAGCTCAGGAAAATGAAAATTTTAGCATCCACACTGCTTTCATTCTTTTTCTTATGTGTCTATTTTTCTTGGCACTAAAAATACACAAAACTTCATTGTCTTACAAACAAAACCAGAACAACCTTTTCTTTATTCATGAACTGATGTCTGTTTTGAAATCTCATCAGGAGAGAGGGGGTGAGGAAAAAAAAATTCAAACCCAAAACCAAAACAAACCAACCCATTCGTTTCTTTATTTGCTTGCTGGGTTGTTTATCTCCACTGGGTGCTGCTGATAGAAATCCCTGCTATAGGCACTGCAAGGGAAAAATCATTTCAGGACACTTCTCACTTTAGCACTGTGATGCAGTAGGGTCCTAGAGCAAAATCCTTGGTGCTTGGTGTGGAATTAGGAGCTAAAATCAGGCAGAAGGAGAAAACCTAGGAGAGCCTCAGATGGAAAGCAAGTAATTTGTGATTAGTTATTAGAAGCAGCTTTCTCAATAGATTTTAGTCACCCAAACACAGAAATCCCAAATCCCTCCTTCTCAAGCCCCCTGTGGCCCCTGTTTGTCTCTGTGTCCCAAGGCTCCTTCCAGTCCCCTCTCATCCTCCCTGGCTGTGGGCAGGCAGAAGGCAGCTTGCCGACTGGCTTCTTCTGACCCTGTGTCTCATTGTCAATTTTCATTCATTATGAAACATCATTTTGGAAACCTCATTGCCTCCCTCAGATGGGGCTGAGGGTAGCCATGGGTTCAAAAGCAACCCTAAGGGACCTGGGAGGCATAAGTCTCCCTTGCCAGGGAGAGCAGACCGCTGTGGAGAGGCACAGACTAGGTAAAAAAGGGAAAAAATGTTTGGGAAATTCCTGTTTGAGCAATGATTAAGCTAACGCAGTCAGCTAACCATACTACAGTTCTGAAAAGAAAGTGAGAAATTGAAAAAACCCAGCAGATTTATGGATTATAAAATGTCACATGAAAGAACTCATAAGAGTGGGAGATTTGGCTTATCAATGCTGATTATTTTTTCATTTTATGTTCTCCTGAAATTATGTCTAATAACATTTTTAATTACCTTTTCAACATTGTTTTTTATCATAATGGCTTTACTTTTTGAGGCCATTCTTTGTTTTCCACTTAAAAAAAGTAATCTTCTCGTTAAGTTTCCTTTCTTTCCTTGCTCTCGTTAGAGGCCGCTGAATCGAGTATCGAAATGATGATTTTCTTCTTTTTTTATTATTCCTTTTTATCCTAGGGATTATATCATTTTATGTCAGATACTCGTTTATGCATGTGAAAATAGAGCTAAACAAATTTCATGCTTCAGGATGCAACTGCTTCTCCAGAGATGAGGAGAGATGGTTTGCCGCATTGCACAGTCGCCTGAGTACTGTGGTCCTGCAAGTAGCTGAGGAGGCATTGAACATCTTCGGGCACCCTGTGAGGGCTGGGGGAGCTGGATGCACCCAGTACCTTATAGGATTGCTCAGGACTTGGCAGAGCCTGAATAGCCTGAGGACTTTCAGCTTTTGCTGTTATGTCAGGTATTGCTTGCTGCTGGAGGCAGGAGCGTCAACCTGGTGACCTGTTGGGTTAAAGGGAAGCACATATTTCTCTGTAGCTGCTGTAGGCAGTTCTTACATGTTTTACAGTGGGGATCCTGTCTCTGCTTCTGTATTTTTAAAATGTCTGTCTAATAGGCAATGCAATTTGCAATTTCTACAAATCGAGTCCCTTGAATGTCCTCTTGCACTTCCGGACTTCACTGGCTGTTGTGGTGTGTTGCCAAACCCTATACTGAGATTTCCCAAGAAAGTCAACAAACCTGATTCTTTTGTGTATTTTATTTTAACTTTGGAGGGAATTTAAATCAAAATAATTCAGATATTTCCAGGAGCAAGAATAAAGAGGAAATAGATCACATGGCCCAGGTTAGGTATTCTGGAAGGGGGAATTTGAAGTCTGGCAGAGAAGCTGCCCAGTTGCAGGCGTGTCTCCTCCCCATCCTCATGAGGATCCCCACAAAGTGGGTGAAGTGCAAAGCCTTGGAAAAATGTCGTGCTGTGAAAAGGCCAGATTTGGCAGCTGGCTTCTTCCCTCATATGCATCCCTCTTTCCTCCCCTCTGCTGTGTGCTGACCATCTCTGCTGGAGCAGCTGTCGCTGCCAGGCTCCTGGTCCCTGGGGCAGATGAGTTCCCATGCCTTGCTCCTTTGGCTGCCACTGTTGGTATAATGGCATTGCCTGGGCACTGTCACGCTGTGCTGGAGCTGCCGGATGGGTTATCAAGCTGCTGTGTTCTGCTCCTGTCCTCCCTGAACTCCAGCCTCTGGGCTTTTCTGGGTTTAATCAGTGTATGAAGTAATGCACAGATTTTGCACACCTTTTTGAGATGAATTAGTCCTTGCTTAGGTGATCTGGGAGGCTGTTACTTATATCCACAACCCTTGAATGTATTTCATTGCCTCAGTGAATTTTTCAGTTCAGAGCTTTCCCTGGGCTAAGGTACCTGGGGTTGTTCTCCAGCTGCCACTGGCATGGCCAGCAGGTCTGGGAGCCTCTTGTCCCATCCCCAAGTAGCTTGCTTTGCCCTTGGCAGGGCTCACAGTGAAACAGCAATAGTGCCTGCTAAGAAAGGATGTTTTCTGTTTGCAGCCTGTTCTCATACCTGCCCTATCATCTCTGAGTGGAGTGTGATCAGCAAATTGCTCAGCCCCCTGCCAGGGCCTTGCAGTTCCCAGCTACTGCAGATCCCATCACAGCAGCAGCTCTGCTGGATGAATTTTCTTCTGTCAGGAGAGATTTCTGATGGATGTATGCTGCTATTTTGTGGTCCTGTTCTCTTGTGCTTCAGTTCAGAAGTGCAAGTTTTTTGCTTCTGCAGTTTTCTAATAACTGAGCAATAGTTTACGTTGTCTCCGCAGTAAATTTAATTTTCAGTGTACTGGCCTAGTTACATAAGTGATCCGAATCCCTCTGGATCTCTCTTGTGGTTGCTTTGTATTTACTACTCCCTTCAGTTTCATGTCATCAGCAATTTAGCAATTTTTACAGCTGGTTTCTCCAAGTAATTTATAGACATTATCAACAGGGTGGAATAGATACTGCAGATTTGCTGCATAGAGCCCACTGACTTTAAATGAACTACTTTTTCAGGAGCAAGAGTCATTTATGGGGGTGGGGGGGTGATAGCAGGTATTCTTATCTCAGGAGGGCAACATGTGCACTCTGATGACCCCGAAGGTGGTCGGGCCATAAATTTCAGTGCTAGCATTGGGGAGTTTGGGATTGATGCTTCTGAATGTTTCCAGCTGGAATGTTTCCAGCTCCTGATATATAAGCTATTGCAGCTGCATTAGCAGCAGACACTATTGGCAGCATCACCTTGAAGGATGCTTGCAGTGAGATACTAGGTTAATTCCTTCCCCTGGGAGATACTGGTATTTCTTCTGCTGCTCCTTTGGAAGGAGTGCTTAGGGCAAGGATGCTAAATCTCCATGCTCTCTGCAGAATAAGAAAAGGAGAAGAGAATGTAAGAAGAACCATGTTAGCTGAAAAAGTTTTCTCAGTTGGGCAGCATGAGGAGTTAAAAAAGAGGTGGAGGGACATATGTGCAGAACTGTCTGGATTTGTATCCTGTAGCCACAGCTCCTGGAAGCAGAAACTGCCTGGGTTTAGGCTGCTCTTCCACCAGGTGCTGCTGGCCCCTTAGTATGCAGCAGGAACACGCCCTGTCCTCCAGGAAAGTCCAACCCCAAGGGGTTTTTGCATCATTACATGTGAAATCCATGGCATTGCTGATCCCAAGGCTGTGGTGGTGGATGTGAAAGTGGGAGAATGACTCACTCCATTTGGTAATTCAGGCTGAAAGGTGGTGTTTCCCAACTTTTCTTTGACCTTTAAGCAGTGTCCCCCTTCCCTTCTGAAGAAAAGTAAACTGAGAATGCTCCAGCCAGTCTCACTATCACAGTGTCATGTTCAGGACTTTTTTTATGACCACAGGCACTGAGAACTGAGTTAAAACAATAAAGTTAAAGCTGAAGGTGGAAAATACTGAGAAGGGCAAGGTCACTGCCCCAGCTGGCTCACTCTTCTTCAGGGGCGAGGGGCAGGAGGGGCAACCTCTGTTTACAGAGATTTTACCACAAAGATTTATTCAACAAAACACATCTGTTCTTGTGAGGAATATGAAATGCTGACCTTTAGCAATAATTTAATGGATGTTAGAATTTTTTTTAGTGAATAATACATAGGCTTCCCCGAGAAGCCTCAGATTATCTAAGGAAAAAAAACAAACCACCTCTCACCTCGCCTCTGAATGAGAGGGAGATGGATTGTGGGTGCTGCATCTGTTGGTAGGGACCCACTAGGTATCTATTAATGGAGAGCAACCTGCCCTCACTTCCTGGTGAGAAAGTGTTATGAGCATCACAAAAATTTGTTTTAAATGTTGGCAAAATTTGTCTCAGCCCTCCCACTTTTTAAAACAAACAAACAAATTAAAAAAAAGAAAAATCAAACAAACCCAGCCCTTTGAAAGTGGTTTGGAAATTACGTAGTTTTAATTGCTTTTCTCTGCAGTGGCAAAACAGTCCCCTCCCTGCCAAACACACCTGCTATCACTGGTGTTTTCTTTTTGCTTATCTGTGCATAACTGGGCCATGTTTTCATGGTGACATTTCATACCTGGTTTTGATACTCTTTGTTTTGCCGCTTTTGCTTTGCTTTTCAAAAGGGATGTGAAGAATTCAGCATTCCGAGGTACAAATAAGTCTGTTATCATCACAGTATCAAAAGGGTGATTAAGGGAGAATTTCAGGTCCTTTTCCAGTTTTGCCTTTGCCTAAGTAATTCCTTGATCCTAGAGCTGATTCTTGGTGTCTCAGTTGGAAGAGCACTGCTGATGCAAAGAGCATGACTGGCAAAATTGGTCTCTGGAAAAGCATTCTGGCAATTTAATAAATAGCACAGAGTGGATGTTGTTTAAAACTCAGCACACATTCAGTTCCTCATTGCCTTCAAATAGCCATACCTGTGTTGGTTTCTGAAGTTTAGTTCAGGAAATATCGGCACAGTCAGTGGTAGAGGTGAGGGAGGTGTCTGTGAACATATGGAAATGCATTTACATACTGTTGTCAATACTTTTTCTCAGCAGTGGTCTAATTTCTGAGATTTCTCTTCGAAGTGCAGGCTCAATAGCCTGCTATACCAGGGGTGCACTGACTTATTTGCCCTGTATTCATTACTGCATCCTGTTAGTTGTTAATGGGTCACATTGGAGGTGCTGGAATGTCCTGTCTGAAAACCATTAGTGAAGTGCACACATAGTTCTCTGCCCCACACACCTGTTCCTGCCTGAAACCTACCATGCAGCAAGGCTGCCTAGGGACTTATTAGCATATAAAGCCTGCACCTCTGGTAGGATTCTCCCTGCTCCCCCCCTGGCTTTACATGACCTGGGGGAGAATGACTGCAAACAGGACCAGACCTGCCACAGGTCAGAGGAAAGAGGCAATCAAGAAGGCAGAGTTTTCCCAAGGGGGAGATGGACTTGCTGTCTGACAGCTGGGATAATGAAACTGCACAGGAAAAATGTCAGCTTAAATGAGTATGTGCAAAAGCAGGAATGGGCCTGGGCCATTTGCAGTACAGTGTGCTGGTTTTGTCTCACCAAGTGTTAGCTTGTAATGGTGACAAGGGTGACTGCTTGCCAATGTAAATAGTTGGGTAAACAAGTGTACAGGAGAACAACTGTGGATGTCAGGAAGCCACACTAGGTAGAGAATATGAGGAAATGTATAGCTCTAATTTGCTGGGCAGGTGTCTGCAGAGGGGATTTGGGTGTGATGAGGAAATGGAAATGTTTGCCTGGAGGAGAAGAACAGCTGAGTGCTGTGGCAGAGACCCAGGGACAAGAGAGCAGGAGAGATCCTGCCAGAGGGTAGCACTTTTATCCGTGGTTCTCCGTCAGTGGTGGCAAAGGACTTTGAGGAGGGATTTCCCCAGTCTCCTTCTGGGGCTGAGGCACATTGTGGGATCAGAGCAGTGGTCTTCATGTCTGCAAGCAGCTCTGGGGACTGTACACCAGCCCAGCTGGTGTACAAGGGGAGGCCTTTTCTTTCCTTCCTCTACAGACCTGGCCAGACTCCAATGCAAGCTGATGGGGATTGCATGGAGCTGCCTCCTGTTGCCCTTCCCACCACTCACCTACAAGGGTGATGCAGGGTGAAGCATCCTTCTTCCATGGGATTGGTGTGCTTCTCTGCCAGGCTGATTGGAAATCAAAGATGGGCTGAAGGTCAGCAGAAGACTTTGCAGTTCGGTGCTAAATTTGTAGCCACTAGGTCTAAGGGTGCTTTAATTCAGTGAGTCATTGCTTGTTCTTATTAAAGAGTCTGTGGGGACAGCTTTTCTGGCACGAGTGGTTGGGTTGAGGTACAAAGGGGAGCTGTGTGTGCTGTGTAGCCAAAGATCTGGTCCCAAAGGCATTATCCCAGCTAGAGAAGCTTGGAAAGGGTTTTTTCATAAGAGGCAATTGACAGCCTAGGATCAAAGAAGAGAGACAGGAAGGATGGCTCTTGGCTCAGAAGCATCCTGCCCACAGGCTACTGCAAGGAAAGAGCCCATCCTTGCTGGACACCCTCTGGGCAGGAGCCAGGGTGTCTCAGCTGTGGGACATGGGATCACGGGCAGGATGTATGTGCCAGTGGGGCTGGGAGAGATGAGTAGAGATGCATTTCTCTCTCCTCCAATTTCCCCCTGCTAAGGAAGCAAAGTACAGGATTTCAAATCAGAGCATGCTTCTTCACTTGTCTTCCCCCCCAGCCCAGCAGGCAGAAGATTGTAGTTTGCTTTCTAGAGTCGATGCCTGAGTGGGTATAAATAGATGATGTCTGAAGTTAGCTGCTGTTGAAATACTTGGCAATATCTTATTGCAGTTAAAAGGTTTTGAGGATGGATACTATTCTCCAGAGCACAGAAGGAGGAGTGAGATGAGCCATGGGGTTGTGTTATGAGTCTCTTGCTGGTGGTGGTTTAGTGTGCAGCATTGCAGAAGAACCTCGTTGATGTTGAGGTGCAGTTCCACAAGGTCCAGTGCAGGTGTAATTCAAAATGCAGACTTTCTCCAAGTAGCTTATTTTGTTTATTTAATAAATTACAGTAAAATTTCTCTTTTTGGCTCGCAGCTCTAAAGGCCATTGTCTAGTTAGGATTTGGTAGGATATGAAATCTTGTCCATGTTGTGTGTCCGTGTTGTCTGTGTTTTGGTTTTCAGAGGGTAGCCAAAAAAATAATTGAGCAAAGCTCTTGAAAAATTGATGCCGTGTGACTCTAACCTGTACTTAAGGTGACCTACTTCTTGTCTAGAAGTTTGACAGGACACATCATCAAGTGGAGATTTGACATGAATAGTTAGAAACAATTTTAACTTTTATTGCATTCAGAATAAGCAGATGGTTGTATGAGCACTTAGTAAGGCACAATTAGATGAGTAAAAAGTAAGATGCCATGTCAGGCAATCAAAAAGGAGGCATTCATATAGACTTTTTATCCAGTAACATTTTGCATGAAAATTAATTATATGTAAATAAATAATAAGTTTAAATTGGTGCTCACCTAATCTTCATTGGAACTCCAAACTTGTTTGCAACTCTGAATACCTGTATAGATAGATATCAGATAGGTAGCAGGTAGATAGCAAAGTGACTGACCTGGGCAAAGGTTGTGTATCTCTAGGGTGGAGACAATTGAATTGTCATTCAGAAAAATGCCAAGATGTTTCTATCATATCCCAAAGATCACAGATGGTATCTTCAGTAGCATTATCTTTAGTTTTCAATAGGTAGCAGTAGGCTCAGTGTTAATGTTGACATTATTCTAATGATTACAATATGGCCTTTAGGGATGCAGGAATAGGTTCAGGAAGCACCACATCCTGTACTACAAGGCAGACTTGGAGACCTGATCCCATCAATCCAAGTGGGATCTTAAACTAAATTGTCTGTCAGCTGTATTTGCTTTTTTTTTTTTTCTTCAGGGTTGAGTTGATGTCCAAACCAGCAGATATAACAGCAGCATCTTTAAGAAGATGAGCAAGAATGATGGAAAACACAAACTTGTATGGTGCCACAGGGCACAAACTGCTGCATCTTTGTAGGTGGTCCTGAGCATCAGTTTTCGAACAGGCACTCAGATACTTTTTGTTATTCGTTTTGCTTTAGAAAAGTTATAAGATCTCAGGTACATAGAGTAGAGAGCTCTGGAAGTTCCTCAGCAAAGGCAGCTGCAAGAGGATAATAGGAATGAATCTAATTGGAATATTTTTGGCATTTTTCCTCTAAATAATTAACTACGCTGTTTTGCTGAGGCTGAGCCATTTTGCTGAGATGTTTATGTAATACCTCATTTCAGAAGGGTTTTATTAGGCTCTGAATTTTAAGAGGGACCTCCGCCCCCCCAATCATCTAGCATAGTATTAGTTGTGAGAAGGTGGCAAGAAGGTAGGATGAGGAAGGGAAGGAAAAAGAGAGACATAGAATCATAGAATGTTAGGGAGTGGACTAGAAATCATGTAGTTCAACCCCCTGACAAAGCAGGATGACTTAGGGCAGGACACAAAAAAATGCATCCAGGTGGGTTTTGAAAGGCTCCAGAGAAGGAGACTCCACAACCTCTCTGAGCAGCCTATGACAGTGCTCCATCACCCTTGCAGTAAAGAAGTTTCTCCTCATGTTGAGGTGGAACTTACTATGTTCTGGCTTAAACCCATTATTCCTTGTCCTATTACTGGGCATCATGTAAAAGAGATTGGCCTCATCCTCTGGACACACACCCCTCAAATATTTATAGACATTAATAAGATCCCCTTTCAGCCTTCTTTCCTCAAGGCTAAATAGCCCCAGTTCTTTCAGTCTTTCTTCATAGGAGAGATGTTCAAGTCCCTTGATCATCCTTGTAACTCTCTTCTGGACTCTTTCCAGTAGATCCCTGTGTCTCTTGAACTGGGGATACAGTATTCCAGGATAGAGTAGAGGAATTTGGAGTTCCAAGAGAACCTCCTTAGATCTGCTGAACACATTTTCTTGGCCACAGGGACAAATTGTTGATTCATGGAGAATTTACTGTCCAGTAGGACTCTAAAGTCTTTCTCCATGGAGCTGCTTTCCAGCAGGATGTCTCCTAATCTGTACCAGTGGATGGTGTTATTCCTTCCGAGGTGCAGGAGTCTATGCATGTTCTTACTGAACTTCATGAGGTTGACTTTTTTTGCCCATCTCTCCAGCCTGTCCAGATCTCTAACCCAATCCATGCTGACCATGGAGCCTTCTTCTAGTTATGCTCCCTTACTTCTAGTGCCTGGCATTCCTGAGGGCTGGTCTTTGGAGTAAAGATCGAGGCAAGGAAGGCATTCAGCAACTCTGCCATATCCGCATCTTCTGTTATCATATCTCTCATTTCATTTATCAGTGGAGCCACTTTTTCCCTTCTCTTCTTTTTCTCATTGGTGTATTTGAAGAAACTCTTCTGTTCTTTCACCTCCTTAGCCAGACTATGTTCCAAGAGTCCCTCGTCCTTTCTTGTCAAATCTCTACATACTCTTGCTACATTTCCATAATCCTACCAATTAACTCCATCTGAGTTTTTTCATGAGCTCCCTGCCAATCCATGCAGGTCTCCTTCCTCTACTTGGTTTTGGGTTTTTGGGGTTTTTTTTTTTTGTTTGTTTGTTTGGTTTTTTTGGGTTTGTTTTTGTTTTTTGTTTTGTTTTGGTGTGTTTTTTTGTTTGGTTTTTTGTTTTGTTTTGTTTCAAGGGGATACATTTGTCTTGAGCTCAGAGGAGGCAATGTTTGAATACTGACCAGCTCACTTGGGCCCCCTACCTTCTAGAACTCTAGCCCATGGAACACATGGAACACATCTGAGTAGTTCTTTGAAGAGGACAAAGTTAGCCCTCTTAAAATGCAGGGTAGAGATTTTACTTCTTCCTGCTTCTTTTCCTAACAATGCTAAACTCTAACATGTTATGGTCACTACATCCAACGCTACCCCCCAAATCTGTTGTGTCCCATGGCACTGCCTTTAAAACTCTGTTTGACATCCACAGTGAGATCCCAAAAAGGTAAACTAATTTTAATTCTCAGCTCAAAGAGGTTTTTTTTCCTGGGGAAAAAAAAATCTATAATAAGCAGTTGCTTCTTCTTAGAGTGCTGCCTTGACAGGTAGCATTGATGTCTCCATATTCAGAGATTTGACAGGAAAATGTCTTTTACCACATTGGCAGGAGACATCTCTTGGGTAGAAAGAGCTGATGTTAATATCTAAGGAAGATCCTTCTTTTGTGGCTTTATTGTACCAAACGCAGTGCTCAGTGAAACCTTGCTAGGCTGGAGGAGGTTTTAGACAAAATATGTTGTCAGATTACTCCAGCAGCTAAAATAGGTAGGAAAATAACAGCTCTGTGGGAAATCTAGTGATTGAAATGTATTGAAGATGTGTTCAGACGACTAGTCTGAAGATGTAGCATGCATGCTTATAAGGTAAAACATCAGAGGTAAAACCTCCAGGGGAAAAAACAGGTCTGCAGTCTGTCCCCCCTGGAGAGCTTGTGGCTGAAAGACAGTGATGAAGAACACTGGGTCTGAAAGATGGGCATATGCAAGGACCTGGATTGAGTTGTTGGGTGAGTGTTGGTGGGCAGTAGAACCCCCAAGAACCAGGATAATGTAGGTGAGCAATGTACCATTATCCTGGTTCTTGGGGTCTTGGGCAAAAATTGTGTTAGAAACCATGAGGGAAGTGTTACTCAGCATGCAGGAGTGTGATGCCTTCTAGGAAGAGCCTGGAGCTGAGCATCATTTGACAAGGCACAAGTTTTATGTTTCTAAGTCTTTGGCTAGCAGTGTGCAACTCCCAACTACAAATGGTGAATGTCTTTCAAAAGGTCTTTTACTAATAGTTACTAGTGTGAAATTTTTAGCCCAACATATTTAATAAACTTGGAAATGAGACTCAAGGAATAAATTTCCTTTTGACCTCTGGAGAGTCTCACTAGTATGTTTATTGAGTCTGAAGACCCAGGTCTTCAGTGACCCAGTGAAATTATGGTTTGAAATTATGGTTTTTATCTCCTTCCCCAAGCCTCTGTTTTCAGCAGAGCAGCATTGCCTTTCTCACTGGGGACAACAAAGACATGAGCAAGTGCTTGGAACAGATGGTACTGCAAAGGTAACTGCACTGTTATTCCTCAGAGCTGGAAGTCTGCTTGTAATTTTAGGACTAGCAAAAGAGATTTGGGAAGAAATGCTATATAGCTTGTTAATAAATTACACCTACATGGCAAAAATATTTAAAAAACCCAATATTTATCCATTTAAATAAATGTTCTCTAATACAAAACAGAGGGCAAACAGAGGTGGCTGAAACACTGTTCATACCCTGGGCTGCTATGTTCGTCAATATTGGCTTTCCAAATTCCTATTTTTAGTGGAAATAGCCAAGACAGGGACATATAGATCTGGAAGCTGACATGGTTTCAGAGCCCATTGAGCTTCTGGCAGCCACCTCAACTCTTTTGGTCAGGTGCTTTCAGGCCTATTTATTTCCCTAGTGAGTTAGTTCTCAGTCCTCTAGAGTCCCTGCACCTCCTTCAGTTTAGGGCAGATGCTCTGTGACCTCAGGCAGTCATCAATAAGTCATGGGCTTTATATCAACTGGAAATCTCATGGCAGTTTAAATTGTGCTGGATGCACAATGGGAGGATGGGAAGATTATTAACATTTGGTCTGGGGTGTCCTTACCTCAGGCAGAAAGCCAGACTCTGTCTGCCTCCCTTCTTTGTGTAAAGCCAGGGATGTCAGGACTAGCAATGGGAGCCTTACTGAAATGATTTGAGATCCTTAGCCAGAAGGATCCACATTTTACTGTCTATATCTTTGTCATCTTGATCTTTCACCGCTATTTGTGTTTAGTACTAAACCAGCATTGCATGTGTTGTGGCTAATAATTTATATAAAAATGGAGTTTTTAGTTTAACATCTGGATCCTGAGCAACACCAGCCAACAAGAATTTTGAAGCTAATGGTGCCTTTCCTTCCAGTCTTCAGTCAGTGTTGTCCTTCTTTCTATCTTCTCCCATGAACAGGAAGAACTTCTAATCTCTGTTCTTGATACTAACATTTTCCATCTCTTAGTCCAGGAATCTATCATACATTCATAAGAATAGCTCTGGGAATTATTTCAGGAGTCCACTCCCTTTTGCCCAATAGGATATCTTTGCCATTTTTGGCAGAGTTTGCTTATTCAGTTTGTAAAAGTCTTTTGTTGGAAATTCCGCAGGCTCCCTCATCAAACCTCAGCATTATCTGTGCTGTTGGAAAAAAGTCTTCCCTAATGCCTAAATTAGATCTTCCTTGCTGCAGTTTGAGTCTGTAAGTTCCTGTTCTGTGCACTGTCGTGAAGAACAAATCAGTTCATTTCTGTTTGCAGTAACCTTTGATGTGTTTGCTGACCTCAGAGCAAATCTGATCACTCTTCTTTCACAGGTCCAGACCTTTGATTATTCTTGTCCTTGACAAAATATTTCCTACAGTTATTCAAATTTTTTGTTCTAGGTGCAGAAGGCACAGGTTTGAGTTTTTTTGGTAAAACTAGTTTGTTAGAAACGTAAGTTCAACTAAGGAGCATGTTTGATTGACTGAAGTGGCTCGTGAGTCTTGAAAACAGTCTTTTGTAGACTTGATACCATCAGTCAAGTTGCCATTCTATTAATTTTATGTTCTCATTTCACAGTCTTGCTGTCCTAAGAAATCGAGTTCTTATTTTTGAAGGTCGAGGCTTCTAGGAGTTTTGATGATTACTTGTTTCCTTTTGAGATAAAAGCTCTGTTTTCTTTCCAGTTTCAGATGACAGCAGGTGATCAGCAAGGGCATAGCAGAATACATGCCTAGAAATTGTGGTTACAGGGGAAATAAAGTTGAAATATAAAAAAAAAATAAAAAAAAATCACACAATCTGGTAAACTCTTGTTCAATGTCAGTGGCAACTGGGCATTATCTGACCTATCCTCCTTGGGATTTGCTTGCATGGCTGCTTTGCTTCCCAACCTTTTTGCACAGTAATTTTCAACCTCTTTAAAAAACCTCTGAAGAAAGCAACCTCATTGGCATTCAACTAAACTGTGCATCCATGGTGCCATTAGAAAGCTTTTAGAAAGAGAGAAAAAGAGATAAACCCACCCTTTCTTTTGCCCCCAAAGTCCCTTCCTTTTCTAAAGTAAATAAATGCTGTTTGTATTCTGTAGCTCAGCTCTAAGTCCCTTTGGTGGAGAAGCACTTATCTTCATCCTCAGAGTTTCATAAGAAAAAAAACCACAACAAAACTTTTGTGATATTTTGAGTGGGATCCATTTGTTGGGGATAATTGCTGTTATTTAAGTTCTTCAGTGTTCAAAGCAGACAAGATCAGGTCACATTTATTGTTGGCTATTTATTAAATGAGGTAATAAGATATTTTGTAGGATAGGATTTTTTCAAAAGCAAATGTAGCCACAATAGAAATAATTATTTTTTTTCTCTCTATTGTTCTATTGTTTTGCTTTGCTGAAGTGGATAATGTTTTAACAATAAACATACATTTTAAAATAATACCAAGTGAAAAACACTAATATGCTACACTTAAGTCAGATTATGCAGGTTGAAAATGACTCCCTGTCATTTTGGAAAGCTTCTTTTCTAAGTCCTACAATAAAATAATTCACAAGGTCACAGAACACTTGCAAATACTCACAGGATACCCTTCATATAGAATGACAGGTGAAGAAGGAGTCAGAAATAATTACAGTCTTTACTTTGCCTTTGGTGAGCTTGAGATTGGGACATGGTAACTAGCTGGCAAATGAAATCTGAGCTAAAAATATTTGTATAAACTACTCATTAGTAGAAACTACTACATGGGCATGAGTAGCAACTGGGAACATTTATAGCCTCTCTGAAGATCATTTGAGACCTGTAAGGTTAAATCATTTAGGGTAAATAGTGCGGAGTTAGCAATTTCACAAGATTTTGGTTTTGCTGCTCGGAAAGGCAAATGCTTAAATGTCTTTAATATGCAAATGAACAATCTTGACTTATTTACTGAACGAAGTTTGAAAGAGTGAGAAGGCTTGCTGAGCCTCTAGAAGTCTTGTAAATCTCCTGTAATAGGGGGCTTGCCAAGACACCAATAAAAAAGACTGTGACATACCCAGGTGCATTTATAGAGTGCTTTTGTAAGGACTGAGTTCTCGCTTGACAGAAATGAGGGGAAATTTACTTGGGCAGAGCAGACACGGTCGTTTTATTGTTCTCTCTGCCAAGATAGAACTGATGTCAGAGGCAACAGCTGAGGAAGCTTAGGGCTGTTCAAAAACTGGTTGCATTCTCCTAGTTTACCTGCCTAATTTAGCTACAGCCAGTGTATTGTGGCTGCACCAAAATACGAAGTGGGGACTCCCAGACATGTGCAGGTTCCTACCCCATCCTCAGTAGTACAGGTGAATTTTAGGACTGAGGGATGTACCTTGCTAAATACCAGGGACTTGATTCCTGTCAATCCTCACATCCAAGGAGGTGGGCTCTTGTAGCAATGCTGAAAAATGGGTGCTGCCACATAGCAGTCAACATTTATTTGCAAAATGTAAAAAAAAAATGTTTAGTATGGTTTTCTTACTCTGAATTCTGCCCCTGGAGTATAAAAGTGTAGAGACACTGTCAACCAGGTGCCTTGAATTGCCAGTGAGTGGGTGTGAGTCCACCTGTGCCTGATTAGGACAGGCCCCTATTGGGCATGATCAAGACCAGGGGGCCAATAAAGGTGGGACACACACCCACAGAGGGAACCTCAGTTCATTCTGGTGCGAGGCATGGAGAGGTCAGCAGCTCGTCGAGCCTCTGGAGCAAGAAAGGCTCTTCCTGCTACACTTCTACCCTGGAAGCGCTGTGTGGTGGCTGGAGTCCTGGAAGAGACCAGCAGCTCGTTGAGCTTCAGGAGCAAGAATGGCTCCTCCCGCTACATAAAAGCGCAATGAAAACCTACTGATGGTTTTCAGTAGGTCAGTAATAGATGTGTAACAGGGTGTTTCCTGAACTGTTAAGGTCTGGGGGTTTTTTTGGGAGTAAACAGTTGTCCTAGATAAACTTCAAAGTTTTGCTTAATCTGGATGAAATTAATCTGCAGATTTGAGATGGAATTAATTATATTTTCATGTGGAGTTTTCATGCATCAACAGCTTTGGTATTCTTCTGTTTTATTTTTTGCTTGTTTGGAAATTAAAGCTGCTGGACCTGCAACTCACTTGTAAATATGTGATTTCAAAGAATACCATAAATTTCTTTGTCTGTTGGTATCACAGATTTGAAGAACGATTGAATGTTAAGTTTTATTAACTGTAGCCCTAACAACTTCAAAGATACTGGTAGTGCTGGAAGCTCCTCTGACAGCTTTTATTCATAATGGCCTGAATGTGTCCAAGACAGTGTGATCTGTAGCTTTTAATCAGCTAATGGATTGAACCTCACAGTGAAACTTGGCTGTATTCATGTGGGTTAGAACAGAAAGGATTTTGCAATTTTACAGTTTTCAGACCGGGGCAAGTTTCTGAGGGTAGCAGCTGCATCATTTCTGGCTGCCAACAAATGACAATGCAGAATATAGGGAATAAAAGGATGCATTTAGCACAGCTTCACCAAAACCTTTGGCCTTGTCCTGGTTTAGGATTTGGGATCTTTTTATGTTTCGGTCCAGAGAAGAAGGAAGTTACCACAATTCAGGGATGGATTTCCACTGTAAAGCTTTTTATAATTTGTCCTTTTCTCTGGGATTACAAATTCAAATAGGTAAAAAAGGCCATGTAGAAAACTAGGCAATGGTTGGGGTTGTCACAGTTTTTCCTGATAGTTGCTTGCAGTGCTGTGTAGGATGTGATGTTGGGATGGTCCAGTGGGTCCCCAAGGCCAGGAATGGCATCTTAGGGTTCAAATGCAAAAACAGTAAGTAATTTACCCACCTCAGGAGGGTAACTTAGGTGGTGCCCTGAGCAAAGGTGATGCTGTCTGCAGCCATGCTTACACTGGTGTAAGTTGAAGTTGGCTTGCCTGCAATTCCAAATTCTGTGCCTGTGGGGTAAAACAGATTCTCCTCCCTTTAAATAGTCTCAGATTTCTTAAATGTTAAGTGTGATATTCATACCTGCCATTGCACAATGAAGGCACTACATTCGTGGGGTTTTGGGGAAAAAAAAAAGAAAATGAAGTGAGACAGAGAAAGGTTCGTAATTTTTTTTTCCCTTTTTTTTTTTTTTTAACGAGAGGTGGCTGGGGGGGGTGGGGGGGTGTTCTGGTTTTTTGTTTTGTTTTATTAATAAGAGTATTACCAGTTGCTGCAGAGTGGGGTGCTGAGCTGGCTGTTACAAGCACAGGCACATGGAGCTATCAGGCACCCAGACATCCCATTTATCCCGTTGAAGTCCCAGGGAGCAGTGTGGTACTGGTGGTGGGGCTGAGAGTATCCCGACCCCACTGCAGCTCTGTGCAGCAGCTTTTTGAGGGGTTGTCGTGCTCTCCACCCATCCCCATGTGCAGTATCTGGGAGGGCTGTGGCTGAGGAATAGAAAGAGGAGTGGGTTCCAGTGGCCTCCCCGACACCCTGGGAAGCCGTGGCAGCATGGGGTGGCCTCTGGGGTGAAATTCACAGTGGTGGGTGCCTTGGGGACAGGGCTGACCCCCTGCTGCCCCCAGCCCTGCCCCATGCACCTCTTCACTGTGGCAGGGCAATGCAAGAGAAGGTGTCAGTGGTGTGGAGCCTCGGTGGTATGGAGCCTCCTGCTCCCCATCCCGCTGGTGCAGGTACTTTGAGTGGGTGTTTAAAGGGATTGTTTTACATGCTGATAACTACACAAGCTGGAACATGATTCAACCCTTAATTAAAATAACGTAGTTAGGAGCTGTCTGGATGGGAGCAGCGCTGTTTTCCCACGTGCAAAGGGCTCCTACTTCATTCAGTGTGCAGGGAGACTGCCCAAAAAGATGGATTTGAAGCTGTCCTGGAGAAACTCTTCTTTGTAGAGCATCATCTGTGAGCAAAGGTGGCCTGTGCTTGAGGGCTGGCCCTGCTGGCAGCATGACTGTGCTGAGCCTCATGTCTTATATAGGACATCGTTGTTTGATGGTGTAGGGTTTGCTGGGGTTTTTTGTTTGTTTGTTTTTCGGCTTGGTTTTGGTTTTTTCTTTTTAGATTTTTTTTCCTCAATGATAAGTGGAGCAGGAAAAAGAGGAGAAGTAAGTCCACACAGGAGACAAGAGTGGTTCACAGCTCATCTTTGTTATTTCTGTGACTTAGCATTTGCCTTGCCTATGAAATATGTCTTGTTAGGTTTGCCACACGCAGACATGAAATCACTGTATCAAAGAAATTCAGATCAAAACGGGAAGCGAAAGAAACTGGTGGGTGGCAAGGAGGAGGTGGCATTTCATAGGCTTGCAAATGTGAGATGCATGACCAGTGAGGGCATCAGCGTCGCACCCAAAATCTGCAGCAGATCAGACATGAGCCCTCTCTGTCTCCTGCAAAACTTGTCTGTAGAGGTGTTTGATGAAGCGGCTCTCTGATTTTGAATGAGAGCGAGCAAGAATTTATTTTGTGGAGAAATTTAAAACTAGTCTGCTTTCATGTTCTCTTGAGTGGAATGGGTACATCACTAATTTTGGTGAGCTTTCATGAGAGTAAGCCTTTGGTCTGTTGCTGGTGGTGTAGTTAGTGACCATTATGGATCTCAGACTTGATATGGCACAGGATGGGGGCACTTGTTAATATCCTTTCTGCTGGAAGAACTCATATTGCTGGGCTGGCTAGCCACCATTTTGGTGGTAAGCCATATGAAGAAAAAGCTTTGAATAAGTTTTAATTTTTGGCTCTTATCAGAAAACTGTACACCAGGAGCTCTGTGGAGTTTGATGTTGGCAGAGGCAGGGTGGCTGTGAGCTTGGGGGATCTCTGGTGATGGAGAGGTCTTGGAGGAGCAGTGCCCACGTTGTGTCTGTGGAAGCCTCTGTGCCCCTTCAACAAGGGCATGCCCATGCTAGGACCCTATGTTGCTATGGGCTGAACCCAAGCTGTACCTTAGCCTGTGGGATAGAAGGCAGCAGGTTTGGGTAGAAAAGCCTCCTAAAATCCCACATTTTGCAGCTGCTGTAGCTGTTGTAGCGTGAACGCCTGGCTGGGTGCACAGCTGCTCCCCACATTGGGGCTCCAACTCCTTGGGTGTAGTTAGGAGCTTTGCAAACCTTCCCTTGCTGAATCCTCCCCAGCTCTGTGCACTTTTCTGGTGAGGAAGTAAATCTCCTGGTGAGCCAGGGAGCAGCCTTGTAGCTGAGCCAAGTGGGGCGGAGGGCTTCCAGAAAGCTGCATGGGTGCAGGCTGAGCCTAGCAGCTGCACTCCTGGCCCTTTGACAGTGTGGGGAAAAAATTCTGCCCATCTGCTAGATGGAGCAGGTATCCTGTGAGGTCCATGGGGGCTGGTGCTCCCCAGGGGTACCTGTGCATCCTGCCTGTCTCCCATCTTTGTGCTGCAGGCAGGTGGACAGGGAACCCTCGTCCCTCAGCTGTGGCCAGCCCCCTCTCCTGATATGTGCTGTGAGAGATGCTCATACCTGTGAGAAATCACACTGGCAGTCAGGGTGCCTTGGCTGGTTTGGGGGTGTGTGTCCCAGTGAGTGTACTGAAGGGGTTGTTCTTTTGGGAGATGTTTCTGCAAGTGGAAATTTCAGCAGGCTCTCCCATGGCTGGTTGCTGTTGGCTCCAGCAGTCCCCTGGCAGTTGTCTTTGAGGGGTGGTGTACTGGGGAGGTGATATGAGATCCCATTGCCATGGGAAATTAGCTGGGCTGGGATTTGTGCCAGGGCTGTAGGCAGGCCAGACTCTTCCTCTCTGCTCCTGAAACTAACTTAACACCAGGTGCTTTCCCTCATCAAGATAAATGAGATGGAAAGGTAGTTTTCCTAGCTCTGCTTTTTTTTTTTTTTCTTTTTCTTTTTTCTTTTTGCATATAGGGACCTCACTATTATCCTTGAGCAGCTGTGGGTATGTGGTTATGTGCATGTGTTTTGCAGACCATCTGCTGGAACAGCTGGTTTCATGGGGACTAGGACCAGTTTTTAGCAGGCTTTTCTGATCTGAGGTTCAGGTCCTGAACTGATATAGTAACCCCCCAGCATTTATAGTGGGAAGCTGGTACATCAGATATCTGAGTCAAAACAGAGCTGTGTGTCAGAGGGGATGCTGAGGAAGCCTCTGGGGAGTCAGAGAGGAGCACCATAAATGAGCTGAGTCAGATAGCAGGTCTCTTTGAATAAGTGTTGTGCTTCAGGAGATGGTTGTGGGCTCATCCAGGACTTCCTGCATGATCTTCAGTGCAAATGCCAAGATTTGCCCCATTGAAGTTCAGGCATTTAACCACAGCTTGGGAAGGAAGAAGCAAATTTTCTATCACTGGCTCTGTGACGAGTGAGTTTCGAGCCCAGCTCTGGAGATGGCCATCTCTCTCCTGGGGTTTCAAGGGGACCATGTGGGAAACCACCCTGCTTTTCCAGCCCCATTGTCCTTCTTAGGCCATGGGGAGAGTCTTCCTCAAAAGGTGTTCCTGGGGGAGCCGGGGCTGTGCTGGAGTTGGTGCCTTGGGGCTTTGCCAGCAGGTGGAAGTGGGACTGTGATGGATGTAATTTTTTGTTTGCCAGATCTTCCCAGGGGGCTGGGAGGGAGACAGAATCCTAAGCCTGATGAAGGAAGGAAGGAGCAGTTATTGGAACTGCAGTTAATCTTTCTTTAATTAGAAGACATGGTAAATTAAAAGGCCCAGGAGTGATCCCACAGATGTCATCTTACTGAGAAATAATAACTGGTAGGAGAATCTAATATTTTGCTAAGCTTCCTATCTGTATTTGATAGCTTTGTTATGGTTTGATGTACTTTGTTTAAACAGAGAAACTTGACCCAAATAGAGAGCTGAAACTTTGTGCTCTGTCTTCTTCAGGAATGGTATTGCACAGGTTTACAATGATAGCAACAGCAATAATAATAAACATAACCATCATCTATTGTCCACAGTACTGGAGAAAACAGCAGCTAGCTTTATAAACCTTTGGAGAACAAATCTCTTATTGATGGCGACTGTGGGCTTAAACTTTTCATGGCAGTACCTGTGTGTGAATTTACGGGAGTGTAAATCAGTTGGAAGCAGGATGTTTTCACAGGGCAGGCAGCCCCTCAGTTTGAACACAAAGCAGTGGAGATGCCCTGGCTCAGCTCCGCAGCAAGCAGGAAAATCTACTGTCTCCTTTTCTAAGTACCACAAGATTTTTTTTTCTTATTTTATTCTGGAGTGTTTTAGAAAATTCTTCTCCTGCATTTGGAGTGGAGGCTGTCTGCTAAACCCAGAATTTTGTCAACCCCCCTGGCTGACCTGCCAGGGTGACCTGCTGCTGCAGTCCCCATGTGAGTGTCCCTCCATAACCCTTGCTGTGAGACCCTGGCATGGCTGTGGTGTTATCCAAGTGCAGCATGGGGCACCATCCCACGTACAGGTGAGCATCACATCCTGGCATGAGGACCTGCCTTTCATATATAAAATTTAGGCCTCTTTTTTTATTTTTTTTTTTTTTTTTTCTTATGGCAAAGGATATGTTCTTTCCTTACAGCTAGTAGGAAATACCAGGTCTTGCTTTTATGGGACATCAGTATTGGCAAGGAATAAATCCTTTTTCTCACACAAAAGGAAAGTCTCTTTGACTATCTCTACAGAAAACAGGAGAAGCAATTCTATTTCTGCTGAGGGAAGGGCATTAGGGTGGGGAAGATGATGTTCATGCCTGAGGATTGCTCAGGGTGCTGGGCGCGTTACAGCTGGTGACTCCTTCAGCCTGAGTATTCTGCAGAAACTAAAGTTTGTTGTACGTGAGAAGGAAGCTGTGGATTTTCATGGGCTTTTGTATTTGACTTGAAAGCACTTTCTGTTACGGTCTGAACTCAAGCAATGCCATTTAAACAAATAAAGATAATAATGACAATTTTATTGATGTAGACATAGTTACAAGGAAATAAAAGACTGTTCTTTGCAAACCAACCGTCCAATGCAGCAACACAGTCAACCCAGTGCTTTTCTGACTTAAACCAATTTTATACTTATGTTTACATCAACTGTGATGGAATTATTCCCATTTTACATTGATAAGTGAGAGGAAAATCAATTGCAGCATATCGACCTCAAAACTCACTAATTACTTGCTGTGCTGAGCTGGGTGCAGCACAGAGCTGCTCTCTGGGTCCTGCAGAGCTCTCTTCCTTCCCCCTGCTCTCCACAGTGACCGGGGATGCCTGTGGTTTAACTGCTCAGCAAAGCTTTCCTGCCTCTGCAGATAAGACTTTTTGAAAGATCTTGACTCTGAAGCCCTTCTCTTGGCTGTTGGCACCGTGGCAGAGGAAGGGCAGGCTCTGATTTCACAGGCGTTGGCATGGCCAGGTCCCACATCCCAGGGAAAAGGAAAGCCTGGGAGATGCTACCAGCATCTTCTATTTGTTGTGCAGACCCAGCTGGAGATGCTGGAAAACTCAGCTCCCAAGAAGAGAATCCCAGCAGATCCTGAAGCCCTGACTGGAGGTTGGCAGGTGGGGCTGGGCTGGTCCCTTGATCCCTGCAAAGTGGGACTGGAAAATTGGGAAGTTGCCAGGGCCTCACTGACTTCAGAAACACCACCCCATCATGCAGCTTCAGACAGCGTACATAGGTCCCTCACTTTCTCCCCACTCACACCTTATTATTTATTTATTCATTTATTTTCCCCAGAGAAACAGAGAATATCTGATAGTTTTGGGGTTGGTTTTTAAAGCTATTCAAGTGTGAATCAAAACCTGAGGTCATACCCAGTGTTATGTAAATACTTAACCCTTCTCTTGATTTTGTGTATGGTGTATCTTCAGTTCACAGAAGGCTGCTTTTTCTCTCTAAACTTAGGGCTTATGGTATAGCTCAGATGTAGGATTAGATACAAGTAAAAAAGAGATCAAAACATCAATTCAAGAAAGCTCTTGCATTTCATCCTGTGCATTCTCTTAACAACAACAACAACACTTGTAGTGTGACTGTGGTCGGTGTTTACCATCTGAAATGTAGGTGCATTCTTTTTTGGTTGGCAATTTTATGTGTCCAATATTGCCCAATTTTATGTGTATGTAGTGGAAGGGGGAGAGAGAAGTGCTGGCTGAAGAGCAAACATTACAGATGCTCTCTTATATCATTGGGACCTTTACATCCGTGTGCTTGTACTGACTTGAGTACACCTGCCTGTCACCCTCATGGCTGGGTGGCTCTGAAAGCAGCACTGGGAGTCAGTGTTAGTCTCAGAAAGCTCTCTGCTAGGAGTCAGGAGATGATTTTGGGGTTCTTTGCTGGGTGGTGAGCGTCATGCAACTTGCTGAGGTTGGTTGTCAGTTCCACTTTCTGTGCTTGCAGAAACAGTTTGCTTTTTGCTTTTGCACTGCAAAAAGGCATGGAGAAAACATCATTCCAGCAAATGAATGGCAGCATTTTTATATTTTTTTAAAGCCTTCAAGAAAAACTGTTATCAGTAATCGTACAGCTTCTAGAACAAGAGCTGCATTCACCTTGTCTTTCTAGCAGACTGCTCTAGTATCTGGAAGGTATGTCTTCCCTTTTCATTTTAAAAGCAAGGAAGTCCTTCTTTTGTGTGGCAGTTGAGAAAGAAAACCACAAAAGTTTCCTTTTCTTTCAATGCACTCTGCCTAAAACTCACTTTCAGGAAATACTTGTTCCTGCCTGAGAAAGGAGAGAGAGTGCTGGGAACTGCAGTTCATAAGCGTGGCACAGAATGAATGATGCTAGAACGTTTTGCATGCTGTTCTAATTCAACCAGTCAGTAGTCCTAAAATGAAGGCAATCAGGAGGCTAGATACTGTCAAGTAGATGATAATAGTAATCACAAGAAGATAGGCAAATAACCCAGTTTTTTCTAAAATAGCTCATTAAAACATTTTCAGTCCTGCTGCTTTTAACAATGCCAGCCTCCAACTTCCTACTTCTTGTGTCACTGGTGCTGCTTTGTCCTATCAATTTAAAATGTTGCATAGTTAAAAAAATTAACATAGCTTCTTCTCTCATGCTCTTCTTTAAGAGTAGAAGGCAGGTTTTCTACTGAGTGAAACATTTTTAGGTTTTCACATGCTCTGGGTGTCTAGCTGCTGGCCTGGCTCTCACCAGCAGCACTGAAGAGAAGAATTAACAGGTAAATTAATCTATTTTCTCTAGTGGGCAAAGGCTATTTATCTAACTTTTGACTAGAGCAATGATTCTTCATCAATTTTCAAGTCTCTCAGCATTTTACATTCATTGAAAACTCCAGTGTTAAATGACATAAACCCGACATCTCCTTTTTCCAGTCAACCATGCAATTCCATTGATTGTTTGTATAAGTTTTGTGCAAATGTCAACATTTGTGAATTGATGGCTCTTGGCTTGTCCATGACTGACGATGATTGATGTGTTTTGGCACGCTGTATTTGTTCATAATTCATGAACTTGCCTTTGTGCCTGGGTTCATATGTGGCCAGAGTTTACAGCTGTGTAAATCAAGGCTGTTCTTGAGCAGTCGCCATCTCTGCTGATTTGGGACTCTTTCTCTTAAAGGCGAGTTAGGATTGTCTTGTCTCATTTTCAGATGGGATGTTTGCATTGCTGTGGGGCAGGGAAAAGGTGCTCGTGGTGGAAACACGGTTTGTGATGGCTAATCTGCTTGCATTTGAATTTGTACCCAACCCAGCTGGCAAAGCAGCTGAAGGTAGTGTCAGACATGGATGTTAACAGAATGCCGCCAGCCTATGCTTCCTGACAGACACATCTGTGGCATGTTTTAAACATAACCTATACACAAGGAAGCTCAGCAGTGAAAGAAGTAAATGTTTCAACATTGCAGAACCCATTTCTGCTCTCATCCTCATTGCAAGAGCTATGCTGATGGTAAGCTCTGATTTTAGCCCAGCTTTCTTGCTTTTGACACAGCTAGTGACCTTCAAAGTGCCCTAATCCACAGAGTACAGTCTCTGGACAATATTCTAGCCAAATTACTCATCACAGCAGTACGGTCCCCGAAAGGCTTTAAATGATGCATTAAGCAATGCAGTAGCATCTGCCACATGTGGTTCCTCCTCTCGGGGATTTTTGCACATGGGCTGCCCTTTGTTTTGCTTTATACTTTAGGACATGTGCAAGTGAACGAGAGAGAAGTCCACATTGGTTGTGTTTGCATGGAAGGTGGTAAGGAGGTGTACCTGGTATTAGAGTTTTAGCGCTGACCCAGCAAAGCCTTTAAGCTCGTGAGAGAATAATGTGGGAGGGTTCAAGGAGGTGCCATAAGCATCTTCCTGGATGGTGTCCCAATTACTCAGCACCATTTGGGTCTGAGCAGGAGCAGAGCTGAGGACATCTGTGGGTGCTGAAAGCAGTAGAGGTGAAGCAGCGTCTCTAATTGCAGCCTCTAGCAAGTAGTAAACATGTTGAACAGTCAGTGTATATTTGGAACAAGGGCTCTACAGGTGCTGTGGGCAGTCCCTCTGTTGGGCTGCTTGTTGGATGGCACCAGGGCTGGAAAAAGCTGCAGAGGAAGGGAGCACAACCCTGGTGCCCCCAGCCACGCACCATGGTTCCACAGCGCTGCAGCCCGCGTTCTGTGGCTGCTGTGTGGCAGAGCTGGGAAAGGGACATAAACCCCTGAAACCATCCCT
This sequence comes from Calypte anna, assembly GCF_003957555.1. Taxonomy (NCBI): domain Eukaryota; kingdom Metazoa; phylum Chordata; class Aves; order Apodiformes; family Trochilidae; genus Calypte; species Calypte anna. The sequence goes on along the minus strand of NC_044244.1, from coordinate 54,862,524 downwards.
TCTGGGACAAACTTTTGCTCTGTCGGCGTGCAGGAGGGTTGGCTGTGATAGTGAGGGTGTGCATTACCCTCTGGGTTGACCATTGAGATGCTGGGGTGAGCACTCCCTGTTCCATTGTGAGGACTGAAATAGTATCTTTGCAGAGGGTGTGAGGGGCTGCCCAGTGCCCAGGGGGATGCAAACACTTGTGTTGTGCTGCTCAGTGTAAAAGCTACATGTATGTGCATACAACTCCTTGTGAATGCATAGTCCTGTGTGAGAACACCTCTTTAAGCACTGGTGTCCTTTATCAGCGAGGAGGTTAATAGCACTGAAGGTGCTTGGCCTGAAAGAGGAGCAAGGTGCAGTCTTCTCTACCTTGGTAAATTCATGCAAAGATTTCTTCAGACTTTAAGTTATCTGCTTAGTGACAAAGGTATATTTGCAAAGAGGACGGTTCGCCATAGCAAATTCATGCTTAGAGTGTAGGTGGGTTTTACTTGAACCATAAGCTTTTGGGATGCTGGGATAAATTGCTGTGGTTTTGACTTCTATCAGGGGAATAACACAGAAAACAGCCCATCAAACCCAACCAAGCTTAGGCGCTACTATGACTATTGCTAATTTTATTAGAATATTATCCAAAAGGTCCTGTTGCATTATGGTAGGCACATTTTTTACATTGAGGAAGGCTATCTCCTTTCCTTGCAAGCCTGGTATCTTGTGGGGACATGGAGGTTGGGAGTAGATTTGAGGATCACACAAATGTTTTGTCCAGGGCCCTTTGAGAAGTTTGTAGAAGAGAACCCCTGTCTTTCCTATTTCAGGCTGGTGCCTGAACGCTGAGATGAAATCTCTTAGTGACAAAGCAAAATGTAGCAACTCAGGGAATAGCATGACATGTATAATGCTGACCGATGCAATGTAATGTAGTCTTTGTCAGGATCCAGGGCTTGGTATTTCCCTGAGTATAAAGAACCTGAGTGGATTACTTGCTGAGATTAACACCTCCTTGGTGTTCAGCAGGAAATTACGCATAGATTGCCAATTATTCTAGAATAGAGATTATATTTCAAACCTGATTTGAAACAGTATCCAAATAATTAGTGGAGTGTTTCTGGGTCTCCATAACCCTCTTGGAAAGTTAGGAATAGTGAAACAACCCTCTGTCAATGTTCATGGTGGTACAGATCTTTGCATCAGTGGGTTTGGCTGGCAGAAACCTCAACTTGTCCTGTTCTCTCTCCAGTAGCTGCAGTTCCAGCAGCCCTGGATCTGAAATGCCATGGATCTGTGGGAGATGCTGTGATGCAGAAATGCCTTGAAGAGAGGGGGAAATAAGAACTATTCCTTTTTAAAAAAAAATTTTAATATCCTTTTTTATCTAAAGGAGAGGGGCATAATTTCACAAGGTTATGTCACTTTCCCCAGTATTTGGATATCAGAAATTGTTACTCTCGTGGAAGAAAACTCAAGGTAGCTCTCTCAAACAAAAGGAAATATAGGACCAAAGGAAACTCTCTATCTAGAAGTCTAATTCTTCCAGCGAAGACCATCAGTTTAACTTGTTTCCTTCATTCATCTTGTTGGGGCAGCTTCCTAGAGTGCAGGTGACGTTACTGCTGAGCTGCCTTCTCAGGATATATGTTCCTTTGTATTACCATAATCTTGAAAAAAGAGGGGGAAAAAAAAAAAGAAAAAAAGGACAAGGCAAAACATGCTGCTAACCCAGCCACGTGGAATTTGTGTCAACAAACTGAGTAATTCTGAGGTTATGTTGTAGTCTGTTGTGGAGATATTTAAAACCTTTTTGGTGGCAATGCCGGGAGAAATAAAGGGTTTAGAAAACAGAATATAGCTTCATTTGGCATGGAGTAGGTACAAGCCATATGGAGTCCAGATGTTCCTGGTGCCTTCCGAAAAGGTAACAAATCCAGAGTCACTGAAGGAGGAATTTCAGACTAAACAAATGAGAAAAATATGTGGCAGAACACAACAGAGCTTTTCAGCAGTGCAGTCTCTCCTGCCTCTCTCACCTTCTTGCCAATGCCCTGTTTTGGTGCCTTCTGTGGGAATTTTTTTAATAAAAAGCAGCCAAAACCATATCTTGCTAGGCAGAATTGTGGTCTCAGCATCTGTATGTAGTCTGAAGTTGGCAAATGACAATCTGCTCCATTTTGGGGGATAAAAAATAGGAAAACATTTAAAAGGTGGAAATAAATAAAAAAAATAGAAAATGTAAATATTTTTTTTAAATATCTGTAATTTTCCCACTCATTTTTTTCAGTTTATGCCTCAATATTTTCTCTTTAAATCCTCTGTGCTGAATTGTAACCTTTTATCAATAATGCATAGTTTGCATTTGCAGCACATTACTTCATTTGCATTTTACTTGTCAAGCAACTTGAATACAAAGAGGTAGAGGCCCCAGCTCTGCAAACATCTATACCTTTGAGTAACAGTTCAATTAAGCAAAGATATACATTTGCATGTATTTGCAGGGTGGAAGCCAGTGTGTTCCTCCTGAAGTAATTTTGAAAGTTTAGGGTTTATTCAAGTTCAGAATAGAGTCCCTGTCTCTCGATAGAATACTCTGGAAGCCACTCTTCATTAAATGAGTGAATCTGCCTTGTGTTTGCATGGAAAACATGTTTCCTGATAATTTAAGTTCCTTTTCTGTGCATAAAAATGAAAAAAGGGATGATGGAAATTTGTATAACACATAGCATCAGGACAATATTCCTCAATACCATGCACCACTATTGCCCAGTCTTGTGCCGGCTGCATTTTTATGCTAAAGTCACCAGGTCCTTAAACTTTGTGTTACCATGCTTAAGTGTGGACATAAAGGTAAAGCATGTCTGTTGTCAGGGTAGTTATTTTGCTTAAGGTGGACAAGGGGAAAAAAAGAGAAGTTGAAATGCAGAATTGTTCAGTTGATTGTCTAAGTGTTTGGAAATGCTCACTTCTGTAAGCTGCTTGTCTCGCTGTGAGCTCCCGTTGCACATACCTGCTCTAGGAACGTGTCTGGTGTGGGACTGTGCCTTTTAGCACATCTTGCCTGTCCCTGACCTTCATCTATGGGACAGATAACCATAATCTGCAGAAAAAAAAAAAAAGGCTGAGATGCCCTGGAGCTGGGCTTCCTTGGAAAAGAAGAAGCTCTGAGTTCGAAGCCAGAAGCCTCCATCTGCTCTTGAGTTTGTACGACAGAGCAAGTGTAACTGAAGTATCTTCTTGTCAGGTTCACCTTGTCCAAATTAAGCAAGGAAATTGGTTTTCTTGGGGCACGCTCCCAGCGTTTGCCCTCATTAAGACTTCCTGATAATGTGAGCGCTCAGCAGTATTTTGCCTTTGCAGACTGCAAAGCTAAATGGGTGAAGGCTGCAGCTAACAAATGGCCACCCCAGGCTTCCATGAGCTGAGAAAAACTACAGTCAGCTTGGGAGATTTCACCTGAATCGCAGTATTTTGGGTTTCTGAGGCGCTCCTTTCTTGTGAAGTGCAGGTGCTGGGGGGGCAGACGGGCAGTCTGGGAGGAGATGGTCCTAGTGTGGTGGCAACCTCCTGAGAGGGTGAAGCCACCAGCGGAGGTCCCTTCCCTGGTGCTTTCACAACACTTTGCCAAAAATGACAGCCCCCCCCCCCCCCCCCCAGGGAGCTGTCAGTCACCCAGGTTGTCTGCTAGGGCCTGGCCATTTGCACAGCAGGGTGTCTCTGTTGGGTTCAGCTGGCAGCTGGCGGGAAGTCCCTATCTCCAGCCAAGGAGCCGCCAGAATCAGATGGAGACAGCCTTGTGTGGTTGGGTTGTTGAGGGCACAGCTGGAGCCAGGAGAGGATGTGTGTGTGTCTCTCTGGTCTCAGCCTGAGGGAGGGATGGAAAACATCTGGGGTAGTCACTCTTGGGCACTGTGATAGATGCAGAAAGGCCAGTGATGTGGGTAATTCTCTTCCAAGTCTAAGGCGGTTGTGTTCCTTTTTTGTTCTCTCCGAATGAAATAGAAAACAGCAGAAGAAAGCCGAGGTGGCATAGAGACCTGGGGGTTAAAGTGGATCATCTAGAAAACAAACTAGAGAGGTGCTTTCTAATGTTTAAAACATTTAGCTTTTTCGCTTGTGTACACTGCTTTATTAAAAGGCTTTGAATCTCAAGCTGGAATTTAACTTATGCTGCCTTGTCTTCTTAAGCAAGGTGCTGTTTTGTTCCTACTTTCAAAGCTGTTGGTGTCACGTTTGGATTTTTTGATGTCCTGATCCGCGTGTGCCAACAATTCAGCAATTCCACCAGGAAACTGCTTACTCTTTTTACTCCAGGCCTTAACACATTTTTTGACATTTAGGCTTTTTGTTTACTGCATACATACTTGAGAAACACCCGTAAGGGTCTGTTGTGATGTAAGTTTTTTCAGATCTGCCTTGTTTTGTTCTGGAAGCATTTACCATCTTAAGGTTTATGATGCTTTAAATTTTCACATGGTCTGTTTTCAGTATTAGCTGAGAGCCCCTGAGTTTGCAGCTACACAGAGTGATATGTGGGAGACTGTCAGGACAGTTGAATATCTGTTGCCTTTGGGACTACAAGTGGGGCCCCATTTCCTGCTTTAGTGGAAAGAGATGCCATTCGGACATGTTGTTTCTTGCATCTTCTCAGATTTTCTCAGTTTGTTTATCTGTTGTTTCACTGAGGTGAAGTTTGTGCTACTGATTGTGTGGGAAGGTCAGGGAGAATCATTAAATTACTGCAGAATTGCCACTGAGGACACAAACACTACTACAGATTCATTTACCCCTGCTTCTGACCTCAAATAAAGATGAGAGTTTATGTGTGGACCCACAGACAGTTTTTCAGGTGTTAAAGAACAGCAGTGTCCATAATGCTCATCACACTATGCTGTGGTGAACCTCACCCTTGATACGTGTGGTTTTTATGCTTTGTAAAGGTCCTCTTAAATAACTTGTAATAATGCCAACATTTTTATTTGGGATTAGATGGAGTCAGCAAGCTCCTCCACAGGATTTGAAGAGTGGAGCTGGGACAGATGATTCAAGGAACTGAATTCATAGTCGCCAGGAAGTGCTAATGATGGTGATAATGAAAGACAGCGCTTTCCCTGGGAGATTTAATGATGGAGAGAACAAACGGAAGACTCCCAACCTTCTTGCTGCCAGGGTCCTTAGAGACACCAGGCAAATCTTTGCTTAGTGCAGCAAAGAAAAAGCTCTTGGACATTAACTGTCCACAAGCTCTCTGGGGTTTTGTGCTGCCTGAGTGGAGAACCTGCATGATGACCTAGATGGACTATTTAATGAGAGGTTATAATGTAAAAGCTGAGTGAATAAAGGGTGAGATGTATTTTCAGATGTTTCCTTTTTTGGGTTTTATTGGGTGTTTGACTGTCCTACTTAAGACCGAACAAAACTCTGGTGTTTCAGAGCAGTATTTCATAAAAGCAGATTTGTCTTGTGTTTCCAAATTCCCTGGAATACTACCTGTTACAGATGGAATATCTGGGGTTTTTTTCCTCCCAGGAGAAGGCACTGCTCTGTAGATGTTCAGCCAGAGAAAACGTGGCTAACTGTGCATTGGAAACACATCGATGTGAAGCCATCCATCTCAGTGACATGAGGACAAGGAAACACAGCGGGTGTTCGGGTTTCTTTTTCTTTCTTGGTTATTGCTTTTCTCTGGAATCAAAGACTAATCACTGTAATCTTCTGTTATTTCTGCTTTCCTTCCAACTTCCCAGTAGTTTTTTCAGGTTTCTTGTCAGTTTTTTTAAAAAAACTAGCAGTTGAAGCAAACCGTCTGTTGTCATGTGCATGCACAAGAGAAAAAAAATCATTGCAGTAGTAAATTTAATCTGGCAATTCCTACCGTTAGAATCCTTGACTTTCTAACTTTCCCTCAGTGGCTTTTGGGCATTGAGTTAACTAAGTTATTCCAAAAAATTAGGTTTTCTGATTTGTGTGTGGAATATGTTGTAACTTAAGTGAATTATCCACCTAAAAACATTAATCTGTCTCTGTATTTTACTACTGATATATTGATGAGTACAATAATTTTCCTGCATGTGTGGGTTTTGGTTTTTTGTGTGTGTTTTTTTTTAATGAGTTTTGGGTTTTATTTAGTGCATATGCTAACATACCTGCAATTTTTGTCAGCCATGTAATACTGGGCTGTGAAGTTTAATTTTAGTCCAGGTCATGCACACACCAGTCACTTAAATGCTAGTGAATTGCTAGTAAATGCAGTACATTATAAGGCATAGATGGCTTTGCCATTTAGGGGGATTTGCGTTGCTTTAAACATTCACTCTTCTTTTAAAATTAGCCTTCATAGTTTACGACCTTACAATAAAGACTGTACATATATGCAAAATATTTATAGAAACATTAAAATTGTACGGACAGAAAGAAGGAATCTCTTCTCATTGCATCTCATTTCTAGCTGGTAAACTCCTCGTTTCTTAAGCAATGACTTTTAATTATCCTCCAGTTTTGTAGCACATCTCTATAAAACCTTTAGAGTGAAGGTCGCTTACATGAGGGGACAGGTTGGTTGCTATTCCCCTGTGTTCTAGCTCTGTGGGCAGTTTTGCTGTGAGTATTGTTTCCAAGGGTGCAAGATGGGGCTGTATTTTTGGGTGTGCGAGATGAGCTGACGATGACTGCGGACACAGCGTAGCACAGCCCAAGGCTGTGTTGGTGCTCATGAGTCCTGCTGGTGTGGCTGTCACCAAGGAGTTACTGGCTCCAGCTGGCAAAGGCCAACCAGCAACAAGCCCAGAGTCTAGATGCTGTTACACAAGCAAAATGACTGCTTTTTTGGTGTCTATATTGCTGTTTTCAGGATCTAACAATGCAACTTTTTGTGTATCTGAAGAGGAGAAGAAACTACTCCAAAAAGCCACCTTTTAGAAATTATTATTATTTTATTTCCACTTTTTCAAAGTCCTTTTTTTCCCCCTTCACCTTCTTCTGCTGAAGTTCCATCCCTACCATGGTAGACAAACGTTTCCACCCTTTTTTCTGGGTAACCCTACAGATGCGAGACAGCCTTGCATCACTTACCTATACATTTTATGCTGTACCTGTATTTTTCTGACACATATATGTCTTAAAAGTGTTTGTCTGCACCCTTCACAGAATTGCATTCTTCTTGTCAAGGCAGGGATAACATTTCGAGTTGAAGACTTGCAATCTTCAAGAGTTTGAGCTGTAGATAATTTTAATTTTACTGGATGAATCCTATTTAAGATGCAAAGCACAAATACCCTCTTTTCAGTTGGTGAAATTATCCAAGCTGACTGAATTATGGCAAATTACTGTATAAAATGCACCAATACTTCTAGATAGAAGTTCTGTTTTAATTTCATTTTTTCCTCTGTAGCAGGCTGCAAACCCTATCCACTGCTGGATGCAACTCTTTGCCTTTATTAGTCTTGTGTGTTGGGCAGGACACACTTGGAAGGCCTGTGGACATCAGCAGCGACTGGAATTTGGAGGGGACTCTTAATAAACTGTATATTGTTACATTTGCATTTGTTTTCCCAGTGTAGTTGATTGCAGTACCAGATACAGAAGTGAGTGAATTCTTGCTGATCTGACACCATCCTTCGTGTTGAACCTTGTACTTAAATCTATGCTGGCTTCAAGTGTTCAGGCTACAGCTTGGTATAAAGGCTTGGTGATGTAATTATTTTCCTTGGCGGGCCTAACACTTCAAGATGTTCCAGAGTGAGTAGTGATGGAGTCTGTCAAGTGCTCTCTTGAAATCTCTGAAGTTTATGATGAGTGAATTTTGCCATTTGGTGCTTTCTTCAGTGATTAGTCTTACAGTGAAAATCTGGTCAACACATGAGCTTTCAGGTCAAATTATTCACTCCCTCTGTCAGATTTTCATGGCTATTTTTCTTTCTTTTTTCTTTTTTTTTTCTTTCTAAAACGAGTTCTTTGAATTCACTAAACAAAAGTTTACTCATCTTGATGCAACACTTACATAAAATGACAGAGAAAAGCACCTCTGTAAAAGTTACCACCAAGCTGTATTAAAGTTTGACATGGAAAATGTTGCCAGATGCTGTTTTGTGTTATCAGGAGTGCCTGTTGCTGAGGCTCTAGAATTGATTTGGCTTCCAAATGTTGTTTCCAGCAAAGACTAACAAACCCCACGATGAAGTTTAGGTTAAATTACTTGTAAATACTTGTCATCTGCATGTGTTTTCGGCTGGGGTGGTTAAACAAAGGCTTTGCAGAGGTAAGTATACTCTGCCACAGAGTAAGAGGTCTTGTTTGGATGGGCTGAGTGCCTTCTGGATGGCTCCCTTGGTATCCACTGCTTCCCATTGGGATTTTGGAAGTGACTGGTTAGCAGGTCTAGTCATGCTCAGAATGAGAAAGGGGACCAGATTTTCCTGAGTGTTTTTCTCAATGGTAGTCTCAGTGACTCCTGTTTGTGTTACTCCTCATTTTTCACTGCAGTGATGGAGAGCTGGCAAATAAAAAAGCCATATTTGGTTTTTATTGTGCTGATGATAAAATCAGTATGAATTTTGCCTTATCTGAAACCTGTTTCCTATGGGCCTCATCTGGTTGAGAATATTCTGCTAAATCAGTGGTCTGATTGACCACTTGTCTCTTGACATTTTCATTAAACTTCAGGTTGGTGCTTCTACATCTTTCAAAAAAGCTGAAACCAAGAAAGTGCTGTGGAATCAGAGCCCAGATGTTCAAATCGCAGTGCTGTATTTTAAATTTTAAATCACCATGTTTTACCCAATCATTAATTTCTATTAAGCTCCTTGTGGCATGTTTGCATTCAAAATGTGACCTTGATAGGGGTTACTTCATTCTGCAAAGAATTTGGGCTTGTCTGTCCCACAAGCCAGCTCCAGTGTTAAGAGGTGCTGGGACCATACTTGAGCCCTTGGCCCACAGCTCTGGTGTCTGTGCCTCAGTCCTCAAACCTGCAGGGGTTTCTCTGGCAAAGCTCAAAGTGTGAGCCATCTAAGAAACAATAATGTCACAAGGACAGCTTAAAAAAAAATTCTCTCTTGTTCTGGGACTATTGCATGAATTAAGTTTGAATTATTTCATACTTTTATCAACTCTGTCTGTGAATTCTTTTCCCCAGTGCTGAATTATTTTCACTGTCTTCCCTTTACCTGGCAAACTGCATGAGGTTTTCTTTGGCATTCTTCTTTAATGTTTTTTTATCCACAAAAGATTAAAGAAAAATAGAAGGCTTTGATAGATTAACTGTCTGTAAATCTACAAAAGGTGCCACTAAAAATCTCAGACTGAATGGCCGAGATACTGGTGAGGATCTATTTAAGAGCTGTGGTTGATGTGGTCAGTAAAGGTCTCTGCCTCTTTTTATGCTTTTGCTAAAGCCCCATCTCTCAGGATGCTGGCCTTTTTTGAGAAGTTTTGCTCTGACAAGCAGAAAAATGTAATTTCTGGGTTTTTTCTTTTTAGAAGAGAGAAGTTTGACAGCATGACTAGAGCAGACTGTGTACTGAAAGCTGTGGAAATAAAGCAGCAAATGAAAGAACTTTAGGTTTACTCATAAAATATATTTATTATTAAGCAAATTTGGGGACTTTTTCAACATTTGGATTTCCCAATAATGAAACGTTTAACAATATCTTTGAGACTGTTAAACAGTTCTATTAAGCTACTTCATAATATTTCACTGCCCTTGAATATTTGCTCTGTATGATTTGAAACGTCTGTACCAAGTATTTTTTTCCTCTTTGACTCTCCAAGGTAGACTGCAGCTCTCTGAGCTCTGTAATGAATATAAAGCATGCTTTCCTCATCACATATTTCTTTTGACTTTTTTTTTTTACAAGGCATGGTTTTAAGAATGGAAATACTAGACATCTGGATTTATTAAAGCCCACAGCATTGGGTGATGGGGAGTATTTTTTTTTTAAGATCACTTCATTTTCACCTCTGCATAGCAGAGCTGTCTTTGAAATACACCCAAGGAGCTGAGCATGTGCTCTTCTGCTGCCAAGGCTGAGCTGTCTGCCTGTGTTTAAATGAGCCACCATGAAGCTCACATTTTCCATTTTCACCGTTTCTTCTGAGAATTGGTTTATTGATAAACCTGCTCTGGGGGCTGTTGATGTAGCATAGTGCTTCTCAAAGTGCTTTCCAAACATGATTGAAAGGAGACTCCACGCCATCACCAGCTTTTGAGAAGGGTAAACTGGGGCATGCATAGGTCTGTGGGTTTACTGGAGGCCAAGGAATCATCTGTGGTAGATTGCCTCTGGAGGTGGGAGTCCTGGCTCACAGCTCATTTTGGAGTCATTCTGTAAGTGGGCTTACGCTTGCTGTAGAAGATCCTGGGACCTGGACAAGGCATATGTTCCCTTTGGGACCAAAGTTCCTTTTCCCACCTCACTGCTGTTGTGCAGCATGATCCATTGGAGTTCTCACATTCTTCATCATGATGAGTGTTCTGGACTCATAGTTAAAGCTTATTTGGGACTACCAATAGTGTAACTAAGGGGCAGTGAGCCTATTGTCAGTGTAGGTACACTGGGATGAAGCCTCTTTGCATGGCATTGAGCTAGAACATTGCTTCTTCAATGAATCTTCATTTGATCTACATGTTAAAATGTTTACTGGGTGCATTGTTCATTCTGTGTGCTCTCAGTGATGGTGGTGCTGGGCCTCGTGTTGCTGACTTTGCCCCAGGATCATCTTCTACCCTGCTGCTGACACTTTAATTTACAGAGAATGGGGCATTGGACTATAAGATTAAGACTTCTGAGCTCAAGTTTCTATGCAGGTACTGGTATCTCTGCTCCCGTTCAAGGCAGCAGATCTGAAGCATTACACCTTATAGAAGAGACCTAACCATGCTCTCCTGAGTCGTAGAGGTCTAAGGAAAATTAATGCCCTAATATTAGTTAATTGCTTTGAAGATATATATTGAAAATAAAGTTCTAAGTATCTTGGTAAATATTGTTTCCTTTATTACAGCAATGTGTCTCATTTTATGGGAATTTAGTCTGTGGTGATAAAGCAAACCCAGCAACCTGCTTTCTAAACCCCCACTGGCGCAGGGCTGGTTTGCTCTGGTGGCTTTTCAAAGCCAGAGGATGCTCACCAGGCACACACAGATAAGTGAGTGAAAAAATGAGCCTGTTTCCCAGCCTGCCTGCAAACCACAGCACCTACATATGTCACGTAGGTCCCTGGGCAGGCTGACGGAGGTCACTCTGTTCTCACAGGCTGCGGTTCTTGCGGATTCCTCCCGAAACAGAGAGGAGCCAGCCCAGCTTGGCGAGGATGCTGGTTTCCTGGCTCTTGGGCTGGCACTGGTGTGGCTGTGCCAGCAGTACCTGTCCTGTTCCCCCACCACCCTCACGGGTTCCCAACTGTGGGCTATGGCATGTGGAGATTTGGTTGGTGGCCAAAGTAAACCAACAGAGGGAGTTGAGTAAAGAGCAGGGGTCAGCACATGCACAGATGTATCAGTGGGGAGCTGTTCTGGAACAGGATTTCCATGGGTGGGCAGCTCATTGGTGTTTGCCACCAGCCAAGCCCTGGCACAGCAGGCATTTTGCATGTCTATGGGAGCCACCTTCCATGTCCAAATGTCCTCTGTCTGCTCAGCTTAGTGGCAGCTTTCTCACCAGGTCCCATGTGCCTCTGGATTCGAGATCCAAACAGGGTATTAGCTAAATAAGTAGTTATTATTACCCAAACAAGTAGTAGTAGTAGCAGTAGTAGTAGTAGTAGTAGTTGTTGTTGTTATTATTATTATCCAAGTACTCTGCACCTGGAGTGCAAGGTGATGGGACACCGTGGGGCTGTTTTGGGGGAAGTTTGGTGGCTTCAGTGCTTCAGTGCTTGCATGCACCTGCATCGCTGAGATCCTATGCTGCACAGGTGGCAGCTGGCCAGAACCCGAAGGCTTCATGATCAGTAAACTGTCCTTATCTAGCAGAGGGGTGACAGGATATGTTTGTTTCTACTTAGTCTTGTCTAGTTTAATTTCTAATAGTTTATGTCTTGTCTTTGGACAAAGCATTGTCTTGGTTGTTGTCCTGGATGTTGTCTTCTTTGGATGAAGAACTGTATGTTCCAGCTGCCTGCAAGATAGTGCAAGATGAATAATCTTTCTCTGTATTAGTAGTACCTGTTTGGGATGTCTTGCTTTGTTTAAGACTAATTTCTTGGCCAGCCTGCATTTGAAGCACCAAATTAAGGTTTGCTGTACAGTTATATGCAAACTGGTGTTTACCTCAACAGAGCTGTACTTGGATGTTGCTCCCATACACACTGGTCAGTTCCTATTGACTCATAAAAAGTTAAGGGGATGGTAGATCACAGGAATCTTCTTGCATATTCACCTATTGAGTTGGTTCCCCAGAAGGATGCAGTGTGGCTCAGTGTGAGGATTATTTTCCATAATTTATGTTTTTATTGTTTTCCTTCTATATAGCTGCCTGCATTAATCTTGTATGTCTTATCGATAAACCACAGTTCACAAGCTCCTTATCTTTCCTTTCTACATCATATTTGCCTGTGCTGACCCTTGAGTTATGTGCCTAAGGTTATTTTAATATACTTCCACCACTTGCACATGGAATCCATTGTTTCATCCTGCATATTCCCCATGATTCTGATGTAATCCCCAAAATATTTTACTCTTTTTCCCCAGAGTTGCAAGCTCTGTCTCTAGCTGTCATATTTTTCTTTGCTCCTCACCATGGTGTGCAGACCCCAGATTGTATTTTCTGTCTGAGCATTTCAAATGGAATTTTTCAGAAGTATGTGAAGATCAAGGAATCAATCCTAAGAAATCAGCTCAGGACAGCCTATGTCTGCTCTTGCATTTTGTTTCCCTATTTCAGAGTGTGCTGGGGAATGCCATGCTTCTGGACTTGACCTTTTGGAATCAGATCCCTTCTGAAACATTGTTTTTTTACTTAAAAACTCCACTGGAGTGCCACATTGCAAGCAGGAGCCATATTATCAGTCCATAACCAAAACTGAAGGACAGTTTCCAGATCCTCTTTCCAGCTCTATCTGAAGAAGAAAACCTTGTTTCAGAATTTCCAGTTGTTCCTTGCATTTCATGATCAGGGCAAAGTGAAGGTTACTTGGGGATCCCTAAATGTGAACTGGTAGAATTTTTAATGTTTATGAGCTTGAATGCAGGGTGAAACCTGAATTTCTAAGGTTTATAATTTTGAGAATTTGTCTCAAAGATTTCCTATTGTCACACTGTCATTGCTTTGGCCATGATTATTATTCTCATCCCTTCTAATAATCTGAGTTGGAAACTTATTTTTTTGATTAATACTCATGTTGATTGAGAATTCAAAGTTTCAGGTAACATCTGTGTAAACAGAAGTGAGGAAAGAGCCCATGACTGTGTGATAAATTGGTACCAGTGATTTGTGCACACAATTGATTTTGGAAACTAAATAAAAGTGTGTCAAATTCCCTAGCTTACATTTAAGGGACAAAGAATGCCACCTGAGTGCTAAACAAAGATGAAGTTGTCTGAGGAAGGAGCTTCCAGATATGTTAGATGAAAAAGTTTCAGTTATTTGGTGTGCTCTGGAAATACCAAGAGTAACAATTTCCACATGCCAAAAAAACCCAAAAACCCAAAACCCAACCAAACAAAAAAAACCCAAACCAAAACAAAAAAACACCAACAAAAAGTAAGCAAACAAAATAACCAAACCAAAAAAAAAAAAACCCCAACTAACAGCTTTTGTCAAAATTCATCTTCATTAAGTATGGTCACACTGAAGTCTTTGCCCACTGCAACCATGTTCATGTCTGCCTTCATGTTTTGGAATATTGTCATTACAGCATCATACCCTTCCATCTCTGTAGGAGATGGGGAGGAAGGAGGTTGCTTCCACCCCTGCTGGGGTAAGAAGCAACCTTCTTACTCAACAAACCATTTTGAACATTTACTCAGTTCACCTACAGACATAAAGAATCTGAGCCTTTCTTTAATACCCAAATCTCCTGTCAGAAAAGATGACCCACATGCAATGTGTCTTTGAAGTGTTGTGTCTGTGGAACATATGTGTGTAATGGTGTAATAGAAAATGATAGTGCATCCCTTTTAAATGAAGGGGTTAGCTCTGCCTCTGAGTAGTCTGTAGTTAGACAGCCTATCTTTGTCCCTGAGTGCACTTCAACTTAGTTTAAAAGACCACAGTGATGAGAGAAATTGCATCAATTTACTTAATAGGGTACTTTCTTGCTGATGGGGTAGTGCTCTGTGTGGGAGCTGTGATGTTCAGGAGCTGTCAGATGCCTGTATGAGAGCATCTTCAGTAACGTGCTGTGGCTCAGTCCTCACAATGGAACAGGTGGTCTTAGAAGAAGAGTTGGATTCTATTGCCTGTTAACTCTTGAGATGAAGCAAATGCCGCGATAAACAGAGTACAGGCATCAGAACTCATTTTGTTGTCTGTTGGCTCCACCAAGCATCCACCAAGAGGGGTAAATGTGGACGTGGTCCAGCAGGCATCTCTCTGCACACCCATTGCCTATTCCCACTCCCAGGGGCAAGTTAAGAATTGCTTTGTTAATTACATATTTCTGACCAAATGAGCTCAAAGTAAGTGAGAGTTCTCCAGCAGAGGCAAATCTCTTGGAGTTCTAGTGCAAGGAAATACCTACTATGATTTCACATAATGTGTGTACATATGTGTGTATATATCCATATACATAGGAACTCTATTTAAGCTTCTTAATGAAGCTCATAGATCACTCTTGGCCTGCTGTAGCAGTCCCTGTGGCTTGGGTCAGTGGTAGTACATTGTCCACTTGTGGCTGGAGACCATGAATCTAGAAATGATTTAAATTGAAGTTCTGCTTTTTCATTAGAATGGGATTCAAATAATTAACTACAAATTCATTTTCTAACTCAAAGTTTAGTCTATTCTTGTTCATTCTCCTCATTACATGCAGCTGAAACAATGAAAACTTGCTTATATCGTAATTCCTGTAGGTCTTGCAGTGTTGTGCATTGCTATTAACATTTCATGGTGTGCTTTTGTGCTAGAAAATAGTAATTCTCATTGAACCTTTGTCTTTTCCAAATATTATGAGCCTCATAAATCTTTTATAATTCCCTATGGTTCACATCACAGTTAATATTAAGAAATCTAAAACAAGGAGCATTTTGTTGTGCTTATTCACAGTGAATATGACTGGAATAAGTCCAACTTTCCTTAGTGTAGGAGTTGCAACCACCTCCAGTGAGGACTTGCAGGCTGAACCTTGGAGTTGTTTTTTTGCAGGTATAAGATGATGTTCACAGGAGTAGAAGGAGTGGGCATCTGTCTGTTATAGGCCTGGAGAAGATGCTGAGGAACTGGTCCCAGAGATGCTAAAAGTAGGGAGCTCTCATGAGCACAGTCACTGAAAAATGAAGTGGAGGTCTGTATGCAAGGGAGGTCCCGTCCCTGGAGACATTTAAAAAAAGACTGGATGTGGCACTCAGTGCCATGGTCTAGCAACTGCTCCGATGGGTCAAGGGTTGGACTAGATGATCTCTGAGGTCCCTTCCAACCCGGCTAATTCTATGATTCTATGATTCTATGAGGTGAGGGGAGAGATGAAGTCATGGCCAGGCTGCTGTTTGGGGACTGTACCTGACTGATGGCAATGGAGTTGGCTTAACTGTTAGGAAAATGGAGTATGATGAAGAGTTTACTATGTATTAGTGTATTAGCTGGGGGTTCTTTTCTATCTGGGGTTTTGATTTGAATCAGTTTCCAAGATTTATATTTTATTTCTGTGTCCTTCGCGTTGTGTATTGCTGCTTAGTCAGTGTATCAGTTATTTAATACTGACCCCCTGAAGCTGTGCCTAGAAGTTTCCAAATACTATTTGGTTTCTTTCAGGCTGCTTAATATAGAAAAGGCAGAATAAAACCAGGAGATGAGATGTGAGTGGTGAGGCAGTTAACACAGCCTGATGTTACAGCTACCTGCTGCTGATCATTATACATTCCTGATTTCATTTGCTTCTGATGTGTTCCACCTGCCTTTAGCTTTTTCTGGGGCAGTCACTTCCCCAAAATGATCTTAAAATACTTTTTTTTTTTAAAATATAAATTTTGGCCCTATTGGAGCCAACATTTGCAAGACCAGGACTGTGGGGGAAGAACTGCTACCCAGTTCCCCTCCCTAGTTTTGGTGCTTGAATACTGGGGTAGGGCTGGTGTGGGGCAGCTGAGGCATCACCAGGGATGCTCCTCTGTCCCTGCAAGGGCACCCATGGGGAGAAGTGAACCCATGGGAAATGACATCATGCTTTACTTGATGCAGAGGATGGATAAGCTGTGGTCATGTCAAGGCATACCAAAGACCACACTGAACCAGAAGGACAAAATAACAATCGTCTGTTTGTTCATTAATTGCTGTCTGTTCAGTGTGCTGGAGAAGGGTCTGCTGTAGAAATTATCATATCCCTTTAGTCTACATTTTTTTCTGTTTGTGGATTTGTGTGTGAATGTCTAGGTGAAAAAGTGGAGGAGATTAATAATGCAGAAGTTCAAATCTGAAGAACATGCATAAATGAAAGTTGGATTTGACCTTTAACCATTCTGGAAATAAATGTGCAGCCTTTTCTGTCTGAAAAAAGTAATAGGGGGCATCACTTTCAAAAACTAATATTTCAGGAATAAAACTGTGTGCAAATTCAGAGTGTACAAATGGATAGTCTTTAGGGAGGAAAAAAAAAAAGTGTTAAAGCTCCATAAAGCAAATTTTAAAAGTGATTTTCAGTTCACTGATAGCCATGAAGTGAGTTCAGGTACCTGAACACAGTTAGTGTTACAGCTGGGTGGGGAAAAGGTGCTCTCTAAAACCTGAATTATTTGAAATGGGTTCAGCCAGCCAGTCTGTAGGGCAAGTGGTCATAAAAGTATGCTAGCAAGATAGTCTAATGTCTCTTGGAAAATTTTTTCATTGTCTATAATGACTTTACCATACATATTGTATATAAATTAACCTTTAGTGGCCAGAGCTGATTTATTGCTGTAGGTATATATATCAAAGCTCTGGATGGTGAAGTACATACCATTAACAAGCTATTTCTATTTAGTAAGCCAAGGGGAATTTTTTGGAGAATGTGAAGGTTACTTTTAGAAAGGACTATCATCTGGCCAGCATCCAGGGTTTCCAGTCAGTGAAATTTTTAGGTGAATATTTGGCTTTAAATACATGGCAAAAACCCATTAAAACAGATGCTAAAGGCAGAGGGTTATTTCTTTCCTGAAAGTGGGAGCTGGATGCCTGGGTCTCATGTAGGTCACCACTGTCAGTACCTGAGCTCAGAGGTTTGCAGATGAGTACATCTGGACTGGTAGGGGTACCCCAAAGGATGCAGCAAAGCTGGCTCGGGGTTGGGGACCGTGCAGGTGGCTGCAGGGGGTGTCCTGTGCTGGAGTTGTTGCCAGCTCAAGGGATCACAATAGTCTTGTCCTATATGCCTTCAAGACTATGTGGGTTTTATCCTGTTGTGCTCAGTGCCATCTTAAATAGGGTGGGAGGGAGCAGTAAGTGCTTGGAGTGATGGGTTAATGCCCTAAAGCCAGTAAATAAAAGCGTGTGTTTCTAAAACATCTTACTCTTTATTTTCATTAAGCGTGGGCTTTCATGGTGAGGGTGGAGTGGCTAATTTGATATTCATCTATGCAAGCAGTTGAAAGGAAATTCTAATTACTTCACCACTACAGGGGGCTCCAGTTTACCCAAAACTCGTATCTCGGGGGTAAAATCCTGACCCTTACAAAAGCAGTAAGAGATCTGCCAGAGCCACACGGCAATGTGTGATGGCAGGGCAGATTTGTTCACCTATATCCTATCATCCCAGAGGCTCCATCACAGCCCCTACATATCCTCTGTTTTCAGTTCTATGCTCTGTATGTATGTATTTATTATTCATTTTATTTATTCAATCTCATACCTGCGCACCCTCCCAGAAGCCTTTGGGGAATGATGATTTAGTTGTTCAGTGTTGAAGAACAGTGATGCTTTCATCAGCATTCCCTGGGACAAAGCCCCAAGACTTTGGCATTTGTAGAAGGAGAGTTAGAGAAGAAACAGCAAACATCCAACCCTGCAGAAAAGAGTGTTATTTTCCCATCAGCTGGTCACTCCAGCCTTGTAAGGTCAGGTGTTTCACCAGCTTGAATTTCAGACTATCTATTCCTGTACATGTGGTTTGCATAAGCTTTTGCATATGTCACTGGCTCCCAAGTGCAAGGTAGTGATTGTGCAAGGTTCCTCAGCTTGCTCCCTTCCATCCCCTTTTCAGCTGCTGCCTGCCAGTGAAATGGCAAGGGTGTGCTTGATAACTGCGATGGGAATGCCCCGTGCTCTGTCTGAGAATTAGTGTCTGCTCCTCCATGTGTTATTCATGGGGTTTTATACAAGCTGATGGTGTTCCAAGCGAAAGGAGGAATTCTGGCAAATGATTCCTTCCCGTGTTGAAAGCATACTAATCTTTACAAATACTGAAGCAAACGAGCGAGATGTTTTTTAAGGTCCTCAAAATACTTTTGCCACGTGTGTTGTTTAGTATTCAGTGCACCTGCTCAGAAATGGAAGTGCATTGGTGTTTTTGAAATGATGGGTCCAACCCTTGAAGGCATCTGATGCATAGTGCCTGTGCCAAAGGAATGGTGGCACATAGAGAAAGCTGTAGAAAAAAATACGTTTTTTTGATCAGATACCTTTTACTGCTTCACTAGAGCTGCAGGCCCTGGTACAAGAGTCTGTTTGGATAATAGTGGGTCTTGAAAAATGGAGGATTATGTGCTTGCATGAGATTATTAATTTGCAATTGAAATTGTCTGTCTTCTCACGAAGTCCAAAACAGCTCACAAAGAAGAGGTTTGAACACAGACCTATCCAATAGTACTTAATTAGCTTCTGCTGCTTATTTTATCAAATACCAAAGGAGACTGGAGCAGGGTAACAGGGATGCCATGTCAGCACGGTTGGGCTTCAGGGCTGTGCCCACGTCACAGTTGCTGAAGGGGAAGTTGTCTGTCATGGTTGGGCATTTTGGGGGGCTGAAGGTAATGAATGAAGGAAATTACAGACTCTGGGAAAGCCTATTAAGCTATGAATCACCAAATCCTCTTGTCCTGCTGCTATCAGCTGACAAGCCTTTTTCCGTAAAATCAAACCTGCTAACGCATTCTTTGTCATTTTTAGTGACTCAAAGGCTCAGACCTTCTGCGAACTCTCGTCTAATAGAGGACTGTGCCTGTTTTTAGCCAAATCCCTTTGTGCATCAGTTAGTACTCCTGTGCATGTCCACAGTCGGTGTTTATACCAGCTCACGTCCTTTCCCCCTCAAGCATGTGTTTGCCATCTTGAACATTTGCTGGTAGCTGCAAGAGGCATTTTGTGGTAAGATTGGATACTGTCAAATCTACGTTTATCCAAGCTTCCTCACTAGCCAGTGCTACCAACACTTTCATGGGCCTCTTTCCTTCCTGTGAATTCACAGAATCATGGAATTGTCACCGTTGGAAAAAACCTTAGTATCTCTGTATCTTAGTATCTCTGTATCCAACTGTCAACCCAGAAAAACAAACCAACAAACAAACCAACAAAAAAAAAGGAAAAAAAACCCAACAAAACATAAACTCATCCCACAAGAGCATGTCCTGAAAATTTCCCCTGACCTCTCAACTTTTTGCTTTATGAAGACACAGAGGCCTGCAGGTATTCCATTTATTTGCATGTAGCAGGGAAGGACCATAATACTAGCATTTTAAGCTTTCATTTTCTGTATCTGAATGTTTCCTGTCAAAGATTGTGATAGAAAGCCTTTCTCCTCCAAATCACTAGGTCCAGGGCATAGCTTAGATCAGGGTAATCTCAAACTGATGGGTACTTGGCATGAAATAAATGCACTGTGTCAGCTCTAACATCTCTCTGCCAGAAAAATCACAACTTGCACTGAAACTTCTGTAGTCACTGTGACAGTGGAATAGTGTGGCTGAGCACAGTGTACTGTTGAGCAGTTTTCCTGTTGTGAAGTTGATAAAATGCCCCTTTATGGTCAATAGGAAGAGCCGTGGTGAAAATCACAGGTTGATGAAGGTGTGTGATGCATATCAGTCTCCTCACTAGGGAAAGAGAGGGGA
Organism: Calypte anna; assembly: GCF_003957555.1. NCBI lineage: Eukaryota > Metazoa > Chordata > Aves > Apodiformes > Trochilidae > Calypte > Calypte anna. The sequence continues at coordinate 54,842,375 of NC_044244.1, read as the reverse complement.
ATAAAGATATTGCATTAGGCACAGCTCACTGTGTCATTAGCACATGTTTTCTGTCCTGCACATGGATTCATGCTGGTAATCAGCATCTGCTGCTGTTTGCCTGATGGCAGTACCATAAGGGCCACTTCAGGGAACTGGGAGAGACCTTGGGATAAGCATGAGGAGATGGATCTCTATTTCTTCCCTTGCACGTAGACTTGCTTGCTTCACAGTCACTGTTTGGTTTTTTTTGTTTTGGGTTGTTTGGTTTATTTTTGTTTTGTTCTGGGTTTTTTTGGTGGTGGTTTTGAGGATTTTGAAGTTTATTTTGGCAGAAGCGAGATTTTGTTTCCTCTGTATTCTAACAAAAATAAATGTAAATCTGTAGGTGGTCATTTGGGAGCTTAGCTTATGTGTTTAGTGGGATCGACTGCTTCTTCTTCATTTTGTAATTCATAGCATCAACAATCAAATTCGTCCTGTGTTCCATAATATATATATTATTTTTGGAGGGGAGGGGGACGGGGGGGTGGATCTCCTGTTGCACAAGGAGATCTTAGAAGTCTTTTCCAGCTGTATCAGTTCTGTGAATCTGTGAAAATGGTCACACATCATTGGAAAAAATTGCTCTGCAGACACACAGTTACTAAAATATCCCATTGCATAGAGCCAAAGAAAAAGAAAAAAACAACTGTTCAGACAAAACCTCCAGACTTGGCCAGGTGAAATTTAAAAGTTACCCATAGCTCAAGAGGATCAGTGGTTCTGGAAGTGAAGCTCTTGCTGGTGAGAACCCAAAGTCTGCAGTTTATACGACTCTGTCATTTATCAGTGGTTGCTGCTGTTGATAATTTTTGGCAGATTTCATTAGGATCTAGCTCTTTCATTTTTTGAGCTTTATTCATTTGCACTTCTGATTTTTTTCTGGGAGAGAAAGGGTGATCTCTTGTGATTAAACTGCATGACTAGAGGCTTTACATTCTTCTCCTGGTTTTCTCTGATGTTTTTTATTTCATCTTGAATGAGTTACTAAGCTTTCTAGTCCATTACTTTTACCTCACCTGTAAATTGGACATAAATATTATCTTACCTGCTTAATGCCAGTGTCTTGAGGCTAAGTAGAGAACTGGCAATGTCTTTGGGTAGTAGTTGATTAAGACACACAGTAATGTCCCTTTAGTCTCCTGCATCTGATTCTTATGCCTATTCTACCCTTCCTTATTTGGGCTGCTCTGCCTACTCCTAAGGCTCAGACTCTGGAAACTTCATCTCACCACCTGGCTCTCCCAAGCACTTTGCATTTTCTCCATGCAAAGCCACTCCCTGTTATTTAACTGGGCTGGAACGTGTGGAAAGAGGACACTTTGCACTCTTCGCTTTGAGTGTTTTCCAGATCTCCTGTTAACTGAAAGCACTGGCTGATGTTTCTGTAAGAAGTCAAGATGGTTTCTGTCTGTGCTGCCAGTCAGGTTGACAGTCTGAGCAACAGAGTCACAATGCAGGTTGCTTCAAACCACAGGAAGCACAGGGTTTCTTTCCAAGTTTGTGGTTCTACCTGGTGGTCTGTATCACTTTGTATTCACCAGTTCCTGCATGTCAGTGTCGAGATGCTGAGCTCATGGTGCTGGTATTCCAGCACTGCTTCAAAATCTGGTGTGTACTTGGGTGGAGCATCATTGCCAGGATTGCCAACTGTGGGGCCAGGAGAGTTTTTCTGTGTGTCAGAATACCAACCATGGGGGTTTGGCACCTACTGATGAATTTCCCTATTGCCAAGGCAGCTGGCAATACTTCTGTCCCTTTTATTTATTTCCTGTAGGCTTTTATAGCATAGATCTCAAGAATGCTCTCTGGTGCTGTGAAATATTTTGGTACATGAACTTGTTGAATGAAAAGTATTTTTACTGGATATTTTGCAAGCTTATGAATTTCAGGGGGTTCTTTATGAGAGTAGGAGACTGGACTCAAAGACCGTGTAGTCCCATGTTCCTTTGTAAACAAATAGAAAAATTATGACAATGGGGAGTGCATTTCCTACTCCTACACACGGTCCTTCTAGGTAAGATTGGCATTTACTTGAGCAACATAATGTGCAACACCATTCTGGGGGGACTGTTGAGGGTTAACTACCATTTTTAGGCTTATTTTGTACAGAATTTGCCTGATACCTGTCCTGCATACTCTTAGCTATGCATCCAGCTATTCCTTGCAGTAAGCTGTTTTCCACATATGAACGTTTGCTAAAGATATTCCAGATAGGTAAAGAGGGAGGTATTTGGAATTACTTTCTTTTGAAAGTAGTAGCACTTAATTAAAGAAAAATAACAAGGGAACAGCAAAAATGTTATGCTTCTATTCAGACTCTAAGTTACTGAATAGAGAGAAACCTGTACTCTTTTCAAAGGAACAAATGGTAATAGTGAAATGCGCAAAAAAAGATTTTATAGTATTTACAGCACTTATATATTTAGTCAAAATAAACACGTTTGTGTTGGGTTCCTGCTAGAGGCCTTAGCACAGATCACTGGAATCACATTGTCCAGTGAGGTATTTTTATTAGTTTATTGCTTCTGAAAATGTGTTTTGGTTTTATACTGTGAGATTTGAATATTAAAGGAGAGGGAGAAGGCAAACAATTCAAAACATAGGTGACATTACTTATTACAAACCCATGAATGTAGGCAGTGCAGGCTTTCACTTGCTTGCCTTGCTCTGTCAAATTATATACATAATTATATACAAAAATTAGTGATAGTTGAGATATCCTTTGGATCTGGGGAGTTTGCTGTATACTCAAGCAATAGCTTGATTAAATATCTTCAAACAAGCTCCAAAGATGTGAAGCCTGTGGTGCTGAAGCACTTTTATAATGGGTGTGAAGAGAAAGGTTGCAGTAGTTACTTGAAAGCTCCAGCAACTGGAACTGCAAGTTTAGGTTCTTTATCTTCTATTTTTTTTCTGGAATGCACTCAGCTGTTGAAAATGCTGCTTTAGGTGGCAATGGTGATCTAGGGCCAAACTATCAGATGTTTAAGGGTGCAACACAGCCTTGCCCGAAACTGAACTGCCCATTCCAAGTAAACAGACTTGCTGTTTTATTGCTTCCCACATTGTGTATTCATTCATGGTGCCATACAAAAGACTGCTTGTCTTATTTTTTGCTGTTTTGCCCTTTGATCTGCCTTTGCATGATTCAAATAGCTGTGTGGTGCCAAGAGCAATAGGTGGTACATGGAAAGCCAACAGCAGCCTTTGTCTGAGAGAAAGTGAAGTCTGACTGATGACTCTGGAGTATGATGGGCACTGTAGGTATCAGCACTTCAGGAATCAAATGTTTTTCAAAGGCTGGTGTATAAATAAGTGCAGATTCTGTCTAAATAGAGGAACAGTGGAGGGGGCTTAGGGTTTTTTGGTGATTCTTCTGTTTTTAGGTGAGATTTGGGCTACAAATCCCACATTTCTCCTGCCCTGAAAGCCAAAGAGGTCACACAGATGCTGCTGCATCTGATGTTGGACTTGCTTTTGGCCAACAGGTCCTTCAGGCTGTTTTGCTGGGGGAGGGGGCCAGGGAGCAGGGACAGGTTCTGCTGAGAATGGTGCTGGGCACTGAGTTGGGATGTTTGGGTGATGTATGAACTCTTCTTCTGTCTTGCTGTCTGCAAGGACAGCATAGGCAGCTCTGTGGCAAGCTCTAAAATTAGTATGCAGGAATGTATCTACAAGTGGCAAAATTTTTCCTGGCAACGGAAGGGGGTACATCAACCAAACCCAAGAGGTGGGAATGTATATGGCCAAACTGGAATGGTATTACCCAGCTACCTCTCTGAGTACCTGGGTACTCAGGTCAGTGAGTTTGCATGAAGATTTAAAATAACAATTTAAATTTATTTTAAATTTAGACTTGACTTTGTCATTTTGTGCAGTAATTTTTTGGTTTGAGATTTTTAAGTCCTTGGGAACTGAGCTGTGGCTTGTTTTTCAGCTGAGCCCAGAGGACAGGAAAAATGTGGAGTATATTAATTGTGCATCGAATTTTTCCTATGATGTTGTTTTTTCTCTAGAGATTTGGGAGGGGTAGCATTAGGAGCTTGTCCCTGGCTTTTGGGTTGGTGTTTTGGTATGGTTTGGTTTCCTTTGGGTTTTTTTTTTGGTCATTGTGCTGATTTTAAAATGTTTTCTTTGTGTTTCTCTTCAGTCTTTTGCCTACAGACTGCAAGGCAGGCTGAGGCTAAGGGCAAAGTGAAAACTCAGAGAGTAAACTGGGTGTGGGCCATTTCCAAGATGTCCCTCTCCAGGCAAGTCCTAGACAGACCCCAGGAAGCGTACAAATGAGGGAAAAAAAGGATGACAAACTGAAAGGGTGACAAAACCCAGATGCATATGAGCACTTTGGTTCTCTCTGGTGCCTTGCTCTGGTGGTTCACAGCAGCCAGAAATGCAGCATACAGCTGTGGTACATTGCTGGGTGACACAGAGGAGCCAGGGCTGTACCTGGTGAGTCTGGCCCAATACTTATCAGGCAACAATTGACTGATTAATTTCCACCCCAGTGAATCAAAGGGAAGAAGAGAGATAAAATAATGGGCAAAGAAGCACACAGGGTCGAGTAACCGTGCGGAAAGAAAGGGCACTGAACAGTGCCCATCATTCTGAAGATGCTGCACTTTGGGGTGGAATGACAGGTAAGAGACAGCCAGAAAAGCAGGAGGAGCAAAGGAAAAAAAAACTTTAAAAATCCTGTTTTTCAGGCCGTTGGAAATTTGAGACCCTCACCTGTTTGTCAAGTACAACACAGGATGGCTGAAGCCATGGCTGAAAAAGCAAACGGATAATACCAATCAGCAGAGAATTAAAAATAAGGAAGTTGAACTGTAGCCAAACCAAAGAAAGCTGGTGGTGGCTAGTTAAATGTTGCTATTTATAAGTCAGGAAGTTTGAGCTTCACATCAAACACTGATAAAAAGAGAACAGGTTTTGCTTATAGAAAGCATTTGATACACTTTTATGATCGGTTTTGAGGAAAACAGTTGAAGCTAGAAAATTGGCAGTGTTGCTTGGCCAAGCCATAGAATCCCCTTTCTTCAGCACAGTGAAAAAAATATCTGATCCAGCAAAATTATAAGTGTTACAAACAAATCTTCCATCACCCCACTGATCCCCCGCTGTGGTCAATTATAGTTTTGAAGCTGGCATATAAGTATCAGATGTTTGGCTATTGCATGTCTTCAGTAATCTCCAGCCCAAGTGAAAGCCTTTGGCGTGATGTATCCTATAATTTGCTAAGTTTTAAATAATGGGGCATTTTGCATTTCATTTGCACTTTTCATCCAAGTACCTAAGAATATACTCCCCTCACTGGAGACCAGAGTAATTAATCATCAGGGCTGTTTGTAAGGAAAAGTCCTGGCTGTGGCAACAAAGTCATAGATGAAGTAGAGTATAAAATGTCTATATCCCACTGCTTTAATGACTTGGAGAAATATGTCTTGCACAGGATTTTAAACCATTTGAATCTTATTTGTCAAGGTGTCTTAAAACAGTCTATTTTCCACACTTGAAGTTTGTTTTCACTCAGAAAGATTTTTTTGTTGGATATTATTTCTTCTAAGATGCCATAAAGCTGTTTGTGCTCTATTTCCTGGCTTTAGAAATGTCTGAGTATTTATATCAGTTACACATCTGTTTTCTGCAGGGAAGACTCTTCTAATTTTGCCTTAATTTCTATCCATTAAAATTATAAAGAATTATCTAAATAGATGAGAAATATTTTCAAGAGAGCATACTTATTAAAATATGCAGGCAAGTCTGCACTTTAAATCCAGGTGTTGTACCTCTTGAGCTCTGTACATCCCCAGAATACAAATGCTGATGTGCCAAGTATTTATGCAAGTCAGCCACTAAGTGATGGCAAGAGAATTTGGAGAGCTTGTTTGATAAGCTGCTGATGCTTTTGATCCATTACCTTTAATTCTTTCTTTCCTGTTGTTGTGTCAGATGTCCTGCTCTTTCTCTCCAGGAGGCTTCCTTGCGAGTCATGTTCCTCTCTCCTGGTCTTCTACACCTGCTCATGGTTGTTGCAGCCCCAGAACTGGAGCCAGGGCTGGGGTTAAGCCTGCTCCAACTCCTCTATCTCCAGCATCCAAAAAGGCTATTAAGGAGTTTGTTCTGGTGTTGCTATTGCATGTGGAGGGTGATCCTGGTTTAGGTTGCTGTCTTCCAACCAAGGTGGACAAGCCCTTTGGTCCTGGTGTTCCCAGAGTATGTCCCTTTTTGTTTTAAACGTGTTCATGAAACCTGTTGTCTCTGTCCTGCCAGGATGAGTGGTGTTAAATCCATGCTACTAATACAATTTTAAGACTAAGCTTGAAGCAGGGGGGAGATGAGTGTGAGGAGAGAATCCAAAGAATTTGGTAGACTTAACAAGGTGTCTGAAAAGCATCCCTCTCAGGCAAGTTATGTTGCCTTGCGATGCTCCAGTGCTTTGATGTTGGTGAGGCTGTTTTATAACTTAAGTAAATAGGTATTAATGTGGCCATTCTGCCCAGGACCTCCAATGTTGCACCTGTTGGTGGTATTATTGATCTGTAGTTAGATGACATATATTTGTTGACCTGTGAAACTAAACAAGTTCTTCCCTCTAAAGAAAAGCACCAAATATGTACCTCTTCCTTAATGTATTTTGTAAAGCCTGCTTGGCCCATAAGGGCAGAACCTCTCCCCTCTGCTTAAAACGAAGGGATAGTAGAAGGAATAGTAATAGTTAATGGAAAAAATACATTTCCTACTCTGTCTGCTTTTCAAGGGTAATTCTTGCATATTATACATAGATAAGCTGAAATTTAATAATCATATATCAGGTACAATTCTACTGCTGCCCCCTGTGTGTCCCAGCAGGACTGGGAAGGTCATGATGTGGAGAACATGACCGTAGCTGGCTGTTTGTAGACCCCAGGAAGGAGGAGGACTTGCTGCCCAAGCTGGACTTCCATCCATCCATCCGTTACCCAAGGATGATAATGCAGCATTTGTTTTGTTCCATTTTTTAGCCTGACAGTGATTTTGATTAATGAATGTGTGTCTTCTATCTGTGCCTGAGGGTTTAGATGTCATGGCAGAAAGTGACTTTTGTGCCCGAATGAATGTGTATGTAAATTGTTTTATGTCAGTAGCTTTACATATGGCCTCCCCCACAAAAATTCACAGCTGTAGGAACTTCTGCATAATGGGCTTTTGAAGTCCAAGCAGCTCAACTGCCAGGAGTTGTATTTACAAAGGAAATTCACTAAGCCCATCAGTGACACTTTGAGCATCTTGACACTGTTTGTTATTTTGTCAATTGTCAGTGGAATTCCCCTTACAGGAGAATCCTGTAATGTCTGTTTCATATATCATTTTAAAGCCAATCTTTAAAAATTCTATCGCTGAGATGCCATTTTCTAATAGCTTTTTATGGGTTTGAAGTAGTTTCTAGGAGGCTTATTTGGAACCCTCTTGACCTCCTCCTTGGGCAATTCTCTAGGATTTTCTATGAGAAATCTCTAGGTGTCATTGTAAATGACTTGAGGATATTTAGAAGAGCTGATAAGGATCACTTCTGAGAGCTTGAGTCATCAGTGCCACTGAGGTATAGATGCTGATTGAGTGAGCTCTGCACACACAGGTTTTGCCTTGGAATGTCCCCAAAATGATGTGATTGGGGGGGGGGGGAGACAGCAAAGTCATCCGTACTGGCTGAAGTTACATTGGATTTCTCCTTTCTTTTTATCCATTGTAGGTGTTCTCTGCCTGCCAGACAGCTTGAACCTTCACAAAGATCAGCAAAGGTCCAACAAGCCCGGGGAAGTGCAGATGTTCAGCCAGTCAGAGCTAAGGACCATTGAGCAGTCTTTACTTGCTACACGTGTGGGGAGCATTGCTGAACTCAGTAAGTACAAGGCTGTTGATAACGTTTGGTTAAATAATAATAATGTTGATAATACCTGATAAAATCAAGATGCTTGCATTGCCCAGCAGTGCAGAGGAAAGACAAGGAGGGGGCACATGTGAAGTTGATGGAAATGCTGAGTCAGACCTATCCATGGTTATGTTCCATGGCCAGTTTAAAGACCATAGGGGAGAAGAAGTCACGTTCAATCTCACAGCAATGCCTGTGTCTTGTTTTCATACAGTACTCACATTTTTAGACGTGAAAGATACTTTATTTCATCTTTCTTATGCTGCATTTGAGAGTGCCTCACAGCTTGGCCAGACTTGCAAATGTCTGTTGTATTGGCATCCTGTCCCATTGCACTGGGATGCCTATTTTGTGACAGGCAGGCAAAAAGCTGAAAGTTTCATTGGCTGAAGGAAATATTGTCACAAATTTAAAACAGCTCATTTTACAGAGTCCTTCCCCTGCTACCCTTCTGCAGTTCCAGCAGAGGAAAGAACTACAGATGAAACCTGCGCCAGAGGAATTTGTGCATGGAAAAAAATTATTTGCTGTTAATCAAAGCCCTTTGAGAAATGTGAGAATCTATGATATCTGTCAAGAAACTTTGGTTTCAGCAGATACAAATTATAGGAGGCAAATGCCATGTGGATTCTCATGTGACATGGAGATAAAGTTACCAGGAATATATTTTTAATTTATTTTTTAATTATTATTATGATTAAGACAGAAGCCTTTCAATCATATAATTAAGCTTTATTTAGAGATATGAAGCTATGGGTGGGAAAGCAGAAACATTCAGATCAAAAAGGATGCAGGTTGGTTTTGGGTTTTTTTCCTGAGGTTTGTTAGAAGTACTGTCAAGTATTTTTTTTCTTGTGGTCTGTTACGAAATTTTGAGGAGAAATTGGAAAAACTCCAATATACAAAGGTACAGTCTGCCCAGCTTAACATTGTTCTTGTCACTGAATAGAAATGTACAGGTGTATAATTTTAATTTTCCTGGTGTTTCCTGTAGCATGGAGAGTCTCCTGTAGCTCCATCATACCATTAGGGCTCAGTTTATGAGCCCTGTGGATACACCATGGATGTTGGTCTATGATCCACAATATGAATTTCTCTTTCCAGCTTGTTAATTATTCTCTGCTCTGGTGAAACATCAACCAGTCAAGGGCACTTACATGCCTTAGCCTGAAGAGTTGCCCTGTCTTTGGAATCAGATGTTAGGTGTTAGTCAAATGAAGTCATGTATGCTTATTTGTTTCATGAGCCCGAAATGTACAATGCTACCTTCTGTGTGCCAACTAAATTATGCATAAATACACTAAATACAGCTCCTTGTCTTAAAGGACATATGGTTGTGTTTTCATAAATAAGTAATCTGTGGGTATTTCAGGGCTTTTTCAGTTTTCAATCTGGATTTTTTTGAACCTCTGTATGCAACCCCAAGAGCCAGGCTCCTTAATTACTCCCACTCCCCCTCTTAGAATTCCATTTCCAGAAATAGATCGCTGATGATCTATATGATGATCATTGGTTGATAGGGTTTGCATTCTGTATGTCTGTTGACTGCAAACACAGGCAAAACACTCATCAGGGTGGCCAGCTGGTAGAAGAGAGTGCATCAGTGGGTGTTAGATGCAGCTGTCAGAGAGGTTGGCACCTTCAGCATCTTGGTAGCTCTCCAGAAAGCCCTCTGGACAACCATGGAGTGCACCTCCCCAGCCATTGCAAGCAGATGCATGTCAGGGAAGAAGCAGTGGGAGGAGTGGTGGTTGGCAAAGTTTGCAAGGCTTTGATGCTCATCTGGGTTGGAATCGTTGCTGTGGAGTGCAGCACATCAGTGGGCAAAAAAAACAAACAACTGTGAATCTGGGGGGCAAATCATGAAATGGAAGGCAAGCAGAGGGGTGGAGATTACAAGGGGGTTTTCCCTTTGATCAGGGCTCGTGTATCTGTCTTTTGGCTGTGAGCTGGAGGTTACAGCAAAGCCTGTTCTGTGGAGGGAGGTTGGGGAACCCACAATGTGGAGGAAGAAATGCTGAGCAGCAGGGAGAAGCCAGGGAGGAACACCTGGAGATCAGAGTGTGTTGGTGGGGAGGAAGGAGGTGAAGGAGGGTTTATTGTTGCCCTGATAGTGTGAGGGGGATTGGATAACTTTAGAAGTGGTGTTGTGGAGAGGAAAGAAAATACAGCAAGCTCTGGCATGGAGAAAGTGGGATATGATAGAAAGATTAGGTGCATAAAAGTCCCCTGCTCTTGTGGGGATGAACAAAAGTGATGATGGAGACTCTCTGGATAGGAAGGAATTAAAAGGAGAGCACTTGAGAGGAGGAAGAGGAGGAGATTGCAGCCAGGAATGAGTCGACAAGGACAGAATCTTGGCCTGGTGGACCAACAGAGGAGGCAGTCCCTGAGCATGCGTCCACAACATCCCATTGGCTTGAGATATCCCAGGAGCCAGGGCTTAATTTCTGTTCTTTTCAAAAGAGCACAAAAAGAAAAGTGCTAAGAAGGATTTTGTGCTAATGCAATTAAATTTTATCTCGGAGGAATACAAAAAGAAAGAAAAAAGGGAAAATAAAGAAAGCCATTCTAATTGTATGAGATTTCCTATAGTTTATTGACATTTAATTATTAAAGTCTTAGTATTAAAGTACGTAGAATAAGTAGAATTGACAAACACCTGTGTAATGTTTTAAAACATGAAAAGGGGAGATTTAGGTTAGATACTAGGAAGAAATTCCTTAATTTGATGGTGTTGAGACACTTGAACAGGTTGCCCGAGGAAGTTGTGGCTGCCCCCTCCCTGGAAGTGTTCAAGGCCAGGTTGGATGGGGCTTGGAGCAGCCTGGTTTAGTGGAAGGTGTCTCTGACATGCAGGCAATTTGGAACCAGATGATCTTTAAGGTCCCTTTCAACCCAAACCATTCTATGATTCTGTGCTGAGAGAAGGCTTCCCCTGCTCTCAGTTCTGTGCAGCATCCTCACACACAGCGAGCTGGCTGGCAAGCTGCTGGAGGCTTTTGAGACTGGGAAATTGAATCTGTCCCCTGGAAGACAACAGCTGGCAAACAGGGCCTGTTTCCTGCCCAGCTTCTGTAATACACCTCAAATCGTTTTAGCTTTTTCACACAGTCTGTCCCCAGGTGGAAAATAGATTCAGAAGGTGAAAAGCCTCACTTCTCATGGAACCTTCACCTTGCTCTCACACGTGGTGGCACTCAGTTCTCTGCTCCTTTCATTTTTTCATATATGCTGTCAATGTTTTTGAAAAGGCCAGTGAGGTGAGCTGCATCTCCCTGGGGTGCGAGTGACAGAGGTGAGAGAAAATTGTAGAAATGTGGGATGTTGTGCAGAGCCATAGAGGGGAGGCAACACCCTGTGAATGTTACAGAGAAGGAGGGTGACTGAGGCTGTCATTGAGGGGTTTTGATGTCCAGACAGGTGCAACAGGGCTTTGCTCTGCCCCAAACCTGCTTGCCTGGTGCTTTTCCACTCATCTCCTGGGTGTAGCAGGCAGCAGGCACTGGGTGTCACAGGGATGGCCCTGCCCTGCGTGACAGCAGCAGGGCAAGGAGGCTCTGCTGGCCCTGGGGTGCTCTCCCCAAAAGAGGAAGAAGAGTTGATGTTGCTGACTTAGGGAAAAAAAAAAATAAATCAAAGGAAGGTTTGATCTCCAGGTCTTGGGAGGGGAATGCAAATCGGGAGCTAATTCCGCACCGCAATTACAGCAGTAATGTGTGATTCCAAGGAAAAGGCTTGAAAAATTAATGTGAAACCTTATTCATTAAAACATAATGACTATGGCACAAAGTTAAGGAACAACAATAAATCTAGTCTATGTTATATTGGCATTTAGTATTCAGGAATTGTAATTGCCTACTACAGTGTGTTTTAAAATAATGTAATTTCATTTGAAATGCTTATTATATGGAGAACATTGGGAAGAACTGAAGCACAGCAAAAATAATGGGATTTTAAATAGTAGCCTGACAGTATGTGACTGTTTAATCTTAAAGAAAATATTTAATGAGACTTTTTTTTAATACAAATTTTTTTCTCAGTTTTTCCTCAAGTTGCCTGTATATCCAAACCAGAGCACACCTGGAGAAGGGGAATAGATCTGTTTGCATTTTTTTCAAAAAGTTTTGGGTATTCTTCTAGATTTCTGGATCTTCTCTTTTAGTTCCTTCCCCTTCAGATGACAAAAAATAAGTAGATTGAATGGAAAAAGTGAGGAGTATTGGGGAGATTTTTGCCTGGTGAGATATCCCATATTTTTACCTTTGATTGTTTTTCCCAACTTCTTTATATGCATGTTTACAATCCACAAACATTTATATTTAACTGCATAACATTCCAACACACCTATACATCACCCACCCAAAAGTACCACTGATTGCTTGGAGACCAGATGCAGAAGGGATGAAGCTCTCAACTTGAAGCTGCTGGTGTGTTGTTGGATGAAGAAGCACCTTCTCTCTTGCTTGTGCATGTAGGTGGTGAGAAGGGAAAGCAGAGCCTTAGGGTCTGCTGGGCACCAGTCCTGGCACCAAAAAATCTTCCTCCCTTGCTGCTTTTGGGTGAAGACCATGAGGTGTTAGTGTACAACCAGGCTGGGACAACCACCCCATGCTGAGGCACATGCATAGGACTGCAGAAGGGTTATATCTCCTGAGCCACACAGAGTGATAAAGTGTTGCTTAAGGTGTTATCCAAATTTTGTCTTCATGTCAGAGAAGAAAACTGGGGCTTATATTAAGTCCAAGGTTGGCCAGTCCTCTGTGGCTTTCCTGGATGAGAAGTTTGCCACACAGTTGTACAAACCATGGTGATGGGTGATGGTGGTATTATTATTTTGTTAACCAGAATAAATAGGTATTTTCATTTTAAACTAGGGTAATCTGATGATACAGATGTGAGCTAACATTACTGATCTGAGAGCTTTTTAGCCTTGGAACAGTATTTAACTTAAGAGTATCTCCCAGATGTGATGCTCAGGCCCACATTTCCTCCACGTCACTACTCAAGTCTCAGCAAGGTTTTCCTTTTTGCCATTGGAAAAACAACCCTTCCCCATAATTTTCTTTTTGCTTCCACAGTGCTGAATGTATATATTTCCAAAATAACAGCCTCCCAGTAGATCTTGGCACACTTTTAGGGACAAAGGAAGGGTTACTGCTCAAGTGTAAGTAGGAATGTGATTTCATATACCAATACTGTTTTTCATTTCTCCTCGAAGCTCCAGCTGAGGAGATGATGAAAGTCAGCATCCCCTCCTTTGTCTTTTCATCTAGTCTCAATTTCTCTGCAACCAACCAAAGAAGAGCACTGCAGGAGTGGTACAAATTGATTCATGTTCTGAAAATAAGAGGTTAAACCTAGGCTTAGCAGCAAATGCCAGGGTAAAGATGCTTGCTGGAAGGGTGGCATCTAAATGGGGTGGGTTGTTGTAAGTGCTTTGCTTAGTTACTGCTAGAAGAAAAGCCCTTTTTGTCACATATTAGAGAAAGGCCAAAGCTTATTTCCAGTGAAGTGTTTGGTCCACGCAGCACAGCCAAAACTGTGTACTAGCCAAACCTGCAATTCAGATGGTAGTGCTCCCTTCATCATAAAGTTTGGCTGTAGACTGGCAGCCTGTGCAGGCACTCGCCAGATATGGTCATACTTTTCCTAGGTTTTGAGCCCTTTGTTGAGTTACTGCACAAAACCCCTACATCCTTACTCTCCCATTGCTTTTTGAGTCTCTTGTTTGTGGTTTCTCCTCACTGCCTTCTCGCTGTGATCCATCCAGATATCATCTGTTCTGTGTGTAAAAGGTACAAAGAGAAATTGTTGAGGTGCCCCTCTGCACGCCAGCAGAGAGCAGAAGACATTAATGTGGTGCTTAAATGCTAGGTAGGTTCTTGCCTTAATTAGATGCTATCTGTTTGCCAGCTTCCTCAGCTGCTCTTCCATTCCTCTTGCAGCCCCCCTGAGTGATGGACCTGAGCCTTCATTCAGTCTCTGCATCTATGCATAACTATGGGGCTATGGGTCTCTTAATAGCCCCAAATGACTCCCTGTTGATTTTTTGGGTTTGGTGTTTTGTTCTGTTTTTTGTTCCCCCAGAGACACCCACCATCATAAACAATAAAGCAATATATTTATTTATCAGTAGAAATGAAGCAGGAGGTGGGATAATTTGAAAATACCCATCTACATCCTGTTAAGTCTTTATTTTCCCTTTCACTGCCTTTCTGACCAGGGGGATGGATGTGTCTTGCATTACAGGGGCCTAACAGAGGCAGCTATCTCTTGCCTGGTTCCCCATCTGCTGTCAGTGCTCCCTTGGGGCTCCCTGGCTTCTCCCATGGGTGAGACTCAGCCCCTTTCACCTTCCTGAGGGGCAAGCTGGGTTCTGTCCCTGTGCAGGTGGTTTTGTTCCTCCAGGGATTCTACCTCATGTTTAAACCCACTCAGGTTTGGTGCTTAGAGGCAAAAGGCATAAAATTGGTTGGTGGAGGATGCTGGAGCTCCATCCTTTCACCACTTTTCCCCAGTACACGAGTGTTCTGGCTCAGGACTCTCAGGACTCCCCCATGTACATCACCCTTGAGTTGCAGACTTCTATTCACCCTAAACTTCTGTTCATCACTGCATGCTTGGGGTTAAAACAGCATTTTCCTTTCCTTTCCTTCGATTTGCAGCCATCCCTGTCCGTGCTGTGAAGACTACAGGCAGGCAGGCAGGCCAGAATGAGCACTTTTCAGCTGGCCTGCTGAGCCACGGGGGACTCTTAAATTCAGAGTTTGAGGACATGGGTCTATGTCAGACCAAATAAAATCCAGGAACAGTGGTCCATAAGGCAGTAGCAGTACACTGGAGGAAGGCTCTGCGGTAGGTCAGTAGATGAATAACTCATCAGAGACAAAACTTGTTTTCTTTGGAGGTGATGGGGTTTAAAGGAAATCAAACACAAACATCTTGCTTGCCACATTGGATTGGAGATTTTGAAGTTAGCAGTGTTATTATTTAGGAACAAATTCTTTACAGAGAGGGTGATCAGGCATTGGAATGGGCTGCCCAGGAAGGTGGTGGATTCTCCTTCCCTGGAGGTTTTTAAGGAGAGACTGATTGTGGCACTCAGTGCCATGGTCTGGTAACGACGGCAGTAGTGGATCAAGGACTTGATGATCTCAGAGGTCCCTTCCAACAGGGATGGTTCTATGATTCTGTGATTATAATAGGTATGTGAACTTGAGAAGTTTTAATTATTATTGTGGCTTTTATATGGGGTATATGTAATCCCTAAATTTTCTGTCTTCAAAGGCTTTGCAAGCACTAAATCGCACACAAACACTTGCTCTGTGATATAAATAGAAGCTTCTTGTGATGGTGAATAAGTGGAGATAAAAGGTTAAATGATCTGTGGGAGGCCACAGGGAAGCCACTGTCAGGAAATGGGCTGCTTGTATCCTGGTCCTGTCTCTTGGCACCGATTTCAGAGTTTGGGACCACAGCTCCTTCCTTTGCTCTTTTGTGGGACAGAAAAATGGCAGAGAAGAAAATGTTGCCTGGGGGAGCAAATTCACATGGGTACAAGGCATGGACAAGCAGATGTGGGAGGTTTCTGCAAGATGAGCTTGATGGTGAATCTGTTGCACATGAGAAGCTCCAGTGACTGTGTGTGCATGATGGCACCCCAAGTACACCCAGAGCCCCAGGCAGCTGGCTCTTGAATCTGAAATATACTGTGTGCTAAGAATAGCATAGCTTTATGTTTGATGATACTTTGTGCTAAGAGAGTGTGCACAGTGAAATACATACTAAACACTTTCTAGTGTGCACTTATCCCTGCTCTGTGGGATACTCTGTGTACTCTGTACTCTCCTTTCCTGGCATAGATGGGTCATCTTGAGTCAACAGTAGAAAAACTTCCAGTAAGTCATTCGAGGGAAGATTTAGCTTGAGCAATTTTTGCTCAGCTCTCTTTTGAAACATGGAGATTGATGCAACACTGGAGGCAGAGCAAATATGGAGGAACTGCACAGCTGAAATAAAGAGCTTACGGATGGCTCAGGCAGCTGACTGAGCTGATGGATGGAGATGATCTGCCCTGGTACAGGAGGCACAGTTCAACTGCTCATATTCACCCATATTCCTGCACTTACAGGCATATGGCAGGGTGAAGTGTAGCAATGCATCACTTCAGTGCAGAAACCAGAGGCAACAGGGAAGCATAAAGGGAGACTTAGGTGCTGTATGAGGAGGATGCAGGATGGCCATGACCACCAGTTAGCAGTCTGAACAGACCATGCTTTATTATCAGGTTATAATTAATCTTTTCAATACAATCTCTCCATAGGTGGTCATGAGCAAAATCATAGATACAAGACTTCTGTACAGAGGTGTAAAATGAATAAGGGTCAAGAGAGCGAGTTTTGCTCCTGGTTCACATGCTTTAGGGGGACAAAGTCTGGAAACTATTGGCCCTGACATGAAGTTGCCATCTGGAGTGTAGCTCCCTGATTGATGCTACTCCTTTTCATTGTCTGGATGGGCACAGGAGGATGTTAAAGGCTCGGAAGGACAAACTCCAGTCTATGGCTCTGGCCCCACTTTGCAGGAGAAGATATTCTTCCAGCTAGCATAGCAAACCAGCAATGCCTCCACTGCAGGGCATGATTCCTGAGAGCAGGCAACATGCACTGGAATCTTGGCCAGCTGGAAGGGATAATCAGACCAGTATTATTACACTGATGGGTGCTGCCTGCAGGACACTTTCATGCTAGAAACATGTCCTGCTGCCACTTTGCAAAGTGCCCTGTGGGGTGTCAGGTGAGAAGAGGTCTGCAGTGGAAACAGAGATCCATTCTCTCTCCCTCAGGGCTTGGAAGGAAAGACACAGATCAGACAATTGTGTGGCTTGTTATCACTGTGCAAAACTATAATTGTGATTTTGTTCACACAGTTTTAGGACATGTTTTTGGAAGAAAACTTGAGGTAGGTGTCACAGGGAATTGCCATGTAAGGATTGGTCTTGCATCATTCACCTCCTAGGTTGTGTTTCTGCAAGCACACACCCCATCAGATGTTTTAGTCTGTGGAAGCAGCCCTGCTCCTAGGCAGGCATGTCTGCAAGAGCAGGTCCATTATGACAGAACCATAAAACCATAGAGCATCTCAGAAAGTTTCTCAGAAGCAGGCACTGGGTATCTGCTGTTTCCTCATTCTTCATTTTTGGTTGTTTGGTTGGTTTTTTTGCTTCTCCTTTTCCTCCTCCTGTGTTACAATATTGGAAACAGTGTGGGTTTTTTTTGTTTTTTTTTGTTTACTTGGAGCTCTAAAATAGTAAGGGCAGTGATAATAACTTTTACCAAAGCCAAACACAGTAAAAATTGCTTCACTGGACATGGTGGACATGGAGAAAGCTCTGAGCAGTCCCAGTTGTGTGCTCTGTGTTGTTGAGTATACCACCCACTGCACACACTGGAGCAGCTTAACTTTCCCTGTCACATCACATCTTCAGCTCAAAGTCAGTGAAACTGTTCCTTAAATACTCAGTATTGCCTGAAACCAGGCCCGTGTCACAACACGCGCATTATGTAATATGTTCAGCCTTCAAATCAAACATACGTGGACCTTGCATTCATAAACTGTGCTGAACTGACAGCAGGAGTGATGGGCAAGACCTGTGTTAGTTGTGGAAAGGATGAAATGCTGGCAGTCACAGCAGCATCTCTCCACATGCTGTGGTGATGCTTGTGCAGGTCCTTTGCCAGCTGATGTGCCAGGCACGGTGTTTCTCCTGGGCTGACAAGCTCCTGTGCTGAGCTGGGTTGCTGGAGCTTTTCCCTGTCCAGACTCAGGGCTGCAAGGCCACTCTGAGGCTTGTCCCTACCTTTTTTGCCCTTTAAGAGCCTGCCCTCTAGTTCTGCCTTCTCAGCTTTAGCAATAAAAGTATTATAAAATATCCCCCAACTTCACTGTTCTTTTTCTTTTTGTTGTGTGTGTGCCTACCCTGGATGATGTGATGTCTTCCTCTCCCTGGCTCTTCTAGCAGAGCAGTTTGTGCTTTGGCTCACTTGGCTTGCTGTGCATAAATTGTGGAAATGTTTATTTGGTTTAAATTAAAAATAAAATAAAATTGGCAAGGTCTCTTGTCAGGCAGATTGGCTCCCCAGTCTGTTCCTCAGTTGGGTTGCAGGCGGTGGTAAGGGGTGAGAATCAGTGCAGGGATCCCCACTGAGTCCCTTGTGTCATGATTGAACAGCCCTTGGGAGCCATATCCCTGGGGTCTCAAATTCTGGGATTTTTATTTATTACTTTTTTTTTTTTTGTAATTTATGCACTCTGGAATGTATTTGCCTTCAATATGCACTCAGTTGATATAGCTGAGACATTCTAAGGGCCAAAAAAGAAGCAGAAGAGTCAGCAGTGATGTGAGCAGGTACCCTTGCAGAGTGTTGCTGTAGTTGATTATGACCCTGAAGAGCAGGGATGGTTAACACAAAGTTGTTAAGGAGGCTTCCATCTTTATACTTGGCTGCAAATTCAAGGTTTTCCTTGGTGATCAGTTATACTGTGGCTTTTATAGCTGGCAAGGAGGACAAATACAGGTTGGCCTCCCTCAGTGAGACTTGAGCTGACTGCTGTAGATCAGACCAGTGAGTCCCATCACAAAGCTGGTTTCAAGTCCATGAGTTTTAGAGTGCCCTTGCCAGGATTAAAGAGAATTTCTGCTCTTGGTATATTCTTCAGAAAAAAGTGGAGAAGCAAAAGCCTATTTAGCAAGGAAAGAACAGAAGCAGCAAAACTTGGTAGGGATTTGAAGCAACACACATGCATCTTGAACCAGATGTTGTACTACTCTGGGTTTTACAGGGTCTGCATAAAGTCCTACCACACAGTGCCTGCGTGAGCCTCAGCTCCTTCCTCCCTTCTTGGCACTGATCCTGATGCACAGATATGCTGAGGCACAGTCCCTGCCCTGAAGGATTTGCACTGTGACTGGATGCAGCTGGAGGAGCAGAAAGGGCACCAGGGTGTACAGTGGCTTGTCTGAAGTGACACTGTGGAGTGAAAGAGGGAGCAGTGATTCCTGTCCTGCCTTCAGTGCAGGATCACAATGCAGCTTTTTATGCTTACTTACTGTGCTCTGTGAAGCTTAGTGCTTTAAAGGTATTGATTATTTAAGCCTTGAGTTGTCTCTGTGATAGAAGAATGTGATAATAATTGTTAATATAGAAATCATTTGAAATGTAACCAGAGATAATATAGCAGAGGGGAAAGCAAGATCTAAGCAAGATCAAATTTTTGCTATAATGTAATGAAATGAAACTTAAACATAAAAAGTATAAATTCAGCTTTAATAGGATGAATTGGTTTGTTTTTTCCAAGAAGCAGTTGAGGAAAATAGAAAATAAAAGGCTTAACTCCTGGTCATATTGAAACAGATAGAAGCTTTGCCACTGATTTCCATGAGGCTCGAGTTCCTCCAGCCTTGCATCTGCCTACGTCATTCCTGCTGCTGCTTCCCCTCCTTACTCACTGTGCAGCTTCCTCTGGGGCTGGATGTGTCATTGAGGTTTCATCGCCCCAGCACTTCAGGAGGAATGGGGATAAAAAGTGATGCTGCTACCCGAATCTGGGCCTGAACTGCATCCTGATTTTTATTCATCATTCAGTACAGAAGTCAGAGACGTTCTCTGGTGACTGCTGTCTCAATCCACTGAAATAAGTCATGTGCTTAACTTTACCCATATGCTTAAGTGCCATAGTGACTTGGGTCTGAAAAGGCTGAATTTAGTGCAACTCCTTTTTCTTTGCTTTTGCTATTGTTGTTAAAGTTGCAGCTAGCACTTCTACACATTTTTTTTTTTTGCTTTTGCTTTTTGGAAAAAAAGAGAAGAATTCAGTTTCTCTGTCAGCAAGGTTGCTAGCAGTGAAATTGGCCTCTGCTGAGCCTCGCAGTGCAAATCTGCTGTGACAGGGTGGGCTGAGTGAAGGAAGTCCCAAACTTTCCTGCTGCTTGTGGCTGCCTACAGATAATTTTGTGCAGAACTGGGGAATCATATCAGAGGCACATCTGTTTCTCCTGTCGGCCTGATGCTGCAGGCTTTCTGCACGCACAGCTTCTCTTGGAAATTATGAGCATGCCAGGCTGCAAGATTGGTCCTATCACGACAATTTCCCAACTGAGGGAAACGACAGAAACTATTTTTAAATGAAAGCTTTGGATCAGAGGAATATTGCAGACTGCAGCAAAAAATTGTGTCAAAACCCTAAAGTCATGGACTCGGCAGTTTTCTCATGCCAGTGGTTTCCTTCTGTTCATGATTTTAAGGCTGTGTTTTTGGAGAACTGGGCTGAACTTTTTACAGTAAGACATTTCTGTTCTCCCTGGTGCATGTTATTGCAGTAGCAGCATCATTTTCTGTGTAAGTCAAGCTGGAGATAGGTGATCTGCTGTGATGTGCTTACAGGGAATGGGACTTTGCAAAAAACCTGTACTCTGTCTTCCACACAGTCTAAATGGTTCTCCTTTAAGTTTGCCCAGGAATTCATAATTCAGCCTCCCCCCCAGTATTTGGTTTTAGGTTCCTACCTCTGTGTACATTTCCAGCCTCTCTTTCCAAGTTTCAGCGCTCAGTGGTCACTTGGGAAAAGCAAATAGAGGAAGCATGCAACTACTTCTTAACAGTGGAAAATTATGTCCTCTTTTTCCCATCACTCGCTTTTGTATAGCTTAAGAATGACCCAAAGGGCTGTTACTCAGATTTTCATTTAAAACAAACAATCTGATTTGATCTGAGATCATTATTTCCCCCCAAAGCATTCTCCGAGTGATTTGAACATGTGAAAATAGGCAGTTTATAACCACAATTGTTTCCCTGCCTTTGATAGAGTGGTCACTAGTCACCAAATGTAGAATTCACTGCCTCGGAGGGAGATGCTTTAGTTAATTAGTTACAATCAGTACTGTGCTGAGACTCACTGCTGCTTCCTTGTATATTTGCTTTCTAATCTCACTTGCTGGCTTTGCTGATCCTGCTCCGTATAATGTGGATTCCCATACCTTCCCTGCGAGGAAGTGCCTAAAACCATGTTGCTCAGGGGTGATGATAAGCATCCTGTTCCATTTTCTGTGTTCTGGAAACCTGAGGGGCTGGGTGAGCCTACTCTATGGTTTTGATAACACAAAGTTTTCCAGACCCAGCCTGGGCTTACAAATTGTAATTTTAGTTGCATGTTTCTGATACTGTCTTTTAGCAACTTTTTCCTCCCCCCATTTTTCTTCACCCATCTGTACCTTTGCACACTCCCTCAGAGCTCTGTGTGTTATCTGACTGCCTCCTTCCTCATTGCAAGGGGCTGCATTTTCCTGCCACTCTACCCAGAAGCATTCAAGCTCTTTGTGCTACTGTCTGTCATCCTCACCAGGCATTTTTCAGGCAATGGGGTTTTGGCAACTTCTAAGCATTGCCTGTAGCTGTGACCCCAGCCCTTCTGTACTGCCTTCTCTGGTGGTCCTGAGTTGGGACAGCAAGATGCTGCCTACACTCCAGATGTGCAGAAATCTGTCTCCTGCAGGCCTTAAGGGGCTTCTCTGCAGCCCGAGTATATCCCTCCACACAGTGTAAAGTTCCAGGTAAAGTCCAACCCAGCAATAAGAAATCCACAGAATCCTGTCCTAACCTTTGCTATTTGAGTCTGTGAGGTTAAATGAAAGGAGAAACCAACCTGGCTTACCTTTTGGTATGAAAACTTTGGGCAGAGGCAGCCAAAGAGCCTGGCATTCACCCAGACTATGCTTTTTTTCTTTTTCCCAGGTGACCTGGTGTCTCGAGCCATGCATCACCTCCAGCCCCTCAACGCCAAGCAGCATGGGAATGGGACACCAATGCACCAGAAGCAGGGATCCTTCTACTGGGAGCCAGAGGCTCTGTACACCCTCTGCTACTTCATGCACTGTCCACAGATGGAGTGGGAAAACCCCAACGTGGAGCCATCAAAAGTCACACTGCAGACAGAGAGGTAAGGGCCGCTTCACGGTGCTTTATGTCATGGCAAAGATGTTTTGTTAGTAAATCAGCCTGCTTGGCTAATTACTAATTGCAACCTGCGTGTGAGAGGCTGTGGAGCAGTCTGGTTTGGTTTAGCATCATCCCTTTGAAACCAGTTTCTCTTGCCGAAGTGCTGTGAGGCTGACCCAATATATATCAAAAGTGACACCCAGTGGCTGCATACAGCAAATTGGTTCCAGATGTGTGCTCGGGAGAGATTTCCTTTTCTTTTGGTTGTTGCTCAGCTATTCTGTGTTTTGGAAAAGAAAACGAGAACTTCTATTTCTGGCCTAGCAGGTTTGGGTTTAAATGTGTTGGGTTTTTTTTTTTTTCTACACATTAATAGAGCTCAACAGCTGCGACTGGGGAAGTGGAAAATGAATAAGAGTAGTGTTTGGAAAGGAAAAGGTCATTAACGATGCTCAGCTCCAGCCATGCTGAATACCCGGGTGCAGGAATAACCTTGGGTCTGCCTAAGCTGGGGATGTGGTAGGGTTTGGCTGTCGTGCTGCTGCCCCTGCTCCAGGGGTGGCCAGAGCAGGGGAGGCACACCTGAGGCCCCATTCTGACTCTGGATCTGCCCAAGGTGAGAAGGAGATGCCACTGAAAATGGTCTTAAGGTTATCAAATGCTGGTAGGCAAGGTGGCCAGCGCAGGGCAGCTCTGCACTCGAGCACTGCAGAAAGTAACCAGAACAACTTGCTGGCCAAAAAATAAAGCCATCTCCTGTCAAAAGCCCAGCAATAGTAACACAATCCTCCACTTGTGTGCTGAGGCACCCTAAAGCTATTCTCCTGCTGCACTTCTCAGTAGCCCTAAAGCAGGCTTCGCCAGTACAGAGCCAGCTGGTGTTTGGGAAGTGCTGGGTATTCATTTTTAGGATGGGTGCTGTGGTGCTGCAAAAGCAAACTGCTTTTGCAAGCTGGACTTCACATTTACATCCCAATGTATCTATTGCATGGTACGTGTGAGCCAAACTCTGCTCTGCACGTGTGCCCTGAGAGGTGAGCACACGAGTAAGAGTTTTTGTTTGAATGAGGTCTGCATCTCAAAAGCAGCATTTGAGAATGGCATGATGTATGATTGTAAGTGGTATATAATACGGTATCTCCATGAGATACTTTTATATCAATTCACAGAAAAGCATACCAGAGGAAACTCTGGCATTAATGATGTTACTGGGAATTTTGCCATTTGCCTTTGGATGGCATTTTGTATCTTTTCAAGTTTGAGTTGCTCAGTGAGCCTGCTTGTTGGTTTTTTTTGCTCCATTGTTTTCAAAGTATGGAAAAAACCCCACAAAAAAAAAAAAACAAAAAAGCAAAACAAAACAAACCCAACCCAAAAACAACCAACAGCAAAAAAAGCCACCCCAAAATCAGAAGGGAAAATACAAGAATCCAGAATTTTCTGAGTTTTCTAAATTGTATTTAATTTCATGGTTTGCCATTCAGACTTGTTAATTTGGAAGGCCTAACTCGTGTCCAGGAGTGGTTAGCAGGCACAAAAGATAACCAAAATTAGAAAATACCTTCACATTCCTGTAGTCTCCATCTGTGGCAGTAATGCCACTGGAATGAGTGAGAATATAATGATGAATAATGCTGATGCTCTGATTTTGTAAGGTTTCTGCAGACTTCCTCGTGGAAAGTGAAAAGGGCAGGAACATTTGAAAAATCACTTTTAGCATTGGCTTTAATAGGTTTTCCTTTCTCTGAGGTCACCTTAATACATGTTCTCTTCATTAGGGCACTTGAAACACTGGTTATTTCAAGCGATTGTTCTCCTTTGCTTTATTTTGAATACTCCATCTGGCAAGACATCTTCTCCTGGCAGGCCAGTTTAACAACTGCGGTGTGTGGTTAGGGCCAGAGCAAGTACTCGGTGTTATTGCCAAGAGCTTGTGGTCACTTTTGGCAGGAGCAGATCCTCCTCCTGTTGCCTAATCAAACACACATTAGTACTTAGCATTGGAGTGGGAGCCGTGCAGGGTTAAGCATGAGCCTGGATGTTTCCATAGGTTATGCTCTGGAGCTTTGTCAGCTGGATGCAACCGTCCTGTGCCACACGGAGGAGAGATGGATGAAGCTGCCTTCTACTTAGTCCTTTGGGGAGCCTTCCTACCTATTTCTCTTTTTTTTCTTTCTTTTTTTTTTTTAACATGCTTTGTGGTCCGTGACTTTTTTTTCTGGCAGCTTTGGTTTCTTCCATGGGGTTTTGTGCATTGCAGGGGAATGGCTTTGTTGAACATGACATTTTTATATCCAGAATATTTGCAAGCTTTGTGTCATACCTGCGTGCTGTACTCCCTCTCTTCTTCTCCAGCTGTGGCAATTGCTTTTATGTTGGGAGGAAGCCCAGAAGGAAGCAAAGAGGTACAGGCATCTTTTCCCATCCTTGCCCTCCCTGTGTCCCTGATTATACAGGGAAGCCAGAACTGCATGCATCTGGCCATGGGCAGTAATTCCATGAAATGGGTTGTCCTTGCTCAAACAAAGCCAACTTGACTATTATCTTGGCCCCTGACTCCCTGACAGTGCATGCCCAGGCTGGAGAGGGTTGCAGGATGTGGCCAGAGAGCAGGGATTGATAAGCCCATGAGGGCAACTCCCATCCCTTCCCACCTGTCTCCAGCTCACCTAGATTTTGGCTCTGAACTGTGTTGAATTAGGGAGTCACAAAGGCTCTGCATGTCCTTCTGCAGAGGCTGGATATAGGAGGGAAGCTGGTACAGTGGCATAGTACAGTATGTGCACAGTGCCTGGCATAGCACTTCCCAGCAGAGAAAGTGGTACCTTACCCCAAGTCTTGGGGGATGTGTTAAATGTGATGTTTACCTTTGAATAAATCCAGTGCTTTGCTTCTAGGGAGTATTTTCTAGGGAGCGTTTTCTGTGTTTACTCTTCATGGAGGTAAAGAAATGAGAATGCAGTGTGTTTTTAATAGTGTTTGTCTTTATATAAAATGAAGGGGGAAAATGATTATTCAGCAGAGCTCTCTGAGAGGAGGAGGGGTAGCTACTTTCATGGGAAGGGGAGGAAGTGGAAAGGGGCCAGCATTGCTCAGAAAACCTGGAGAAGGCTCCCCACTTCCAGAAAGCCAACAAAACCAACCATAAGATGAATATTTGATCCCCTCCCACCCCAAATTCACATTCTTCTTTCAATCTGGTCACTTTGAAAGAAACACTCTGATATTTTTGGCTGCCTTGTTGGCACCAGCACAATCCAATCTTGCTGAGGTGGGTTGCCTAATGACCCTGGGTACCGTGTAGATGACTATTTTGGCAGGTGTGGAGGTACCAGAGGGGGTTTGGACCTGATTGTGGCAATGTAGACAGCTGGTTTTGGCAGGCATGGAGGTACAGGGAAGGGAGGGGACCTGTTTGTGGGGTCTCCCTTCTCTAATACACCCAGATGGGCTGTGACAAGGCATTTGTCTTGTGCTGGGTGATGCCTGCAAAAGCAGTGCTCCTCCAGTGTCTTCACCTGCAGTCGGCTGTGAATTATTTAGGTTTATTCATTCTTTTGCTTTCCCAGAATTAAAAACCAAAAAAAAAAGAAGAAATTGTTGATGATAACATTTTGCTGAGTTTTCCTTCTTGCTCGCTGCTTCTGGTTGAATAAAAGGATCTGTCCCTTGGTTGTGTTTTTCTTCTCAGCCTCTGTAACACTTCCAAAATTATTGCAAGTAATTTCTTAAGCACCGGAATGCACAGAATCTGTAGTTGCAGATTTCTCTGATGATTTTTTCCTTAAGTGGTTCCTTACCCACTTTTATCCACAGCTGTATTGACAAAGTTCTTATTACTTCCTAACTCTCCATGTTCCCCATTAACAGCTCATTGAGAAGGAGCAGCTCAGCCGGTCCAGCACTGCCATTAATTCTGCTCACAGGCAGCAAAGTTCCTTCTCCAGCTCTTCCTCTGCCTCTGAGCCTTGGAGGAGCATTCTCTCCCTGTACTGCCCAGCAGCTCTTAGCTTTTCCCCCTAAATCTTAATTGACTTGATGGATACATGTCTGGTTTTCATCTCCTTTTCTCTCCCTGTGGAGCAAACCCATAGGAAAATCCCATGGGCTATTCCTTGCTTTTTTTTTTCTGCCTGCCTTGCACACACGTGTGGACACACACACAAAGATACATGTCCCACACACATGCATGTGTGCAAATGGTAGCCTGCAGTCATTCATGATTAATTCATGAAGGGTTGGTGTTATCATCTGAATTTTGTGTCATGCTTTGGATAGTTACTAGTGGCCAATTAAAGTGATGAAGCCTCCTTAATAACAGGAGTGTTCCACTGCTATAAAATAACTTGAGCTCTTTCAAAGAGTTACCTATATAACTGGTACAGCTGTGCCTGTGGTAGAGATTATACCTGCAGAACAATTTTAGTAAAAAGAAAACTAGGGAAATGTGTTCTTTATTTAAATTATTATGTGGTACAAACTCCATGGGTATGGCAGTCTCCAGCAAAGACCAGCAGGGAGTGGAGAGAATGATGGGGAATGCTGATGAAGAACAGATAAAGTCCTAGCACTGGGAATGTGGAAGTCCTGCTATGAAACCTGAGTGAACCTTGCAGCATAAATCTGAAGAAGAAATTACATGTGTTTGATGTGCTAGTATGGCATAGACCCCTACAACTAAATATATTTTTATTTACTATTTAATTGAAAACTTCACGTGGTAAAACTGTGGCCTTGATAAACTCAAATTTAATGAGAGGTTTGATTTGACTGAGAACCACTGACAAGAAATCCCAAATCCATCCTTACATAAATCGTCTAGATTTGCATCCTAAATATCAAACCTCCCAGTTTTAAGAAATCCCTACAGAAATCATATTGGCAGCTGCCTGCAGCGTGTGATGTTGCAGTATTTGTAGCTCAGCTGTTAGACAGTATATCCTTGCTAGGCTGGGGCTGTATTCTACATCTAATTTATCAAGCCAGGCTTAAGCTGTGCATGGGATGTCTATAGTTTTGCTGGGTTGTTTTTTGTTTAAATAGAGAAAATTGCGTGCAGCGTTGCGAGAACAGCGCCTTACCTGGGGTGTTCTGCCCCATGTGCCCAACCAACGCTGGTGTCTCTCCAGGCATTTACGCTGCAGCCCATCGTGTCAAATCAGATGTCAAAACTGTCTGTGAAATATTTCCCTGTTGTGGTTCCTAGCCAAGTCATCACTTTGACTTGGTTGCATTTCAAGTCTCAGCCAGTAATGTTTTTAAATCAGGAGAGGTGCCGGGCATGGCACATTCAAACCCTGGATGTGAGTTAAAGATCTGTGACTTGCAGATATCCTTATTCGGAGTCTGGAGGTACCAAGGTGCCAGGAGGCTCCAAGGTGACCTTATATAGGCTTTCCAATAGCTGAAGGGAAACTACCAGAAAGCTGGGGTAGGACAGAACAAGGGGCAATAGTTTAAAACTTATAGAGAGGAGATTTAGATTAGATGTTTGGAGGAAATTCTTTACTGTGAGGGTGGTGAGACATCGGCACAGGTTGCCCAGGGAGGTTGTGGCTGCCCCCTCCCTGGAAGTGTTCAAGGCCAGGTTGGATGGGGCTTGGAGCAACCTGAACTAGTGGGAGGTGTCCCTGCCCATGGGAAGGGGGTTGGGACTAGGTGATCTTTAAGGCTTCTTCCAACCCAAACCATTCCATGATTCTATTCATGTCTTGGTATGTGAAAGCCTTAGGGTAAACCCTTCCTCCAGCTAGGCAGGTCTTGCTGAGGCTTGCGTGAGAGCAAGAAGAATTGACCTTTCAGCATGAGAAAAATGCAAAATTGGCTTTTTTAGGGTCAGCCTTAGTTGGGTTCTTGGGGTCATAGAGGAGCTGCCTCGTGTGGGTCATCTGCATGGCCTCACGTGGTTTCATCAGTCAGTGCCACAGGCAGGAGCAGGGCTGGATGCCTTCTGAAGGCATCTGAAAGTTATTTCCTCACTTTGAAGACAAGTAGCCTATGGTGTAAATAAAAAATCCATGAGTTTTGCAGCCTTCAAACCCATCTGAAGTATATGCTAAACACTGGGAAAAACATGCTTTTCTATCTTCCAGTAATGCCAAAAATGGACTATCACTGTATATATAGTTTCATCATATGTTCTGAATGTAAACTGACAGAACTCTTATGCTTGTGTTTTCTATAAAAAATGCTCACGAAAACATAAAACCATACAAACAAAGAGACTTTTCCATGATGGTGAAGTTGCCGACTCATATCTGCAAGCAGAAACATCTCCCTACCTTTGTCTAGATAGATAGGCTTTTATTGCAAAAGTACAGGATTCTGCTTCTCAGAAGCACTGTTAACTCTCAAATCACTGGAGCAAACACTAGAACAGCAGAATCCTGCAAGGAGCACTTCAATTGCTATTGCCATGCAGCTTTACAGTCAGCTCATCTTGGCTGGAGAAGAAGCTCAACAACTACCACAGCAACATCCTTCTCAGTAGGTAAAGGATCTGCAAACAGAAATCATCCAAAGCAATTGCAGTAACTGAATCATACATAAGCAGTTTAAGTTAAAGCAAGGTTAGGTCTGTACAGCTGGTGATGCTGAGAGAGAGAGAACAGGAGGCAGATGTGGGAATTCCCATCCCAATAGTATTAGCCCTCAGGAATTTCTCCATTCCCATCATGATGCAGGCCAATAAGCCTATCCTCTCCATAGCAGTTGGTTTTAATGCATAGATTGAGTGTGTCTGTGTGTTGGAGCAGGTGCTTGGCAGCTGAAGAAGAGCACTGTGAGAAGTGTCCCTGGCAGTAGAGAGGCTGCTGTGCTGCACTTGAAATGACATTTTTTTAATTTGAGCACTGTGATTATTTGGGGAAATCTTTCATGCTTCTTGAGCTCTTGATCCTGAGCATGCTACAGGATCCACTGTGAGCAAGGAGCTGGTGACCTGTCTGGGGTTTGTGAGCCATGGTGGTGGAGAAGGATTGCATTTGGGTGGGGAGCATTCAGAGGTGATGAATTATCTGGAAGGAGGTTCAAGTCTGCATACAGAGAAAGTGACACAGGCAAGAACCCCTCATTTGGGAATTTCATTGCCTGTCAGAAAGCATCCAGGAGTCACCTTCTGGAAGGAAGTTCAAGGAGGAGTCACCCAGATAGTGGGAACTGGGAGGAGAGAGAGTGAGAATAGGACACTGCTTTCCTGGTGGGACATCCCACCAGAAAGGTGAATTAGTCACTGCAAAAAAAGAACAAAAAATGCTTAACCTGCTGGGGAATCAAGAAAAAGAGGGTAGACGTGTGTAGCAGCCCTATTCTTCACAGACAGGGCAGCAAGGGTGAACCCTGAAGTCTCAGTCAGTGGGCAGCAGGGAATGTGTACTCAGCAAAGGTGGTATGGACAGGGAAAAAAACAGGGTGAGGCTTTTCTGGGAGATGCGATTTGTAGATGTGCTGTCCCTACTGCTTTCCAGCTCCAGTGCTGCAGTAGGGGTTGTCCAAAACAGAGCTTCATCGCAGAAAAATAAATAATGCTGCATCCTATTAGATTTTACAGTGCATGTTTCTTGTGCTCTTTCATCTGATGATTACTCCTGTTTATATACAGGTATACTGCCACTGATAACAACAACAATAATGATAGTAATGAAAAAGCCTGAGGTACTGCATGTGCATGAATGGGCTTGTAATATCTCCTGTGCCAGGAAGACAAGGAGGGAAACACAATGAACACAAAGTACCAAACTTGTAGTGAGAGCTCTCTCACTACAAAACTCTTCTGGTTCTCACTTGCCTTTGTACAGCAGAGATAAATCGATGCCCCTCAGTTCAGGAAGGAGACTGAGGTGCTGGAGCAGGTCCAGAGAAGAGCAAGGAGGCTGTGAAGGGATCCAGCACAAGTCCTGTGAGGAAGGGCTGAGGGAGCTGGGGGTGTTCAGTCTGGAGGAGGCTCAGGGGAGACCTCATCACTCTCTACAACTCCCTGAAAGGAGGGGGTAGCCGGGGGGGTTGATTTCTTCTCCCAGGCAGTTATCAGTAAGACAAGAGGGCATGGGCTTAAGCTCTGCCAGGGGAGGTGTAGGTTAGATGTTAGGAAAAAATTCTTCACAGAGAGGGTGATCAGGCATTGGAATGGGCTGCCCAGGGAGGGGGTGTCCCTGGACATTTTTAAGAAGAGACTGGATGTGGCACTCAGTGCCATGATCTGGTGACCACAGTGGTAGTGGATCAAGGGTTGGACTTGATGATCTCAGAGATCTTTTCCAACCCAGCTGATTCTGTGATTGATTCTGTGATTCTCTGAAATGGTGGGCAGCTAAGGGCTGCTGTGTGCATCACAGGAGGAGCGTGGATTTTGGGCAAAAGGTGGCACAATTGGATTGAGTCATGCCTTACGTTTGGATCCCTTCGCATCACATTTGCTCTCTTGATGAGCTGTTTTTTTAATCCTATGTGCCCCAGAGACATCAACCCCACAAAAATCAACATAGATATGACATCTGTTTGGGTATGAGGAAGTCAAGAGGTGTGGGTGGGTGCTGGCAGGGAGCTGCTGCATCTGAGGGTGGTGCAGAGAAGGACGTGTGATGCCCGGGATGGGAGAGGAAGGCGAGCGGTCGTTCCTTGTGGGAGGGTACTGGGTGGATATTGTCTGCAGATGTCTGCAAGGCACAAGTGCCAGAATAACTGTGAAAGGGATGTGGGACAGCCGGAGGGAAAGAGGAGGGATGCTTCATGGAGGGAGGAACCGGCAGTGTGAGGCTCTGGTAATTCCTTTTTCTCTTTGAGAAGAGACACAGGGAGGGCATGCTTCAAGAGGAGCTGGCTGTCCTCTTGCCAAGTGCTGGAGGACAGAAGGGTCCAACCCTTTGAGATCTGCTTTTTGTTGGCCTCCCCCATCCCTCCCCCACCTCCCAGCTCTTCTGCGTGGGATGGGGATTGCTCTGTGCAGAGACCTCTCCCTGTTTCCCCATCTGGCACGTTTTTCCCTTTAGATGACAGTTCACAAAAATACAAGCCTGTGCTGAAAACTGTCCTTTATTTGAGACTACACTTAAACTCATGCTTAACTTTGAACTGCAGTGAATTAAAGAGGAAGGGAGCGTGCGTCTAAAGTTAAGCCCTGGCACAGATTTGGGCTGTAGGAAGGGGATCAGAGTGCTCCCTGACCTGCAGCCCTGTAAGGTGCCTCTGCAGCCGTCAGGATACTCCTGATGTTCCACTTCATTCAGGCAGAGCCAAGCCCAGCACGTTCTGACCATGGTTAGATTAATTTAATTAAGGTATGTGCTCACAAAGCATAGAACTAGGTGACTTTCCTGATATGTGTCTGCCCTGGAACACAAAGTACCAAACTTTTATGATTCTCACCTGCCTTTTTACAGCAGAGATAAATCAATGCATGCACCAGTGATGTGATATATTCCCCTAACCTGCTTTCGCATGAAGTGATCTGAAAAGTGTTTTGCAGATGTCACATTGTCTTGTGGGTTGTCACCTCCCTATAACTTTGAGTTCCTCTTTCTCCTCTGGCACACAAACAGCATTTAAAAAAGAAAAATAAAAATCCCCTTTGTGTGGTGCATAGATTCTTGAAGGGTATTTTTAACCTATTGCATTCAACCATATTTGGTTCTCTTCTCAAAATACTAATTCCCTGATGTGCTCAGATATGCAGTGATGGATTGGTGGTTTTTTTCCTTGGAGAAAGTAATGTAATATGTATTGTGAGTGAACTCCACATCCTTGTGTATGGAGCAAAAGGAGAAAAGAGAGAGAAAAAATTCCACAGAACACAAATTCTCATGCCTTTTGGGATTTATTGCACCAAATAGATGCATTCATTTCTATATCTTTGTTAATGTTTTGCAAGACCTGGAAAGAAAAAAATTACAGTTTTATAGTGCTGCTATCACTGTTGCTGTAAATAATTTTATTTTCTCTGCTCCTTACTTCAGTGGGGCAGATTGTGTGAGTTCTGATCTGCACAAGAGAAAGAGAAAGCATGAATCCCCCCACCCCCCAGTCACTGGTTCAGCCACAGCCCTCTGCATTTCTTTTGGCTCAGCAGATGTTATAGGAAGGCTTTGTACAAGCATATCTTCATTTCTCTGATCCAGAACACTTTTACTTACGCAAAATATAACCTAGAATTGAGTCTCCCTTGAACTGCTTTCCTAGCACCAGGTTTTGTGGGTCACTATACACATTTTTACAATTCCACTGTGATTTGCAGCTACCTTTTTCCTATTCACTCAGGAAGTGATGAAAAGAGCTGCCACCAATTACTTGTCCCAAGCTACTTCATGCCACAGGAGGAACCCTTCTGCTCTGAGGACACATGTCACAGCTGACCTGGGAGAGCAGGTCCCAGATAGACCCCTGATTCTCCCCTCTCCCTCTGACTGCCACCACCATCCCAACAAATGATCTAGGTTATGGAAATTGTTTCTTGGGAGCTGTGAGAGAAGATGCTCTGTCCTTATCCATCTCCTTACGTGGCTGCAGCAGGTCTGGGAAGAGCACAAAGCAAAGGCAGCTTGGTCTTGAGGTGGTGGCAATGTGTTTGAATAGAGTAATGATGAAAGTGGCAAGAGAGCCAAAGATGTCAGGTTTCAAAAAGAGGGCGTTCATTTAAGCCTCTGTGAGATCTGGGAATCTGGCATCCTAGGGAGGAAAAGTTAGTGGCCTCAGGGCTTCTGTGTCCTTCAGCTCTTTTGAAATGGATCATCCTTCCTTAAGAATATTAATCTCTGAGTTATTTAAAGTTAAGTCTTCAAAAGAGAAATAAATAGCGTAAAGAGCTATAAATAGGAAAAGGATATTCCAGAATCAACATCTTCTTAGGTAATTTTTCTCAGGGTAGATCCTTTTGGGGTAAAGTTATATATTTAAGATGTAAAGTATTTGCCTTCTGGGCACCTAATTCAGACTTTTTTTTTTTTTTCCTCCCCCTTAAATAAAAGGGACCATATAAGGGAAGGCAAGTAAGGGAAAGCAGTATCAAAAGGAGCAGAAAAATTGAAGGAAGCAAAATTAGGGGGTGATGCTGCATTAAAAGGAACATTTCCAGTATTTGGCTGATATACTGAGCTAATAAACAGGGAATATGAAAATAGACTGATGGAGGAGGGGAAAGAGAGCCACAAAGGAAATGAGACAAAAGACAAAGGTTCTCAAAAAGGTAAGAGCAGGTTAATTCTAGACATTCCTGGAGGACAGTAGTAATTCCAAGTTTCATATCTTTTTTCTTTTTTTTTTTAATATTGTAGCAATCCCTGATATCATCCCTTAGTCATGGTCTCTATTTCACGTTGTGGATGCTACAGTCTCACTGTGTCTCAGTAGTTTTCAGCAGTCCTGACTTAATACAGATCTTTGAGTATAGTTTTCAAGTAGCTCTTTGATATATTTAAAAAAAAAAATTAATTAAAATTATTATTAATTTTTAATTGCTTTTTAAATTTTTAGAATTTTATGTCTATTTTTATAAAAAGGAATTTATTCTGCCCTTTCTCATCCCTTACCCACACAGACTTCATCTCTGTACAGCTGTAGAAGAGACAAAGCATTTGGACACCCTAGCTACAAAAAACCTTTTGGGGATGGGAGGGCAGTTGCTGCAGCCTGTGTTGCTCTGGGAATTTTGTTCACCTTGACCTAATGGGTGGTGATGACCTTCCAAGATGTTCAGCTGCAGATATTTATTTATTTATATATTTACACTTCAAACTAGGACATCAGGCTATGGTTTTCATTTAAGGCTTAGCATTTTTCTCTTGTTCCCCAAGTAATTTTCAGTGTAGATGGGGGCAAACTGTATGCTGTGTGCTTCACAGAAGGCATGGGCTGTCTGGGTCTTGAGGAGTAAAGGACCTTACCTCCAACAGTGTCCATGCTTTGCTCAAGTGGGGGCTGCAGCCCAGCATCCCACCATCTACTCTGGGGATTGGTTTTGTGTGTTGCTCAGATGGCAGAACAGCTGGTACTCAAAAGTATGGTGGGTTGATACAAGCAAGGGTGGGCTTAAAAGTGAAATGAAAGAGCCTGTTTTCTGATGCTGCTCACAGGTAGTCATGGAATACAGCAGGGTCTCCTGTCAAGTTCCCCATTTTCAGCACCAAGTTCAGAGTGTGCATTGCTTCAGCAGGAGATGCTGGAGATTTCCTTGGTGGGCATCACCTCCCCATCTCTAGTATCTTGGGGTAGGGACACCCCCTGTTCATTCTCCTGTCCCTGTGTATCAACCAGAGCAGGATGTGATCCCGCACCAGGATCTTGCCCTCTTTTTGGGATACACTGTGAAAAGGATGGTGGGGGAGGGAGGGCTTGCCAGGTGGGTGCACTGACCTCACACAGGAGCCCCATAAATAAGTGTAGCTCATAACTCTGACTCTTCAAACATTCCAGCTCTGGAGAGAGAGTGAGACATCTTGATTTAGACCTGGCTGAAATTTGCTGAGCCAGTGCGCTCTCCGGAGCTTTCGTTTTGTATACAGATTCCCGCACAAACATACACAACCCCCGTGCCCCCTCTCTCTCTCTCTCTCTCTCTCTGTATACCTGTTTATTTGGAAAAGCCAGTGTGCTGTAGCAGTCATGTCTGTGTGCTTTCCCAGGCCGTTCATTGTGCTGCCTCCCCTGATGGAGTGGATACGGGTTGCCGTGGCTCACGCAGGGCACCGACGCAGCTTCTCGGTGGACAGCGATGACGTACGGCAGGCAGCCAGGCTCCTGCTGCCGGGAGTTGACTGCGAGCCTCGACAGTTAAAGTAAGTCCACAGCCCTTAAAAAAAAAAAAATAAAAGAATCAGCTGCTTTGTGCCAAAAACGTTTGTCTCTTTGCTAGTGGCAGCGAGCAAGCAGGCAGGCAGAGGGCTCTGTTATTGCCTGGAGAGGTGCGCGGATGCTCGCGCTTGCCGCTGCGTGCGTTGCAAAATCAGCTCCTGGTATTTGCTCACATCCATGGATAAGCTGGATGCCTGGTAATGGGTGCCTGGGTATCTCATAGCTGGATCGAGCCCGTAATCTGCTCATATGGTGGTGGTTTTTGTTTGTTTGCTTGCTTTTTTCTCTTACTATGTTCTGCTTGAAATATCTGGTTGAAATATTTTGCTAATTGTCTGCTTC
This sequence comes from Calypte anna, assembly GCF_003957555.1. Classification (NCBI taxonomy): domain Eukaryota; kingdom Metazoa; phylum Chordata; class Aves; order Apodiformes; family Trochilidae; genus Calypte; species Calypte anna. The sequence continues at coordinate 54,807,323 of NC_044244.1, read as the reverse complement.
GTGTTGCTTTGCTATAAAATACTGAAATATAATTGGAAGGGCTGCAGATCTTTTTCAGGGCTTTGTTTTCAGCACTAATGCTTAAAGGGCACATTTAAACTTAGAGGTAAGAATAGCTCTTGCAGTAAAATTGTATATTTCATGATAATGTTGGTTCAAATTAGTTGCAAATGTCAGCCTAGATAATTTGACTTTTTCATATATCAGATGTGACTTTTTGGTTTTCTAATGAAGCCTTAAAGTATTTATTGCCAGGATATGTTTTTAGTGTCTGTTTTGCCTTATTATTATGTACCTGTATAGAAGCATGATCTATAGCTTTTCTGGAGTCAAGAATATATTTGAGTTACATTTTCATATGAGAAGACATTCTGAATCTGCCAAAGAAGAAACTATTTACTGCTATCTCTTTGTAAATTTGTATGTAAAACCCAGATTTCATCAGTCTGCCTTTTCATACAGCAGTAGATGCATCTTTTCTTGCAACACAGAAAGCAGAGGGGTGATCTACATGATTAGCTGTGACAACCTGCATTAGAGCAGCTGCCTTCTGCTGACTCTGGCCTTGACATGCTCTTTCACCAGAGAATATAATACTTTACTTCAAGATTTGCATAGGCTTTTTATAGTCATAGCTATTCAATATTTAATTGAAGAAATGAGTCGAATTTCAAAAATGAAATGTTGAGCATTTCACATTTCGAATCTTGGCTGTAATTGCTTCCCCTTGGTGTGACCATTTCAGCCCTCATTTCCAGAAGTACAGCCTTCTGTGTCCCTACTGAAATATCAGTATTTATAGGTACTGAGCACTTTATGAAGACTTAACACTTAATTTTGAAAAGGCACAATTAATTTAATACCTCTTTCAGTATTTAGGCAGGGTTACAAATAAGGCAGTAATGTTTCTACTCTACATCCTCTTTCTTAAAAATTAAGGTGGATATAGTTAAATATCTGTGGGTTAAAAACCCATAAAAAAACCCACAATGTAATATTCATAAAGTTGTAGTTTGTCAGTCTGTGTGCATGTGTGTGTGTATATATATGTGTGTATACATATATATATACACACACACACATACATTTTTATATATATAATGCCATCAACTGTTAGACAATTTTCCTGGAGTTTCAAAATCATTTGAAGTTGGGAACAAATCATCATTTGGTTTAAAATTGCCATGAAGAATTCATTCCATAAAGAAAAGAAGTGACTGCTGTGGTCCTTCTTATCTTGCAAGTGGGAAAGAGCCTGAAGAGCTCAGCCTGGCATTGGTCAGGTAGAAATGAAAGCGTAAGTAAGTTCTGAAACAAATTCTGGATTCTAGGGAGAGCAGACTTTGTGGTGTGCACTCCTTTGCCTGTGGGGGCCTGATTCACCCAGTGATGTCCCAAAATGAGAAACTCGCTCAACTCTGCTGGCAGAGGTCTGCAAGTGAGTGTCCGTGTACTTTGGGTTTTATTTTGAAGTCTGTGCATACTGCTGGCATAGTACAACAGGTTCTTTTTGTCCCTGTGAATCAGGTCCTGTCTGCCTGTAATCCTGATATCAGAGGAAGGAATGAGCTTTTCTGAAGAATAAAGTGAGGCATCAGGACGTTAATTTGAAACCTTGCAGCTTGTAATTTTTTATATTTGTATTCAGTGCAGACCCTGAGCACTTATACTTTCTACTAATTAGGGAGGAAGGGTTTCCAACTATCAACTCCTTGGCAAGCATTAATTCCAGAAATGCAAACACTGGGGGAGGTGGAAATGCAGCAACTTTGCAGGAGATGACTTTTCAAATAAGCTGTGTGATGGATGACAGGAGGGTTTTAAATGCAGTCAGCTTGATAAATTTTGTGACTTTTCTAGAAACTACTTGATAAGTAGAACCTTGAAACTGCCTCAATTTCTAGACTTCTTATGGCAGTCTTCTTCAGTCCCTAAAATATAGAGAACTGAACCCAAAAGTTCCTGTGGTTCCCGTGTGACATTGCATCATTCCGTGGTGCTGATTCACAATCTGTCATTGCAAACGCGGAAGGCAAAGTCAACTTCCACACTGGAAAACCACATGTACAGGGGGAGAGGGAGAGAAATTGGCAGGATCTCAAAGGCTACGAACTTCAAGATCAGTTTGGATAAAAACCAAATGTTCAGTTTCGTATCTGAAATAACACAATCAGATGTGTAGTTCACAATCTTATCTGTGCATGGAGATCTCCCAGCTGATCCGAGTGACATTTCCCAGCACAATCATATACGCCAGCAGTGAAGTTCCTAAAATGTGTCTTTGTAACTCATCTCTGCTTTTTTTCCTGCCTTTCATTCCAGTAGTTCTCTTTCTCCTTTCTTCTGATCCTTTTTTTAAAAATCCTTTGCCTAATTTCCTGTGATGTTTTCATCTTCTGAAAGAGGAAGAGCTCTTTCTCTGTGTAGAGGAGTGAGGGAAGCTGGAATAAGGCAGGAGCTCTCTGTCTCCTTCCTAATCTCTCCTCATTTTACAGCAGCAGATGTGCCAGAAAGTTTCTTCCCTTCCCCAAGCCTTGGGACATGAGCGGCGATATAAATGTTCCCCATTCCCCAGGAGTAGAAGCTTTAAATAGAGCAGCTGTCTCCACCTTTTGCAAGTAGGTAGGTTTCAGTGATGGATTGACTGTTGGATGCACTACAGCTAGTTGAGACAGAGTCCCAAGTTGTGTCCAAAATGTTATTTTTCATAATGAGATACCAGACTTAAATAAAGCCTCACCTCTACCCAGGCCCTGTGAAGCCATCTGAGGCAGCTGATGTAAACAGAGAACTGTGTACGCAGAATATTTCTGCTGGCATAGATCTGGTGCTCTGCTCCCTGCTCTAGACCTTTTATGAAGTCATCAGGGGTGAAGGTAATTTGTTGCAGGTAATTTGTTGCCAAAAAGGGACACAGCAGTAAAAACTCTGTTGACCTGCCTTTCTGCAGCAATGAAGTAGCATCACTTCTCAGTCCTCACTGGGTCTGACTGGCTGCACACAGATGCCTGGTTTTGGTGGCTGCTTCTCAGTGTCACATCTGCAAGGAGTACCCTTCCCCTTGCTCCACCAAAACACAAGAAGCTCTTTGCATGTCTTTCCTTCATTCTGTATGACATTTCTTTAAAACAAAAAGGCCTGATTTGTTGAACATGTGGTGGGGAGGATTGCTGATGGATGACTACATCTGTGGACTGAGAAACAGAGCAAGGGAGGAGCTTCCTGGATTGCTCAGCACAAAGGCTGTCATGCTTTTTATCAGGTCATTCATTCATCTGAATTGCAACATATCATGGTAATCCTGGAGGATGTTAAGATGCTGGAATAAACTGACCCAAGAGAGGCAGCAGTGTCAGCCAGGGGACTTGAGCACTTATGGACCTGAAAGGATAAAGGGCTATTTTCTGGCCAGTCAGAAGTTAAAATAAGGATATCATCTAGGGAGGGAGTGTGTATGTGCACGTGTATGTACATATGCATTTGCATTCTCATATCCAGAAGCTGCAAAAATTGAAGAAAAATCCACACTCTCAGAGGTGTGAGTGCAGCCCCCCTCTACAAAGGGCAATTCCCATGTGTTATATGAAGTATTTTCTTTTACCTTCTCTCTTGCCTCAGACTTCTGGTTCCAAGTGATCCCTCATCTGGTTTCTGTGGGGAAGCTGCCTTTCCCTGGTGTTCCAGGCTTGTCCCCTCACCCTTGAGAAGGGCTCAGCACTCTACTGAAGGGAATCTTCATTCCCAGTGATGCAGGACGAGGCATTTCAAGATATCCCAGCTTGCACTGTCCCACAATAGTGAGATCCTGGCTCCTGAGCCCTCCCAGCTTGGCTGGGGAACATTCCCTCCTCAAGGGACATTCCTGGTGTCTGAATGAAGAGGGACACTGAATGTGTCCCCATGGCACCAAGATCTTTCAGAAGCACTGCCCGTGGGGCCATGCATTTCCTTGCAGCCACGGGGGTGTCTGGAAGCCCTCTCATACTCTTGAGCTCCTTGTGCTTTTTCTCAGCAGGCTGCAAGGCTCCTGAGATTTGGAGGAGAAGTAGAGTTTACTTGTCTTGATTTCTTCTTATCTGTAGAAAAAAAAGGTTTGTGCCTTTCTCTTGTACTGTGGAGAAGCAATGTGGCTCCTTGTGGCCTTCACAACTATCCACCACAGCCATACGTGAGAGGCAGGTGCCACACTGTGGCAGGAGGAGCCCAGGACAATTTTACCAAGAGGGATGAAGTCTTTTTTGGTAACTGTACTCAAAGGGCCATGATGAGAAATTGGTATTTTTGCTCTCAGGTTCCTCACAGGTGGTCTCACAGGGGTCTGTCTTCTTGCCCTGTCTCATATTGACTTACAACTCTTGGAAACCCCTCAGGCCCAGAGAGAGGGGGGACCAGAGAGCCCATGATAAACATCCCAGTCCCTTCCTGCAGTCCCTGGTAGTTTTGGGAATGCTGGAGGACAGAGCTAGGCAGCAGGGTTTGCACACCAACCATGCTGACGTGGTCACAGAGACCCCCTTTATGTTCAAGACAAATGTAGTTGGAGGTGTCAGCATTGCTGCTGATGGAAGCAGAGCTGGTGAAAGCAGAATCTGATACAACAGATGGAGCTCCACAGTGATCCCCTCCAATTGCTTGCATATAAACTTCACCAGCATTTCCAGGTTCCCTGTGGGGAACTCAGCAGGAAATATCCCTTTTCTTTTGTGACTGGCTGTGAGTCTGGGTCCTATCTCTGCTCCTGACCACAGGCATGCACATTTGATTCTTTTTTTTCCTGATGCAGAAGTGAAACAGGTATCTCTTGAAGAGGCAGCTGTGAGAGGTGTGCATCAGAGGCCATCACACAAAAATTCAAGTGACAAAGGAAAACAAAAATAAAAGGAGCAAGGTTATGAAAATGGGAAAACAGCAAGCAAAAGGAGAGCAAATTATGCATTAATGCACTCAAATTGGGGTGAGCAGATAACCTCTCTCCCAATGATGGGAAAGAGCTGCCTCACAAAATCGGAGGGTCAGAGGAAAATGTTTTTAACAAAGCCCAGAGTGATGCCATAACTGGAAGGACTATTGGTAGTAGTCCCCAGCATTTTGAAAGGATGAAAAATGATCTGATGAAAATTCTAGACTGTTAGTGCAGGCACTGTTAGTGCAAGGCTGTTGAGTATTTTTTCAAGTGAAAACTGATTAAAGTCTTGTTGTTACGGGAAAAATGGGATAAAATGTGACACAGATCTTCTAAAGATAGATCTTGCCAGACTAATCTAATAATTGTTTTATAAGATTACTGATTTTCTGCCCAAAGAAAATTCAGTAGACTTCATACCTGGACTTGAGTGAAGGATTTGATGCAGTCCATGCACACTGCTATTAGTTAAGATGGAAAAGATAGGGATTACTAAGGGAGCTGGAAGGTGATATGGGGCTGGTTTTGAGAGAGATGGCAAGGGTTGGGTTGGAGGCAGTGGGTTACAAGCAGAAATTTTCAGCTCTCCATCTTAAAATCAGGTCTTTTTAAATTTTCAGAAAGGGTTTTGGCACAAGTATGAGAAGTGTGCTCATGACATTAAAATTTGCCACAATGCTGAGAGGCATTGTCCTGACAAAGGAAGTTTGGGACATCATCCAGGAAGAAGTGGATGACATTGAGGGCTGGGAGAAAAGAAATGGGATGAAGTGCAGATTTCCACAAATGGGAACATGGAGATTAATTACAAAAAATATGTACTGTGATGCATATGTAACATATATACCATACATACAGTGTAATATATACTGTATTTGGAGCTGAGTATTGGAAAGGTGGTGGTAAAGACTGTAATGCAGTATTTAATCTCAGAATTATTGTGAACCACAAAAGTGGCTTTTTCCTCGGCCACGAAAAAAAGCAAAAATATTTTGAGAGTGTATTGAGAAAGATATTTCCATTAGAAGCAGGAAAATATTAGGGCCTCTATACTTGGAAGTGGCAGGAAATGATGTGTAATTCCAAGTCCTGTGTCCAGGTCAAGAAAATATTCACATTGGAGCAGGTACAGAGAAACAGGCTGGGGTGATTTGAGTTTTGACAAAAAGTTCTCATGGAGGAAGGCTGGAAGGCAGGGGATCATTCAGCTGAGTGAAGTTGGTACTGATGGAACATGTGATTCTTCTCTAGAAGTACATCAGGTATAAACACCACGGAAAGAAAAATAGACTCTGATAAAAGGGCAACATGGACACAGAAATATGTGGATATTAACAGGTCATGAGTAAGTTCAGACTGAAAATGTAGATGAATCCAAGCTCTGCTGCAGCAAGGGACAGTGTTTATTAACCCTCCGGTCCCATTTGCTCTTGCAGCCACTGTCCCATCACAGCCTGGCTCTGAGTTGCATGTACAGCTTTGGTCCAGAAAGGTTTCTGGGCAAATGAAATGTCTTGAGTGCTTTTGAAAACCTGTTTTTAATTGAAAATTAGTCTTAATTTCCAATTATCCTTGGTCTGAGAATACCTAAGTCTACCTTTTCTGTCTGAAACCATCCCCCTTGATGAAGACTCTCTTGCAAAAGGGAATTATCGGCCTCAAGAACGTGGGATCATCCTTGGCTCATTCTAGAGAGTTTTCTTAAGACTGTGGAAAGGGAAAAATACAGCAACATTAAGGGAAGGTGTTCTATTTTGTTGCTGCAGAGCAGACTATACTATACCATTTGCCTTGTCATCTTGATACTACACCACATATACACAATTCTAACTTGAAAGTGAAAGAGGATGAGTTGCATTTAATGTTTTATTTATGGAAATCCTGTGCTTGTACTAGAGCAAGAAAATATAAATAGACTTTAATAAATAGAGTTTTGAAGGCAGAAAAACATTTCCACTGCTCTTTGCTCTTTCTTAAAATGTGCTGGGTAAGGGGCTGAGTTTCTGGAGCAGGAGAGACAGTAAAAAATTGCTGTAACATTCTACTGTTTAATTAGGTATAGCTGCTTTTCGGTAGGGATTGTTGCTGTTTGCCTATCTCCTTGGATGTCCTTCTTCCCACAAATTTTCACTAATCTTTTAAGACCAGCCATGACTGTTTCTGTAATTAGACACAAAAATGCCAGACCAGCAAGCAGCAGCAAACAGGCTACTTGACAAAATCCAGGAGTCCCTTGGGGCAGATGGTGCCAGTGTGTGAAGGAGATTTTATTACTTAAAAGGTAGAGCATGGGTTTCCTGAGGTGAATCTCAAGCTCTCCTGCCAACCAGCTGCTTGAAGATGACAGTAACAAAGAAATCATTGAAAGGGAAGACCTTGTCCCCATCTTCTCCTCTTTCAGCACAGATCACACTTGTATTTTTCGGTGCTTTAAGATACAGTCTTCTTGGTTTCTTTCCATAGCAAGCAAGATCACAGACCCTATGAGGAGAGGCTGAGGGAGCTGGGGCTGTTCAGCCTGAAGAAGAGGAGGCTCAGAGGAGACCTCATCGCTCTCTACAACTCCCCTGGGGTAGCCGGGGGTGGGGTTGGTCTCTTTTCCCAGACGACTTTCAACAAGACAAGAGGGCACGGTCTCAAGTTGTGCCAGGGGAAGTTTAGGTTAGATAGAATTTCTTTACGAAGAGGGTGATCAAACACTGGAATGGGCTGCCCAGGGAAGTAGTGGATTCTCCATCCCTGGAGATATTTAAAAAGAGACTGGATGTGGCACTCAGTGCCATGGTCTGGTAACCGTGGCGGTAGTGGATCAAGGGTTGGACTTGATGATCTCTGAGGTCCCTTCCAACCCAGCCAATTCTATGATTCTATGATTCTAAGATTATCAGTGTTTCATATACTTTCTCTATATTTACACTCCTGAATACAATAATGAGGATGCACATAATATACTGTCTTTCACTCATTAGTGTAGACTCATGCTACCTATTTATTTTGAAAGATTAATCTATACCCAGATTTTCCTGTAATATGTTGATCTTGTTCAAAATCTGAAGTCAGATTCAATTTTGAACATGGTTCCTGGCCGACATATGTGGGACTGCAGTATTAAGAGTGTTTTGAAATACAGGCTTGGGCCTTGATTTGATAGTCATGTCACTTTTTAAATGTATTTTCCAGTATCTGTAACCAATTTAGTCCCAGGCCTTTGATGAGAAGAAGAGGTTGGCTAATAAATATCCAGAGTATTTTAATTTTTTTGTTTTAATTTGGCCCCTGATTAAAGTAAATGGAGATGTTTTATGTCTGTGTTAAACAGTAGTGTGCTTCACTGCTCTGGTCGATGTTTGTGCTCATGTTTACCTCTCTCCAAAACTGAAAATGCAAATAATTGTCACAATATAGTATTTATGTTGCAGTCCCAGTGACATCGGTGTTCTATTCCCTTTTAAAACACCACACTGAAATACAGAGTGTGCACGCATTTAAATCAAATTTCTGCTCCTGCTGTTTGCTGTTTATGTCTGTCATCTCAGTGAAGAGCCCCAGGCAAGGAACAGGACCCTTTTGTGCCATGGGCTGTGCATACCCAGATCAAAACTGTGATCCCTGACCCCAAGAAACTCAGCATTGCAAATGCACGTATATTGCTGGCTAAAACATGACTCCTCCCAGACTATGCAGCTGAACTGTAATTTTTTTGACTCCAGACCTTATTCATATTTAGGACAGAGACAGACGGAATAAACTCCACAGAGCTTAAAAATGGACTTAATTAATAGGTTATCATTCTTTTAATTGAAAAGGGCAGGTGATTGAGACTCAGGCAGACAAAAAAGGTTTTGGTGCTTGACTATCGGGATGGTGATCTGTTCATTTTGGCAGAGGGGAATGTTTGTCCTGCTGCTCCTCACTATCTCTGCTCCATTTCTTTTAAATCAACTACTAGCATACTTTGCCAATGCATTAAGCTTCAAACATGATTAAGATGTTCTTACTTTTTTTTTGTTAACATTTACAGAGCACAGCTCTTTGCTTTTCTTTTTTTTTTTTAATTGTCCACTGACTAAATCAATAATCCCCTCCCAAAGAACAAATAATTAAAAAGCTGTGTAATAAGAGAGCTGCTGTGTCTACCAGTTACGATGGAAACACTTTGCCACTGAATCATCTTTTTTCCCAAATGTATTTGGTCCATGAGTAACTTATTCAAGATTTGCACAGACCCTACCTTAGCCAGTCTGAGTGGAAATTTTAAAAAATCCTTGCCTTTAAGCCATTGTTTTAGAAGTGCTGTGTTATGTTATGAAAATAATTTTGCTGTACTGGTAGGACACATTATAAATAAAGATTACCTTTGACTCTTTTGACTCAAACCTAAAGGTCTGAGTATTTTGTGACAGAGTGTCATGGTCACCAGGCAGCACTTGACAGTGACCATTTTCAAATAATTAATGTTACCATGGCAGTGCCCATATAAAGTCACAGTAAAGTTAATTATGTGCAGTGGCAGCACTGTAGTGATCTTGAAGATAACTGCTGTAGAAGCAATATCTGTGAGGAATTAAGAGGACTTGGAGAAAATTGCATTGCATTGTAAAGTTAAAAAATTTGATCACAGCTTTGCTACAAATATAAAATCAAGACTATTTCAACTGTTTCTAATTTTCCTTTTAATTATAAACACAACTGTTTACTTGATTCAAGGTAGGGAGGGACCAGTTAGGGAGTTTACAGGCTGTGTGACTGAGCCTCTTAATTAGAGGGGTGGATTTGCTGTTGAGCACAAGGGCTATGATCAGTGTATATTAATAATTCATAGAATCATAGAATGGCTTAGGTTGGAAGGGACCTTTAGAGATCATCTGCTCCAATCTCCCTGCCAGGAGCAGGGATGCCTCTCATCTAGACAAGGTTGCTTATGGCCTCATCCAACCTGGCCTTGAACACTTCCAGGGAGGGGGCATCCACAGCTTCTCTGGGCAACCTGTTCCAGCATCTCACCACCCTCATACTGAAGAACCTCTTCCTAATATCCAGTCTAAACACATTCTTCAGTTTAAAACCATTTGTCCCTTGTCCTGTCACTGGACACTCTTAGGAAAAGTCCCTTTCCAATCTTCCTCTATAGTTTCCCTTCAGATACTGGATAGCAACTTAAGGTCCTCCCAGAGTCTTGTCTTCAATCTGAATTCAAGAATATTGCCCCTCAGTTCTGGGAGTGGGAGCACATGCAGAGTGGTGGTGGTTTCAAGGAGCCTGCCCAGCCCCACAGGTGGCTAAATAGGGGAATCCAGAAAGAGCTCAGTCTTCTGAAAGAGGCTGCCACTCTCAAAGAATGCTTGTCAATCCTTCCTTTGTCAGTGTACCACCTCTGAAGGGTCTGAAAGTTAACTGGACCCAGCTAGGATCCTGGGTGGTGATGTCCTGTCATCCTGAGACATCCCAGGGAGAGGGAGGAGAAGAGCATTTCCCCTCCATGGTCTTCTTCTGCTGTCAACCTTTCCTGCCCCTTTGATAAAAAAGTGCCTTTTCTGCAGGGTGGTGTCTTGGGGAAAGGACAACTCGTGTGAGCACTGGCAGCAAGCAGAATCTGGCAGAAAACCAAGGTGGCCTTGGAAGGGTCATCCTACTGTCAGGCCAGTGTCAGCTTCCTGTGAACTTGGACCCATCACATAGGCTTGTTGGCAGAAGGGCCATGAGCTGATGGCAGCTGAGGAGGTTTCCAGCTCTGTTTGCTCTTACACTGGCTTTGCAGGCAGTTTCACAGCTAAAAAGCAACCCTGTATATTTAGATAACCCTTCCTTGTCAACCCTATTTTTCAAACTTTTTCTCATTCCTTTCCCACGTCTTCATAGCTCATCAGGGTATTTATTGCAGTACAAAAGTTAAGGAGTCTTGAGTGAATCAAGCCTGGGTGCCTATTCCCTTCCTCCTTTTTTATCTTGCATCCTTTACTTGTGATTCATGCCAATTCCTGTGATGGAGCAGCATCCTCTTATACAGTGTAATATGGATAAGAGATCCTCTGCTCCTGTTGGAATCAGCATTATGCAATGGATGGTATGAAAGGGAATGTGGAAGCAAATGCAGTGCTGTGTTGGCTTAGTGTTGTTTTTTGATGGATTTGGGTTGCTGCTTTTGGTTTGTTTGGTTTTTTTGAGGGTTTTTTTTTTCAGTTTGAAATGTGACTGCACAGTCTGTCTGCTTTACTGGCTTCTCAGTTGGCTTTCTCTAATGTTAAAAGTGATGCTGTGTTCTGTTTTGTACTTGTAGTTCCTTATCATTTTGATGTGTCTCCTCATTGCTTTTTATCTGTACGTTTTAAATCTCCTTTTCCTTAACTCCTTCATCTCCCTGGCTTTTTGAGACATTGCTACACTTTCTCTTCTGAAGCATCCCCTTCTCTTTCCATTGTGTCATGCTCTTTTTTATTAAACTCCTCAGTTTGATCACTATCCATTTTATTAGTCAACATATGACAGCGGTAGCACCAGCAATGATCTATGTCAAATTTTGCAATAGAGTTTCCTTTGCTATGTCAAATAAATCAGGGCTGTAATTCACTCACGGTGGGTCCTTTTTGGGGGATAAAAAGACAGTGGGCCACTGGTAGTGATGCTAAGTTGTGGTTTCTTTTTTTTTGTGGTACTTGATCTAGTTCACATTTTGCCTGTGCAGGTGTCCTGGCAGCCATGCAGCCTCTTCCCTCCTCTTCATCCATGTTATTGTTGCAGTGCTTGTGCAGCTGTGGCATCCCAGGGTACCTGGACCAAGATCCTTATCTGCCCCTAGCTTATTAAGGACTGATAATTTGCCCATAACCAATATGGGCAGTAATTAGCATGACAGCTTTCCTTGATTGCTATGCAGGTGAACTGATGAGCTTTTAGAGGACCAGAGCCAACTCATGGAGGAGTTACTTCTGGAGAAGTAATTTCTGGACCCATGCCAGAGTTGAGATCTGAGCAGCCCATACAGGATGGGTGACATAGGTCCTTGTTCCTCATTCCTCTCTTGTGTGGGTGTGCAACCCAGGTCAGAATCTATTTTGTTTTGTTTTGTTTTGAAGAAGAGATCATCAGCTAGAGCCTCACATACACCGAGCTGGGCTGACATCAGTGAAGTTCTGTCTGTTTCTGCCAGTGCTGAATTTGACCCATTTTATTCAGAGTTTATGTTACATACCTCAGTACAAATGATGAGGCACAGTGGCTTAACACAGGCAGTGATTCATAGTGGCAGACACCTCTGCAGTCCTCAGAGGCTGTCTAGATCTTTCCATAGCTGCACTTTGCTGAGGAACCACCTCACTTTCAGACCAGAGTCATCTGGAAATGGCCAGCTGCAGCCGGGAGATCCACACTCTCTCTATTCACCGAACCCCCCAGCACCTAAATCCTGAGCTTGTTTTAGCTATGCTGTATGTTAAAGGAGGGCACAGATGAACTGTAGCAGCTCATGCTGTGGGGCTAACAAGTACCAAACATAGCTGTAGCTCTTGTGTCAGAAATGTGCCATGCAGTGTGAACGTGTTAAGCTGCAATTGCTTCCGTGGATCTTAGTGTCACTGAGCTGAGCCCTGCATATTTGTCCTGGGTTTGTTTTTTCCTTAGACTTGCTCAGAAACTACTGCAGAAAGCCTGGCCTTGCTATGCATTGCTTTCTTCCTCTTTTGTAGGCATATTACTGGTCCAGAATCTGTTTTATGTTGTCATAGTGTATTTATTGTGACCCAGCGTTACCTATTATGTGTCTTGCAGCACGCTGTTGTGCTGAAGTGTCATCTTTGTTTCCCTGAGTGATAATACTCCAGGCTTACCTTGTTTGCATTCTTAGAACATAAACTTTTTAGCAGTTAAGCCTCAAACTGGTCATTAGAATGAACATCAACAAAATATCTGTTGCCTTCCAAACTAGTCGTGGCCCAGCACTGCAGAGAACAAGCTTCAGCGATGTTGCCTGTTTCAATACTAAGTCCTGCAGAAGCCTTGATCAAAATACATGGTATTTTCCATCTCACTGTCCTTGCTCTATTGAAAAAGGAAGAGATGAAGCTATTAGTACATACCACTGCTTCCATATAAACAGCATGTTCATTGCATACTGCTGTTAAATATTAAGCAATGCTTCGTATTTTATAAAGCTCTGATAAAGCATTTTAAAGATGAAATTTAAATTATAATCGTGTGTTGTTTATGTTTTTCTTTCGGTTTGCTGCATTTTTTAACATACGACATAGAACCAAAGATTTGATATATGACTTCCACTTTTGGTCTTTATTTTGGTTTTCATTCATAAGTAGCTCCTCATTTTTTTGACCTGGCATTTTTGGAGAATGAAAGTGATGTTTTCTCCAACAGCCCTTTATCCAAGTTCACACCAAAATCACTGTGGATTTGGACACCACCTTCTGCCCCAGACATTCCTCAGCATGAAAGAAAACCGTATCTTTCTTTTCATAAGATCAAACTGAGTTGGATAAACATCAGATCAGAACTGCCTGGCTCTCTCTGGAGCTGTAAATTCACATTCTGGCTTAAATAACTCCTAGCTCTTCCTCCATTTGAAATTGATATCTTGAGCAGTTTACAGTTTGGGAATCTTTTGAATAGGACCTTAAAAGAAGGACATCTCATCTGTTATGCATGGCCAGAAGGGATTTGTCATTCTTTGCCATGATTACTTGGCAAGATTACCTTTTCCAGGTAATGTATATCTGTAGGTCATTTCCAGCTTCAGCCAGTCTGTGATGCTGTAGCATTCACTCTCTGGTCCAAAGAAGGATATTACTGGGGCTGAGCTGGTAAGATCGTTGAAGGCATCTGGAGTGGTAGTATTTTTTCTTCCATTATTAGTGATTGTACATCCTTTTAATGTAAGTTCAAAGTTTTTACTTTTAATGTAAGTTCAAGCCTTTCAGAGAGCAAGGGGACTGGATCATCTTACCATGCAGAGGTACAACTTGGGTTGAGAATGTGCTGTGCATTGCTTAAGCAAGGAAACAAAATCAAAGGAAAGCTATGGTTTTTGCTTTTTTTGTAAAACGCTTAACTCGTCCCATGAAAGATAGACCAAGGGCAATCTCTTATTATTAGCTTACATTAACATTTCCCATTCAGCACTTCCCTTGAACCATACAGGTCAAAGGAGGATGGGTACGTGCACGGCCTTCAAAAATGGGGCAAAATATTATTTTCCTAGGGACGGGGAGGTCTGTCCTGATTGTCCTCTGAGGGAGTTTATTTCTCGTATCCACAGAATCGACGACTGCTTTTGTGCATCTCGGAAACTGGATGCAGTTGCCACTGAAGCAAAGTTCAAGCAGGATCTGGGTTTCCGGATGCTCAACTGTGGCCGAACGGATCTGGTTAAACAAGCTATATCCTTGCTGGGGCCGGATGGGATCAACAGCATGAGTGAACAGGTAATGAGATAGAAATGTAATGAAGCAACTGTGAAATGTGAGAATTATGGCTGTTTATCACAAAACATGAGCCTCAGTTCGGAGCTGAACATAGGTGGAACCTTGGTGCTTCTGTTGCATTGTATTGCCTTGAGTTAAAGCACCACCAGGTGAACATCCATGCTAAGTTTGGTCTTTTCAAGTTGTATGGATTTGTTGGCACTGAGGTAACTCAGCACAAGGATAAATGTGTCCCCTTCAGTCTTCTTAACAGTGAACTGAGTCAGCTGAAGCTGGAAGAAGATTCCAAGAGAGCTTAGCATTGATCTGAATACTTAAAACTGCTTCAGTGCCGTGAAGAGTGGTGTGGGTCAGGGCTTTGTGAGGTGAACATCCTTTCACTGAACATTCTCCTGAGGTTTGCAATGCATGTCATGTATGCTACCAAACCCCAACAGGAAATGGTTCATCAGTGACAGTCTTTAGTTAAGTTGAGTCCAGTTAGAACTGACCTTCCAGATGTGAAAGTCTTTCTGCAACATTACCACTCCATTAGTCATTGTGGCCAACATCCAACAATTGAGGAGCCTGAGTTTCCCTGGAGTTACATCTTCAGGAGGCTGGTGGTTATGTCTGGGGATAAAACTGCCTCTCTACCTCCTGACACCAGTCTGTAGGACTGTGATGCTCACCAAGGTGGTTCCCCCTTCCCAGAGGGAAATGATGGCCATGGGTATTGCTGTTTCCCTTTGAAACAATCTCCTGAATTTTCTGGTGCCTCTGATGAAAGTGTCTCTGCATGTTCCCAGAACTGTGACATCCCCATTGCCAGGAAGCAGGTGGCTGCTGTCCCTGGAGCAGCATTTGGGACAGAAACTGGGTTGTAAGTAGGTTTAGGTCCTCTGAGATGAAGCTGCTCTGGGAATGAGAATTATGTTGCTGTTCAGTAGGTTCAGTCTGAGTCAATATTGAGAAGAGCTTCAGAAGAGAGCAGTACACCTCCCCCCCAAAATTGTGTTGGAGAGCTCATTCCAACAGGTTCATACATGATACTTTTAAAAATTATCATTATTATTATTTTAAGTTAGTCTGAACCCAGAAACTTGTCACAGCATATTTCTTCTGTCCTCCAGGCAGAAACCTGGGAACATTCTGGCTTGATTTCATCAAAGTACCTAATCATATGCCTAACTCTGAACACATTCCTATTTGAGTGAAAGTTAAGTGTGTGCTTAAATGCTTCGCTGGAATAAAACATCCCACATCTTGCAGGACAGAGCCATAAGTGATACAAGGCTGCAGGAGAGATGTTTTTTATTTTGCCAAAAGCTGAATGCCCTTTGTGTTGATGGTACACGTTGTTACCATGTTCCTCTGTGTGTGTCATACACTAATAATGGGCTTATTAAAAATCCATTCCTCCCACAAGCAAAGAGAGGGGCTGAATGATGCTGCAGTGCAAGGCTGGGGGACCAGGAGAGGTTAAAGCTGCAGGGCAAGGGGAGGTTAGAAACCTCCTTAAAGCCCTGCTACTGCAGCATGACATTCTGGGCCTGTTTGAGTCAGTGGTAAGTTCTTCAGCTTCAGCAGGGCCAAAATGTGGTCCCAGGCAGACCCTTTGCTTCAGGCATTGCTGTGGGGTTCTTTGCTGTGGCTGCCCACGTGCTGTGTCCTGCAGTGGGAAACCCTAGGGCAGGGCTTTTCAAGTCTTTTATTCAGATCTTCTTAGTTCCCTTCTGCAAAACATTTGTTTTAATGATTGAATGATGCCACCTACAGAAATTGAAATAGGTCAAGGAACATGTATTTAGCTTTAAGCTGCCATCCTATGCCCGTGTTTCAAGGCCCAAACACATTTTTTTGCAATTCTCGTGGTTCAATTCTCATGGTTTGTTCCTGTAGGGTTTATTGACTACCAAAGGAAATGGACTGTAGCTGAAGTGGTTTCAAATTCTCTTTGCAAGTAACTTCAAGTCACCCAAGAACTCTTCTTGTCTGGGATGAACTTGCTTTGTCTTACTAATGGCATGACACCCAAAATGCCTATTCTCTTACTCTGTCTCCATAAGAACACTGTAGGTTTGATCCCATTAAAATTCTCAGTGTGTTTCAAGGGGGCTTCAGGTATCTTAATGCAACAAACCTTTATATTTAAAATTTATATTTTCTCTACAAGAAGCCCTTTCAAGAAGCACTCATTACCTTTAAGCTCCGCATGCAAACAGGAAAAATGAGGTAGTTCAGCAAAAAAATACAGGTGCTGGGCTTTTGCTAGGAAGAGCAGTGTCATGGCTGTGTCTGGCCATGCTGGGCACTTCCAGTTTCTCTGAAAATAATTTCACTTTGTGGCAGCACTCAGCAAACTGGCTGTTAATCAGCAATCTGGCTGTCATCTGACAGCAAATTTACCAGGGGACCTCGAGGTAGGCTATAAACATGGATCAGAGGTAGATGCATGCTGCAGTAGGTTTACTGCAAAACAACTTGTGGCTGTTGATCAATACCCCCTACTGTAGTTAATAAGCAGCTTTTTCTGTTGTAATTTACTGAAGATTTAATGATTTTTTCATGGTTTCATCTGAACTCATTACCCACAGTCACAGTAAGACTTATCTTAAGGGAAATGGTGATCAGCCACAGTAGGTATTTCAGATTAATATGAATTGCATTGTGGTGATTCTGTAATGAACTTAATCTACTTTTCTTCCAAACAGGGCCATGTTTTCCTAGACCCAGCAACTTGTACCAGTGCTGTCTGACATTTCATTTAAAATTAAGTCCTTGTTTGCCAGGGAGTACTATATAAAGCCTTAACACGTCCAGCCCATCACAGTATTCACGTTGAAAAAGCTGTGCCCACCAATTCTAAACTACCATAAGAGGAGTTTGGGATGTTTGTTAAGACTCTTGCAGTAATGAAAAAGTTAGATTTTATGAAACTGCAGTAATGGAAAACTGAAGAGAATTATTGTCTTTTTAAAATGCCAGTGAAAATATGGTTGCTTTCATAAAAACATTTCTGTACTGGGGCCCCAAAGGCAAAGATGTTCAGTTTACTATATGAAGATGGAGGTGAGGCTGACAAGCCTAGTTTCACTCATCGTGCTGAGGACAATATGAAAAAAAAAATCAAAACAAATGGCAACAAAAATGGAGTTTCTACAAAAATAGTTGGCTTTTGCTAGTCTTAGGGGCATGTCTGTTACAGATATAATGGCTTTTATTAAATACATACTGTTAGTCTTGATGATATGTGCTTTAATAATGGTTTTTTAAAAAATCAAAGATAGTTCTGTGTTAAATTTGTCAATTCCTTTGTTTTTTAACTCCAAAAAATGACTAGGGCATGACTCCACTGATGTATGCTTGTGTCAGGGGTGATGAGGCTATGGTGCAGATGCTACTAGATGCTGGAGCAGATCTGAATGCTGAGGTGAGGACTTTTTGTTGGTTGTATCTTTGTTCTGTTAATTGTTTACATCTTAACCTACCCCCTGAAACTGCAGTGGAGGGAAAATGCCAAGAAATAAAAAGAAAACAAATTTGTCTTATTCTGGACAGCACCACTTGCAATGAATAGTGAAATCAAACTGCATTAGGTTACCACCGGGATTCACTGCACTGGGGTCAGGTCATGGGACTTACCTCACAGGTAATATTGGTTTAGTTGTGTTTGCACACTGCAAGTGAATACAGGCATTAGCAGTAGAAGGGAGCACAGCTCTAATGATATTGCAAGGACTCCCTGAATCTTGGCTGAGTTAAAATTAAGAGGGTAAAAGAAATTTCTGTCTGATAACCTTCCAAATTGGCTTGAGCCTTTCTATGCATTGGGGTGTTCCAGCTAAGCATCCCCAGAACACAAATGCAATGGAAGTTCCACTGTTTTGCTTTACAAAGTGCCTTGGGCTAAAAACTTGCATGAGGAGCTTGAAGCTTCCAGAATATAAACATCTCTTTGAAAGCACATCACAAACTCACACAATCTGTCCACCAAGCAGATTGTGGTCTGACTCTGAGCAATACAGGTATGTACATTTTTTAAAGAGACATTTGAAGATCTGTGAAAGAATTATTTGTTCATTATTCCAGTTTCAATTTGTTGAGGTCATGAGTAAATTAAGCTGTCTGCTTCACTTATCTGTGTTCCATCTGTTCTGTTTGGACTTGAGCGAGCTGATAAATTGTAGTCACTGCTTTCAGCCAGACATTTTG
Source organism: Calypte anna (assembly GCF_003957555.1). Lineage (NCBI taxonomy): Eukaryota > Metazoa > Chordata > Aves > Apodiformes > Trochilidae > Calypte > Calypte anna. The sequence continues at coordinate 54,788,798 of NC_044244.1, read as the reverse complement.
CACTTCTAAAAAATCTAATTTAAAAGTAGAAATGGATGTCACCTGTAATGACTGATAGTCATTACTATCTGATTGCTGTTCCATGGCTCAGGTGAAATCAGCTGATGATTTCAGTTCCACTGTCACCTCTTCCCTTTCCAAATTCAAGCAAACCACCCTGAAGACCTGTCAGTAATTGAATACTCCAACCCATGTTAGCACTCTCAATAGACAGACCTAAGACTGGATGAGCCTGGAGACTGATCTTCCCTTTAACCCTCTCTGTGTCTCAGAGGTGACTTGGCATTATTTGGTTCCTAGAACTAGTTTTCATTAGGAGCAGTTCTCCCAGTTGCTCCAGTAATCTTCCAGACTTGAACTACATCCAAATTTAAGCAGTTTTGTCTATCTGAAACTGCTGACATCTGAGAGAACAGCTCCACTGAGGAATGTGAACCTCCCTGATTCATTTATGTAGAGTGTTTGCTCTAAAATAAAATGAAAACACTTTGGGACAAGAACTGTGAATAATTATAGTGTGCAATTATGAGATGATTTGTGCATAACACAACCAACTGTGCAAATTGGGCAATTACAGGAAAAAAAAAAAAAGGCAAATCAACCATGAACAAAAATAAATACTCTGTCAGGTGCCTGCATCATTTTCTCCCTTTCACTTTGTGAATCAGCTATATATATAAGTTTCCAAAAGTAGCCTCAAATGCTGGGTGCCTCCCTTTTTGATTGCCCATCTTTAGCAAAAATGGACTAATTTCCAGATGTGCTGTGAAGTTCCAATTTGCTCTGGAGTTAATGGCACCCGTAGCTGCTCAGTAAAACTCAGCTGAGGCCTTAAAAGCCCAGTCAACCACAGGTCTTTTGCAAATACCATGTCAACTGGAAAGAACTCTAACCCAAAAAAAAAAAAGGAGCAAAGGAGTTAAAATGACTTTGTTTTCTTTGATGCTTGCCATGGGCTGCCCCAAACAGTGGTGAGAATCCATGCTTGAGGAGGAGCTGGGTATGTTCACTGAACCGTGACCCTGCCCATCCTCACCCTTCACTGCTCTTGCTCCCCAGCATTAAACCCCAGGACTTGAGCTTCTTGAGCCTCTTCCCTCTGAGCAAACCCAGACCCAAAGAAGCCTTGTGCCTGTGCTCAGACACCACTACACTTCTACTACTGCATTTTAGGCTTGCTCTTTGGCAAATCTGGGTGGTAACACCCAGGTGCTGGCTCAGATCCACTCTTCTGGCAAGCTGCAGGATCTGCATGGGCTCTTCAGATTTTGCCCTAATTCCTGTCCTTGGGACTGAGGGCCTGGCCATGAGCTTCTATCAAAATGCTGAATGTGGCACTTTTGTAAATGCGAGCTGCTAATGCATTTAATGAGTGGCCCTCCCCCCCTACATGGATAAAAGTACTTCAGACAAGGTAGAGAAAGCGTAGCTGACTGATGAGACAGAGAGATGGTGCATTTTTTACTCTGATTTTAATCCTTCTCTGAAGATAAATAATAAGATTTTAAATTTTAGTGTCACACTCCATTTGAGTGTGCAGTCTCGGATTGCAAACATTCATTAGATTTTACCATCTCTGCGAAGCTCATCAATATTAATACCCCCATCTTTGAGACAGGGAAACTGAATAAAAGAGTGGTTATTAATCTTCTCCAGTGTCTACATTAGAGGCACCAGGCACTGAGGCATAGAAAATGGAAGGAGAAATGTGAAAAATACCGTTTTGTTTTCTAAGGATATAGTTATCATCTCTTTTGACTGTCACCACGCTGCTCTTTTAACTTGACTCAGGCAGGAGACAGCAGTAAAAAGGAGATTTCTTAAAAAATCTCTGAAATGCTGCTCTGCCCCATCACTTCTCAGATGACTTTTTTCCTCCTGTGGGAGAGGAGGAACCTGGAAGCACATCTGTGAACTCTAGCATAGGGCTTGTGATGTGTCTTTCATAATGGCAGTGACAAAAGTCATAGTGATTTATGTAGAAATAATTCCTTTGGGCTTGGAGCAGTCCCAAGACCCGGGGTGGTTGATACACAATCTGGAGAAGTCAGTGGGAGTGGTCCTTAGCTGTATAAGCAACCTGATCCCTCCCTGCTTCCCCAGTGTGTGCTGCTGTTACCAGCTGTGGATGTTTTGACCTTGTGCAAAAGTATCTGGTGGCCAGTGGTTTAGATGGAGCTACAGTAGTTGGTAAAAAGACTTGATTTGGTATGAACTCTATTCAAGCTGTCAAATAAGCATGAACAGCTTTAATACTGAGAAAATTTTTGCAGGAAAAAAAAAATTAAGCCAATCATTTTATAAAGCACCTTTCCTAGGTTTTCTATTTCACTTACTCCCTCACATGCCTGGCTTTCAGGCAGGTTGAATTTTATTACGTATAGTATAGCTCTTTAAAAAAAAATAACTTTAATTTGTTTGTAGGTTGTCAGTACTGCTCATAAATACCCATCCGTCCACCCTGAGACCCGCCATTGGACAGCTCTGACATTTGCTGTGTTGCATGGACATATTCCTGTAGTTCAGGTATTATTGTATTTCCCTACCTGCATCTCATTCTTTTGTTTCTCCTCTTCAGTTCTAACTACATCCGCCTCAAACCAGTTTTGTCATACTCATATTGGTTACTTCTGCTTCTTCGAGAGTGTACTGATATATATATATATATATATAATAGACCTATTATATAATGGATATGGTATTCAAACTTTAACCAATATGAGGTTTAAAAAGGACAAATTTAAAGCAAAGTTGCACCAAAGAAAGTCTGACAACTCCTTGTGCTCCTTCCTGACCACTTGTTCTATATGTTTGTTTATTCATTCATGACACTTTCTTACACTATACTATTCTAGCAAACACGAAACCACTGCCTGGGTTGGGGAGAAGCCCTTGTGCTCCTCCAAAGGGGAAGAAGCACCCCCTCTCCTCACCCCAGTGAGGTGTTGCATGGGGTATACTGGTTCTGTGCTTTGGCATCTTGAAAGTCAAGAAGGTTTATTCTTCAAAACAGCTGTGTCTATGGCACACTTAATGAAGTGCCAAAAATGTAAAGGCCTCAAGACAGAAATGGTCAAGAGGGAGGTGGAGCAGAGGCTCCATCCCACTCTGCTTGGCCACTTTTGTTTTCAGCATTGTTGATATTTACATGGAAGTGTCCCTGATGGAGATCACAGATTTTGAATTCATTGTTTCCTAAATGTGGCTTTTCTTCTGGCCATGTCTTTATATAAAGGATGGAGGCAACCAAAATCTGATCCCTTTTAGGAAGGTGCTGATCTTCCAGAAGACTGTGAAGGAAGGATGCTTGTTGGGCTAATTTTTGGTACCTCCATCTTCAGTGCATTACTTCCTAATGCTGACTTTACATTTCCCATTCAAAAACACTGAGTTACACTTTTTTGGCTCTGAAGTTGGACACCAGTGCTCCTGGTGTCTGGCAGTGTAAAATGAGCGAAAAAAGGAATCAATTTGCCACTATGAAAAGATGGGCAAAATTTGCATGTCGCTTGTCTCCATTGTATCTGGTTTTCAGATAAAAGGCAGCATTAGGCTCTCATTTGTCACTGCTCATGAACTCTGAAAACCATGATACCCCCAGTTGCTCTAAGTAGTGAAATTTTCTTCCTAGCTGTTGCTGGATGCTGGAGCAAAGGTAGAAGGTTCCTTGGAGCATGGAGAGGAAAATTACTCTGAAACTCCTTTACAGTTAGCAGCAGCTGCTGGTAAGGACTTTCCCCTCCCACTGTAATAAATTCTTCATTTAGGATCTGTGGTCCAGGTGAGCACATACTGCATTTCAAAAGAAGTGAAAATCTGTCTCTTGACTTACAGGAAATTTTGAACTGGTCAGTTTGCTGTTGGAGCGCGGAGCTGATCCCATGATAGGAACAATGTACAGGAATGGCATTTCCATGACTCCACAAGGTGACATGAACTCTTTCAGTCAGGCTGCTGCACATGGACACAGGTAGAGTGGTAACAAGTCTAGTGGCATCCTTCAAGTGCTTATTTTTTGCCTGGGCATCCAGTTTGACCAGATGGGTGAAAGTTCTGCATGAACGATTGAACATGCCACCAACTGAGCAGAGAAGTAAGGCTTTTTGCTAGCATGTGAATTTAACCAGTTGGTGGTACAAGCTGCTTTTTGATAGCTGATAGAAAAAAAAAAACAACGAAGGGGACTCCTTGTGGTATGTTGCAATGCAATATTTGTTAAATGGTAGCTGATGTGATAGCAGAAAGGAATGCCAAAAACATTCCTTCTGAGTTTCTTGTTCACGTCTTTCTCAGGTTTGGGTGGATTTTGTCTGTACTGCTGCAGCCTTGTCATTGAACAGAGTTTCTGCATCTGTGTTTGTAGTAAAGTCCTGTGTGTCTTAATGCTGGATGTATGCTGCAAATTATAAAAAAAAAAAGTAACAAAATGGGAAATGAGCACCTGGCATGCATGATCTTGCAACACTCAAGAGATGACTGCAGTGTCTAATTCCATTGATTTAGTATTATGATCTTCACGTTCCTACTTTTCTGATTGTAGCCATCCAGAGGAACATAGATACAGGTTAGAGACAGTACCTACCATCTGTTTGCTTAGAGACAAGCTGCCAGTCCAACAACATGCTGATGGCATGTCAGGGCGGGTTCGCACAGCGCTGCCCACCTGCAGCCTGCGAGGGATCCCTGGGATGAAGAGGAGAGTTTTGGGTTTTGGAGCCTCACGTTCACTGCCTTGGCCTTGCTGCCAGGTGGTGTGATTGGGAGCTGCGTGTCTGAGAGGACTTGGGGCTTAAG